>NC_079288.1:36663936-37299391 GCF_023638135.1 Falco biarmicus
TCTAAGAAAAAAGTTCTGGATAAATTGCATGCCAACAGTAACTTTATAATCCTTTGCATCAGGAAATAAGGTGTTTTGTCCTAAATACTCTAGTACTAAGAGCTGGATAACTCTTATTTTCCATGTGTTTATTTAAATATGTATAAATGCATTAGAACGATAAAATGCAGAAGAGATTTGCTCAGATTTTATTTTTAAAGTACAAGTACTTGCATCTAAACTTCTTGAAAGTGATTTCAAAAATTCTCTTGAGTGTCTGCCTCCATGGCAGCAATTTGTCCTTTGAAATATACTGTATATACGCAAGTTAGGTGAATTCTTCCATGCAGTTGTTTAAAAAAGAGGCCCTTTTATCTTCAGATAAAATTTATTTAATACATTGTGAGAAATGCTTCACAGAACAAAATCAGAATAAGCTTTTCATTTGACTAATACCTGTCTGGGTAAATCCCAGGATAGATAATTTTATGATCTGTGGATCTAGAGAGACTTATTCTTGATTAAGTAAAGCTTAATGCCAGAGTTCTGTTATGATCTGTAGCAGAAGGAAACTTACTTTCTTGATGATGCTTGGAAAGAGTATTATTTTCTTCGTGACTGTTCTGAGCAGGAAGTTAAGGTGGTAAAGTTAGAAACCTTATTTTTGTTTTCCGCTCAGGTTGCAAATGCCTAATGTGGGGAGGGAGAAGGGGTTGAGCTAAATCATCTGTGCGCTCTGAGTAACAGAGATGTTCAGATCCAACAATGAGAATACTTGGACTGACTTGTCTGTGTATTGCTTACTGTGGGTTTTCCCTTTTTCTCCCCAATATATCTCCCTGCCGCCTCTTTAATTTTTTTTTCTTCTTTCATGCAGATCTGGGTGAGGAAAACCAGTGACAGCACAAAGATGAGAATCTATCTGGGACAGCTGCAGCGAGGTGTTTTTGTGATTCGTCGACGATCAGCTGCCTGACTGTATGCTCTTCCTTGGTCTTTTTTTTTTTTTTTTTTTTTTTAAACTGATAGACAAACCTCTAACAGAGAATGGCAGTCTGTTCACTCATCTTAGCGGCAGAGAACACTTGTCATGACCTCTTAACGAGACAGTTTGTGGCTGGCCACATAATCCCCAGTAGTCCTTAAATCTTTAGTGATACCCAAGCACTGCCCTGGACTATTTCTGGATTCTGCATCAAGCTTCCGTATGCTTTCTTTATATTTTGGGTGACTATTTAAGAAGACTTTGCATCATACTTTTTTCATCATTGTTCTATGATGCATAGATGGGACTCATATGTTGAAAACAACGTAACATTTATGTTTTGAATCAGACCAATGGAAAAAGCTTTGCTTGTCAAGACCTGAGGTTATTCGTTCTTTTTAGTATTGTTTTCCTGTGAGGCTCAGGATGTGGGCAAAAAGGAATTGTTTTTGCCAGGTTTCAGCTGCAGCTGAGAGGTGCGTCTGTAATACCTGGTATATGACATCGGCTTTATTGGATGAACTCTTTAAAGCCTTGAGCACTGAGGCTTTTTTAAGAAAGTGTGAACAGCTTAGAAACTGCTGAGAATCCAGTTGATTTTAATGTAGTTAAGCAGTCACGCGTGGTTAATCAGAAGCTTCCGTTTCTCTTCACATTAAAAACCCCTTCAATGAACAAGCAAGGAGTATGTCTGTTTGCTGAAGTCAATTACCTAAAATAGGCAGATGAGTATAAACCAAAGGTTTAATTAACTGGACTTTCCAGATAGTGAGAATGTATGTATGAGTATAATCACTCATATGTAGGCAGACAAAAGGTAAATTTCACTCCTTACTGATGTTTAGAGTAACAGATTATGCTGGAATCCTGCTGACAGAAGATACTGGGTCTTTTCTATCTTCCATAGAAGTCTGGTACAAAGTAGAAAGCAGCACTGAGGTGATCTTAGTATGTAGCTGAGACTTTCATTCCCTAAAATGTCGTGTGAAGGCTTCCCTTTGAAGGGTATTTTAATTACTGGAGATAACAGTGGGTTTCTACACTTGCCCTCCAATAGCACAAGTGAAAATGTTCAAGTAATGTACTCCCAAAATGTTTAAAGATCTGACTCTGGCAGTCCTTTATTATTACCAAGCTTTTTCTGATGGCTGAAACCACCAATGCCATCTGTGACTGCATTGGCATGAGCTACACTGCGCTGGCAGTGCTGTCAGATCTTAGCGTTTTGTGCAAAAAAACATTGTGCTCATTTTGATTACTGGACAAAAAGTAACAATTTCTGCCTTTATAGTATTTGTCACTTTGAGGCATTTTTTGGTTTTGCTTTTGAACGACCTCCTTGTTGAGCATCGGTTGGGTCTTTCTTTCATCTCTGGATAAGTGGAGTATTTTAAATGACTGTTTCCATTTGTTTTACTTTACTGCAGTTGGGTGGCAGTCACATCCCAATAACTGATGTGTGTACGCTGATCTGGTGTGAGGTGTTATGGCTGAGTTTCTGGGGTGTTGCCTCTGTGGCTGAGACACCTTACCTATTTTTACTGAGTTTAGAGTTTCAACTGGATCTGGAGCTTTGGCAAGGAAAAGAGAAGGTGTCTGTTTCCCACCCCTTGAAAATGTGCCATCTTTGCTGCAGCGTTAGTCAGGTGGAAAGTAGCAGGCTGTGTTTTGTCAAGTTAACAGCATACTTAATATAATTTAGCATTCTCTGCACGTGTGACAGGTTTTTAATGAGGTGATGATGTACCAAACAGGATTTGTCACTGAGCCTTAAAATGAACATCACAGTTCTTCTAATAAAAAGTGCTAAGTAAATAGCAGGATTTATTTCCTACCTATATCATTTTATCAATATATATGTTTGTGGAAATAGCTGGGAGCTTTGGATCAGTCTTGGGGAAATATCTTGTCATCCTGCTAACAGCAGGTGATCTCTCTGTTTTGGGGTAACTTTAAAGGTATTGGTAGAAGCATGGAAGTGCAGCAGCTCTTTTGGAGCCGGGCATGGCATAGGTGCACATTGTGTAAGCTTCATTATGTAGCTTCAATGCCACGTCTTAGTCTGAATCAACATCTCACCATCCCTGTTCCTTGGCAGAAACAGGAAAAAAATAGCTGCTTTTGCAGCCAAAAGCCTGGCTTTGCATCAGCTGTGGTCCTACGTTGCAGGTGTTAGGAGGGGAGATGAGGTGGGGTGGGGGACACACTTCAAGTTCACACCCTCATCAGGTGTGAAGAGTCTTCTGGAAGTGACTACCTGTGGGACTGTTACACCATTTCCCTCTTCTGTAACCCCTCTGTGGACACGCAGCTGCTGAGAAAGTTACTGTTGTGATAAGATGGTGAGGTGTTGCAGACAATCAAGGAGTGTGCAAGTCGTAGTGGGAGAAAACAAGCTCAGAAAGAATGAGGACAGTGGGCAGCCAGGGTGGGAAGGAAGAAATCTAACAGTACGGTTGTATTGACTGGGGAGGTGGGTTACATAAACTGATACTTATTCAGGGCAGTATTTCATATGGAAGTTGTCAAAACTTGATCTCAAACTCTTTACTCTTTCACACCGTTCTTGAATCTCCAGGAGGGATGTATGAGGTTTGTACAGCTTCCTTCTGTCAGTTCCTTGCTCACTACCAGTTCTCCAGTGCCTCTGGATCAACCTTTGAATGAGAATTTCTGCTTTTGACAGTCCTGAGTAGGGGCTTGGTGCCCTCTTTGCTCAAATTTAGCTGCTACACTGAAGGTATTTTGTTTTAACGCTACTTCATCCTTAGCTTCTTATTTTAATGAAATGGAAGTTTTTCTTGCCGTCGTTGATCACCATAAAAAGTAGATCTCTCTCCTAAAAAAAAAAAATATACATGAATATTGTATCCTGTTTTTTCAAGCAGGCTGTTCTGTAATGGCCTGTGCCATTTACAAGGCTGGAAATAATAAAAATGCAGTGCCTTACTGTGCACTCAGGGAAGCCGTACAGTTTTTTAATCCTAGAAGGCTGTTCAAAATGTGTTGTGGTAGAAATGAAGATTTCCTGCCACTGGTTGGAAAAATGGAGACAAGTTACTCAAGGAGATGGACAAGGTCTTGCTTAAATTCCAAGATAAAATTGGCTTTTCCGTCTGCTATTTGCCTGTCTAACATCAGTCTTCTGAAGAATTCAAACCGTCAGTGAACAGAAATGGCTTTGCTACAGGTATGAAAAGACTTAATCCTCATTATGAGCAGAGCTTAAAGCAAATTTAAGAAATGGTTTTAACTCCCAGTTGTAGTAATTTTAAAGAAAGATGAACCAAAAATAGACTTTATTGAGGGTTAAATTGTAGTCTGCTGTTGACTCAGATTAAGCATTGTTTTTCGTTGCCTCGAGAAATTGACTGTGGTGTTGATCAAGTGTAAAATAAAAAATTCCCCCCTCTCCAGCCATTAGATGTTCAAACGGGTGGGAAGCCAGATCAGTGAACGAACTTCCAGTGGCTTTTTGATAGTATACTCACTGAAAGGTTTTGATAGAGGCTTTTTCCTAGGATGAATGCTAATAAAAGAATTTGTCTTTTTTAGCTCATGTGGTTTGTCTGAAATTTTGTAAAGAGACGAGGTGATTTCATGACAGAAGTCTAGATTGTTGCAATTTTTTGTACATTTTTGGGGAGCCTACAAAAATAAAGCCTTAGAGAGCAAGAAATTGCTGTGACCATGGTGAATAACTGAGGTTCTTCCACTTTCAGAAAGAGAAAAAATAATAGACCTTTTAGGTTCTTACTCCATAGAAGCAAACAGCAAACACAAAAGGGTTAAGAACATCTAAAGGGGCGTCTAAGGCTTGCTATTATCAGTTTTGGTTTGTCCAATTATAAAAGTTTAATATATTTTTAAGTATTGAGAAATTACTTTATAATGAATGTTTCATTTTTATGGGATTTATTGTGAAGTTTCAGTGATAAAGGGTCTTTTCATTTCATACAATTAAAAATATTCCACGATTTTAATGTTACACAATGTGGGAAAGGCCTTTAACGTTTAACATCAGCTCAAAATTTTGGGATGCCAAAATATCTTGTAATACTTTTAAGTACCCATCTCTTTACAGTGGAGTCAATGCTGCTTATTTAGATTCCTCCTTTTTATGCAAGAATGCTTTTCTGCAAAATACTGATTTCAGTTTAGTTAATAAATGTGCGTAAACAACTGTTTGGGTTTATATTCATGAAAGATTTGAGGTTTTTTTTCCCTTCTGATAACATGTTAGGAAATTGGTGGAGGAGGAGAGTGTCTCAGAGAAACCCTGGGACCAATACTTAAATAACATTTAGGTGACAAAAGACATAAATGCAAAATATTTTCAATGTATAAGCAGGGTGGGTGTCTAAACTCCCTTCATATAAACGGCAACACAGGAAGAGTTGCTGAAGCCTTTGGTTCTAAAATAGCAGTGCTTTGAGCAAAGCCAGTCATTTTTAGGGCTTTGGAACCAAGAGATGTAACCCACTGGAAACAGCTACTGATTTATTTAATCAATGTTAAATTTTAAACCTAACAGTTGCCCTGTATACCTAAGATAGCGTCATTTTTTGTTTAATTCTAAGTTGTATCCACATGTTCTGCCCCAAATCTTGAGAGGAAAAAAATCAGAATAGTGATGAAACCCACATTTTTCATTTAACTTTATTGAAGTTCCTTATTTTTTGTTGAGTTAGGATATATTTGACAGTGGTGATTGTCTGCTGTTTTCTCTCTGCTATTTTAATGGCTATGCCAGTTAACGAAAGCTAACAATCTTTAATGAAAATAAATACAAGTGCCAATCAAGGTTAAAATCTGTGTCTTAAATTAAGGTTTCTGCTTGATGCTTTAAATCCTGTTTGGAATTGGGGACTGAAGGGTGTTAAAGTGAACAGATTGATTGCACTGACTTAAGATGGGTTTGAAGAGTGGTTGGCTCAGAACACATGGATGTAGCTCCACGTCTGCTTGTGTCATTAAATGAAAAGGTAGGTGCAGTTTTTTGGTGGTTGGTTTGTTTGTTTGTTTTTTTTTTCAGGGAAGTAATGGATGTCTGATAATTAATTGATTTCTGTTGAAACAGACAGTTGGAGTTAGCTGCTGATCATGTCACATTCATGCTGATACAGAAGAACTATTCATTATGGGGAAGAAATATCCTTTTGCCCATGAACTATATTTTAATAACAGTGCCTAATAGTCGCGTGAATATTTTTTTCTAATGTGATTAGGAAGCAATTTTCCAAACCTCATGCATCATGAGGCATCACGTAATGGGGAAAACTGAGTACTAATGATACTAAATCATGTAATATAGTTGCAGAAAACGAGTATAAACACAGGAGGCAAACATTCTGATGGAAAGAATTTCTGTGGTGGTAAAAATCTCATCCATTCAAACTGGGAATTACTAAACCCCTTAGTTTCAGACTGTCCTGAAGAGCATAAGGCATGGCAGAAGATGTTCAGATGTAACTTGGGACCTAGGAATGCATGCTTTGTAATAGCATTTCAGCACTTGAGTATTGATTAGGTCTCATTTTGTATCAAGCATGAAGTTTGCATTTCAGGAAAGGGAAATTATGTGGCGAAGCTGGCACAATAGTTACAGCCCTTGCTCAGTCTATTGGTCCTGCTCTCCTAAGAGTTCAAAACTCCTGATTTGTTTCCTCTTTTGTTGAAATGACAATTCTGAGGAGAGCTTTGAAAGTCTGGGTGAAATACAGAAATAAAGTGTCTGTCTCCTGGTTTCTGCCTGAAGATGGAAAAATCTTGTCCCAAGGAACGGACAGCTGGCTGGCAATCCAGTGAGTGGCCCTGCCACAACAGGGCTTCTGCGCTGAGGATTTCATCTTTCTGGGGATGATATGGGGGCTTGCTTGTCCTTTCTAGGTGGTGTGAAGATGAGCATTTAGCCTATATTCTGGGATGCAAGGCTGCAGTGTTGGTGCTGTCTTCCCTGGACCGCTGCTGTGGTATGTCTGTGCAAGGGAGGTCCAGCTTGTGGGAAGACTGCTGAACTGTTCTTGCAGGGAATGGCTGGGATTAGTGTAGTGAGAAGTTTCTGGAGTGTTTAGCAAGGTTTGCCACCCCTCTGTTCTGAGGCTGACTTTCTCAAAGAAGTCTTAGGGTTTAATTTGCGCTGAAGTGCTTTGAGAGCTGTAAGGAGCGTGCAGCAGCACGTGTTCTGGGCTGGCCTGTCGCAGTGTCTCTGCATGCGGTTGTCCTCTGCTACCCAAGTGCTAAAGACCCTGGGGAACATCCCAATAGACTTGCCTTGTAATGGATGTGAACAAGCTTAAATACTGGCTGTAGCCCTCATGAGGCATGCTGGTTCCTGTTTACTGTTTGATGTGACTAAAAGTATTAATCTGCAAAGTCTCTGAGCAGAGGGGTTTTCCCTTTCCATCAGAGAGCCTGACAGGTAGCTCCATCTCGATTACAGCTCAGCTTTTTGTTCTATCTGTCACGTTCCTGGGCCGAATGACAGTGGCAAGGTGCTTCTGGTGGGTGCATTTCCTACCTGTGCAATGGGGTTATAATTAATGGATACAGCGAGTCAATTGTGCAGAAGCACAAGCCCAGAAGAGGCAGTCATGTTCCTGCTCGTTCAGCCAACCAGCTGTGCCTTGTTACATCACTTCCAATGTTGTTGTAGTTGTATATTTACTTAAATTTGGAGGCATTGCTATATTTCCTTTTTTTTTGTTTATTTTGTAATTTATTATAGTGAGCATTTTTGCAGTTTCTGGATCTTTTTATTGCCAAATACCTTGTTGAATCAGCGTGGTGTCTCGGATGAAGAACAACGCGGTGTGTGGCCAGGCAGGTTCTGTGTACTTCGTTTATCATGGGATTGCAAGGTGTGATGCCTCTGACCAAGGAGGTCTCCTGGTCCTGTGTCCCTGTCTGTTGCTTGTGTCTTGCTGCAGGTTTCATTCCAGTGAACTGAGCATGCTTCTAAGGGGCTACCACCAGAATCACAAAAATGCAGTTACTTATCTGAAAGTGTTTGTTCAATTCTCGCCCCGCTGCCCCTGAGTTCTTTAGTGAACAGGTTTGTGTCTCGAATGCCTACCGGTGTACCTGCTGTGATGGGGTGCTGTGAAGGATGGCGAGGGCGAGTTGTGCCTGCTCAACCCAGCTGTCATCATCAGAGCATGAGGAAAGCCTCGCTCTTCTGCCAAGAACAGGGTTGTTACCTTTGCTTTTTCAGGATGAGCTGCCCTCTCTAGCTCCTGGCAAGACTCACGCGCTGGGGCTCTTGAGGTGCCGCTTAGCACTCCAGCTAAATGCTCGAGTCTTTTGGGACGACGTTACAGAGGAAACTGGAAACACTACAGCATGGTGTCAGTGCTGCTCCTGCGCTATTAACCGGTTTAATGAGCCTCTTAAATTGTTTTGGGAAAGACCTCAGTCTCCTGCGTGACCTTATTGTCGCTGTTTACTGTCTTGTTACGTGGCTGGGCTGACCGAGCAGCGGTGGCACTGGAAACGGAGCAGCCTGCTGCGAGCACCGGATTGTGGTCCTTCCCTTCCCAGCTGTGCGGTGCCTGCACACGGACATGGGCATTCTGGAGGCAGAGGCTCCTCGGGCCCCATGACAGCAGAGGTGAGTAACCATGAAGCTGTTTGCATTAGTAAAAAGGGTTTCCTTTGCTCAGTGGATGGAGTTGATTAGTGCTGAGATCCTGCGTTCTCCCCCCGGTCTCTCAATCTGCACCTCGCTCAGGTGAACCTGCATGTTTAGTCTCCTCACCCCATGTACTTTGCTCACTGTGCTGCCATCCCCTCTCATTTCCAATTTCACACCGACATGGTCTTGACATATTTATAAATGAACTCTCTGATGTCAATCCACTAAAAAGCAGCCTAATATGTTCTAGAGAAATATTTTTTTCTCCTCTGTCTCCTGTTGCTGTGGCAATCTCCTGCTGCTGAGTAGGATGGGTGGGAGAAGCCAGCCTCAGTGCAAAAGCATCCTGCTTCCTGATGTGGTCAGTGCTGTGAAGGGCATCCAGTGCCTGCTGCTGCCTGTCTTGGCAGTGATTTTACCCCTGTATTGTTTTTATATGCAAACCTTTAAGGTTTCTACCCAGAGAAGTAAATGAGAACATGCTTGATTACTCAGTTGGGGAGGTTGAGGCACAGGAGTGCAATCATCTGCCAAAGACTGAGCTGTGCCTGTTACTCAGCTAGAAATGCCCTCCTTCCTTAACTTAGCTTATATTCTGGACTTCAGGGCAACTTAACTTTCCTTAAGGTTTTGCTCCAGGGTTTCAGCTACGTCAGAACTTCATCTACACCTCTCAGCATATACTGCTTTCTTCAGCATTGCCCTCTCGTCTCTTCTCCATCCAGCTGGACAGGCTGAGGCTCAGTCCAGAGCAGGAGACTAAATGACTTCTGGAGAATGAGTTACATTTCATACATTTCAAATTGGCTACATTTTTTAGTTGACTGCAAGAAGCTTGTTGCAAATCCAAAGTAAAAACGTGTTAGCATAAACCATTGGAAGAGAGCATGTTTTCCTTTGCAGTAGGTGGAGAACATGGGGATGGTCTGTTAATCAGATCTGCCAGTGATCAGCTGACAGATGGCAACTCACTGGAGATAATTAATTATGTGCTTGTGCAGGATGTTGAGTATGGAACGACAGTGTCTGTAAAGATTCTAGCAGAAGGGGTTTGTGTGAGACTGCTCGGAGAGATCCTGAGCCTGCTGGAAAGGAGGATCTCGTCCTCTGAGGTGGAATTTGCTAGCTAGAGACAAGTCCATCTTGCTGGGGGATGACAGGCTTTGTGCCTACCACCTTTGGCTCTCCCAGGGCATCACAGAACTCAAGGCTTGCAAAAGGAAGGAAGAAAAGCTAGCTGATGTCTGGGCTTTGATCTGTGGTGAAGTTTTCTGCCCCCAGCCTGGGGAGAGGCGGAATGTATTAAAAAAAGCAAATGCTTGTAGGTCTGGCCTGTTGAGAGCATTGAAGTAAGGAGTACTTCCCTCAACTGAATTTTCTCCTTCAGAAAGTATAAGTTGCTGTGGGTGAGCAGCAGCAGAGTGATGTGGCTGATGGCTGGTGTCACTGAGGAGCTGAGCATCCTCTCTAGCTCTGTGCTGCCTGCAGGGCTGCCTGTTGTTTTGAGAGGAGGCATGGCAAGGGTCGTGTTTGCAGGCAGCACTCTCCCTCCCAGCACACCTCAAGCCCCGAGTGTGAGGGCAGAAGTCAAGCAACCTCTGTGGGGTTTTTTTGCAATGCTTTTCCATCTCAAAATCCTTCGTTCCAAAGGCAGCTGTCTCGACAGGGAGGGTGAAGCACAAGTAGACGTGGTGCTGGCAGCGTTAAGGATGATCGATGAGGGGGGGCCCCCCTCCTTTCCCAAGACTTTGAGGACTCTGTGTACATCTAAAGTCGGGGGAGAAAGGCATCGGTACCATGGATGTGTCAGGCTTGTTCCTGGCAGATAAGTTGATTTTATCGAGTGGCTTGGTGTGTAATTCTATGCAGCATATAGATGTTTGTCTGATGTTTCCTTGGAGGGAAAGATTTTCGAAGCATCCAAAAAATTAAATTTTCTGTAATGCCGCATTCATTTGGGGAAAATGAATGTGAAGGTGCTGGAAAAATATCAGGCTTGTCTGGAACAAGGGTCCTGCAGAATAGAAGCAGCATTACTATATTAGAAGATGCTTCATTTAGAAGTAATGAAGTCCCCAGCCTCTGAGGGCCCCATTAATTGAACTGACAAGGTTACAAAGCCCACAAGGGGCATACTGGCCCCAGCTGGGAAGGCAGAGACACTTGCAGAGGGAGAGGGTCAGAATAGGTTATTTCTACTGTAAAATGACATCAGAAGGAGGTGAAAAATTGTTCCGAAATTACATTCTTCCACGTGCATTGTTCTAAGGAAGTCAGTAAGGCTGGTTGGTTTGCTTCTAGGTAAGAAAGGGGCTTGGGTCTGAGTTTGAATTTGAAAGGTGCTCAAGGAAATAAAACGTCCTCTGCTCTGTGAATTATCATGCAGGTTTACAGGACCACAGAAATGAATAACAAAAAAAAATAAAATTTCAGGAGACTTCCTGCAGCTTCCACATTCGTAAGGCTGCAAGTCAGCATACTTTCTGTCCTAGGAGAAAAACTCTTGCTAAGAAAGTGCCTCCTTGCAGAACCTGAAACTGTGGTTCCTTTACACCATGCTTTTTCTTTCCCCTCTCCCACCCCTTGCAGGGTGCAAGGACAGGGTATTTGAATGGAGATGTATTTTCTGCATGCAACACTGAGTGTGGAGTTCCTCTTAGTAACTTCATTTTGGTATTAAAATAATTTTCCAGATAACACAGTTTCTCTTCTGAAGGCTTCCAGGCTTTTACAGCAGTAATTATTCCATTTATGAGGAAATTGAGGCAGGGGATTGCGGTTGCTGCAGCCCGTGCTCAGCACTGCTGGCAGAAGCTTGCTGCTTCCCCCAACTTTCCAATAAGCAATAAAACTGCATCTGTTAATCACCCTTCCTTTTCAAAATCCACTTATTTCATCAACACTAACACAAAGTTGTGTAACAGGAGGGTGAGTGGATGTTGCTCACGTTGAGGTTTGGCCTTGTAAATACAGCCTGCTTGCTGGAGACCTGTTGCTGGTGTTAGGGGTCAGTATAAACAGTGTTTAGAGCTTGCTTTTTCAGGGGGAACTTTCTGTTTAGGGATTATTTTTTTTTTTTTTTTTTTTAGCCTTGGACCCCTTCTCTTCTGCCACAAACTTAACAATATCCTTTGTCATTCTCCAGGGAAGCTTTCAGACTCGCCACTGTGGTTTTGAATTGGCTTTAAATAAAAGGTGTTGTGCTTCTGAAGTGCCCTGCCCAAGGGCTCTAAGAGCGCTCCACATGCAATCCAAACAGCCAGCAGATGAAGCCATTAAATGTGAAGTGCCCATGCACGATTACCTGGCAGAAAGCTTCAGGAGAGTGGTTGTAGCTGAGTCCCACGGGAATAGGCTTTGTCTGAAAAACCACCCTCAGCAGGTGATAACTCTGTTGGAAAAAGTCAAGGTAGGTCTTGCTGATTCATCAAGGTGAGTGGTTTAGTCCTTCATTTCAGTGTAGTGCAAAAGAGGTAGGAACAAGCAGAAAAGATATTAGGGAGGCGGGAGGAAGAAGTTTTAAATGTGCTTCTGTGTTTTCTCCTTCTGCTAAGGCATTGTCTCCCTGCATGGTGGAGCTAAGCCACGTGTCTTAAAGCAGATACATAGCCCTGAGAAGTTGGATTCGATTTCTTCGGTTACATTTCCAGAGTTAAACCCGGTAAGTGTAACTCCTATACTGCCTGGAAGCTCCTCCACCCTTCCATCTCCTGACATCTCTTCAATTCTGAACACATAACTTCATTTTACCTCTTTGTACCACACCAGCTGGAGCAGCTTCTTCCAGGGTGGGAAGTCTTGTGTGCATGCTTCACTGAGCGAGCAGAGTGCTTGGAGATGAATGTGTGGTTCCCTCCTGTGGCTTAGAAGGCTATATCGGTATTTTTAGTTGTTTTTTTTTTTTTCTTTCCCCATCTTACTGAGCTAGGAAGGGAAGATTATGGCACTTGATGATTTAATCAACATAATCTCCAGATAAAACATGCTCATGTTACACTATTGGGAGATATTAATTTATGCTGGTTTGCTTCTCCTAATGTAAATTAAATCATTAGTTTTAAGACCGGATTAGGTGCACGTGTCCCCTGCCTCTTAAAAAGGCAGTTCAGTAGTTCTTAAAAGCTTCTTGGCTTGGCATTTCTTGGGAGTCATCAAATCCCTTCAGCGCAGGTGTCGTGAGGAGTGGAGCCGAGATGCAGTGCTTAAAGGTACAACCACTAGCTCTGTGGTAGCTAAACGCCTCCACGCTGGCAGAGGCCCTGCTGATGCCTGGTGCCTCCTCCTTTACTCAAGTAGTGTTTTGCCAGCTCATTAATCCAGTGAGGAGGTTTTACCCCAGGTCTGAGGAACCAACAGTTGCTCCTGTGCTCAAACCTGTATCTAGAGCATCTGCTGTCTGTTGATGGAGAGTTAAGCTGGTCGGTGTGTGGTGGAGACCTGGACAGAGCTTGGTGGTGTCCACATCCCTCTCCCGCTGGAGAGAATGCGGGGACATCGAGGATGGTGTGCTGACTTGTGCTTGGCAATACGCCTGAGCAGAGCTGTGGGTGCTGGGTGATCTTGGAAATGCCATCAGCACGTCTGAACTGGCTGAAAATTCCCCAAAAATGTATAGGTGAAGCTCTTGAGTGCGCAACAGAAATGAAAAGTGAAATATCTTTACTGAGATGGGTGGGAGATGTCATAACTCTTTTCATACAGGCAGGGAAACTGAGGCATGGTTTCCCATCACGAAGGGCAGTAGCGGGGTGTGGGGGTAAATGCCTGATGCCAGTGGCCCCTCCTACAGCCAACTGGTTTAGAGCAGAGCGCTGAGCCGAGCCAGCGTTGGCTGCTCCTCTGTGGCTCCTTGTAGGAGCACCCAGTGGAGATGCAGGCTCCGAGCGTTGAGGTGCCCTGTCCGCTTGGGTGGCCAGCAGCTCTGGCGGGGAAGCCAGGCCCTGCTGCTGAGACAGACGGGGACGGCTCCTTGTGACCCAAAGGGGAGGAGAAATGACAGAGGCCCTAGCAGATTTCAGGGCTATTAAGGATGTGATAATGAGCCTTTGCATGCATCATTTTTCAGCACTTCACTCCCCCACCCCCAGTTCAGCCCGTGCATTAACACTCTCCGTCCCAGGAGGACAGTAAACACTCCGCTGCTGCTGTAACTCCATTTGTTATGCATCTGGGCATCAACAGGGCTGGTGCGTGCAGAGGAGGGGGCGAGGAGAGAAGGTGCCTTCCCAGAAAGCTGGCTTTGTTCTCCGTCAGCATAGAGATGCTCAAGGTACAGGTTTGACCAAAAGAGCAATTGCTGGTCCCCCAGACCTGGGTTGGAACCTTCTTGCTGAATTAATGAGCTGGTAAAATAATACCAGCGGGTAAAGGAGGAGGCAGAACGTAGAACTTGCTGCTGTGGGATGCTCTCTTGCAAGTCGTGGCCTTCAGGTTATGTGCTTGCGGAGGATCTCGTGTGAGATGGTCTCAGTGCAGCTGGGGAAGGGCTGTGCTCGCTGTGCTGTTCCCTGCGTTTCCCTGGTGCTGCCTTCCTTGGTAGGGTCAGTCTTTTGGTCTGGTTCTGCATGGCCCGTCTCTTGGAGGGTGAAATCTTCCCCCGCGTTGCTATGCCTCCCCGGGTCCTGCGGGCCGTGTGCCGTACGGTGGGTCCTGGCTGGTGGTGGATGTGCTGGGGGCTGCTCTGGACCAGCTGCTCTGAGCCTGGCACAGGCAGGAGCAGGCAGGCAGCGTTCTCCTGCAGCGCAGAGCCAGCTTGCTCCTGGGGTGGGGGAAATTCCTGATCACTCCTGTGAGCCAGTTAATATCTCCATGGAGGTCAAAACAGGGATGAATCCACGAGGTTATAAATTGTGTGTGTGTAGCTCTTCCTATTATGCTGCTAGATGGCGGTGCCTGTGCGAAGAGCCGGTCCTTCTTGCTTTCTGATTTCATTTTTCCTGTTGGAATATATAGAGGCTTTTTTCTGCCTGAATATTTAGAGGCAAGTGTCTCTCTCTCCGCATAGTAGGCTTGCAGGTGATTTATTGTGTGGTGCTCTAGCACTGGGATTAAATGTTAATGCAGGTGGGCTGATGCAGTCTGCTTTGAACTGGTCAGCTCCTGTAGGTCTGTAGGCATTTGGGCAATAAAACCAGCTGTGTGATACGGCCCTTTGGCACCCTGTAGATGTGCCTGTTGGTGCATTGAGAATTCTCCGTCTCCACCTTGCCACAGGCACCCTCAAGAGGCATCCTTGGGGCTGAACTCTTGACCTTTGGCTAGCTGTGATGGAGGACCCTCTGTTGCTGTGTAATTGTCAGTGTCCAGCTTCTCACGGGCTTAGTTTTAGAGCTGCGTGTTTCCCCTGGGCAATGCTCAGGCTGGGGATGCCTTGCAGAAGGCAGAGATCACCTCCCTGCTGCCGTGCCGTGGGACAGACAGGCAGGTATCTTACCGGGACAGGAGACGAAAAGATCCCAAATTGGTATTTGTCGTTTCTGACAATGTTCTGTCACGGACAGAGCAAGAGGGGAGCAATATTATTTTTGGTTGGATTGGGCTGTTTTTCCTCTCCTCTCTTACTGCAGCTGAGCCAACTAGACATGACATGCTGCCAAATGCTTGCTCAGGTTTGCTTTTGCCTTAGTGCAGGTTTTTTGCAAGGGGAAGAAGTGCTTTTTTTGTTGTAAAGAAAGTGTTTGTAGTCTGTCATGCTGGCAGAGACCTGGGGGAAAGCTGATATGCAAAATGTGTTTTGACTTGGTTTAATGTCTCTTTCAGGGTGCTGATGCCTCTCCTGTGTCTCCCTGCCAGTCATCCAAGGCTTGTCCTGCAGCTGTGGAGCATCAGGCAGGTCTGTGTTTGGGAGCAGGGACCTTGGTGTCACAGAGGGGTACCAGGAGAGCTCCAGACTCCAGTTCTCAGTCTATGGCATGGAGGAGGGAGCCAAAGCAAGTGGGTTTAAAAGCCGGAGCAGGAGAGGAGGGAATCCCTCCCTTCTAGGAGAGCAGGCATGCTGCTGGCAGCACTGGGAGATGTCAGACCCCACAAATGCTCAGCCATTCCCCCTTTCTACACCCATGCTGCTTCCTAACAGAGAGAGATATCAAATCAAAGATGGCAGGATTATTTACTGAGGTGTTTATTTGAAGTTGAATGGACAGGAATCACATTTCAAAATTGTAGAGAAAGAGCTTTTTAGCTCTCTTCCTTTGTACAAAATAGCAACCGCATCACCACGCACCACGGGGATGTCAGGGCGAATCTGTTTCACTGACAACAAGATTGTTCTGTCTAGACGGGGAAGCATTGCTGAACTGAGTGAGTCTGCAGAATAATTTAAAGCCAAAATACTTTGCAGACATTAAATTTAAAATACAAACTGGCTTGACAGAGATGATGCTTGATGGATAGTTTGTGTGTGGGTGGGATGGCGGCTGGCTTTGGACAGAGCTTGATGGCAGTGACTGACAGATGTCGCTCAGGGTGATCTGGTAGTGCTGACCTGTCACCTTTCCCAAACAAGTTCTTCTACCAGAGTGGGTCCATCGAGGCATCCTGGTGGCCCCATGGAGCTTGGTGTGTAGGGCTCCTTTGCAATATCTTGAATACATCTTTAATTTTGTTGTTCCTAGGCAGCCTGTCCAGCCCTCCCCAGCCTCTCAGTGCCTTGTCCCCGCTGTGCTGCCGACTCTGTTGCAGCCTGACCAGTGCTGAGGGATGCAGGAGCAGAAAGGGGGGTTTGGCGGGGGGGATATGAGGCTTGCATTTGCCATCTGCCTGGGGGGGCTGGCAGCCAGGGCTGTCTGAGACAGAGAGATGTGGTGGTGAGATTGCAGCCCAGCTGGCATAAGGAATTTACTCTCTTCTGGCAGAAAAAGAAAGCTGAAATATTAAAAGCATGGCTCAAAGGCTGGAATGTATATATTTATTTTTTTTTTTCCCCTTTCTGAGGAGGGCTTCTGCTCAGCACTGCTTTGGTGTTGCTCAGAGAGACGGCAGCCAGTCGGAGCAGGAGGGATGCCAGCTGTCTGGAGGGAGCAGGGAGTGTGGCTTAAGTAAGGGAGGAAGAAGAAGCATGTCTCAGATGGGCTGATCTCGGGGCTCAGGGTGAATGCTGACACTTCACCATAGCCTTTAGGACTTGTGCTTTAGTCTCATTTGGGTCCTGTTCAATGGCAGGAAATAATTCTTCTCTTGTCTCTGTCTCTATAGATGAGGGCAGTGCCCCTCTGAAGTAGGAGGACATCTTTATATTGACCGCTGTCCTTGGATTAGGGCGGCTGCAAGAAAGGAGGAGCAGAGTGCTCAGCCAAGGCATCTGTTATCTCTCTTCGGTGAAGTCCTGCTGGCTCCCAACTTGCCATTTCTGGTGAGTCCAAGTGTCCCCAAGAGTACCTGATGACTTTCTGAAGCGGTGGTGGTATGAGGTTTCTCTTGGGGCCAAGCTATTCCATTTGCTTCTGCTGATGGCCTTACAGGCAGGCTGTCAGGGGAGAGCATTGCTGTCTGGCAGCAAGGCATACTGACAGAGATGTACGATGTCCCAAACTCAGTAAAATTTGAGGCCTCCTATTTTTTTCTGCAAGCAGTCACCAGACTCGGTGTGCCTTCGTGCAGCAATTCAGCTGTCGGGTGGGAGCATCCCAAACGGGTACACTCGCAGGGAGTGCAAGAGGGATGGCTGTGAGATACGGCAGGGAGGGAGAGCTGAGGTCTGTGCCTTTGCCAAGTGAGGAGCTGAAGGGAACTGGTTCAGAGTGTTTAAAGCTTTTCCTACTGTTTCTTCCTTTGACATTTCTCTTCCATGCTCACTCTGTGTTCGCGCGTCTGGGCCAGATTCAGAGATAACGTGGGAAAGGAAGATGAAAGTTCAGCGTGGCGGGGAGTGGGCTTGGAGCAATCTTAACTTTACACCTCTGCAAACCCTGGCAGTGAGTGCTGCTTATTTCTGGTCAGGGATGTACCCGATGCAAGCCTGCTGGGGAGACAGTCACTTGCTCGGGCTCATGAAATGGGTAAGCAGCGTAATGGAGTTTGACCTCAACTCCGACTCCAGCTCTGCCTTGGCTCCTGCATTGTCCCTGGCAGGACAGGGTGGGGGCAGGCAGCAGAAGAGGGCCCTGATGTCGTACCCCCCCACTCCAGCCTTGCCTTCTGCATTCCCCTGCCTGCCTCCCCGCTGCTGCTGCTGCCTCGTGAAAGACCCTGTGATTAATTATACTGCTCCGCAGCCTCCGAGAATTTATTTAGAGTTTTATGTTTGCTGCTGCTGCTTATACAATGGCGAATCTGCCGCGGCTGCGTCCCGAGCAGGTGGCAGCTAATAGGTCAATAAAGTGAATTGCACCATTAGAGCTGTCGAGCTGGGCTGCCAGCAGCCAGGCAGGTAGAGGAGAAAGCTGTGGAGAAGTCAAGACAGATCTGCTTTAGCAGAAATGCATCTGGCTGTGCTGGCTTGCAGGAAATTGCTTGCTTCCCTGATAGCATCCACTGCTTTAGTAGATCAATTTTTCCACTATGGTTTGTTTAGTTTAATCTTTCTTCTCCCTACATCCCATGCTCTCCTAAAAATTAGCCTAATAGGACCTTTTCATCTCAGAGAGCTTTAGAAGTTATTTTCCTTAAAGATTTTCATTGTCTTTTCCTTGGAGTGTACAGAAAAGAGGGGCTGGGGGTGTTGTCAGCTGAAGGAAGTGGAGAACTTCAAACCACAGAGGAAGTCCCCCCCAAAAAATGCTGCCAAGAGCGTGCAGAATCAAGCCCAACCTGAAACAGCTCACCACCACCCAAGCAGATTAAGAAATCGCCTCTGCCTCTGAGTGTCTCGCTCTGTGCTGCTGTCAGGATGGGGGATGGCATGCCTTGAGCAGATAAAATAGTGCTCTACCTGCTTTTCAGAAGAAGAGAACGAGGCAAGTGTGAGTCCCTTGTCCTGCGCAAGGTCTGTGCTCTTGCCTGGAAGGGAGCAGGCTTGTTTGTACGTGCTGCTGATTCATATGCAGTGGGAATCTGTTCCTGATGGCCTGGTGCAGAGATGCCTACTTTGTACTGCTGCCCAGAAGGAAGGGAAGTAGGAGCTGTGTGTCTGTGTGGCCATGCCAGCAAACAGAACTGCATTCAGTTTGCTTTGTGCAGCGTTGTGAGCTGGGGCCGCGCACTGTGTCCTCATGGATAAAATGGGGCTGGAGTCAACAATTCTCCATTGAGAACATGCTCTGGGATGCTCTTGGGCCATGTCAGCGGGATGCAGAGCCTACGCAGGCAGTGGTATCACCTTGCGATGCTAAAGCTGCTACATCCTCCGGCTGATGTACTACCTATGTGCGAGGGAGTGTGTGCTGCCTTTGCGTGCTCTATATTCAGTGCCTCCAGCAGACTGCATCCTCGCTGGAAAGGCAGTTGATATCCTGGCTCCTCCTGTTTCCTCCCTGTTAGTGCCGTACTGTTAGGTTTTAATGTTTCTGCGGAGATGGTTTGTATAAACTGAATCAGGTTGTGTTTATTCTATAAAACTTTGTAGGTATCTTGCACTGGATGTCACCTCCTAGTTGCACGGTGACCAGTTCAGCTTAAGGAGTCCTCACCAATGCCATTCTCTTTATTGCTAGTCCTGCCTGATAAATCTGCTCCCTCCGATATGGCCAAGCCCAGCCCGTAAGCTACACACGTATGCTGGGTGTGCTGTTCAGGAGACAGCAGAGCTTACGCTCAGGAGCTGCTTGCAGGGTTCTCAACAACAGGCACTCAGAACAACCCCAAGGGATGCTTAAAAAGCATTGAATTAACAGAGCTGTCGTGCAGCCAGCCTTGGGCATCCCTGGGCTTTTTCAGCTCTTTGGGAACTAGGGTTCAAGTTCTCCTGCCCAGCCTGGAGGGGTAGAAATTTGCTCTTATGAGCCGAGGGCCCTTGTTGCCCTTTCCCTGACCCAAAGCTGTGTCATTCAGCTGCACATCAGGTGTTGCAAAACCCAGCATTGAAACGGTGACTTTTGATGGACTACAACTTTCCTGAGCGCAGGGTTGCTTTACTAAACTGTCCCACGTGAGCAAGGTTGTCAGATAGCCAGTGGCCTTTAGGATAGAGCAGGGGTACGTGTTCCCAGCACATGGTGCCCCCCATCCTGTCACCGGCAGAGCAGTGGCCTGTGGCATCTGAGCAGGACTAAGATGGGCTTGGAGGTTTGGTTCAGAGATCTTTGTCAGTGGTAGCATCTTCCCTGGAGCTCAAATGGCTGTGGGAGCCAGGAGCTCTCGTCTCACGGAGGCCAGCTGCCTGGCTGTGTGCTGTCTCTGACAAACAGCCTTTCTCCTTCCTCCTGCTGAATTGCTAGTAGTGCTTTGCCTCTCCATTTCAGGTGTGAGTGCCTTAAGGGGATGTCCCTGTGGTCTCTGAGCTCCTGGAGATGTAGATCACAGCTGGCTTCTTGTGGAGGCATGACAACTCCCTGGGCAGAAACAGTCTCCCCAAGCCCTGGCTCCACCATTTGCATGAGCTGGTTTCTATCTGGCCTGTATGGTGACCCTGCCAAACTGTGCAAAATCACCCGGGGACTGCAGGTACAGCCTTGTCTGTGGCTTCCTTCTGGGCAAGGGAGCTTGCTTTTGGCTTAGGGCATCTGATTGAGAAACAGGTCAGATACCAACGTCTGCAACTGCTGCGTCGGCTCTTGCTGAAAGACAGAAACAGTTGGAGAAAGGTCTCCCCCTTTGCCACCATCTCCAGGCAGAAGGGGCTTGGCAGGGGCAGGGGAGCCCTCTGGAGAGCAGGGGGTCCCAGAGCTCCTGGCTCTGGGGTCTGCTGCCATCCTGGCACTGGAAGAGCAGGGTTGGGCTCTGCCCCATCAGTGCCCTGTCCCCTCCCTGGGCCAGCGGTGGGGCTGCCGCAGGCGGGAGAAGGGCTTTGAGCAGGCATTGCAGAACACAGAAAGCTGCCTAACAGCTCCCTTCTGGGGCCACGGGACTCTGGCGGAGAAAGTGACTTTCATAGAGATAAAGGAGACTTCCTTTTGGGTCAAGTGCTCTGGAAATGAATGATTTGGAGATGAAAGCCTTTTTACTTGGGTAGTACAGATTCACTTTGCCTAGAGGGAAGTCTGCCTTGTGCTGGGATATTTTTCCCTCTGGGGCCATTGTGATTGCTTTTGAAGATGAATTTTCAACATACAAAGGAGAAAAAGAAAGCTGAGGGAAAGGAAGTGCTTTAAAAAGTATCAAGGGTTCTCATGGTCTGTTTTAATTTGTCAGCATGTCTTTCTTGCTTGTAACACCCTGTTGGGTGCAGGGCTTGTTCCTCCTCTTCCCTTTGTGACTTGCTCCTTCCCTCTGGCATCTTCGTCAATCCCAGTCTCTGGATTATTCCCCCCCCTCGCCTTTTTTTGTTTTTTGTTTTTTGGTTTTGTTTGGGTTTTTTTTTCCTTTCTAGGCCAACCTTCTTGCACCCAGGGCTGCTTGGCAGAGCAGCAGCAGCTCCTGTGTGCTGCACTAGGTGGGGATCACCTTGTGAGGTGGGCTGGGAGAGATGGCTGAGCCCCCTGAGGGTCTCAGCTAGCAGGGGGAGAGGAGAGACCCAGCCCTTGGCGTCGAGTCAGCAATATGTGTGCTGGGGATAAGCCTCCAAGTAACACAGCCCCGCTCTGGCTGGTCCCCGGGTATCTGAGAGCCAGCAGATCACTACCCTCCTCGTGACTGGTGGGAAGAGATGTGCATCCCTCCCACCCCCTTTGGATGCAGTGGGGTTTACCAGCCTGTCGGGCTCCGTGGTGTGGTACCCCTTGGTGCTGTGCTCAGGTGCTCCCCAAGCCAGACTGAACCGTCCCAGGGATGACTTGCTGTGCCCGAGCTGTACCCAGGGCAGAGACAGGAGAACAGCGAGGTGGAACTCTCTCTGGAAGAGGTATGGAATGGGCTCTTTTCCTATTAGTTTATCATCTGAGGGATCTCTTTTTGAAAACATGTTACGCCCCGTGGACTGGAGGTGTCCAAAGCCAATTCTGGCTTTGGTAAGACTGTGGGAAGCATCACAGTGTCTCACTTCTCTACTTTTTGCTGGTTTCTCCTCCCCTGCCCTGGAGGGATGAGGTGCATGCAGGGCTCTTCTCTGCTGCTGCTGCTTAGTGTGAAATGCTGTAAAACTCAAGCATTGATTTCTCAATCAAAGGTGTCTGTTTACTCCTTGGTCTGGGGCTTTAATGCCTGCAAATCCATCTTTCACTCCCCAGCGGTTTGCTCTAAGATTTTTAAATCGACTGTTGTGCTTCAGAGCTTTGGGAAGGGAACAAATTCAGTCAAGCTAATGTTGCTGGTGCTGGCTTGCTGGTGGGTTTTGAACAAGACAGAAACCAGACAGAGCCCGTGGGGGCTCTTGAGTCTCAGGTGAGACCTTTGCCTGTGCCTAGCTGTGGGGACAGCACTGGTCTGTGGGGCTTTGGAAAGCTGTGAGTCTTCCTTCTGTCCAACAGTGAACCTGGTTCAGCAGGTCTATGGTCTCCAGGCTTTGTGGATTGTAAGCTGAAGTTGCTGTATGTCCTGTCAACAGATGCTAGAAAAACCTGAAGGCTTCCTTTTTTTAAAAACAAAACAACCCCCCCCCCCCCCAAAAAACCAAAAAAGTAACACCGTGTTCCCATCTGTGCTTCCCATGTTCTCACAGCAATCGCAACGTTTGCACCCTGTTTTCAAAGCTTTGTACTCTGCTGCTCTTCAGGTGCTGTGTATCTGATGCTCGCAGCTGATGATTGTTGCTGAAATGCAGCTGCTTCTGTGGAGAAGCACAACAGCTTGGGGTAGAAAGGATTGCTGAAGCCCACGACTGCTCTCCTGCAGAGATTGCTGGTGGTGACCTGAGCTGGGAGAGTTGGCTGCAGCTCCTGCCGTCTTCATCATCTCGGGTGGATTGCTGCTGCTGTTTTAACCTCAGCTTCCCCCTTGCTAAAGGAGGGTGAATGTGATGGAAAGCCCTTTCCCGAAGGCTGGAGCCAGGGTTGGTTTGCAGCCCCGGGAGGTGCAGGCAGAGGTTAGAGGAGCGAAGGGGAGGGCTGCTGAAATGCAGGTGACTCCTGGCGCTAACTGTATGCAGCAGATTTATCTGGAAGGAGCTGAAGGAAGCGTATCAAGGATGTCTCAGCTATTCAAGTGAGAAATCAAATTAAACTTTGCATCAAATAGTAGAGCTGCTCTGTGCTAGAAGTTATGTCAAATTCATTAAAGGTTTCTACACACCAGCCCCCCAGGAGTCAAAGGAGAGAAAAACCAGTGCTGTGTGGCAAGGGGCTGTGTTTGCCTGCTCACCTGGATGTGCTAATGATGTGGGTAGAGGAAGAGGGAATTCTTGCTTTAACCTTCAAGAGACCTGTGTGTGGAGCAGGGAGGGACACCCGACTGCCCAGCAGCGCTAGTTCTGTGTGCACTGACAGCAAGCTGGGGATGTGTGTTCATCAGCCTGCACCGAGGGATGCTAGGTGAGGACTGGGGACAGGAGATCCAGTGAACTGGAGGTGAGGAAAACATTCCGGTCCCAGTTACCTGTCTCCTGATCTCTTATTGACAAGCTGGGAGATGGAGTCCCTTGGGACACACGCTGGGGTGTCTGGGAGGCGGATGGGAGCGATCTGAAGGAGATAAAAATATCAGTATCACAGAAGTATGCAGACTCGCTTCTTATCAGGCACGAGTCCACTCTTACTCCAGGCAAGGAAAAGATCTGGACAACACATTGCTCCCTCTGTGGGGACAGATTGCTCGGAGGCTGGCTGGAGCACACACTTGGCATGAGAGCACCGGCAGCCAGGAGGAAGCTGTGAGCGTGGTGGCAGGGGAGTCGTCTGCCGGGAATCTGCGATGCCACAGGATTTTGGCTGCCAACTGCTTTCCCTGCACAGCACACCAGAGGCTCGGAGAGCTCCCAGGTGACCAAGGCACGTCCATACCTGCCTCTCAGGAGTAGTGGGGCATGCTGAAGAGCTGGAAGCCATCGGGAGGAGAGGAACACTGAGATTCATCCACTGCAAATGCTGAATGCCAAAGTTTTCTCTGCCTCATGTGCTAAAGCCCAGGCTTGACTAATGCTATCTGATTTGATTTTTTTCATCCCTGATGCATGTAGTGCCTTGCCTTTAGAAGCACTCAAGCGCTAGCTTGATATTTAAAAGCCATTTGCAATACTGCTGCTCTGCTGGCAGGAGAAATTAGTCTGACCCAGAGATGTACATATCCTGGTGTTGGAGCAGGGGAGCCTGTTAACATGCGGGGGTGGAGGGGAGTCTCCTCAGGTGTTCTGCCTATTGCTAGGTCTGGATTAGGGCGCTCTACCCAAGAAAATGGCTTTCTTCCCTCCTTTTCTGTTGACTTGTAAGAGTTTTTAGGAACTTAAGATGCTAAACCTCAGTTAAGCAACACTTAGTAATTTCTGAGATGTAATTTATTTACAGTGCTCCCATTCACAGTGCTGTTAATTGCTGTAGTTTGCTTTCTAGCCTAGGATTTGAGAAACTGGAAAAGCCTGTGAACATGACTGCCAGGCAGGCAGGGCTGGCTCCCACCTGGGGATATGAGGTCGTTGCTGGGGAGCTGACCATGACCCAGGCACCCTAGCTTTTGCTCCAACCAGTCCCTGTCCTGGGGCATGGGAACAGGCTAAGGAGCAGGAATGCCTGTCCTTTCTTCGTGGCTGTATGAGCCAACCTTCCTGCGGTGTCTTTTGCTATCTCTGCTGTTCAGCTTGGTTCATTTGCTCCCGGTGTGATACGGGTATCCTCATCCTGCTCCGGTCTTGTTGCAAGGTTGAATGAGCTGCCTCTCTGTAGATCTGGAGGCAGAGGTGCAGAAAATCAGTGGGGCCAAGAGAAAATGAGGTACTACATGCTTGTCCTTAAGCTGCCAGCACCAGGGATGGCATCTTTGCGGTGTGATGGCTGAAAGTTTGTTTTGGTTTTTTTTTGTCTGGCATAGACTGTTGCTCAGAGATGCAGGGATGTTGTACTGAAGCTTTGCTGACATGTGAAGCCCTTGTCTAATTCCTCCAAAGCAGGCTCTGCCATCTACCTGTGAGATACCAGCTTGTCCAGGATGAGGTGGGATGTGGGGCAGAGCTGCCCTCCAGTTCTGTGGTCCAGGAAACAGGGAAGACTTGAACAGCTGTGATCCCTCATCCTATTTTATCTCCGCTTCTGAGAACCTGTGGCTGCTGGGGCTGGGTTCTGGCAAGGGGAGAGGAGCAGCCTCCTGTGTTTTGGGGATGGAGAAGCTCTCCCTTCTCCTGTCCATGAGCCGGTGGACTCCATCTTACTGTCTAGACTGGCAGCATCTTTAGGAGAGTCTCCCAGATGGCTTATTGGGGAAAGAAGTTAGAGACTGATCGAAGTACCTCATCCAGTGTCAAACCACTGGCTTCACCTTGTTGTGCTTTCCAAGGACCGTTTGAAAAGGGCAGAATAGAGTGGCTCCCCTTCCCCTCGCACAGGGCTGGGGGACTGCTGGGGGCGAGTGAGTTTGTGTAGGACCTGTGATGAGGTCCTTGTCGTGGTTTGGCTTCAGAGGCACTGCTGTGACCCTGACCTTTCATGCAGGCTTAGACAAATCATGGCAAAGTGGCCCTGCCTTATCTTCTGGAAGGCCCTATCTCCCTGACTGGTACCCATCTCGGCCTGCTAATGGAGCAGTGTGTTCTACACAGTGGATTTAGCCATCAGCCATCATCTCCAGTTGAGCTTGATCTATAACGCCTGTTTGTAGGCACGGGAAGCGTTCAGCACTCCCAGGAGCTGGTGGTGTGTGAAGTCTGGATTTATTAGCCATCTGGAATGCTGCTGGGCCATTTGTTACCGAGGATCTTGCAGGAAGAGCCTCTGCTACAGTGAACTCTGTGCTGTAAGGAGAGTCAGGATAACTTCTGGGAACTCGTGGCAGGGAGTCTTGGCTTTTCAAGTGCCTACAACCAGCAAGTTTGAACCACTGCCCGCCTGCTGTGATGTTCCTTTTGAACATCCTGGTCCAGGCATCCATGGAGAAGCGTGACTCACTTCTTCCTAGGCTGAGCGTGCCAAGATGCTGCTGGAGGGGCTTCTGGTTTTGCTTCTTAAGCCTGACCTCTTCCTTGTGCATTTGGCGATGCCTCGTGAGCAGGGGCTGTGGGGAATGTGCCTTCTCTCTCCATGGCTGACCTGCAGAGCAGGAATCTGGCCCTGGAGCATCCCCTGCCCTTTGCAGGGCTTGTGTTCAGACACTGAGCTGGGCAGCTCCAAAAAATAACATGCAAATGAAATGCAAAGCTGAGGGGTAAGGGCACTGCTGACTTCTTTGCTGCTGAACTCTGCTGCCTGCAGGAGAATTGTATTCTGGCTGTTGCTTATGTTGTTCTTCCCTGATTAGCCTGGGCAATGCACTGGCAAGATAAAGGCAGGCCATCTCCTCTGCTTGCGCTGAGATCTTATTATGCATTTCCATGAAGTGAAAGGGGAGGGAGGGAGCAACCCAAGTCTCCCAGAACCTTGCCAGCTCTCGGGGAAGCAGGGCTGGTCTTCAGCAGGCGGGTGGGCTGAGGAGGGGTTACCCAGGCGCTAGGAAGCGGAGTTAATGACTCTGAGCCAGGGCACCGGCTTTCTGCTGCCTCCTGGACCGTGTGGGCAGCTGCAGAGCAAGGGCTGTGGATGCAGATGAGTTGGCAGGGAGATCAGGTTGGATGGCAGGGTCTAGCAGGTGGGTGGAGAGCGGGGAGTTTTTCTCCCTTTTCTCCTTGGTTTGAGGAGTCCTCTGTGTGCACAAGCCACGCGGAGCATGCTCTCCTGTGAAAACGGGTGACAGTGGGTGGTAGTGAAAGTGGATGGTCCTATGGGCCAAGGGGTGACAGGGGGAAGTGTCTGTGCTCCCAGGCTCCAAGGTTGCTTGCAGACAACCTTGGAAATGGCTAGATAAGGTCTTTATCATTTCTTGGTTACGGACCTACCCAGCACTCCCTCTCCACCATCCCCGTTCTGCAGAGCTGCACAGTCCCAGCCTCACCTGATCCCAAAGCCCTCAGCTGAGTTAGATGTCCTGACCACAGTCCCTTGTCCTGTCTCCCAGGCCTGAGAGCTGCTTTCAGCCTGCAGGACCCTCTGAAATCACCCAGGAGTAAAGTGCACGTAACCTGAGTCAAGAGTTGGTTTCCTTTCCAGGGCTGAGAGTTGTGCCGCCTGTTCCAGTGCGGGGAAGTTTCCCTGATCATGGACCGCAGTTCTCCTGCTTCATAACACAGTGGTGGAGAGCCCAGCTTTAAATATGGAGAGTTAATGAAAAAGCTCCTCTGAAAACCATTGCACTTTGCAGAAACAAGTGCCTGTGTTGTTCGGGTTGTTTTTAAAACCTCTAACTGCTGTGTTCTTCAGCAGCTTAAGCTTCGTGCATAATAAACCCCTGAAATGAAGTCAGGCTCTTAGGATAGCGTGAGGTTGGAATAAACTGAAAGGAGAGCAGCAAAAGGACTGGTTCCTAACAGTGCTGAGCCATCTCCTGCGATGGGTCTCCTTCCCTGGGGAGCCAGGCTGGTGGGAGGTCTGGGCTTTGCTGAGGAGCGAGGGCTGGGTGTGGGACTGGACCTGTACAGCCACCTCCCCACGGCCTCATTGCAGGCTTAGTCATGGTGAGCGTCAGTCTGGTCAGAAATGATTATGACTGCCCAGAAATCATTAGCACTGTGCCACGAGTACAAGTCCATCCCTTCTGCTTTTCTGCTGCTGGACATATGGGCGCATGGGGAAGCAGATTTCCCATGTAGGGATGATCCCTGTGGAGCTCACGGGGGTGTGCAGGTCTGGGGTTTAAGCCTGAGCCTGAGCTGTGCTGGCTGGTGGCCGTGCTTCATCGCGAGGAAATGAGGGCGTCGCTGGTGCAGGGATGTTTGTGGGAAGCCACAGAGGCGAGGGTTGCCCAGGTCGGGACAGAGGAGCTGCGAGATGTCCCAGGAGAACAAGCGCTGCCATGGCTGCTAGCCCGTGTCAGCTGGCGATGGGAACCTGAGGGTGGCTTCAGGAGGTGGCAGGGTTCCCCCAGCACCCTGTGGTGTTGACCTCAGGCACCAGGAGTAGCAGGAGGCTGTGAGTGCTGGAGCTGCGTCTCTGCCCTCGGGTGTAGCGCTGAGTCCCGACAAACTGTCGGCTGGAGGGTGCCTGGTGACTCCTGCCCCCTGATTAACACAAGGGGAAACAAGGATGACTGGTGACAGGTGGCATTTCCTCAGGGCTCCGTACTGGGCGCGGTGCTGCTCAGCACCCTTGTTGGTGACATGGGCGCTGGGACTGAGCGCCCCCTCAGCAGGTTTGCTGGTGACACCAGCCTGCGCGGTGCGTCAGCGTGCTGGAGGGAAGGGACCGTGACAGGCTTGAGAGGTGGGCCCGTGTGAACCTCGTGATGTTCAACAAGGCCAAGTGCAAGGTCCTGCACGTGGGTCAGGGCAATCCCAAGCACAAGTACAGGCTGGCTAGAAGACAGACTGAGAGCAGCCCTGAGGAGGACTTGGGGATGCTGGTGGACGAGAAGCTCACCACGACCCGGCAATGTGCACTCGCAGCCCAGAAAGCCAACCATACCCTGGGCTGCATCACCAGCAGCGTGGCCAGCAGGGCGAGGGAGGGGGCTCTGCCCCTCTGCTCCGCTCCGGTGAGACCCCCCCTGCAGCCCTGCGTCCAGCTCTGGGGCCCAGCGTAAGAAGGACATGGACCTGCTGGAGCGAGTCCAGAGGAGGGACACGGAGATGATCGAGGGCTGGAGCACCTCTCCTGTGAGGGCAGGCTGAGAGCTGGGGTTGTTCAGCCTGGAGAAGGGAAGGCTCCAGGAGAACTTCCAGTGCCTAAAGGGGCCAACCAAAAAGCTGGAGAGGGCCTTCTTGCAAGGGTCTGTATCGACAGGACAAGGTGGAATGGTTTTAAACTGAAAGAGGGGAGATTTAGATTAGATACTAGACAGAAATTCTTCCCTGTGAGGGCGGTGAGGCGCTGGCCCAGGTTGCCCAGGGCGGCTGTGGGTGCCCCATCCCTGGGGGTGCTCAGGGCCAGGCTGGACGGGGCTTGGAGCAACCTGGTCTGGTGGAAGGTGTCCCTGCCCAGGGCAGGGGGGTGGGACTAGGTGATCTTTAAGGTCCCTTCCAACCCAAACTGTTCTATGATTCTGTGACCGCCTTCTCCCTGTGCTGGGAAGGTGTGAACTGCAGCACTTGGATGGCTCTGCTCTCCATCACACGGGCTCTGCCTGGCTGGGCTGCAGGTGGCCTGGCTGGGAGCTGAACTGCCTTGGAAGATGCTGCTCTGTCCTGTCTGACCTGGGCTCCAAGGTGAGACACAAGCGCACGTGTCAAGCAGTACCCGCTGCTGCCAAATCCCTGCCTTCTCCTTGTCCCCTGTCACAGAGCGCTGAACCAAGCCGTGGTTCTCATGGAACTCATCCAACATGGATGAACCAAGCCATGAGGGTGTTGCAAAGCTGGGACACCCGCTGTGCTTTTGGGCAGTGGCGCTAGCTGAAACTGCGTCACGTGCTGGAGAAACCTGGGTTCCTGATGGAAGCGGGCTGTAGGTAAATGGCTTTTGTTGGCTTGTTAGATATATAATTCATGTTCTTATGCACATCGGGGGTGCATGAAGCCAGATCTGAATGGTTTATTCATCAGCGGTGCTTGGTTCCCTCATGCAGTGTCCCTTCCCTCCCCGTGGTGTGTCTCTGCAGCGAGGTGGGGGTGCCTGTTAGCTTTGCTGTCTGGCCGGCTCTGGTGCCTGTCTCCCTGTGAGCTGTGCTGGGAGATAGAAGGGATGCAAGGCTGGGGATGTTTGCTCCCCCAGCAGACCCAGGGGGATGTCCCTGGCCTCCAGCCCAGCCCTTGGCATCGCAGGAATGGCCAAGGCAGACCCTTCCCCAGCCACGTCCTTGGCAGTAGCCAAGGCATGGCCCCAAATATCCCCTCTCTCCTCGGCACTAATCCCATTCATATGCTGTCCTCCACTTCTCCCCGGTGAGGCTGCAGGCACAAGAGACCTGCTGCTTCATTTAGGACTGAATTGATTAGCTCTTGCCCTCGGGAGCAGCTCGCTCGGCTTGCACTCGAGATAAGCGAGGCCGTGTCCTCCTGGCTGTGGGACTCCTCAGCACCTGGCAGAGCTGTGATTAGCCTCTATTTATGCAGGCTGTTAAGCAAACACCTGCAAGGCTCAGGGACAGAGAAGTCAAGTCATCTTTGCAAGCAAATAGTCATGTTGCATTAAACTGAGAACACTGTCCCTTTTTTTCCTTTTATTCTTCTTTTTCTTTTTTTTCTTTTTTTTTTTTTTTTGTGGTGCCTCTTAGAGCCTGAGATATCTTAAGTCCCTGTGAAATCTGTAGGGCTACAAACCAGAGAGGATTGCTGCAAGCAGCAGTGACACTAATATCGTGTGATATTCTCGCAGCGCTGGGCTGATTGCTGGGGGCACGGCGTGGTTGTGACTTCTGGGGTTGCTGCTATAGCTGACAATTTCTAAACTTGTTCTGCTCTTATTGCTTTCTCCTCTGTTTGCGATTCTCTGTAGCTCACCCCTAATCTCCTGCAATAGACCCGCCGATACAGCCCGTGGTGCGATGGGTAGCGTCAGAGGGGCACCGCGATGTTGAGATCTATCTGAGTGTTAATAAAAGGGCTTAATGCTGAGAAAAGGAAATCCTGCTCTTCCAGAGACCTTGCCAGAGCATCTCATCTAATTAACCTCAGAGGTGATCATTTACAGCAGTGTGGTGTGCCAGCAAAGAGCCCCAAAAGAGTCTCCGTCCCAGTGCAGCTCGAAGGCAGGTGGCTTTCCCTCTTGGAAAGCCAGAGCAGACCTGTACCGCAGGAGGGCTGGAGCAGTAGGCAGCTGAAGTAGCATCCCAAATTGCAGGGATGTTGTTGCATATGGACACATATGCTTTGTCCCAGTGGGATCCCTGATCCCTGGAGCAGACTGAAGGGGTTGGGGTGTGAATAGCAGCGCCTTGGCAGGAGACCTGCCTCATCTGCCACCCTCAGGGTGGTGTACACATGTGCGTGGGAGGGGGATGGATTTCTTCCTCGCTGGGCACTTCCTTCCAGTCCTAAGGAAATTCCTTCAATGAAAAAGCCTTTGCTTGCTTCTTCACAGGTAACTGGAGAAATCCCATCCTCCCAGATAAAGAACATGTCAGTGCTGTTGTTGCCCACCACTGTAACACATCCCCTTCCTTCTGGCCACGGGAAGGTGAGATCTGCAGCAGCCAGCAACCTGCCGGTCTCTCCTCCATCCCCCACCCCACCATGCCCCAGGGTGTTCTTTCCAGTCTGTGTTTTTGCAGTCGGTTTGCCAAGTCCTTTTCATGGTGGTGGTGGGTGGGGATGGGGAACCAACCAGTAAGTAGCTCTGCAGCATACTACAGATAGAAGCAACTGGCAGCAGAGCTCAAGCCTTCGGCTCCACGGCCCCTTGAGCAAATAGCCCGGCAGAGTGGAGGCAGCAGATGCCCATCCTCGCTGCGGGCATCTCCTCTGGGAAAACAAGACTGCCTCCCAGGGGAGCTGTGAAGACCTTGGGATAGCTAAGGGGGTAGAAGTTGGAGTCCCGTGGGGTGAATTTGGGGTTTAGAGAATTGCTTGCCCCTTAAATTGCTTAAATTGAGTATTTGGTCTCATTTTTTTTCTAAGGCACTGAGCTTTCTCTTGGCCTCGAGGGAAACATGCTGCTGTTGGATCTGTTTTTCTCCCAAAGTCTCACAGCAATCCTGCCTATAATTTGGGGTCTTTTACGTAACCAAAAATAGCTGCAGTGTTTGTAGCTCTGCAGTAAGCTGTTTATTACTCTTATTGTGCTTGTGTTTAGGTTATTTGTAGACACATATGTTCCTAAAATTCCTGTCTCTTTCAACAGTACTTCCAACGCTGTTCCTGGGCACAGTTCCTCCTTCCCTGTTCTCCCTCCCTCCTGGGAATAGTGAACAAACCCACAGTGCCTTGCCTTTGCCTTCCCTGCTCAGCTTGGTGGCTGAGCTCTGTCTCCATTCTGGCTGCCACTGGAGTATCCAGTGTCTCGGTTTGGCTGCCACTTTACTCTTCAGTTAATTACCCCTTCCTCGCTGAGGACTTCGCTCAGCTGGTTGGAAGTGCAGGTCAGGGCTTTCAGCTGTGATTTTTTTTTTTCTTTTCCTTCAGTGTCCTTATCTTACTCTCCTAATGATGCTTCCTTGTGTTTCACAAGAAGTCGGAGGCAGGTACCGTAGTCCTGTGGGAAAGAGGGAAGAGGTGAAGGGTGCACGCTGATCCTCAGTTGTGCCACTTCTGTGAAGTTGCCTTTTGCTGGTGTGAAATCCTCTCCCGGCTGGGGTGTGAAGATGCGGGGTGGAGGGGAGCCTGGATGTTGGCGGTGTAGATGTACCTTGTGCTGCTCCAGCTTCTTGCCATGCAGTGCTGTCAGAGCTGGAGCGTAGCTGTCGCAACTGTGATGACAGGAGCATGACTACAGTTTGAACAAGATGGAAGAGGACCTAAAACTTTCCCTGATTCTTGAATCCCAAGACTCAATTTGCTGCCCCTCTGCAGCGCTGGGATTTTCTGGTCTTGGCAGGCTTTTGTCCGTCTGAGTGGTCCTTTGCAGCTCCTGTACTGTCACCCCAAGCCTCAGCAGCCATTTCAGCAGCGATCCAGGTTCTTCTTGTACATGGGGTCAACAAAAGGGTTGCATGCTCTTCCTCGGTGTTCTGCTGGGGTCTTGTTTCCCAGCCAGGGCCAGGGGATGCAGGCAGGGAGCCTGGCTGTGCTCTGGGTGCTGTCCCACCGGGAGCAGATCCCTGCAGCGGTGGTGGTGAGGCTCAGCATGGCAGCAGCTTGGGTGGAAGTGGGGTTTGGGTGAGTTGTGGGGGAGGATAGGATCTCTCGGCCATCAGTTAGGAAGGTGAGGCTGCCAGAGCAAATATTTGCTGTGCATGTGCATCTCCAGCCTCCCTCGTGCTGCAGTGAGGAGCAAAGTCGCTTGTGTTTACCAGGACGTGAAGAAAAGACCTAGCTGTACACCATGGCTGAACCAAGCACAGTGGTGAGCCTGGGATCAGCGGGCTGATGTACCCAGAGAGGGCAGTTCCCGGGAGATGCACAGCTCTGGGTGCCTTCGCTGTCCCACTGATGCTGTGGGGCGGGATGCAGGCATAACCTGGCCCCATAGGCAGGGCTGGTGTGGCCACCTCCAGATCGTGTCCATGGCGTTTAGGAGAGTGAGTGAACAGGGAGCGATGGGGAAAGTTCAGCTGTCCCTGCTCTGCCTTGGGATTCATGTGTGGTTTGCTTCAGAGAGCAGGATCTGGTCCCATGCCTGCTAATGGCTTGGAACGTCTGTTCTGCAGAGAGCTGTCAGGGTAGGGAGCAGGCTCGGCTCCGTAGGAGGAAAGACTTCAAACAGCAATTAGCTAACGTTGCCATTTCCAGAGAAACAGCTCTTGGTGTGCCGGACAATGGGCTGCAGGAGGCAAACAGGTTAAAAGCTCTAATTCTGGTAAGATACATTTAGGTGGGCTTTTTTCCTTTCAAAGGAAGGTAGGTTAAAAAGGTTCTGACTTCTTTAAATAGACTTCCCTTTCCTTAACCAGCTAGGAGCTCCATTAGGAGCACTGGCTATTCCCTTCCACCCAGCCAGGGTGGCTGTCCTGGTGCTTGTGACACATGCTGAACACAGCAGCACCTGTGAGGGCAGGTTTCCAGACACCCCCTCAGCAGCAGAAGGGCTGAAATAAAAGGGTCTGTTTTCCCTCAACAGCGATCAAAAGGAAGAAGTTATCTGCTGCTGCTTGCCGGTTGTATTATTTATTCTATTAGCTGAAGCGTAGCAGTGTAAAAGATAATTTAGCCTGGGTTAATGCAGCATAATACAAAACTCATTACCAAGCCAGAACCGTGTTCTCCTGCCACCCTGCACCTGCTGCTGTCCCTAGATGCCTGAAGGTCCCGGGTCCCCTCTCACAGCATGGGCTGGGGCATCGGGGCAGCTGTGGACCTGCAGAGGGGAAATGATGTCAACAAGCTGTGGCTGATGGCAGCAATCAGCTGTGGCTGACATGGGAATGAACGTGGAGCTCATTTCCCAGCACCTACTGCCGAGGCCGCCTCCACCATTGCCTCCTGCTGCCTTCAGTGGCTTTCAGCGCCAAGGTGAGCGCTGCTGGTGCTGCCATCCTGGAGCCGATGCTCTCGCTTAACACGGGAAGGCAGGAGCATCTGTCCCCCACCACTTCCCTGTTAGCGTGCTGCTATGAAGGCAAAAAGCCATCTGCCTGTGGAGGTTGGGCTCCGTGGTCGGTGATGTTTGCTAATCCAAGAGAAGAGTGCAATGGGAGGGCAGACAGAGGGATGTGCAGTGAGGGATGCAACGTCGTCCTCCGAATTCACTGAAACACGGGTCTCCTGTATGTTGCTTTCCTGTTGACCAGGAGACCAGACCCACTGCTCTTCCACACAATACCAGATCTCCTGACATGCCCTTCTCACAGTTGCTGGAGAGAAGCTCAACATGGGGGTGATGGTCCTACGCGGTTCCTGCCTGGATGCCTCCTCTTCCTTGTCAGGTCAGTGTTGCCAGATGGGGTCTTGCCTTCAGGAGGAGCCTCCAGTGCCAGGTTCACACTAATTTTGCTAAGCACCTTAACTGCTGAGGACGCTTGCATGACACGGCTGGTTCAAGAAGGTTTTTACAGAGCATGGCAATTTATTGTGGCTCAGCATTTGCAGAGTAACTCTGTACAGTTAGCTGGCTTGCTGGTGTTTGCCCTGGGATCTGTCTGGGGCATCCCAGACCTGCTGGGGGCTGAGAGGTACCTGAAGCTCGATGGTCTACTAAACTTGCTGTGGTGACAGCCTTATCTGGCCCACCGTGGGGTAGCCCTGGACCTTTGGTATGCTTCTTTCCATGATTTCACCTAAATTCTGCTACTTTTCATTGTCAGAAGGAGTGCAGGCAAGGTAACGATCTGGGTGCAGATTGGAGGGTGCATCCCCTTTACCTTGTCACATACTCATGATATTAAGTCCAAGTGCATCACATTCTGGATGTTTATAAATCATAAGGGAAACATATTTCTTCCTTAATCCCCTGAGCTTTTTTAATTCCTTCATTGTGTTAATACGTTGTTTAAGCTGTATGTCAGCCCTTGTTCTTGCTCGCTGTAGAGGAGCTGGCTTGTCAGCACTTTTGTCTCCATCCTTTTCCCATCAGCATCCAAGAGCTTGGGTAGAGCTGCTACACGTTACTTCTGCGGCAGCACCGTGATTGCCTCTCAGCACTGCCACTGTCAGTGCAGACTGACCAATACAGCAGTTCCATGAGTATGTTCTTCCTGACAAGCATTATTTGCCCTCGATAAATCAGGTAGCATACCTTCAGTTGCGAGTAATAAGTGGTAACGTCCTCCTTTCACATCATCTGAAGATTTCTAGGTCTCTGTTTCACCCCAAGGGGCTACCTTGCCTCCACCGCAGTGGGACGCAGAGATGCCTGAGCTAACTCTGAGCGAGGAATTGTGGAGTCCAGAAGCAGCAGGACTGCTTTAAATGAGGCTTTTGCTCTCTGTAATCATCCCATCTTGAGAAGTACAAGATACTATGTCAAGCTGCAGGGCTTCTTCTCAAGGTAGGCAGGTCAACGTTGGCCTTGCTATCTGGGACAGCTGTCTAGCTGTCCTGGCAGCGTATGGGCTGTCCGCTTCAGTGGGGGACCACAGAGACACCCACCAATAATATACTTTGCTGGCTGGTTTGGTGCATTATACATTCTCAGATCTGCGTTTGCCCCCCATGTTGGATGCTTTCTTCCCCCTTGGAGCAGGGGCTGGGCTGGGCAGGCTGGGATCCCCAGCATGGTGTGCAGGGGAGCATGGTGCTCCCAAGGTGGCGTTTACAGAGGGCGAGAGGAGCTGACAAGCTTTTTCACATCCATTGCTTTGGTGTATCTGGGCCTGCCTCCCCATGCCTACCTGTTTTTCCCAAATACCACTGCTCCTGGTTACCTCCTGGCAGCTGCGTCTGTCCCCCTCTTCCTGAAGCGATGCGCAGCTCTGAGCTCCTCTGGATGGACGTGATGGTCCTTCCACTGATCTTCACGTCCATTCCCTGCCGCAGTGCTTGGCCTGTTCTCTCTCTGGTGCTACGAGCCCAGCAGCCCTCTCCCTGTGCTCTGAGCCAGCACAGCCTTGTTCCCAAATGCTGCGGGAAAGCTTCCCTGTCGGAGCAGAGCCCACCCATGGGTGAGATGCTGTCATGCTCTGCCCACGTGCCTGGCAGCAGGGGCTGGATTCGTTTGCTCTCCTTCCCCCAGAGCAGTGGGGAGGGCAGAGCTCGCTGCAGGCAGGCAGAGCCACCTCCTTCCCCCCCCCTCCCCACCAGCACACGCTGTGCAAGGGAGGATGACAAGGCTCCTTTTGTTCCCGTGGGTGGGAGGTGGCACTGAGCCCCCTGCTCCCCCTGTGACTCAGGCAGAGGCTGCTCCGCACCACGAGCTGGCAGGCTGTTCCCGGGCTTTTTGGAGGGGGCATGGTGGGGACCTGGAGGCTGCATCCTCTTTTGCTTCCCAGGAGGGCTGGGAGCGGGCTCCTGCACACCTGCCCTCCCTTTTGAAAGGTGGGGAGAACTTATTGCTGTTCTTTGCGTGGCTTTTGTCAAGTTGAATCTGACAAGAAGAGTGCTGTAACTGCTTGGGTGCTGTTTGCACCTGTCCCTGCCCCACAAACCTTGGTGAGGCTCTAACTGCCCCCTACCACATCCCTTTCCCAGTTCGCTGTGGGGTCAAAGAGAGCTTTGCCCTGGCAGAGGGGAGCCTGTGGCACTGGGTCCTCTTGGCTGTGAGCGGCACGAACAGTGTTTACTGGCAGGTATCCCTCCCTGCGCCCCTGCCTGCCTCGTGCTTGTTCCCAAGAGGAATGAGCTGCATGTGACGATATCTGAGACGAATCCGGCTCCCAGGTGTCAGGATATGCTTCCCAGCAGAAGGAAAGGAGCTGGAAAGCTGAGCTTCACCTGTGTATAAGTTCTTCCAGGCTTTGCTGCAGCAAAACCTGGCTCTGTGCAGCTGCTCATCAGCTGCCTGCGGTGCCCCCTTCCCTCTGCCATAGCTGGAGCAGAGAAGTGGGAACAAACCTGGGCAAACCGACTTGCAGTCCCTGGGGAAACAGCACAGGGTGGGAAAACGCTTGGGCATGGCTCTGCAGCTGTGCCCCTGGGCTCACAGCCCTCTGAGAGCAGCTGGGACTGACTGAGCTGGTCTGGAGGGCTGGGAGGCGGTACCGCAGCGGAGGAGATGCTGGCCGTCCAAGAGCTGTCCCTGTCCCCGTTTCCCTGAATGAATGTGGGATCCCAGGACGGCAGGCAGCAGGGATGGGCTCTGCTGCCTGCTTTAGCAGCCAGATTGGCTGGAGTTGCCACAGGTTTATCCATCAGCAGTAAGACTGATCAGCCCTGGAGGGACAGCGTGACTCTTGGTCCCTAAGGTCCCTGGGGAGCGGCACTTCTGCAAGCCAGGTTAAAGCCAGCTGCCAGGCATCTGCTTTTTCTGGAGCTCCCTTGGGCATGTGAGGCTGAATCCTGTCCCTTGCCCCTCATGAAGCCTCTCTAGCCCCCGCATCCCCACGCTGCAGCAGCATCCTGCCCTCTGATGTGGCAGCCCAACCTCACCATGCACCGGCAGCTCCCTTTTTGCTTCGGCTGAGCCTTCTCCACCCCTTGCTGGGCTGCCACAGCTTCGCATCCTCCCAGCCGTGTGCTCCGGCCGCTCTGCTGGTGCCTTGGCTGCATGGGGGGCAGCCTCCCCTCGCTCCCTGCTCATCCTGCCTTGCAGGATCAGCCTGGCTGCCCTGCTTATTTGATTTTATTTGGTTTGTGTTGGCCGAGGATGAAGTCGCAGGTATTTCTGAGCAGCGATAGGATCTCACCAGCCAGCCCTCCTTTAATAAGATCCCAGGCGTCTGAGGTACCCGATTACCTTATCTCCTCTCTGCAGATGTACACTACTCCCCTCTCTCGCCAAATTGGGAAGAAGCAGCCGAAACGCTGCTACCCAGCCCAGTCTCTAGTAAATGCTACAGCCCCTCTCCGAGCCCATAAATAATGTTGGATGCTAAAGCAAGGCATGAGCGCAGCATCGCCCACTCTTCTGCAGCTCTTGGAGCTGCAAAGGGGAATGTCCCTAGCCAGAGAAGCGAGTGCCAGAGCATGTGTCCTGGCCAAAGTGGCTGCCGTGAGCAGAAAATGTGGAAAAATAAGCAGAAAGTGGAAGGGGAAGGTGGGAATCAACAGCACTTTACCCTGAGCGGAGCCTGGAAAATGTAGAAATTTTGAAGGGAAGAGATGGGATCAGAAACTTCAGAGGAATTTCTAGCAGTGAGGAGGAGGAACTGCTTTTTAGCATGTGATAAAAAAAAAGGGGGGGGGGGGATAGAAAAAAGTTCTTAGCAATGCTATTGGAATTGGGAAAGCAGAGCAGGTGGTGGTGGTATCTGTGGAGAAGGGATGTGCCTTCAGGCCATGTGATGGTGAACATGTGTGAATCTGTTTCCATTCCTGCTGTGTCCAAGGGTCCCGGCAGCAGTGTTTGGGAAGCACACTGGTGGTGCAGGGCAGGCAGGTTCCCCTGGCTCCTGCCTGGGGCTGGAGAGGAGCGAGGAGCGCCGTTCTGGATCGCATACTGCTCCGGTGTGAGCCCCGAGCGGCACAGGGGGCGAGCTGCTCTCCAGGCTGGGCTTTTCTGGGAAACGGTCGATGAAGGCTTTGTGGGAGGCGATATCGTGGCTGACCTTACAGCAATGGGTCTTATTAAAGCACAGGGCCAGCTTAGCTTGCAGCCAGGTCAAGTTGTATTGCAGATGATAGCATTGCTGTTTAGAAAAATACTTTTTTTTTTGGTCCGAAAGTCTTCGAGGCTGCCTCATTGCACCCTGGTACAGAAGCGGGCCTGGGTTGCAGCTGAGTGTTTCCTTCCCCACAGGGCATCTCCTGTCCCTGGGACAGGCTGAGCTGTCGTGCCAGCATCTCCCTGGCTTCCAAAGCCACTTTGGATCTGCCAGCTGATGTTTGGGCAGGGCCAGCCCTTCTCTCTGAACCAGAGTTGCCCCTTGCCCACAGCAGCCCTGGCAGGCTGCTTGTGGTGGCAGGGCTCTTCAAGATCCCTTGGTACGATGCAGATGAACCCACACCTAATTGCTTTTAAAATTCCCAGTTGCTATGACGACTGCCCAAGCATGATGCGCTGGAGTGCTGTCTCTCTGCTCCCAGGTCTTGCGTTGCCACCAGAAAGCTGTGTGTACCTCTGTACGTACATGTACTTTATTCCAGCTTTCAAAGGTGGTTTATAATCCCTTTGGAGCATGAGCAGAGCTGGTAAAGGGTTTACTTAAAAGGTCTGATAATAAGGTTAAGGAGAGGCCACTAGCCGCTCACCCTGCTGCTGAGCACTTCGATGGCTAAATTTAGCCCCTTGAGTCATTATTGAGTCAGTAAATCGGGGGCAGGAAATCTTGATTTCTCTTTTCTCCCTTTTTTTTTTTTTTTTTTTAACAGTGGTGCGCCCAAGCTAGGCACCAGGTTGGCTTGGATTCTGCCCTAATCCAGCTTGTTACCTGCCTGCAGTGCTTTCCCTGGGAGCATCCCTGAGCCTTTCCAGAAGAAGGAAGAGCTCCTTTCTCTGACATCTGCCATGACGAGTGGCCGGGTCACAGGCAGGCAGCATCGTTTCCCATCGTTAGTGGTCTGAAGCATGGGAATGTCGGTCTGGTTAGAGTCGTCTCTTGCTGGCGAAGTGCTGATCGAGGCTGCGGGCAGGTAGGGCATCCCCGGAGCTGCTTGGAAACACAGCAGTGAGTGAAGATCCATCCAGATGCTCTTCTCCCAGCACGGCGTGCGAGAGTGCTGCAGCACAGCTGGTAGCAGCAGAAGAGCTCTGAAAAAGCCACGTGAGTGTTAAATTAAGCAACATCAGGAGATCCAGGTTTCCTGGACTTCCAGAGCTGCTCTGCACAATGCCCAAGCCTCCTCCAGACTGGCCCATCCCTGTGCCACGCGTGCAAGCAGCCAGCCCTCTCCAGAGGAGGGGCAGGCTCTGAGGTCCCCGGGGAGGCTGCGATGGAGCAGGATGGGCCAGCGCTCAGTGCCGTGCCTGCTGGAGACCCTCTCCCGGGGTGCAGCAGGATAGCAGGCTGTCCAGGCAGCTTCTCACAGTCCCCAGAAAGTAAATCCTGGGAGTGGGGTCCCCACTGCTAGCTGATTGTATCGGTGTGTATTAGACCTCACCGATTGTGTCTTACATGATTTGTTCCTCAGAATGAAGTGTTTTACAAGTGCCGTGTTTAATCACCTTGCAGAAGGCGATGAAAAACTGTCTCTGTCCGTGGGGCTGGGAAATAGCTAAAAGGGATCTAGAGAAGAGACCACATCCTCACCCTGTCACATTAGCTGGGCTGGAAAGCCCAGAAGAGCTGGGGTTTGTGCTTGCAGACAGCCAGGGGTTGGACAGGAGAACTCAAAAGGTCAAAACACACACCAGGCGTGGAGATGTCCAAGTGGAGCAGAGCCCCAGTGCCTGCCCAGGCGTTAGAGCGGAGCCCCAGCTCGCTGTGCTTGCCCTCCCGGGGAGCAGGTGCTGCGGATGCTGCACATCCAGAGCCTCTGCCGGCCACCTCTGCAAGGGCTCCTGAAACACAGCTCTTCGCTTGGGCCCTGGTGCTCCCCTTACTTCTGTTTTTAGTGGAGACACCCCAAAACCTGGCAATGGAAGTATCTTCCCAGCTGAGGGGGGGGGGGCGGGGGGGCTGTTTCTGGCAATGAGCTGAATCCAAGCAAACTCGTGTCAGAAGCAGTGCTGATGGCACGTGAGCCGAGAGCTGCTCCTGGCCTCTCCGCAGGAGAAGGGAGCGCTGCCAGGCTCTGCACGGGACCTGGCTCTTCCTGGAGGCAGAGGTACCTCTGTTGTTCTTAAGGACTTCTGGTGAGGCACGCTTCTTCCTGGCACCTGGAGATCAATCAGTGGCTTGTTGGACAGTGAAGGGCACAGAGGGCGATGGGTGCTCCTCACCCTGTTCTGGGTGTTTGCACAGTGAGGGTGGATGCTGGGCTGGGGAGCTGCCACTCTTGCTGTCATTTTTTTTTATTCACAGTAGGCAAAAGATGAAAAAAATCAGAGTAATGGCCAAGGAGACAGCATCCACTTGACTTCTCTTGCCCACGGCAGGAGCAATTAATCTAGTTAAGGCATTGCAGCGGGGCGAGACCACAAGGTTACACAGCCCGAAGCCTGTGCGCTCCGGGAGCTGCGGATGGTGCTGGACCAGCAGCCACAAGGTGTGCTCCCCCTCCCTCTCCCTGCCTTGCCTTTGATCTGCTGCCGGGGGGAGCACGAATATTGTTCCCCACTGGGAGCTGGTTGAACCCCAGCAGGAGCCCCAACATTACTAATGAGGCGCTTGCAGCTGGCTGGCTGACATGGCGGTGGGTGCTCAGTGCTGCCTGGGACCTGCACGGATGAGCAGAGCCTCCCGGAGATGGAGCGGCTTCCCTCCGCTGCGGGCCTGTCATCTGCTCCCTCTTACTAATAGGTTCCCTCCTCTGAGTACTGCTTAAGCCTCCTCTGTGGTGTAACAAACCCCTGAGGTCTGATCCTGCTGATGTAAAGGTGTAAAGGGAGAGCAGAGCGGGCTGTCGGAGCAGGGTGGTGGTCCTCAGGGGCCTGCGGGACATGCATGTCACCAAGGGCATGGCTGTCAGCTGCGTGGAGAGGCTTGGAGCCCTGTGCCGTGGCTGGCAGGTCAGAGAGCCACCCTGCACCGTGCCAGCGTGCCCCTCGTTGGGCTCTGCTGGTTGATGCCAAAGGTAACGAGCACCTTGGAAGGACATTTTTTGCTGGTGGCTGGTGATGCCCCTTTACTAAAGGCTGCTGGATAGGGAAGGGAGCGGGGTCTTGGCATCCCCACCTGGGAGCGTGGTCTTGTCCTCCGGACACGTGTTGCTGGCGGGTGTCTGAGCAGTGACATCCCGGGGAAGATGCTGTCTGCAGCCCTGGGCTTGAGAAGCCACAAAGGGTGGGCGATGCAGTGCAGACGGCATTGAGGGGATAGGTGTCTGCCTCTCCCCCGTTATTTATTATGCCATAAAATCCAAGGTAACATACATCAGTAAATGCTGTGAAGGGTTTCGTGCGCGTCAGCCGTGCGTATGTGATGGAGCAGATGCTCTTTCAAGACAAGGGGCTCTGTGAGCGGAGGCTGCTGTGATTGATGGGGCAGCTTTCAGCTGTCTGCGCCTTCGCTTGGCTGTAACACAGAACTGCTCCCCCAGAACGCCCCGTCACCGCGGGCTGGGAGGGCAGGGTCCCTCTCGGCAGCGGGGTCCCCTCTGGCTGGGTACCTGCTGCGAGGGTCGGCTGCCGGGGGGGTGGGTGGTATGGGGAGGCTGCTCGGAGGAGCTGAGGCTCCCACTGGCCAATTTTCCCAGGGAACAGGACGCGTGCCATCGTGCTTTCTGTGTACCTGTACCTCTGACAGCTCCCGAGCTCTTCAGATGGTCTCAGCCATGTGTGACAGCAGAACTGTCACCAGTGCTGACAGAAGATGTTCCTACATGGAGATGTCCCCACACCGAGGTGTTCCTGCGCGTCCTGTGAAACGTGCAACCAGGTGGGAGAGGGTGACGGTGAGCATCACCACAGAGGGACAAGCCAGCGTGCACACACCCCCGGGACATGAGGGACAAGTCCTACATGCCTGTGGCCCGCTCATGGGTGGAAGCTTTGGCAGGTGGTGACAACTTAGACATCAAACTTGGCTGAACCAGGAGACATAAATCCTGGTATTTGGGATTAGTGTGGGCAATTCATTTTAAAGACGAACAAATCCCTTGACTTGCAGGTACCTGCTTGTCACGGGAGACATTCCTCATCTCCAGGAGAGCTGCTCCAGTTGAACAGATCCAGCCCTCTCTGGAGAGATGCTCTGGAGTTGCTAATCATTGGGTTTGGGGATTTTTTTTTCCTAACACTTGTGGGTGATTGCTTCCTCCTCCTCCTCCCTTTTGTCTTTTTGCAACATCATGAGGTTGGGAAGGACCATCTGCTGATTTGATTAATGGCCCTTTTCTGAAAAAGCAACAGAGACAAATGTCCTCCTGAATGTGGCAAAGAGAAATGGAGAAACAGGCTGGCTAATTTTCAGCCATTATTTTGAAACCCAAACTCCTTCCCAGTATCAATTTAGCTATTATTTCAAAAACTAATTAATCTTCACTCAGGCAGTTCTGAGAGACCTGTGTTTAGATAATTAACAGCCCATGGATTATGAAAAGTCTTGCTTTTAGGTCCTACTACAGTGCTTGCCTTCAAGAACACTCCTCCTATCGTCCTGCTTACCAACTCCTTTCATCAATCCTTCTTTTTTTGACAATTAAGAGCAAATAATTAGCCGTGATGGATTTTGCTTGCTTTCCTGCAGCTCAGCTCTGGTTTTTTTGGTCCTTAAATATTATTCAGCCAAGCAATTTTTGTGGTGGTTTTGCAGCTAATTACACCCAAGCAGGGCAAGGGTAACTGCTGTTACCAAGAGGATCTGGAGAGAGAGGTTGTGTATGGCTGACAGAGAAGCTGAGCAATGAGGTGTGAGAAAGGAGATCCTGGAAGGACAGGGGATGGGATTTTTTTTTTTTTCTTCCCTCTCTCCAGTTTTGCACGATGCAATGTGAACTTGCCCTATGTATTGCCATGCTGGGGCTGGGCTGACCTCCTTTCCTTGGGACTCCGCTGGCCTCTCGCTTGCCACTGCAGCTTTTGATATTCTTGCTGCGCTGGATGGTGAGGCATCTCCGAGCTGTGGGGGCTGCGGGAGAGCTCTGCACAGTGAAGCAAAGGTGATGGGGTAGTATCAACCCAGGGGCAGCAGTGGGGCAGGTCTGCATCCCGTGCAGACCCTGAGCAGTGCCTGTCCGTACCCTGCATACTCCCTGGCCACTGAGAAGCAAATGCAGGCTGGCAGTGCCGGCGGAGCCACGCTGTGCTGGAGACGGCGCTGTGCCCGAGTGCTGCCGTTCATTAAGCAGCCCGGAGTTTGTTTGCTCTTCTGCTGAGGGCGAAGGAGCCGGAGCGGTGCGGAGCTTGGCCTTTCAACCCTTTGTCTCAAAGAGATGATTCTGAGGTTTTCTTTTTTTAATCTTGGGGCCAAACTCTGTTTGGTTCAAGGCAGCTTTACCTGGCTGAGGGCTAGGAGAGTACTGGGGACGTCTCGTGGCTTGTAGGGACACTGGGGACCTTGGGGCATGGCACTGGGGGGAAGGCCGGGAGCAAAGCTGCTCTGGCTGCTGCCATTCTCATTAGGTCTGGCTGAGTCTGCAGCACAGGAATTGCTCTGGACAAGAGGCGCTGCAGAAGCAGCACTTGATCGCTTTGGAGGAAACGATGAAGTTTTCTCTCTGCTTGAGTGACCCAGGGGGGAAAAAGATGCACAGAGAGGTGATGCTGGCAGCTCCCTGCGATGTTAAATGGGAATCTGAGAGGTGGCTCCAACAGGTGCCGGTGAGGGCAGTGCGAGGGGGGGATGGACGTTGGGATAAGCCCCTGCAGCCCTTCCCATCTAGGGCACGAGCTGAGCTGCGCTGCAAACGTGCTGGGAGCACCGGAGGACATGCTCAAACTTAGCTTGATGGAGAGCAGCTCTCAGTTTTCCATCAATCCTACACTGGGGTTTCAGCTCCGTAAGCGTTGGTGATTTCTTAAATATAGGCTTGACTTGCAAGCTTAATGTTCGTGGGTATTTAAAGAGCCACCATTTCTCTCTCCTAACAGGACTTTGAGCTGTGTTTCCTGGGATCGTGAGCAACTGATGGATCATCCCTGGTGCCCCTGTGAAACCTGACGCTGTCCCCACGCTGGCACTGGGAGATTTCCAACCAAACCTCCTCGTCTTGGGGTCAGTTCAGTGAAGGAAGCAAAGAGGATTTTAGGTCCTCCCATCCTGTGGTGCCTACGGGCTCGATGTGATTCGGGATCTCCGGAGCTGATGGATGTCTGGGAGAGTTCTCCAAGTCCTGCTAGGCAGAAGAGTTCGCACATCATTAGCACCATTGCTGTGACCAAACCCTGGCTCGGACAGGCGTGAGTGTAAGTTTTGCCTTCTGAAGCGGGGTTTGTACGCCTCGTGCTTTGCTGTGCAGCCTGGCAGGGTTTGCCTGGCCCTGTGCCCCTCAGCCCTGTGCATCCAGCCGATTGCAGTGCAGGGGGAGGCAGGAGATCCCCACCCAGAGCAAAGCCCCAGACACCCTCTCCATGCCCAGGAGGTGGTCCTCAGGGCTGCTGTAGGTTGTATCAATATTCCCTCAATACTGGAGGGGAGGAAGAGAGGAGATGCTTCTGGTTATGAGGACAAGGGTGTAAGAGCACCTTCCCTGGCTGGGACAGCAAAGGGCCAAAACCCTCCCCAAGCCCCTTGAGCCCCTCTCATCTCTGGACTGGAATGGTGTAAAGAGGTTTGTCAGGTTACTCTGGCTTTAAATAGTTAGGCTTGGATTCAGGCTCAAGCAGAAAGAAATAATTCCTGATGAGCTGCTTACTTTTTCAAACAGATGATGTTTGTGTCTGATAAATCTCTGCCGGTGAAACTCCTTGGTCTAGCAGTTTGACTCCTAATTAAATATTTACCAAGACAGTACCTCGCCCTGCCTCAAGAAATATCGTCCTTTCACCTCCTCATGGCTTTCGCCTCTTTAGCAGTGTGCAGTTTAAGGAGAGCCATTTAAGACTTGGCTCCAATAAAATGGAGAAAAGCAATTTTCTCTCCACCTTTCCAATCGCTCTCCATTTTTCCCCCTCTGTGAATGAAGTTTGCTGGAGGCTGTGGAGCTCCAGCTTCTTGGAAAGCAAAGGGCTTTTGCAGGAGGGCTGGCAATCTCTCCATCAGGTAGGATGCTACCTCCTCTCACCAGCAAAGAGAACAGCTACCTGGGGAGGGAGCGAGAGCAGCGCGGCTGATGGAGATGTCACCCCATGCATCTGCAGGGGCTGGGGGCTGCTGTGTGGGGTCACCGGTCACCCAGGGCTGGCTGTTTGGGATGGGTGCATCATTCGGAGAGGCTGAGCTTTTGGGGAAAGGGGTTTGGTTTACCCCGATTTTAACTGTTTGCTACACGATATTATTTTGGGTGGACCAAGCGTCTTCCCCTCTCTTGGGGCGGAGGAAGGATGATCTCTGGTTCGAACCAGTCTGAATCGAAGCAGAACAACTATGAAGCTGCTGCGAGGGCCCCCGTGTGAGCTGGAGCCCGTGCCTGGTGCAGCACGGCCGGAGGGCTGCTGGGGGGATGGCCCCTGGGTTGCCCACCACCCCTGTGCTGCGGCTGCCCCTTGGGGTGGAGCGTCTGGACCACCCCATCACCATGGGGACCTGCCTGCATCTGCTGATTGCTGCAGCTCTTGGGTCCCCTGTAGCAGCCATTCGACATCCCCCCTCACATCTTCCATCTGCCCAGCCAGCACAAAGCTGGCAAGACTGTGCTCCTGCATAATCCCGCTCCAGAGCCCGTGGCCTGGGTGACACCACCTGCAAACTGAGGGGTTTCCCCCATCCTCCTGCCCCTCGGGCTTCCTTCACGTAGATAAAGATGAAAATTGGTGGTTTCAGAGCCCCTGCAGCCGCCTGCCCCCCATGCACGTGTGTGCCCCTGCATTTGTTTGCAGCAGGGGCTGCAAGGAGGCGATGCATCTCCCTCGCCCTGCTTCCCGTGCTGGCCTGGCTTTATCTCCTTCCAATTAAATAAGTGCAGACAGTGGGCTTAATAAGGCCCTGCCTATGAAAGATTACTAACGATCTCATTTCCAGCACGTTGTGAATTATGAGGCAGCCTGCAAAACAAAGCCAAGCGGGGACAGGCTTGGCAGCTAATTACTGTCCCCCATGTCCCCCCCCACTGCCACCGTTGTTAGCTGGGCCCCTAATTGCTCCCTGTGCTGGATTGCATTTTGCTGCTGGTTGTGGTTCATTCACAGCTCTCGTCTGGCACTCGGCTGTTGCTGCTTCTCTCTATCCCCTCCCCCCCACCACCTTTTTCAAGTTTATTAATGAAAACCTTATCTTTCTGTGCAGATAATGCCAGAAATAATTAGTACTCAGTGAGGTCTGTCAGGCTCTTCTCCTCTCCCACACCCCTTCCCTGATATCCTTCCTGTTTGCAGTTTCCCAGGTGCTTGGTTAGCGCTGGGGATGGTTTTTTGGGGGGTATTAGGGCTTTCTCACCCTGTGCAGCCTTCCTGGCTGCTCCAGGCTCAGGGCTGTGCTGGGAAGTCTCCTCTGGAGGGGATGCTGGGGAGAAGGGGGACAGCTGCATCTGCAACCTCTGCTTAAAATCCAAGTTTTCCTTGCTCAGGGCAAACCTGGTGCACACGGGGACCTGCAGCCAGGTGTGCTGGGTGGGTTTGGTCTCCAGGGTCCTGGCTGGGGTGCAGGTCATCCCTGGTCCCATCTCTGCTGGAAAGCCAGGGGCAGCCCTACGTTGGCATCAGGGGGCTGTCCCAGCTCTTCTCGAGCTCCTTTTTTTACAATTACGTTTATATTCGTTGTTTCTTGGCTTAAATCTTTCAGCCTGATAAAGGATGACAGTGCTTCTCGAGTGCCTGGGATAGCATAAATAATTCCAGTGCTGAGAGAGAGATTTACAGTGATATAAATGTCAGGAGTGAGCCCAGTTTGTATTAATGGCCTTATTAGTTATGTTGCTGTAAAATACTGATACTCCAGTTGTTAAGCAGCCATGGTTTTGCTCTGCAGCATTAATTCAATAAATTGGGGCTTTTTGATATAAATCTTAAAGTCTGCTGAACCCCATTAGAAAATTCTTCATGATATGTCAGAGATCTTCAAATGGCTTTGACTGAGAGAGACCTGGGAATAAAAAAAGCTGTTTGGCGTGTAAGTATGGAGCAAAGACGGCAGGTGCTGCCCCTCCATGCCCAGGCTGCAGCTGCAGCATCCTCCTGTGGGATGGAGATGCTGCGGGACTAGGTGGGTGTTGCATGAGCACCCTGGCCACAGCAGCTCTGGTCCTGCTTAGAGCCACCCTTGCCCTTGGAGGTCTCCTGGCCATGCAGGGACTTGGGGTAAGCTTGAGTTTTTCAGCCAGCGGCTATGGAAACCACATCTTAAGCTGTCCCAGAGGTCCTGTCTGGGCATCTCCCATGAGCCAGAAGTTGACTTGGCTCTATCCCCAAGCTCGGGCTCACCAAGGCATTGAGAGAAGGTCCCTGAAGGAGAGGAAAAGGGGGAGAAGACTGGTGCTTGGCTAGGGCTGGGAGGGTGAAACTGTCTAGAGGGAGAAGATGCCCATAGTGCTGCTCTGATCCCTCTCTGCCCTCCCCTGCAGTGCCCCTGTCACCCCCTCTGCTTTGCTGCTGTAGCCTCCTTCAGTTCATGAACCTGGAGGCGAGCTGACAGCCAGGATCATTGTCTGACCCGTGGCTTGAGGTGTCCATCCTTACCCCTCTCTCACAGAGTTGCTATCCTCCTCCCAGCCCTGTGCTGCTGCAAGAGGTGCCAGCGCTGTCCCCATCACGTCTGTCCCTTCACCTTGCCCCGGAGCCACTGCTCCTGCCATGGCTCTTTTGCAACTCTGCAAACTTTCCACCAGCAATCTGCCAAGTGCACAGGGAGGGAGGGAGGAAGGAGGTGGGGAAAGTACCACAATAATTGAAAATAAATGATGCATTATATGAAATAAATGTTCTGGTGCAGCCAGCTTGCTGCAGCTGATTATTTATATTTTTTTTCTTCCTAGCGTTTGGAGATGCCTGATAAAAGGGGGATTGGAAGTGAAGGAATGGCACCGCCAGACTGGTGGGGCTGTTCTTTCACCCATGGCTGGGGGAGCACCCCGCATCCTGCAGCGATGGCCGGTGGAGCAGGACATCAGTGCCAGACGGGAGTCCAGTGCAAGAGAGGCCGCTCTTTTGGGCTGTGCTGGAGCTCCGTGGGCTCAGTGCCCAGCTGTGACACGTAAGGATGGGACAGGGAAGTCGTAGGGAGCCTCCAGAGGTGCTTCTCTGCTTGCCACTCTTCACATTTGAGGATGTCCCAGGTCTGACATGATGTCCCTATAGCTAATGGCTCCACACACCTGCCTGCCTCCTGAGCCTCCTACCCCAGGAACTGCCTGACCGTCAGCTCTGCACCACCCATAACGTGTCTTCTGCAGGGTCAGCCATGCATTGCCTTGGTGGGCACTTGGCTTGGCCAATGGCGACCAGAGCTCTGCTGCTCCCTGCCTGGGCACGCGCCTGTTAGTGCACACAAAGCAAATGGACCCTCTGCCCGAGGTGGGGGTTCTTTGCAATGTTCTTCTGGTGAGGATTAACTCCTGACACTGCTATTTGTTATGGGAAGAGGTTATGTTTTCCCGGGAGATGTTGGATTTAACCGGCAATGTGAAGCTTTCTCCTGCCTTGGATCCCCCACGTCACTGACTGACCATGTCACGGTTCTTATGCCTTGATAAGACTTACCCTGGATTATTATTTAGCCCCTAATTAATCTTGAGAGTGATGTAAAGGCTTTGAACTGGTTGTTTGAAGATTGAGTGGATGATTTCTGCTCTTGTCAAAGAAAAAGGGATTTGGAGGCAAGAGCCTAGCTCTGAATGATGTTGAGTTGCTCTCGCCAGGCAGGTGGGACTGGCTCCTGACTCCCTCCCTGCCAGCGCCTGCGGGGCCCCTGCAAGGCAAATCCCCTCAGAAATGGGATGCAAAACGGTGCTCGGGAGGGATGCGAGCCAGGATGATGTCTGGCTGGGGACTGGATACGCCCTGTACAAACAGTCAGATGCCAGCGGGAATCCCCCCACGGGAGCTGTGAGGTTTGGGGTTAACAGCCCGGCCCTTTTCTTCTCCCACAAGCGATTTCCCCTCATGTATCTTGTTTGCTTGCAGACTCCTTGCAGCAGCCAGCAGCTCGGTTGTCTCATTAATCACCACTGACAATGGCCACACAGCGTCTGGTGAAGCCAGGACCTTGTTCCCCAGCCAGGAAGGTGTTGGGATGAGCCGTATTGCTCCCTGAAAACTCCAGCCGAAAACGGGGAAAAGGCCGTGTCGCCCATGGGGTTGAAGCTCATGGAAGATGCTCTTTCTCCATGCCAGCCTCTTGTTCCTGCCTGCAGGCAGGCAGTGAGTTACGGTTAGCCCTTGTGAACCTGTGTCTTTTTAAAATGCATCTTTTCCTTCTCCCTGCTCGCTGGGATCAAGGGCAGCTCTGTGGGGGGCTGGTGGGTTTGTCTGCCGCTGCATTGATTTGGCAAAGGCTGGGGATGAAAGCACCGCAGCCTCCAGCTGAGGCTGTGGAGGGTTTTAGGCTTGATTTTTCCCGAATTCTGCCCATCGCAAAAGTAAACAAACGCCACTGGCCAGGGGCAGCTTGGAGCTGGAGAGGGTTGGCACAGGGGCTGAGCATCGATCACGGGCTGCTAGGCAAGACCTGACCAAAACCCCACTGGTGTCAGGAGGCAACTCCAACCCTCCCAGCTTCCAAATGTTGGGCCGGGCAGAAAAACCAGCCTACTTAGAAAGCAGTCGTTTGACGTTGTGCTGTCAGACTTCAAATGGCCATCACTGCGGCTCATGACCCCGAGCAGAAATCCTGGTGGACCTCAGCCTGTTTCAGGTCTCGATCTGACCTGTTTTTGTGATGCCCTGAAAATGGCATCATCCATCACAGCCTGTGGGGGTGCAGGAAGGGGAGGGCAGGTTAAACTCCTCTCCCTTACCCTCTGCCGCTCCCCGCCACCACTTTATCTCTCCAGAAGCTGCATTTGAGTACAGCTCACTTTGTTAGTCATTTCTTTTACACAGAGGCTTTTAAAAGTGCCTGGGAACAGCAGCTTGTGTCAGGGAGATGCTTTTCAGTCCAGCGACTGTAATATTTAAGTGCTGGTTAAATAGCCACCTCATCTAAAAGTAACGGGCAAAGAGCTGAAAGCTTGCCGGAGCCGCAGCCTTCTACCTGCCTATTTGAACAGGTCCTACAGAGATGATTTAGGAGACCAGGGTTTCTTCCCCATCAGCTGCCTGGGTCACATCAGGGATGGGATGGCATTTTCCTTGCACCCCCATGGAGCTCTGCTGCCCCAGGGACTCTGTGCACCCCACGGATGATCCAGCTGGCTGATGGGGGCAGTTCGGGGTTGGGTGGCTGTGGCCCACGGGGGTCTTCTCAAATGGGTGATGTGTCTTGATGAGCCCAGGTGCCTCGATGTTCCTTCCCAGTGGAGGAGCAGTCTGTAATGCTGCGGTGGCCCTTCCCTGGCCACGTGGGTCCCGTGACTGCAGTCCCCAGGGGAGCCCCCCCCTGCGGTGCTGGAGCCACAGGGCTGTGTCCTGAGCTGGAGAAAGCTGGCAGAGGGGCTGTCAGCCTGGGGAGACCCTGGCTGGGGATGCTGAGGGTATCCTGAGGTGCCACCACCCCCCCGCAGCCCATCCTGTCATGGTACGTGGTGGCGCTAAGGAAATGGAGATGCTGGGACCCTTCATATGGGTCTTATTTGCTTTTAATCTGATAGTTAAATTGTTTTCTTCCCAAATGTAGTAAATGAGAGGTTTAATCAAACCCAGCCAGCCAGCACTGATGGAATCTTGGCAGTAGAGGAAAACACTGCATTTTTGTTTGTGTCCCACCGTGCTCCCTTGGAGACATCCTGGCTCTTGCAGCAGCTCCTCACTCGACGGCACCGGAGGGCACGGGCTTTGCTTAGCTGTTAATCCAAGTACTGTGCCCTATGTGGGGCCATCACAGCGGGACCCCTGCTAGCCCACCTGCTCCCAGCCCCTCTCCTTGGCCAGGCTTCGCGGTGGCAATGGTGGGACTGTCCTGCTACACCTCTCCTCAACCGCTTTCTTTCCAGGAGGAGGGTCTCGCCTGGTACCCCCATCCCAGGAGTTGGTGTTGGGTTCAAGCCCTCCACCCCAGGTTTCCTATCATGCGTGACAGCACCAGGATCTGCTCTTAGAGCATCTCCATGTCTGAACTTCTCTGCCCAAATCTTAGACATGTTGTGGCCCTTGGTGGGGGAAAAGATGAGCATCTTCCCAGGCCGGAAACAGCCTTGGGCAAGGGTGTGAGTAGGGATAGAGCCAGCGGGCTTCGCTGGCTTTAAAATAGGGAGCAAAGCACCCCCAAACGTCCAGCTGGTCAATGCTTCTGGGAATGAGGGGAGACTCTGCGTTCCCTTATGCATCAGAGCCCTCAAAACCCACTGGCTCCCGGCGCGAGGCCAGCTGATCCTGGAGACGCGGCTCCTCTGCCTCCTTTTTCCAGATGGCTTTTCTCAATCAAGGCTTTTCCAGAAATAGCTTGCATACACCGAGCAGCCGGCTCTGCAAATAGCTCACCTCCCGAAACAAGGAGGCAGTGCGGTCGGAGCATCGTCCCCTATGTCCCTTCCACGCTCCCGACTGCCTTGGTGCTGACTCCAGCATGCAGAAACCCTCTGCTTCTGCCGGGACGCCTCTGCCGGCTGGGAAATGGGGATGTGCCAGGGTCCTCTGTGTCTGGGCTGTCCTGTCCTGCACAGGGGCAGCCCCAGCTTTGCTGTGGGAGCTGACCGGCGGCTTGCTTGTCCATGTGCATCCCGCATCTCTGCAGGGAAGGGTGGCTGGTGGCTTCCAGGGGCAGGGAGGTGGCCCAGGTGACACAGCACGTGGTCCGAATGTCATGGTGGCGGGGCACCACCGCTCCCAGCTGCAGTGCTGCCTCGTGTCCCTTCTTACATGTTTATTATGCCAACTTGAAGGGGGGGGGAAATGCAATTTTTTTTCTGTGGGTTTAGCTGATTTATTAATGGTCTGTAATGCCAGTAATAGCTCATCTATAAATCTGTTCTTAAGAATTTATAGGGCAAATATTCCAGCGCCATATTAAAGACACAACTCATAAATGCCTGTGAGCACCAGCCCAATGGCTCTGGCAGCAGAAAACAGTTATCTGAGGGGAGGGAAAGGCGGCGAGCTCACCCCAGTGGCTTCCACCTGGAGCCTTGAAAATATTTGGAAAGCAAATTATTTCAGGGACTGTTCCCTCCAGCCAGGAGGTGCCTGTGGCCTCCTGCTCCATGCTGTGCTGGAACCGAGCCTGCAGTGGGTGTCAGCACCATCCCGATGCCAAGGCACTGCTCCCATCCCTGCAGGCTCCCAGGCCCGTCCACCCCCAGCGCTCTCCCCAGGGACCCCCGCCATCTGCCATCACCTCATCCCCAGCCCAGGGTGACAGTATTTACCGCTGAAGTGCGCTGAGTGTAATTGCTAATCAGATACAGGCAATCAATTCATCCCCCCACCGCTGCCGCCTCGGGGAGGGGCTGCCTTTCCCTGCTGAAGGTGACTCCTGCAGGAATTCAGATTTAAAAATAAAGGCGATAATCATCAGAAGTTCATTAAATTAGCATCAGGCTCATTTGCACTTGGGGGGGGGGTGGGTGGGGGGGTGGTGGCAGGGAGCAGGACCAGGCAGAGGACATCTCTACCTGCCTCCCCTCAGTCCAGGGATGTCCGCAGGAGATGCCTCCAGCGGGACAAGGGTCCAAACGCTCCTGGGAGCTCTCCCTGATTTACTCCTCCTGTCCCGGGGTTGCTGCAGTCATGAGTCAACAGTGCAGTGTATTTAAATGCAAAACACCATTATCCTTCATTAAAAGCTCTGTCATCACCCAGACTGCACAGGAAAGAGTTATTATGCCATTATGCTCCCGGTGACACACGGCTTCCCCAGCCCTCCAGCAGCCACAGCGATGCATGTCGGCCGTGCCAGGTGCCCGTGGTGGGCCGGTGGTGTGTGGCCAGGGGCTGTGCCCTGTGAGGTGGCTGGCATCCGATTTTCCCTCGATGGTGGCCTCAGAGCAGGGAGGCGAGGCGCAGGAGAACGGGGCCTGGGGGGTACGAGGGTACCACGGTGTGGGAGGGATGCTGCTGGCACGGCAGGGGCGGGCACCATGTGTGCTGGGGATGGTCGAGGATGGGCTGAGCCCCCCGAGCAGGGAAGCACCATGGGGGCTTTGTGGACCCATAATTTGTTGTTCCCAAAGATGGACAAGCCCAGTGGAGCCCCGGTGCTGTTTCTGGGAGGAGTTTCCCCTCCTTGGGACAGGGCACATGCAGGAGAGCGATGCCTGGGCTGGTGCCACAGTCCCCCAGCAGCCACAGCACCCACCAGGGACACAGGGTGGCTGCAAAGAAATCACCCCACAGCATCACTCCGTGCTTTGCAGCCCCGTTCTGGGGGCTTCACGTTCGCTCTCCGTGAGACCACCAGCATGCAGGATCCATGCAGGAGCTCCTGTGCTCCTCATAAAATCCAGGCAAGAGCAGAGCTGGCGTTTCGTGTAACTTCAGGTGATTCCCTGTCACCAAGATTTGGAGACACTGTTTCCCTCTTGCTGGAGGAAAAGCGAGTGAGGCAGAACAGCTTTTGTAGTGGCAGGGGTGTTGATTCACGGCTCGTAATTTAATTAAGAAAGAGACGAGATCAAAAGGGGACTGTATTAAAAAATAAATCAGGTAGAGGGAGTGGAGTTCCTTCCTTTAATTATGGTGTGGATTTGTAACAGCGAGAGACTCCATCAATCACAAAGAAAAGAAAAGGTGTCAAGTGGAGAGAAACCTTCCCTGGGTTAATTACCGCTAAGGAAGGAGGAGATTATTGAGCTGGGTGTCAGAAAGCCGATATCGATACCTCCCGGTGGCCGTTCCAGCAGGGCTGGGCAGCACAAACCCCCTTGGACGCTGAACACAGTGATGTGGAGGTGCCGCAGCTGAGGAGATGGTCGTGGTGCCAGGCAGGCCAGGCAGCGGGGGGGCTGGCGGGCGGGGGGCTGGGGGGGCAAACACCCCCGGGCAGGGGCAGACAGCACACAGCCAGGTCCAAGCCCCGCAGTCCGGTTTTCGTGGGCCGCAGGCTGTGCCATTGGCAGCACCGGTGAAGACCAGGGCCGGGCTGGCTGCAGCCCGATTTGTGGAATAATTAATTCTCTTTTGATCATCTGCTGCGTAAATCATCAGTGGCCAGGAGTTAATCATGCATATGAAATGAATCCTTCTCCTGCCTTAATGAGCGCTGAATCGTGACCAGCATCTGTTTACTCCTGACACTTTCATCTTCTTGGCAGTCTGAACAATTAATTGTTTCCAATAATCTCCTTTTTATTCTATTAAAAAAAAAATAGCTGAGAGCAAGCAGCCTTCCACTCCGGACTCCTGCTCCCAGAGTTGTCTCTCTAATCTCTGTTTTTTCAGTCTTAGGGAAAGATTGGTTTTTCGGGAGCGACATGAGGGCTCTGCCAGCGCTCAGTGTGCCCAGGGAGGAGCGAGCTCTCCGTTCTCCCAACGAGGATGATGCTAGTGGCAGGACTGCCTTCCTCGCCAGCCAACTTAGAGGCTGGGCTTTTCATAGCTAATAGCAAATAACAAGCCTGTTTGAACACGGGAGTGTTTCCACCTGCCATTTACCTGGAGCAAACCGCAATTAATCCACCGGTTGCACCACCAACGCAATGTAATTGGATTAATTGGAGAGGTCTGTCCCTGGCTGCAGCCTCCTCCAGTGGTGGGATCCGTGCCCGTCGGGTACCGGACCAGCGTCGCCAGGAGATGCTGGACCAGGATCCAGCCATGGGCACTGGAGCTTGTTGATGGTTGATGGAAATGACCTGCCCGCTAATTGGAGTTTATGAGGCATGGCCTGGTTAAGGGGTGCTTGTTAAAAGGCAGCAGGAGCAGGGGGGGCTGCAGGTGAGCTCTGCTGCCAGCCAAGGGGTTTGGGGGGGCTGGGGTGTTGCAGGGGTCAGTGAGCTTCTGGGGGAACCTGGAGGCAAGAGGCCAGGTGGGTGTTTTGGCAGGTGGGGGATGAGGTCGCCTGCCCCATTACCTTGGCTGTTTAGCAGGCAGCAGATGCTGCCCGCCAGCCCTCGGTCACCTTTGCCCTGCGTTTTGGGGGCACACAAGGAGGGCTGCATGTCCTGGGGCAGGTAGGGGCGGCATGAAACCCTGTGGAAGCGCCTGAGTGGGACAAGTGGGGCCACACCAGACCCTCCTGTGCTGCCCTGCTGCCTCTGCAGCCTCTGCTGAGCATTGGGAAGGCAAAATTCCCGTGTTCCTGCTTCCCATTCTGCTCAGTGTTCCTGCTCAGACCCATTCTCCAGTCCTGACACCCAGGTGCCAGCATGGTGGCTCATCTGGACAGACAGGCAGGCAGACGGACAGACAGACAGACATCCTCTCCAGACCCCACAGGAGCCCAGTGAGCTGATGGAGCCTGTACCCCCGCCACCTGGGTTTGTGCTCGGGGGCTGGATCCTGTGCTGCTGCCCGGGGTCTGTGCCATCAATCTGGCTGCCCTTGGAAAATGCCCATTAAATATATATATATGTGTGTGTAGGTATTAGAAAAAGCTTTTGGGGACTCTGCCAAGCCTGCTGGCTGGAGGAAAGGTGGGGGGCAGGTGGAGGTTCTGCGGGGATGGGGTGCCCATAGGTACCAGAATCATATGCACAGGCTGTGGGAGAATGCCAGCCCTGCTCTTCCTGAGCTAAATTGGGTCTAACCTGGCCCGGGTGGAAACCAGAGGCCGCAGGGGATCTATTGCAATTGCCCAAATCAACTAAAAAAACCATAAAAATGCCCTTAGGGAAGCAGGCAGCTCCCTATGCCTGGGGCTGTGGGACACCCTTGCTGCCTTTGGACTCCATCCCTGCTAAAGGGAGCTGGGACCCCCCTGCGCAGCCACCAGCCCCACTCAGGATGCTATGGAGGTGAGGCCAGCAGGCACGACACAGCCTTTAGTTTATTCCTTCCTTTATCCAAGAGGAAGAACAAAATCCCACCAGCTCCTGCATTATTCAGAAAAATGAGGGGTTTTTTTCTGAGATGAATTGGCTTCCCCAGCAGGCATCTGGGGTGAGCAGGAGCTTCAGTGATGTGCAGGGTGCAGCATGCAATGACAGCGCCAGTGTTAGCTGGGCCATGGGGGTCTGAGGAGATGCCCCGGGAAGGACATCGTGGCTCCTGCAAGGGGGAGTGGGAGTCCCTGGCTGAGTGGGAAGAGTTTGCCACAGCCCTGGCCTCATCTGAGCTCCTGACTGCAGCCAGCAGGGAAGAGGACCTCTCCGAGAGCTGGGCACCTGCAGATGCCCCCAACTGCTCTGGAGCCCGTGGGAGGCATGGGGCCCTCACGTCGCCCCAGCCAGCAAATCTCCCTGTCCTCGGGGGCCTGCCATGACCTTTTGGTGAGGGCCAGGAGCCAGTGGCTCTCGATCCATCTTGCAGACCAGCTCGAACTGTGACAGCAAGGTCAGGGAGATTTGGGGCTCCTGGACACGTCCCTTGTCACATCAGTTCCTGCAGCGTACTTGGCTGCAATTTAGCCTGGTTTAATTGGTGCTTAAATTAGCCACAAATGGAACAGTGCTGCAGCTGCGGCTGTGTTCGAAAATATATAAAATTACAGCACAGTAAAACATTTTCACATTTCATTAGTGTGTCTTAATGGGAAGTGTCTGCTCCCCAAACTCCCCATTTGTTCTCCAGAGCAGTAAAAGTTTACACATTAGCAGTTGCGATGCCTATTAACATGGCAAAATGTTCCACATGTTTTGCAGGGGCAGCACTGCTCCACAGGGATGGGATGGGAAGGGAAGCTTAAAATTTAGGGGACTGGGTGCTCTCCTGAGGCACCTATAAGCGGCTGGTGGGAGGGATTGGAGCACGGAGCATCCCGCACCCCAGGAAGAGCATCCTGTGCCCCAGGAGAAGCATCCTGCACCCCCAGAGGAGCATGAGAGCCCTTTTCCCAGGATGGTGCTGCCTGTCCCCCCGGCTTTATCAAAGCTCCAGCTTTCTCACAAGCAGGGTAATGCCTCCGATCCAAGTCAGGAAGCTTTTTCATCGAAGCAGCTTTTTAGCAGAAGCCTATTTAACGCTTAGGCTGACGCCCTCAAGTGCTTTATTTTACAGTATTTTTGTTCCTCTCCATTATAAGTAATAGTCTATAAAAGCCAGAACACAGCACTTTGCTCCCTCCTGCTTCACTCCCCTACAGCGTGGGCAGCCCTGCGTGGCGAGGGCTGAGGAGGCAGAACAGGGCTCCTCTGCTCATGGCTGCTGCTGTCCCAGCACAATAAGGCAGCGGGGAAAAAGCAAGAGAAAAAACCCCAGTGAGGGGGGATTGCATGGAGTTAAACTGCTTGTCCCATCAGCGTACCCCAAAGTTTTGTTTTAACTAGATTTAGTTAAATAGCTTTGGGTTTGTGGGCAGCTCTAGTTTGTGGGCAGCATCTTCCCCATCCCTGGTGGGCTTGGGCTGGGGGGCTCGTGGTGTGAAATGAGTTTTGAGGTCTGAGCCCAAACTGAAAGGGTGGGGATTGTACCTTGTCCCTCTCCCACCTGGTCCAGACCTCAGCTCCCCCAGGGAGATGGGCTGTTGTAGCTGGGGAGGCTGAGGACAGCTGAGGGGGGCTGAGCCCAGGGGGTTCTTAAAGCCTGAGCAGCCCGGGGAAACCAAACCTCCTCCTGCCCCTGGTTTGGCTCATGGGCTCAGTGCAGTGAGGTGCAGCCAGGCACAGGGAGGTGCTGGATGAAGGGGGCAGGAGCTGGCTCTGCTGGGCTGGCTCCAGGGCCTGCAGCAAGCCAGAAATGGGAACATCCAGGTGCCAGCTTGGAGGAGGACGTACATCCTGGTCTGACCCATCCCACCCTCCCCAAGCTAGAGGCAAAAACCTGATGCCTCCCAGCTCTGCAGCCCAAACCTGTGTTGGGCATCCCGAACTACCCCCTCTTGCCAGACCCTGAGCTGGAGGCTAGGAGCCAGCCCAGTTGCCTCCCTTTCATTAGTTAGTAATTACCCCAACAGACAATGGTGCTATTTGTGTGATTGGAGGCTGCTAATTGCCAGCCAAGGAAGGCACTGAAGAGGAGGGCAGCCCTGTGTTTTGCTCTTCCCATCTCTTGGGTTGCATCCTTGGGGCACTGGAACCCTCTGCCTGCAGTTGGGGGCTGCCCCTGGCCACTGCAGCCCAGCAAGGGGCTTTCCTCCATCTGCTCCCAGGCTGGCAAGCTGGGCCCTGCCTCTCCTGCCCAGACACGTGCGGCTGCAGGCTCTGTCCCCCTCCAGCAGCTGCATTTGACCTTTCGGCAGTGGCACTTGGAGAGCAGCAGCGGCTGCGTGGCTTTGCCGCATGGTCCCCGGGGGCCAGCTCGCCGCCACGGCTGCTGTGGCTCAGAGGGGAAAAATGGTATTTTCATTTCCATCCCTCCATCCCCCTTCCCACTCCGGAGCTTCTTTAGAGCCAGAGAAGAAAAGGCCATGGTCTGGTTTTCCTGCTTCCCCTCTGCTCCTGCCTTTTCATTCCGCTCTTTCCAGCAGCTGCAAATGGTTTTGCCTGTGAACGCTCGCACTTATCTGTCCCCGTGCCTTTTCATCTTGCGCTGCCTAAATATCAGGGGCTGGGCGGCTTCAGTAGGGGAGCAGGAAGGAAAAAGTGCTTTTGTTGGAGCAGGTGCACGGGTGGGCGAGCTGCAAAGCCCTCTCCTGCCGATGGCAAAGCAGGCACAGAAAGCCAGGGTGGGAGATGCTTGATCCTGCTGCTGTGGGTATCCCTGGGGAAGGGGACGCAGGGGCTCAGCAGGTCGCTGGTGTCCGTCTGGAAATGATGGAGAGGCATCTTGGGACTGCTATGAGGCAGCCAGGGCCTGGATGGGGGTGTCCTGCATCCTGGGGTTAACACCCTGTGCTGGTCCTGCTCCCATCCTGGTGGTTTTTACACCCCAAGCCCACAGGTTTCCCTCCTCCCTCCCCAAGGGAGGAGGCGGGCAGCGGGGCCAGCCAGGAGCAGCAAAAAGAGCCATAGATCAGTTATTTCCCACCAGAAAGATGATTCACGCCCTCTTGCAATGGTTTGACTCTGCAAAATGCATTTACTGAGTTAAAGATGCTCTGGCGGCAGCATGGGGCTGCTTGGCCACCTATCACCCTCCAAGTGCTTTCTCCAGCTCGGCAAGCGCTGCACTTTGTCCCACAGCTGTTGCTGCTTCCCTGCCCCACCCTGCCTTTCTTGGGAAAAGCAGCTTGGATCCAGCCCCGCTGAGCACCTCCTAGCCCCTCCGCCTGCGCAGCCCCATGGCTGGACCCTCTCAGCACACATCTGCATTTGCCACAGCATCCCAAGCAGAGCCATACATCGCCTTGCAGGTTCACATCTCAGTTATTTTAAGCAAACCCTTCTTCCTTCTCCTCCTCCTCCTCCTCCTCCTCCACCTCCTCCTCCTCCTCCCTGGCCGAAGCAGGCAGCCGTCTTGCAGCATGTGGTGGAGAACCCCCCCTCCTGCCAGGCAGGGCTGGCTTAGTCAAGGGAATAATTGGTAGGTGCTTCTGAAGTGCTGTGAACAGAGGGCACTCAGAGCCTTTGTTTATTGACTCTTGAGTGATAATGAATACTTCCAAAGATAATTATTGATTTTCTGCATTTGCAGTAAACCTGTTTGGCTGGGGAATGGGTGGAGCGGCACACGCCAGCTCTGCGTGGAGGTGGGAATGGGGCAGTTTGGGCAAAACCAGGCTCCGGCTCTTCCCGCCAGCTGCAAGCCAAATAAGAAAAAAAACCCCAACGACCAGCCTCAACATTGATAGTAAAATATCTGTGCAGCTCCAGGACAAACCCAGCTTTCTTCTCTCTACTAGGGGAAACAGATTAAATTTTAATCCTAGTTAAACACATTTTCTCCTTTCCCTCCCCTCGGGTACCTATTGAGCACACAAAGCTTCTCCCCGCTGATCACTTCTTCCCTTGGCCCCAAAACTCGTCCTCCTTGACAGCGGCTGAACACCCACAGCAAGTGTTCACCCAGAGCAGGGACCGCTCTCTTTTCTCCATCACCCCCAGAATCAAAGCCGGGGGGTGGGAGCGGATGGGGACATCGGACCCTTTAAACGTGGGAGAGGATAAAGCAGGAGAAGGCAGGGCTGGGGGTCCTGAGCATCCCCGCCTACCTCTGAGCCAGGTAGGTCCCTCTCAGGTTTCCCAGGGGGGTTCAGGCCCCAGAAGGGGGGGTTGTGGGTTGAGGGGGTGCTGGGTGTCTAATTGTGTGGTGCGGGCGGTTACAGGGCTGTGGAACGGGGCAAAGCTGGTGGTGCTGGGGGCCCGGCAGCCTTGTTTGCAGCCCCCCTGTGCAGGGTGGGGGAAGCACAGGCTCAGCCCTTTGTGTCATTAAAAAAAACCAACACCAAATCACGGAAGAAGAGCTCTCTAAGAAAGAGGGGCTTTTTTGTTTGTTTTTTTTTGTGGGGATTTTGTTGTGGGTTTTTTGGTTGGGTTGGGGTTTTTTTTTGCTTTGCAGGAAATCGTGCAGCTATCCTCCAAGTCCTAGTTTCCCTCTTCCCATCCCAGGACTCACTCTCTTTGCTACGGTTCCTTGCACCCGTTCGGGTGCAAGCATTGGAACCTGGCAGAGCCCCACGTTATCACTGGGGCTGTAAATAACCCGGCATAGCATTTATTGCAGTGCCCACAGGGAGAGGAGCTGCCGGCCGCATGCTGCTGGCAGACAGCAGGCCCACAGGGTGGCCAGCATCTGCTGGGGCTCTGAGGATGCTGTTTCCAGAGTATGGCCGTGACCACCCCGAGGGCTCGGGGCAGGGAGGGCAGGGGGGCTCCCTCTGCCCCATGGCACCAGCCCCAGGGCTCCTCACAGGGGGCTCAGGTTTGGGCAAGCATTGGCAATGCCACGGGCTAATAGATATGCTAGAAATGTATGGTATCACTTCTGCTTATGATATAGTGCTTTTTCTGGGTATCTTGTAATGCTTTTTCAGGCTGTTTATTTATGAGACAATTTATTACAGCGCAGTTATTCTATAGCAGGGAAGTCTATTCCTAGGAGCCTCCGTTAACTGAGCCAATTGCTTAATTGGCTCACTGATGTTTCCACAAGGTATGCCAGGAGAGAGGGTTCTTGTTGTAATGATCACATCCTTCCTCCTGCCCACACGCCACCCGTGCTGCTAATTTAATAGTGAAAACATTTATTATTCCTTTTATTTGGTAGTTAACGTTCGGGTGTTCAGAGCTGTTCCACGATTGATGGTGGAAGGGGGTGAAAAGCCCTGGGGTGCACTGAGGACCCCAGCTGCAGCTCAGGGTGGTCAAAGTCCTCCGGCAGAGCCCAGGGAGATGCAAGGGCTGATGCTTTGCAGGGTGTTTGGTTAATGAGCCACAAGCAGAGGGCTGGGCTGACCATGCCGGCAGGGCTCCTGCCTAACCCTGACCCTGTGTTTGGGTCACTTGCCAACAAAACAGAGCAAGACCAGGGCACGTGCGTACTTGTACCTGATCTCTCTTTGATGAGTTTAATGTGCTCGGAAGGGAATCGGGCTCCTAATGAATAGGCTGTTATGGGAAAGGCTGGAAGGGCCAGAGGAAATCCAAGCTGGGATTTGCTTGGGTGGTGAGCGCCTGTCCCTGCCCATCTGCAGGAGAAGGGCGATGGGGGGGTGGGTGAGGGCTCCTGCTGGTGGGTGCTTGCTGTGTCTGCTATGGGTGCTGTCTGCACCCTCCCCCAGCTGTGCTTCTGCAGCGTGGCTACTCTAGACCTCCCAAGCCCCTTTCCCTGTTCCTTCTGTTCTGTCCTGCCATTTGCTAGCCGTGGCAGTCCCTGGAGGGTCCCCACTCCGACATCTCCTGTCCATGGCATGTGCAATGTGCCCTGGGCTAGAGCAGGGCTGTAGCTCACCGCTGGCCTTTCCCGAGCCGAGCACAGTGCCTGTCGCCTCTGCGTGGTGTCCCGGGGGGAGCAGCCTCCCAGCGAGCATCTCTGCCGTGCATGAATGTCGTCCTTTCCTATCAGGCTTTTTAGGCAATGTCTGGCAGAGCTGACAGCATTTCTATAAAGCCCTGCTGGCTCCATGCCTGCTCCCACTGCTGCCACTTCCCCAGCATCCGTCTCCAGCCGTTCGTGGCCTCGCAGCACAAAGGCCGCCGCTGCCGGCCAGCGCGTGCCACCGAGGCTCTTGCTTTGCAGCTCTTGGCTTGGGGATGCAGCTCAGGGCTGCCTGCCCCCAGGTACCAGCGGGGCAGAACCCTGGCAGTGGGAGAAGAAAGCAAAAAGGGAAGGAGGAGTTCGACAGACAATGCTGTCAGAATGAGCCTTCTGCTAATTTTGCATTTATTGCAAGAAAGCGATTAAGTTTCTCCGTGATTTCCATTCTTTCTCAGCTCCCACCACCTATTGTTCCTGGCTCCATTATCCCCCCGTTGCTTACATAAATGTATCATGCGGGTTTCCAAGGCACAATAGAGAGAGTCTCATTCATCCAAGGTCACCAGCTTTTACTTGCGCTTCAAAGCCTCTAGTAGAAGGATTTTCTCCTAAAGACGTTTTTATTGTACTCGGTGCAGAGGCTAAGGGAAATCGCACCGCTGCACTTGTGCTGCCCCAGCCTTTCCCTCTCCTTCCTCATGTGCTTGGTCCTGGCAGGTCAAATCCTGCCCTGGAAGGTGAGGAACTGTTTTCTGAGCTGGTTGGGACCCCACTGCAGGGTTTCCCAGCCTGCTGCTGCCCAACCCCACTGCTGGGGCCAAGAAACAGCGTGCCCCGTCCCTCCACTCCAGCAGTGCCTGTTAAATGGAAAGGGGGGGGAAGAAGGGGTTTCTTCCCAAATTTCCTCCCCATATGGATCTCAGTATGGACCAGTTACAGAGAGGTCTCCATGGCCTCCTGCTGCTTTCTCCCTCGGCCATCCCAGCTGGTACTCTAGGCTCTCCCTCCGCCTTGCCCTGGGCCAGCAGCCGGGACTGGGCAAACACAGAAGCCCCCAGCAGCCTGTGTTGGGGGTCAGAGGGCTTGTGGGGGCCCAGGCTGGTGCTCTGCCCTGGGGGGGTTGTGCCTCGCAAAGGGCAAGGCATGGGGGTGCCCGCGGCCCCGCAGCGAGCTCAGGTGGCTCCGCGGCTGGGGAAGGTGATGGCGGGGATGGAGCACGAGGGGTCCTGGGGGCTGAAGACCCCGGGGAGGGACGGGGTCTGTCAGCACGGGCGGCACACCTGCCCGGAGGGTCCTGGCCCCCCCGAACCGGCTGCTGCGGGGCGACCAGCCGGTGTTTCCCACGGGGGGAAGAGTGAATCCAGCCCGAGGAGGGCGGCCAGGACCCCCGCGGAGCTGCCCTGCTGCCGCCGGCCGGGCTCGCCGCGGCCCCGGGCGCCGCCGCCGCGGGAGGCGGTACCAGGGAGGGGTCGGCGGCGGGGCCCGGCCCCTCTCCCCGCCTCGCCGGCACAAAACGGGAGGCGGGGGCGGCCGGGCCGCACAGCTCCCCGCCAGCCGGGGCAGCGGCGGGCCGGGCTGCCGGCAGCGAGCGGGGCGGGCGGGGATGTAGCGCTCAGCACCGCGGAGAGCGGCGGGGCCCGGGGGCCGGGCGGGCGGGGGCCATGGCCAGCGTGCAGCAGGGCGAGAAGCAGCTCTTCGAGAAGTTCTGGCGAGGCACCTTCAAAGCCGTTGCCACCCCACGACCCGAGAGCATCATTGTGGCCAGCATCACGGCCCGCAAGCCGCTGTCCAGGTAAGGGCTGCTGGCGTACGGGCGGTGGGCTCAGGGACACCCCCGGATCCCACCTCCGGCTGAGGGTTGTACCACCCTGAGCCTTCTCCCCACCCTCACTGAGTACCCCCCGTTAGGAGGGTCTGCAGTGTCTCCTCCTCCTGCCCCCAGTGAGAAGCTGGGGGACCTGGGGTGACTGGGGGGGTGGGGGGTGGCTGGGCCCCCTCCCTAGGCAGGTGCTGTGCTGGAGGGGAGCAGGCTCGGGAAACTTTGGCTTGGTGGTGCTTGAAGCGTGGAAGCTGGCTGCCCCCCGAGGGGAACAGTGTGGGCTCCTGGAAAGCTCTAGCTAGGGCTCGGGGGTGGGGGTGGGGGGTGGGGGGGAGGCGGGCAGTGGTGGGGGTCATCAACCAGTAAGTGTAGCCACCTCCATCACTGCTCTGCAGACCCCTGGGCTGTGTTGTTCTGCTGGTCGTCTGGTCTCTGCATCGCTCCTTCACCAGGCACCCTTGGGAAGGCGATGCCTGGGGAAGGGAGCAGTGCAGTGGGGGAGCTAATGCACCCCAGGGCCATGCAGCCCGGAGGCTCTGGCTGCCCAAGGACTGGGACAGCTCTGCAGCTGGTGTCCCCCAGCTCCCAAAGCTGAGCAGTCTCATCTTGGCACATCTGGTGCCTGCCTGCCCTGTCCCCCTGCTCCCGGGGAGGCCAGTGTCCCCAAGATTGCCAGAGGCAAAGCAATGGCCAAAACCTGTGAAATGGGGTGAGGGGGCTGCTTGTACCCACCGAGCCGCTCAGCTGGGCTGTCGCATGGGCAAGGATCTGTGCGGCTTCCCCACAACAATCCGCTCTCTAATTTAGACCAGTTTGATTTTGCTGTCTCAATATTGGTTAAAAATATCCTCTTGACACTGTTTTTATAAGGAAAGGAGGGTTTTGCTGGTTCTCCTCTCTCTTTGCTCTGTATTTCCACTGCTGGCTGCTCCCCATCTGGTGTGGGGAAAACACCAAAGTTTCATGAAAGTGATGGGTCTGTAGAGGAGAGGGGCTTGATCTGCGGCGGGCTGGGTGTCAGGGGTCCAGCCTGGACTAAAAAGCAGAGAGCTCACAGGGAGCGAGCTGTTCCGGCTGCCTCCCATGCCAGCAAAGGCTGTGAGCCACAGCGGTGATGGGGACGGGGGTCCTGCTGCTCATGAATGGGGGTTCCGCCGCTCATGCGATGTGGGGGTCACTTCTGCCCCTGCAGCCCAGCTGCCCGAGTATGAATTCTTCTGATCTCTCCAATTGCCATTAGTCAGGGTAGGAAACTGGGAAAGGCACGGCTTAGGCTTCCAAAGGAGAATATCGCTTCCACGGGCTTCAGCTTTGTGGGGGAGAGGAACCACCATGCCTTTCTCCTCCTCTGTGTTGGGCTACAGTGGATACCCGAAGGGGCTGTCAGCGGGCTGGGTGCTGGCTCACACACACTCTCTCCAGCCTGAATGTGCCGGAGTGAGCCGTGCTGCTTGAATATCTCACGGTGGGAGATGTAATATGGCAACAAATTAGGGCACGGGGGAAATACAGCAGGCCTGAGGACCAGGAATGATGCAGGGCTCTAAACAGCAAGTTGGATTGCCATGGACATCCTGGTTGGGCTGAGCATCACAGCTCGGGGCGTTTGCAGCTCCATTAAAAAGTTAACGAACGCGCGTGCCTCTCCATTTCGCTGGCAATGCCAGCTCTGGTAGGAGAAGAACTGTCTGTGTAGGGGTCAGGAGCTCTCGGCACATGGCAAACCGGACCTGTCAGCTCAGCTTTGCTGCATTTTGCGCCTTGGCACTGGCAGATCCTGCACAACAGGGTCCCCAAGCCGGGATGTGGTCCGTGCAGCTGGGCGTGATGCTGCCAGGTCCCTGTGTCGGTGCAGCCCAGCTCCTTTTGTCTCCTCGCAGCGTGTGCCACCAGTCAGGGCCAGGGGATATTCCCCACGGTGCTGCCATCTGCACCGCAGCCACTGCTACAGGTGTTGAGCGGGATCAGCCCCAGCAGGGCTCTCCCTGGGGTCTGGGGGGCCCTTGCTGCACTCGCCCCTGCCCCTGTGCCACGGAGGGGCCGCTCGGGGGGCTGAAGCCAAATGCTGGGGGAGAAGAGACACCGTGGTCCCTGGCTCCTCTCATCAGGGCTACCAGCTCGGCTTGCACCACGCAGGACACTGCAGGGAGCCAGAGGCTGCTGTCCTGGTAGGATCACACCTATGAGATGCCAGATCTCACATCCCCAGGGGCCTTGCAGCAGGTCCCCTTTGGAGTGCACAGCCATGTCCCCAGCACCCTGAGCCTCCACCATGGCCAGAGCCAGAGCTGGCTCCTGCTCCTCAGCTGTGGGGAGAACGGCCCCAGGGCTTGCAGCAGCTCCTCTTGCAGCCGTCTCAGTGCCCGGCTCTGCTCTGGGTTTGTTTTTTCTGAAGGTTTTGATGTGTTGCTGCTCAGATCGGCCTTTCTTCCCTGACAATACTCCCAGCTAATTTAAGAGCAAATGACTGTGGTGCCAGCGAGCAGGAAATGGGGAGACCAGTTAGCCAAATGAAAAATTAAGATGACCATCTGGATTTCTGTTTTCTCCCACACTTGACAGCTGGTCCTCTGCAAACACTGCAGATCTCTGCCCTGGATCCAGCCCCACGCTTCCCACAGCAGTGGAGGTGATGGCATAGTTTCTGGGCCAGCACTGCCCATCTCTCCAACAGTTTTGCTGGCTGAGCCTGTGCCCTCGTGGAGCTCAGCTGTGGCATAGGGGTCCTGCTGGGAGCTCCCACAGTGGGCATAGCCCATATCCATCCCTTCAGGGTGCCCTGGGCATGGCTAAGGGCTCTATCCTGCATCCTTGTGGGGCAGCAGTGGGGTTCCCCAGGCCAGAAGGTGATTTTTTACTTTTTTCCATTTTCCCCCCACTTCTAGCTGGCTCTGCCCTGTACCCCACCCCTCGCCACCACCTTGCTGCTGGTCTTGGAGATAAAGCCTCTTCCATCTAAATTCTCATCAAGCTCTCTGGGAGGTTTGGAGGGTTAAATCTCTGCTAAACCCATGGCTCATCCTGGAACAAAAGAATACATTAATCTTTTCCCTCCTGGTCCTGCTGGGGCTGGGGGGGGCGGGGGGGGGGGGGGGGCGCATGTACTCTGTCCCCTGACACAGCTTTGCACCCAGAGCAGGGCTCTGCCAAAGTAAATGGATTATTGACCAGTTTGCAGCATGAAAGGAAAAAGCGAGGTGATGGGGAAAGGGGCTTTTCCAATTAACCTTTCCCCAGCAGGGCTTGGTGGGGCTTTGTCGTGCAGTCCGGGGCTGTGCTTTTGCAGCTGGGGATGAGGGACTCGGTGGTATGGGGAGGCTGGGTTGGGGCTGCCCTCGTGCTTGCATTTGCAAGCAGGTTTCTCCCGTGCATGCAATATTCCAGGGTGGGATTTGAGGAGTCTGTGCGCCCAGTGGGCTGGGGATGGATAGGATGAGGGACAGGGTCCCCCACCCTGCCCCAAGCCCCTCTGCTGAGCCAGGGTGCCCTCGCTCCCTCTCGCTGGTCCATAAGGGTGCTGCAAGGCCCCCCTGTGAGGGGCTTCAGCTCTTGTGACTAGAAAATGCTCTTTAAACCTCCCATGACAAGGTGCCATCAGTCTCTGCCCAGCCTGTGGGCATGGGCATTACTGCCACATTGTAGCCTCGGCCCCACAGCGGGGATCCCCTTTCCCCCCTCTTGGCTGGGCTTTTGCCTGCATCTCTTCCCTGGCCATGACCTCAGCCACAGCGCGGCGGCTGGGAGCCCCTTCGCTTGGCAGCCTACCTTCTCCCAGTGCTGCTGCATATTTCATCAGCACCTTTCTGCTGGGGAACCTGTGGCTGTCGGGGACAACCAGGCTGGGAGATGCTCCAGGGTGCCCCTGGGACCCGGAGCTGGTGGCAGTCCAGGGGCTTGCAGGGTGCTTTTGGGGGTGTTTGGGTTCCCTGTTCGCACACCCCCAGCCACAGCATTGTGGCTGAAACTCAGCCAAAATCCACTTCTAAGTGAAAAGCAAGCTCCTGGGGCAGCCGGTGATGTCGGGTGAGCACCAGCAGTGCTGGGGGAAAGGAGGTTCCTGCTACCCTCACTGCCAGATGGTCTAAGTGGGTCACATCAGGGCAGCGCAGGGGATTTGTGCTTTAACCCTTAATCCCCTGGGATGCACGGTGCATGGAGGGGGAGGCAGGAGTGTGTTGCTGAAGTGGGATTAAGTGCAGTTTCACTGCCTGCTTTGCTATCGTGGATCATCTCAATAGACGGATCTGGGCAGTGCTGCTGCAAACCCGCTGGGGCAAGGGTGGCAGTGTGTGTCCACCGGCTATGCTGGGACCAAGCAGGAACAGCCATCGTGCTTCAGTGCCAGGGGGTCACAGTACCCTCAGTGGGGGCAGAAGGTGGCTGCAATTCCCCCCCCCCCCCCCCAGCCTTTGCAGTGATTTATGGCCCAGCAGCGAGTCCCTGATGGACTGCAGACCAGCTATCCCCCATCCCAACCTCTGGCTTCCTGGCTACATCTTGGTGGCCCTGATTCCCACTCATCCCCAGCGGGCTGGCAGCCCTTGGGTATCAGTGTCAGGGTGTGCTGCTGGGGAGGGAGCACGCGCTGGCAGTCCTGCTGTGCTGATGGCCCCCCACTCCCGTTAATCCTCCCGCTTGTTGGTCGGGCATCTGCTCTGCGGGAGGAGGCGGCGGCAGGGCCGGCTGCGCCAGCCGCCTGGCTGCCATCTGCTCCCCTCCTGCTCCCAACGAGCCCAAGTGCTAATGAGCCTGTGGCCCCAGCCCAAGCGGGGGGAGAAGGGCTTAAAAAGAAAAGCAGAGGGGGAGAAGAAAAGCCCCTTCCTCAGAGGGGCTGTCAATAGGGAGGCTTTTGTCTGTCCCTGCCCTCCGGCTCCAGCTGGACGCTGTGGAAGCCGGGAGAACTAATTAGGTAGCTCGGGAGCTGCTGGGAGGCTGGGGGTGGCTGAGCAAGGGGAAGAGCTGAGGATGCCCACAAGACCCCCTCGCTGCTGCTTGTAGAGCCTTCATCATCGTCATCATCCTTTCCCCCAGCCCCATCTATTCGTTTCTCCACTGGACTGGTGCTGGAGACTGTATCCCTGCTAGCCTCCCTGCTGGGGTGGGGGACAGCTCTGTCCCCAGAGCGGTGGTCCCATCAGTGTGCCAGGGAGGTTCCTGCCAGGGTTGGGTGGGATGCAGCGAGTGCCAGGTGGCACGGCTGGGCTCAGCACCCATGGGTGCTTTAGCTAGGCATGCTGTGCCCCAGCATGCAAGGATGTACAGGCACATAAGGAACGAGGGAAAGGGCCTTTGGAAGCCCCTGTACCAAACCCAAGTTCATGGACTGGGCTTTCTTAGAGCCACTGGGGTACCCCCAAAGGTGCTGCATCTCCCCACTGTGCCCATGCTGCGGTCATGTGGGGTTTTGTCATCTTCACCTAAAAGCTCCCAAAAGTGGCCACAGGGCTGAAGGTTGTCCCCAGACCAGCACCACAGAGGACTGGAAACTAGAAGGGCAGGGGGAAACGTTGTAGGCCCCAGGTCTGAAGATGCTGCAGGGGCTCAGCTGTGGATGCCAGATTTGTGAGCACAGCCCTGGCCGCTGGGTCCAGCGCCTTGGGGGGCTGCACTTGGGGGGCTGTGGGGTCCCCTCCCTGCCAGGCTCAGGACTGTCCCAGCACTTGGATGAGGCTGTTTCACAGAGGAGCTGAAGTGCAGAGCAACAGGCAAGAGCAAAATGTGGCAGTTTAGGGTCTTGTGGGGCCGGGACCATCCCTGCCCAGCTCAGGCCAGCCTCCATCCCTGCTTGCCTCCTGTCCCCGGCAAGGCAGGAGAGCAGGGCTCTGAAACCCCATGCACTCATTCACATCCTCCCTTGATGTCCAACTAATAAATATTTAGGGCTGTGAGGCCTTAAATAATAAAAAGCAGGGATGACCCTGATGCTAGGGGTTGCTAAGGAGCTTCTGCACACCACTGGGTCCTGTGGCCACTCTTGTCTCCTTGCTGTCACCATCCTGCCTCCACCACCCGGGGCAGCCCATCCTGCTGCAGTTTGTCCCCAGTAAGGGGCTCTGCAGACCCTGCTCTTGCTGCATGGGGGGAGTCCCAGGATTGGGAGATTTCTCCTTTGTGAGGGCCATGGCTGGAGCTGAGCCCTTCTCTGCTCAGCCCCATTACTATCCCTTCCTGCATCTCTGGATCTGGTGGCTGGACCTTTCCATGCATCCATTTTTCTATAAGATGAACTTATCAAATGCAAACCCCGCATCACTGAAATGCAATAATTTCATGCATGACCACCCTTTCCTTTTCTCTCTCTCTTTTTTTTTTTTTTTTTCCCTCCTTTTCTCCCTGCGGCCACTGAAACCTCTTCATCGTTGCAAAGCCTGACCCAGGCCAACAAATCCCACCTGCATTAAAGCCATGCAACACTTCGCAGGATGCTGGGTGCTGCAAAACTGGCTTCTCCATCAGCCACTCAAGCCGAAAGCGCTGACGAACACTGGGAGTTTAAAAATAGCAGATTTTTTCACATGCAGCGGGAGCACTTTCCCTGCCAGTGCAGTGGGAACTGCAGGAAGGGCTTAAAAAAAAAAAAAAAAAAAAGGTGGGGAAAAAAGATCACTTTAAAACTTTGTTGGTATTTCAGGCCAGCTGAGATGGATGCCCAGTCTGGAAGCAGGGAGGTTGGGGCTAACCGCTTCACTGATGACCTGTTTAACACTTCATGTTTAATTTATGTCTTGTAATTAAAGAAGAAACAGCTGCTTCTGCCACCCAGCCCCAGCCAGGGGCTTTGCGGGGGGTGGGGGTGGGGAGAGGTGGAAGTTGGGGGCACTGGGGAAGGCATCTCCTCATTTGTGCCGAGTGGGTGCTTGGGTGGGCAGAGGGGTCACAGGCAGCGTGGGCAGGGTCCTGCTGTCTGTGGGGTTGCTCTGCTCTCTGCTCCCATCCCTGGGGGCAGGGGAGGCTGAGACGTGCTGGCAGAGGCTGTAAAGACTTTCACGCTGTTGGATTCTGGGGTTGGGGTCAGATGCCCATCTTGCGTGCAGGTGGCTGAAAATGCTCCGAGACCCACAGGGCATGATGAGAAAAGGGGTTTTCTCTGCCACTAACACCAAATTCCAGCAGCGAGGTAACTTGACGGTACTTTGGTAATGGGCTGGTCGTATTGAATTTGTCTCTGAGCCCATGTGTGCTAGGGAGTGTATGTGTTGGGGTACGACCAGAATAGAGCGGGGTGAGAGGCTGTGATTTTAGCTACATTATTGTCAGGATGAAGAATTAGCTATTGCCCAGCAAGAGAAATATTTTTGCATTAAGTGAGATTTCACAGTTAAAGACCACCTGCTGAATTAATCTGTGGGTCAGCTGGAGCTGCTGTATAACCAACTGCCTGCCAAAGCAGTGCATACATATCACCAATGTATAATAGCATATAAATATATCATAACTTATTCTCCACCGCTCCATTGTCTGCAGCCAGCAGAGCAGCCCTCCTCTGGCAGAGTGGCCGTGGCCATGGCCATGGGGAAGGCAGTTAGGGCTTTGGGCTGACTTACCTCTGAGGTTGGTGGCTTAATTCTGGGAACCTATTGCCTGTAAAGCATTTGCCCCATTCAAATCCCCCCTGCTTTGATCAGAACCCAGCCAGGTTTGTTATGATGAGGAGAAGCAAGACAAGCGGGTTCAGCGCTGCTTCTTCCAAGGGATGATGTTTTTATCTGCCAAAAAACTCCAAGATAGCACCGTGCAGGAAAAAAAGCAACCCAAAGCAACTCGGTGCCCGTGTTTCCCCTGCTGCGTGGGGCAGGCTCCGTGGTTATCTGTCTGCCGCAGCCATCCGCCCCATCACTGCCTTTGTCCGCCCATCAGCCACGCGTTGGCCGAGTTAATAATGAAGGGCGATGGTGCCGGGCCACCGGAGCGGAGCGGCAGGCGGACAATGCGCGCTGGGGAGAGGGGGGTGCAGTGGGGTCTGGGTGGGCACTGCCGGCAGAGGAGGAACAGAAGGAGCTGCTGTTCATCACTGAGACTGGGCGTTTTGCAGCCTGACCTGCCGGGGTGCACGGACTGATGGCCCTAATCAAGGAGGCTGTGCCTCCTAATCGAGGATGGATGTGACCTCCTCTGGCCCAGTGTCCCTGGACCCTTGCTGCCCAGGGGGTCCCTGTGCAGTGTTGAGCTCGGCAGGACACAGGACATGTTGGCTGCACCTTCCCCCTGGATCCCAGGGCATTGCCAGACGTAGGGACTCGGTGGCCTGTTCTGTCCGATAGCTGGAGAAGTTGTTGGCACAATTTTGGACTGGTCCTTATGCTCTGCCAAACATTTCCCAGGTATAGTTCAGGAGCCATTGCAAGTAAAGGATGTATTTTGGATATTTTGGAGGGTTTGGGGGATGTTTTGGAGAGTCCAGGCTAGCAGATGCAACCGTTTCATGCTCCAGGCACATCCCTGCCCTCGGGTGTGCTGGAGCCATGTGGCTGTGCCCGGTGGCCAGGCCCCCAACCCCACCCTTGCTGTGAGCATGGAGCAACTCAGCACCCCTAGGGAAAGAGCTAAAGGCACACCACCAGCAGCATGTGCCAGCAGCAGGTTTGGCTCCCAGTATTTATTGCCTTGTGGCAGTGGTTACTACCACATTGCCCTTGGGGGCTCCCCAGAACCCATCCCTACAAGGATGCAGGTCATCAGCGTGGGAGCTGCCACCACGGAGGTGGGTGGGTTAATTTTGCAGTGGAGGCTTGTGGGCCAAAGAGCTGGCTGCTGGCTCTGCTGGGCTGCGAATGCCACCGAAGGCAAATTCATCCCTGATTAATGAAAACTGAAAAGCAGGATCCCAAGGACCCGCAGCTCGCCTGCTCCCTCCCCACCATGGGCTGTTGCTGCCAACCCTCACTCTGTGCTGCTGCCAGGTTTGTCCTGCACAGGGCAGAGGACACGGCGGGTCTCACCTTGCCTTTCCACAGCAGGAAAGCAGGCAGCGAAGCCTGTGGCCACAGCCTGCACCCTGCCTGCAGAGCCAGCACTGGGACACGGCCACCGCCCTGCTCCCCCTGCTCGCCCTCCCCACCGCATTGGTATTGATTTGACCTGAACTCCCTTTAACGTGCTGTGATTTCTTTCAATTAAGCTTTGAGTGAAGCCTCTGTGGCGTTCAATAGAGCCAGCCCCAGCATGGTGCCTAGACCAGGGCAGTCCAGAGGGAGATGCTTGGGGATGCTCCTGCATCCCTGACAAGAGCATCCCTCTGTGTCTTACTTTCCCCATGTCCCATGAGGATAATCCCACTGCTTAAAGATTGCTTCTTGTCCCCCTCTGCATTTCCTTGCTCTTTCCATCCCCTGGACTGGTGGCTTTGCTACCACAACCCTTAGGACAGATTTGCCACATCATTGTCTGGTTCACCTTCCTAATGTAGACGAGTGCCAGACCCACATGGTCCCCCCTGCTCTGCGCAGACGCGGCCCCACTTCCAATCAGACATGAACTGAACCTGAGCAACCCTCATCTTCCCATCCCCAGCAAAGCCGCCTTGCTTTCCCCTTTCTCCTTTGTGGTTGTCGTCTCCTCAGGGATGTACTTAGCTGAGTTGGAGCTTGGTGTCACATTGTTTCCGGCAAACTAATGGGCAGAGTGCTTGTTTTCAGAGATTGTATAGAGCAGAAATCCCTGCCCTTCATCTCCAGCTGCAATTACCGAAGCTGAGTTGATGCAGTTGATGGTAATAGGATGGTAACACTGTCTGAATTTGTATTTAATGCTGATTCCAAGGGTCTATAATTTTCATCAGCACCACATGACTTTTTATAGAACAGAAAAATGTGAGAGCAGTTAATGAGCTGTAATTCTGGAGAGCTTCTGCCTTGATTGGGACTAATTATTTTCTTTATAAAAATAATTAACAATCCACACAACCTATGGAGTGAAAGGCATGTGGCATTAATTAAACCATGCAGTTTTTTCAGCGCACCTTTATCTCCTGTTTCCCAGCACACCCTGGACAGACGGTCGCGTTGCACTGTGGAAAGCCAAGCTGGACACAAGCTTGCATCGGGGCGAGGGCTCTTGCAGGTCAAAAAGGGCAGGTCCTGAGTGAGGGGGCTGCATCCAGATCCCACCTTCACAGCCTCCTAGCCCTGCATGTACCATAAAAATCCTCATTTGGGTAGGAAAGGCTGTTTTGGTTAGAATAAGGTGATGGTTTTCATGTGTGGGCTATCTGTGATGTGTGTGGAGGGGACAATTGGGGTGCCTCTGCTGTTGCAGCAGAAGAGCAGCCAGCAGGACCAGGGGGGTGGGCACAGGGGTCTGCACTGGGTGCTGTCACTTGCCGTGAGACATCAGAATGTTGAGATGGCTGCTTTGCACAGGCCAAGCCCTCGTCCTCCAGCGCTCTGAGATTCCGGGATGAGTCCCAGCTGAATGTGTCCCAGCATCGATAGCGTGCGAGTCTGTGCGTGTTTAGACACACACTTACATAATATATAATTGTTAACAAAACTAATTCCTCTATTTTCCTGGAGGTATTCTGAGAACTAATGAATATATTTGCATAATCTTGATTTTGTTTATGAATAATTCTGGATTATCTGAATGTGAATAGCACCGGGGCTTTGTCGTTCTAGATTGCCTTTCAGCTCAGGATAGCAAAGCATTTTACAAATATTAGTTCAGCCTCACAAATCCGGGCAAGCAATAAAATTATTATTACACCCAATTAAAGATGGATGTGCCAAAAAGCGAAATGATTCTATCCAGCCCTTCCTGGCAGGGTGTTCCACACGGCCCAGGAGCCCATGGACCCACCTGCATCCTCCAAACCTTCTCCCTAGGGAGCAGCAAGACGACAAATATCTCCCCTTTCTTTTTTGGATGATTTAAAACAATGTTCAGAGTTGCAGGGTGGTGTGAATAGTTGGGGACAAGACCTGGCAGTGGAGAGGGAGGTTTCTTTCTGGCTTTGACCTCCAAAGAGCCCTGGGTGCTGCAGCACCGAGCACCTCAGTGCTCATCATGAGGCAGGGACAGCACAGCCATACCAACCTCTCCCTCCTTGGAGCACAGTGGGAGGAGAAAAGGCCCCGTCTTACCTCCCAGAAACTCTCCTTAACTTAAAACCCCCTCACCAGTCCTCCCTGGGCAGCTAGCAAGACCACTAAGGTGTTTCCCATGGGACCAGGGGTGTTATGAGGAAGGAGGATTGGAGTCAAACCAAACCCTCCCCACCCATGGAAGCTGCAATTCAGGAATTTCCCAGCTCAGCTGACATAGCAGATGCAATACAGGGAGACAAAGCGCGCTTCTCACCATAAAAACCCCCTGGCAGCATGTAGCAGGGGGGTTAAAGCCCACTTGCCCCCTCCCTTCCTGGGCTGGGAACTTTGCAGGCTTGTGTCTCCAGCAGGAGAAATCTGTTGCTGAATTCCCTTCCACAGGAGCTAATTGCTGCCCGAGGGGACACCTGCTCCTCGTGGCGCCACGTGGCCCTGGCAGTGTGGCCCTGGGCATCACGGTGGGATGGATGTTCAGGAGACAAGTCCCAGACAGGAGGGTGTCCAGGGACCCCCACTCACCTGACCCCCCAGGCAGACTGGCTGCTGCTCACAGGTGCACGGGGGGTTGGCAGAAAATGTTATCCTCAGCTCCTCTAAGTCTGGCAGCCCCACGGGGCAGAGTGGCACCAGCTCCGCCCTGCATGGGTGATGCCCCTGGACACCCAGGTTGGGGACACCTATTGGGATGCACCCGTGGGTCTGTCCTGGTAGGGCTTGAGCATTTTTTAACGTCAGAGTCATTTCAAGCTGAGCCCTTGACATTGCTGTTCACCAGCTGCAGGCAGGCTGGCATACCTGTGTCCTGGCACACAGGGTGGCTCAGGAGGTGGTTTATTAATGGGGTGCAGTGACCTGAGTGTCCCCGTCCCCAGCCTGGATCGATAGGGCAGCAGTCTTCCCTGTGCTCTCCCTGTCACCCAGAGTTGTTCCCAGGGCAGCTCCGCAGGCGGGTGGCAGCTGTGTGGACAGGTTGGTTTTCTGGAGTTATCTGAGTATTGGGACCTCCAATGTGTTTCCTCTCTTCTTTCAGTGGCAATTAAAAAAAAAAGCCAATTAAGGGAGAGGAGGAAAAAGCTTTATGTGAGCGGCAAAGGGAGCATTGCTGCTTCAAGTGAATCCTGCCGTCTCCTTGCTGCCTCCAACATGCCTTATTACTAATTCATTTTTAAAGTGATCTCAGCGCTCCCAGGAGCTCTGGGTAACTGTGTGCTTACAATCCCCTATTTGATTAAAATTTAAAGAGCTATGTTATCGGCAAATACACTATTTCACTGCTGTTCGCCATGCCAAACAGCATGGGGGTTTGAACAAAGGAGGGAATTGGCACATCACAGAGAGCACCCGTAATGACCAAGCACTGTGGATGTGGCATCCCATGGCCCAGCCCTGCCATTGCTTGGTGGCTTCCTCATTAAAGTGAGAGCCCAGGCCCACCAGGAGGATAGTGATCTCTAAAGATCCCAGATTAACATGTGCAAGGGACTGGAATCTTGAGTGCGAGCATGAGCATGGCCCCATCCATGGCAGCCAGCACTGAAGCAAGGTGCTGCTGCAGGGGCTGGGCTTGAACCTGGGGTGATGCAGTGGCACAGGGGACACTGGCGGGGGGGTGGGGGTGGTTGGCACTCTGAAGCCTGTCAGGTATGAAGGTACTCTCCAGCCTGACCACATTGCAGATAGTGGCAAAGTATTTTTTTTCTGGGACATCCTTCAGCTTGTTTTTTTGTTAAAACCCTCCTTAAAATGTTAAGCATCATCTCCTGGTGCTCCTCTGCCTCTAGCTCCCAGCGTTGTGTTGGGAAGCCCCCACCCACAGCTGCTGGGCTCCCTCCCAGCCCATGGTCCTGGCTTGAGTTTGTCATGCGCTGCTCATGGGTGAGTGGTTAATGAGAAATTTGAGCTCAGACCCAGGCTTTTCCTAATCACAAGCTCTATGACAGCTTCTTAGGATTGCCCTCATGCCTAGTTGTCAGCTCTGCCCCCTTCACGGGGAAGCAGCTGCCCCCATGGCTGCTCCAGGCTGCCTGGGTGATGATGGCAGGGACAAAGTCTGGGAGTGCAGTTTGTGGCCAGCCAGGAGGAGAGCAGCCGTGGGGTTGTGGCAGGGTTTACCATAAGCTCTTGGCCCCAGTCCCTCCTCAGAGCAGTCCCTGCCACGTCAGGGTCACTCAAGAGTAGAGTCCCTCAAAATGTGCATCAGGGATGTGCAGGACTGCTGTGCCATGGTGCAGCGTGGCAATGTTGGCACTTCTGGCTGCATTTGCAGGCACTGGGGACAGCCAAAACTCCTCCTTTCCTATTCTCTGACTGAGGATAAAACTGGCACCTTTACAGACATGGGAACCTGCAGGGTGTTTGTCTAAGGAGGAGGATTTGAGGACAAGAAAGGCACAGGATTGTCCCCCTGAGAACAAGCCTAGCCTGGCAGCATGCAGGTGCTGACAGGCACAAAGCACCACAGGGACCTCCGAGCCGGCAGCGTGGGAGGCACAAGATGCTGTACAAACCGCTTGAGATGGGGCAGCAGTCCAGGTTTTCTTTAGAAACGGTACGACCGCATGCCATATTTCTTGGGTTTGTCTCTGCTGTCACTGGCAGGCGGTCGGCAGAGCCATCCCGGATTGCTGGCAGCGAGGGAAGGTGACGCCGAGCCCTGCAAGGTGGCCGGGTGCTCAGGAAGGAAGGGGACAGGGGTCCTGGTGGCCCTGGAGAGGAGGAGAACCAGCTGTCGGGAGCAGGGAGAGGCTGTGCTTGTACCCATGCCTGATTCTACCTAAGAAAGATGTTCCACACTTTCCCCCGTAGAGTTTTATGCTCCATCAGGGCTGTCCACCCCTCGCTGTGCAGCGGGAGCCACCGCTGCTGCCAGCTGGTGCCCGGGACAGAGCCCTCCCGTGGGCTGCGACCCCACAGTATCCCCCAAAGCATCTGGCACTGATCCTGCGCTGTCTGCTACGGGGACCTCCTCCATCAGGGAAGCTCCTCTGTTCTGGTTCAACCATGCATAGCAAATCAACTGCTGGAAAATAAAGAGCCAAGCTGCTTTTTTGGCCTGGGATGTGATAAGAGCGGTCGTTAAATATTTCTGGAGTCCAAGAAGCAAAAGGAGCCGCTGCCACATACAGGCTTGCAGCGGGACGCAGGGTTCCCGGGAGCAGGAGGGGGAGGCAAGTCATGGCTGGCAAAATCAGATGAAAAGTGCATATTACAGAATTGTATTTCTCTTCTGTGTTTAAAATGCCTCAAGAAAACCACGCACTTTTCTGCAGCTGGTGCCTCTGCTGATGCACGGAAAAAAATAGAGGGGAGAAGATTAAAATTGAACTGGCTTGGAGTCTGTGTAATCAGGGAAAATATCTCGGTGATTTGCTATTATAATTTTCAATAACAAACTGCAGGGCTCCTGCTGCACTAATAATAACAGTTTGAATCAGGTGGGGAAAGAACCTGCCATGGGGTGTTTTTGTGCATGTGTTTGTGGGAAGCACTTACAATTTTCGCCATCTCCTAATTTTGAAGAGGTATTTTTAGTGCATATTTCAAAGAGCTTTACGTAAACACATCTGCTAGAGTTTTTGCTTAGAAATGTCTTTACAACCTTTTTTTTCTGCCCCCTCCCTCTCCAGGAACAGGCAAACAGTTTGACCATTTTCTTTTTCAATCAGACGAGCAAAGCCAGAGAGCAAGAGAGAAAATAAAAGGGTCATTTTGCCAGTGCCAAAAGGCTTCTCAGCACAAAGTGGTGGATTTTTGAAACACTGCGAGCAGCTCAGCCCACCCTTGCTGGGGTCAAGAGCCCAGGGCAGAAGAACATTGTAGGTGGCCGTGGTGGCAGAGAGCTGCCCAGACGTGGGACAGCAGGGACACCAACCTGCTGCCTGCCCCCTCCTGTGCAGCCAAAACCTCCAGGTTGGGAAAGGAAAGGAAAGATGGGATATTCAACCACATGTCCGTGCACTTTCAGCATGTTACTCAGGAGAAGCGATGACACCATCCCTGGTGCAAGAGGCTGCAGAAGCCAGTTTCTCCCACTCCCCTGCAGGGCGGTGCACCTGCCACAGAGCATGTGTCCTTTCCCGGGCTGATGTTCCCAGTCCCCAGGTGGGGCATCCATCAGTTTAATGCCAGTGAAACATTCACAACTAACAGGCTCATCAGAGATGCTTTAACCTCTTTTGTTTTCGTGGCTGGAGCCGCTCCTGCCTTTTCTACCAGCAGAGATTATGGGAATGTGCAGGCAGCCAGGGCTGAAAAGGGCAAGGCAGTAAAGTTTCTGTATTGTTTTTCCCAGATACTCTGTCCTGAGCTTGGAAGTGCTGTCGGTGCAGGTCTGCCGGGCGCAGTCAGTGCTCGGGGCCTCCGAATTGCTTGTGTAGGCTGCTGGGTGTATCCAGCACCCAACCTAGCTGTGTGTGCAAAGTAAAATAAATGATAAAAAAAAAAAGGCTTGGTTAGCATGATCCAGCCACGCTGTGCTTACGCTGCTGCTTGCAAAGCAGCTGGAAAGGGCAGAGGGGCTGTGGCAAGGCCACCAAGGGCTGGGACTGCTGGAGCCCATCCTATAGAGTCAAGGGACAAAGCTGCTGCGGGTGGGGGGATGGCCTGGTGGCAGCATCCGGCAGATGGAAGGTCACTGGGAAGGCAATTTTCCTGCCTTCCTCTCCTCTTGAGATGAGTTACTGCAAGGGAAAAATATGATTGATGAAAGCTTTGTGGCAGGAGACTGCTGGGGGGCTGGGGCAGAGAAGCTTGGCTGGGACACAGGAGCCTGAGGGCAGGGGAGGGCAGCAGCTGAGGTGCCAGCACGAAGGGATTTCAAGTGCACACCAAACCCGCACTGACTGCATGTCACTGCAGGGCCAGGGGGGACAGGTGTCGCTGGGCTCAGCTCCCAGTGAAGCGTGCATCACCAAGTGCCACATTTCATGGCCTGATGAGATGGCACTTGGCCATGGCACTGAGCATGGCAGCCCAGAATGGAGGAATAGGGATGGTTTGTGAGTTAGCTCTGCTCTCCGAGGCAGCAAATACCTTGTGCCTTTGCCCCATCTTCTGTGAAGGGTGCCAGGATCCATCCTTGGGCAGGAAGGGCAGTGCAATCCTGTGCGGGTTGATGGAGGTGGGGTGGGGTGGGGGGGAATATTCCCCCATGGATGGGCTGGTTTAAGCCCCCAGGACTCCCCCGTGGATCTCACCCATGGCTCTGGAGGCCACAGCATATCTTTAACAACTTCCACAAGGAGTCTTTGCTGAGCCCCACACATCTCCCAGGTCTTGGAAATGCTCTGTGAGACCTCTCTGGTCTTGCATTTTCCTTGGCATCTGTAGAGAAGTAGCCTTATCCTGCCACCTGCATGCACGGCCACCTCGGGCTGTGGTATGACACCAGGTACAAAGCCTCCTGCCAAGCCTTTCCCCAGCAGTGATGTCCAGTCCCAAAGGAAGCTGTTGCAGAGCATGGGGGGTGCAGCACAATTAACTGGCCTCCTTGGTGCCACTACAAACTGGTGGTGACATGCCAGCCCCGCCCCCCCCAGGGAAGGGAGGCAGGATGGGGTGGCATCAGGCAGTGGGGCTCTGCAAGGCACTGCCAGCAGCAGGGAGCCCAGTGGGATTCAGAAACACAACTGTGCCTTTGGGAAAAGCTGATGGGAAGCAGTTCAGGCAGTTTGCAAAAATAAACAGGGACACCACCCACCTTGCAGCTGGGCTGCCATCAGCCACCCCATTCTCTTCCAAATGGCTATAGTGTTTCAGGGTGTTTTTAACCTTCCTTCAAATTAGGAATATTTGGGTTCTTTCCCACCAGTGACCTTTTCTGCCTCATTTTTATTAGGGTAGCAATAGATTATTTCCCTCTGCTGTCAGTACATTCTGTTAGGGAAGTAAAACCTGGGACAGCCAAAATGCAGAGGTGGGCTGGCTGGGTTGGGAAAAGCGGTGAAAGGCTGTGGTGACGCAAGTCGAGGTGGACTTAAACACTATGTCTGCGTGGCTGGGTTCGGACAAAATGGCCTTTATTGTTTATACAAACTATTTATATATCTTAGACAGTACAGGTGGCAGACCCTGATAGGTTTTTGTGTCCTTCTTCTTGTTTGCTATTTGCTGTTGCTGTAGGTGCCCATATGCTGCGGTTCTAAGTTCCGATTCTTCACACCCTGTTTACATACCTGACAATTTCTGGCTGTCTTAAAGGTACACAACTAAGTGTTTGAAGTCAACTAACTTGTCTGCAGACCCGCTGCAGACCCCAACAAAAGGCTTGGGCTGGTGGGAGAGGTGAAAGCCCCATGTGCCCGCTGCTTCTTTGCCAGCCACTGAAAAGATGGCAAAAATTGCCGTGAGCCAAAAACCCCTCTCCTGGACTGGAGACTGCTGCAAAGGGAATGGACAAGGCAAGCTGTCCGTGGCAGGAGGCTGCACAGGGCATGTTTTGCTCTGAGCTGGCTGCAGGCAGCCCGGCGGGTGCCCTGCTGTATGGGGTCTCTCTGTCACCAGCAGGGATGCCGCTTTTAGACAGGTCTGATGGATAGGCTGGATTTCTGCATGGGAGAAAGAAAGAAAAAAGAGAAATGAGTGCAAGCAATCAAGTCGTCTAACGGAATTGGAGAAACCTGGAGGGCAGGCAGGACGGGTGGGCAGCTGCCTTGTCCTGGCACAGCTGCCCAAGGCCAGGAGCATGTCCTTAGGGACAAACATACAACTTGTACATTGGGAAGAGAGGCTGTGGTCCTTGCTCTGATGGTGGAGCAGTGTTGCCCTCCAGCAGGGCAAACCCTGGGCACCCTTCCTGCCTCCTCTTCTTCCTGCCTGCTGTGGCACATGTCTCTGCGGGCAGCACATGCCCTGTGCTAAAGTGAGCCCCATGCTTCCAGCTGCATCATCCTGAGCATCCTCACTGCCCTCCTGGGGGCCGGCTCAAGCAAAGCACCCGCAGAGGCTTTTTCCTTTCCGCTGCAGGTGGGGACCGGCAAGGGAAGGTGTGATAATCCTCTCCTTTGAGGCCACAGTAATCGTTCGCACCAAACTGCAAGCACTTTTATATTAGTCATGAAAGACAAGAAAGACAACAACAACAACAAAAGTTTATATATATATATATATTCAATCAATGTCTATGGAGCTTACCACAAGGGGATTACCAGCCAGTTTAGAGCGTTAGTGATTCTCAGCATTCATCAGAAGAGAGCATTCAGCTGAATTGAAGCCAGCCTTTGATGGAATTGGAGAATAATTATTTCCATCAATAATTACTTCCAAGCCCAGAAGAAATGGTTCCTAGCAAGTGCGTTGCAGGACAGGAGTCCTTGGTTGCCTCAAGGCCAATATGTTTTAACCCCAGGACCTGCAAATCCCATTAATGGGAGCAGGGGCCAGGATGAAAGGGACATCACCTGCCGTGCCTGCGTCCCTTCTGCAAGGCAACAGTGTCCCAGCGTGCTGCCAGCCCGGGGAGGAACCCTCCTGCCTCCACTGCTGGAGCTGGTCCAGCCCAGACTTTGCACAGGTCATTAATTTGGGGATATATTTAATGGATCCTAATGATTGAGCCTCAGAAGACTGTTCTTAAAAGGGGTTCAGGAAAGGCCACAAGCTAATTAGCTCACACAAAGAAAGCAATTAACCATGTAGCTTCCCGGATGGTTAAAAATAACATAGACGTTGGGAAGCGACCGAGGGATTTATTACAAGCAGAGTAATAGATTTTTAAAGCCAGAGGGACCATCACCTACTGCATGTCCTGGGCCAGAAATATTTCACCCAGCTTCCTCCCACTGACGCCTGTTGCTTGTATTTGGCTAATGCGCATCCTTAAATGTTCAGGCATTACAAAATGGGCTCCAGGAAGGAATCAGTTGTTAGAGAAAGTGGGAGTTCATTGAGAGAGAGAGAGGGACGACCCCTCTTCTGCAGGTGCTTCTGTGCCAACTCCAGCCCCAAAAAGTGCTGCTCATGGCTGTAGCAGGCAGCAGGATGTTCCCTGGGGCATGCAGGACTCTGGCCATGCCTAACCAGGGCTAACCTGCTGTTTTAGCATCATATTGCTCTTTAACCACCCTCCTGGTCCCATTTAACCCCTCAGACGTGTAACATGCACCTGGCCCCAACCCCTTGCTCCTATCTCTGCAGACAATGTGTGATGGTTGCGATGATCTCTGCAGCCAAAGCACCCTCCTGGCATCCCTGAGCCACTGTGGCTGCAGGGCTGGCAGTGGGACATCCCAGCCTCCCCCTGCTCCGGTGGGGTCCACATAGCCCAGGGGTTTCAGCATGCTGCTTTCCAAAGGCAGGAGGTAGCTTGGGTGGCAGACACAGCAGTGGGACCTTGCAGGGCTGACCTGGGGATGGCTAAACCCCACAGCCCATTCCCGAGATTGGCTTCAAAATGAGAATGGGAAGAAATGGGGACACTTTCACTGTCAGCTAAGCCATCAGTACCAACCCACAGCCAGGTTGGGCTTGGACATGTTGATGCTTGCCTTATTCATTCAAATCATACTCCGGATGACACCAAAACCACAGCATTCTCAGCACCCCTGCCGGGTACAGTTTATGGCTTTCCATTGATCTTTCTGTTCTTTGAAATAAACATCTGTAGGGCCTGGAAACCTACTTACTTTGCTCCCAGGTGTCTGAACTTAGGCTCGTTTGGGTTTGTTTTCTCCATTTGGCTTCTTTTCTCCATTTCAGCTTGCCCTGCCCAAGCCCCAGCATTTCTTAGAGACCTCTCGCTCCAGGCTTTCCCTGCCCTCGCTGTGCTCCTCGCCAACTTTCACAATCTCCTTAGAGGTCCTGCAGGCACTTACCTAGCCCAGGTAGTTCCCCTTAGCTTTGCTACACCATCCCAGGTTCTCCAGTTTGGGCTTTCAGCAGGACCAGGTGTGTTTACTAGCCCAGCACCCTATTTGTAGGAGCAGGGAGAAGGACTGTTCTTTGGCTGCCATAAGTTTGTTTCCATCTGAGTACTGGCAAGGGGGAGAGGATGAGTGGCAAGGTATTAGCAATGCAATAGCAGGTTTCAAGAATGGCATTTGAAATGCAAAAGCTTTTTTTTCTACCCGAGTGCAAGACCAGTGCTGTGTCTGTAAAGCTGGTGAGCTAAAACCCACAATACAGAGGAAGATGTCTACAGGTACTGGGCTTGATTAGCTACAGCAGTCCCTTGCTGTCACATTGGAGCCAGACCCTGTGCTGTCCCTGCGGTATGGGGCTGTCCAGCTGCTCCCCGGCCGCATGATGCTTGCGGCATCTCTCCCTGAAAGCTGAGCACAGCACACCCACGCTGAGGCACAGCTTGGCTTGGAAATGGGATTTTTTCAGAACCCTGTAAAAGCAATTTGCACTGTGGGCTCAGGAGGCCTGAGAGCAACCTGCAGCTCTCCTTCACAGCAGCACATGTCCTACCTGGGAAAAGGAAAGGGGATTCCCCAGTACATGGAAACCTTCAGCCAACAAGCCCAGCTAAACGGACAGTTCTTTATTGTTCTCTTTGTCTCCTCTTCCTTCCTCAGCGGGACGCTCAGCTGCCTGCCGTACCCTGCAGAGGACAGATGTGCTGAAAAGCTGAGTGGCCGTGCAGTCAAGGAGGCCTCCACCACCAACGGCTGTGCGAAAGGGAAGGAGAGGCGAGACCATGCTCACTGCAGGTCGCGCAGGTAGGAGCCAGGGCTGTGAGTGCGGTCACCCTGGAGCAGAGGGATGGCAGGGGAGGCATCTGTGACTGTTTACTCAGCCCCTCCAGGGATCTGTGAGACCTGGGGCTGGCTTAAATGACTTTGTGAGGGTACAGCAAATGTATGAAATTGTGTGAAACCCCCATGCATGTTTGCAGGGAGAAACCTGCAAACTTGCAGTTTGCTTCCACTCCATGTCTTGCTCTTACAGTCTCCTTGCGAGTAGCCCTGGCTGGAAGACAGGTGAGCTGGCAGCATCCCTGTGGGCTACTAGGTCTGTGGGGTACCTCTGGCTGGGCATCACCCTCAGCAATTCCCTTCTCCCTGTGCCTAGATCAAATCAGCAGCATCAGCTTCATTAGGATACAGCTTTGTTATCGGTTTGTCATTAGTCCCTGACAACTTGAGAGGTGAAAAATGAATGAGTGTTGTAAATGAAGCAGCTAGGGTCTCTGATCCCTGCCTGCTAAACTGCCTCTGGGATTAAAGTCTCTCTCTTTGGTTAAAGATGCTGGAAATAGCAAGAAAGTGTGTTTCATATCTTCAGATTTCAGGCTAACCAGAACAATAATCTAAAGCGTATTTTTAATTAGACTTTGATTACAATCGTGGAGAAACAATTAAAGTGAGATCAGTGCAGGGAGAAAGTTTACACATCAAAGACAAAAGGCTTTCTCTTGGGAGAGGGAGAAGGGCTCTAGAGAAACTGCCTGTGGCCACATGGTCCAAAGTTTCTCCCTTGGCCGCAGCAGTGCCTGGCCATAGCTCTGGGCCAGGCAGGGCTGAGGGACACCCAGACCCATTTGCTGGGGAGCCCAGATCTGTGCCAGGGGAAAGCAAATGGGAGTTGGGGTTCAGCATCTTGATAACTGAGGGGCTAAGACCAGTGTTCAGGTCCCTGGTCTAGCACAGATCCTCTAGGGTGCCTTTGGGCAGATGTCTGAGCTTGGTGATAAGGAGTCATCTTGGAAAACACGTTTCTTCTACCTTAATGCAGACAAAGGATGCATTAAGCCCCAGGTGTGCCATACCCCCTAGTAGTGCTCCTGCTGGTTGGTGAAACCCTTGGGAAAAGAAAAAGAGTGAGAAGGAGTATTTGGGTGCTCTTCAGGGCTGCAGAATGGTTGCACCTTGGATTTACTGCACCAGAAGCACTCGGCTATTCACAGTTCACAACCAAAGCATTAGCATACAAGTGCTTCACTTAGCAGAGCAATTAAAAAAAAAAAAAGTGCATTAAAAGCATTAAGCAAATGGCTTTTTATGATAGTGTAATTTTGGTAGTAATTCAAGCCCTGGGTGAGCGAGTATTGAGGGTCAGTGGAGCTTGAGAATCCCCCTGAAAGTGACGTTTGCTCTGCATTAGGACTTTTACTAATGATGTTTGTTCTTTCTGCAGAAAACTGCTCAATTTTTGACCTGTTTCTGCAGCGAAGATCCCACAGTGTTTTCCAAACACGAGGCTGCCCTCACACACTACCTGCTAGCAGGGCATGGCGTGAGGGGACAGAAGCACCAGCCCAGCGTCCTCGTTCCCAACAGCCGTCTGGCAGCAGCCCTGGGGAGCTGGCTGTGCTCCCCACAAACCTAGGTCCCGGGGCCATTTGGGGATCCACAGACAGATCTGGGGATCCACCCAGGGATCCACAGGCTGTCGCCAGCTGTGCCTGGCCTTACGAGCGTTCGCGTTGGTTAATGAGTAGCCACAGAGTATCTGTCATATTTTCAGCCCAGTGCTCGGGATTAATTTAACCATGGTATTTGCTTTTCATTGAAACATAATGTGATTCAGCATCATATGTTTAAAAAAGAAATTAATTTGCAGGAGGTTTTTATTTTTTCAAGGTTTAACAACTGTGTAAGAGATGCATATCTCATTAAATTACCATAGCATCTCAATATATATATATATTTCTAATCAATTACTATTTAACATATGTCAAGCCTTTTATTATAGTTAGATGCATCTGGTTGCAATAATTATTGTATGCAAATTAAATGCCAATTAATTATTTAAAGCATATTTACAAAGAGCAACAAAACCTATAAATCTGTTACGGAGTCGTTAACCTCAGCAAACACGTTTTAAATAATCAGCCGGCGTACAGTAGCTGTCTCATTATATCTCCATTAAACCCGTGGAGGAGACACTTCGTTTAAACTGTGACCAAATTATTCGTTAGAGGGTAATTAGGCACTCGCCTGTGCCCTGGGTCCATGGTGAAAGCTGATCTCTGTGGCCTGGACTTCCCTGAGGTGGGGACAGCATAGAGCTTATGTGAGTCCCACGTGAGCTGATTCAGGGAGTTTTGTTATTTTTAAAAAAATTATTTTTTATTTTTATTATTTTAAAATTTTATCTCCCCCTCCAGCCCCTCATGCGATGGGGAGCGTGCACCACCGCCAGCCCGGGGGAAGAAGAAGAAGAAGAAATCCAGCCGCAAGAAGCGAAGGAGGTGAGGGCGGCCATGGCGGCGTGTGGGGTGGGAGGCAGCACGAAGCCCTCAGCCGTGAGGGAGGCGGGAAATGGAGGGCGGACACCCCGCAGGGAGGTGTGAGGGGCTGGCATCCCACAGGCCCTGCAGCCATTTTGTCACCCTCCCCTCAGGGGGCAGCAGGGGCCGCGCCCGCACCATGGCCCCTCTCCGGGGGCGTGCGGGCAGGGGGAGGCTGAGGGCAGCCCCGCGGTCCCTAACGGCCCTCCGCCTCCTCAGGTCTCCCTCATACAGCCCCTCGCCTGTGAAGAAGAAGAAGAAGAAAAGCTCCAAGAAGCGAAAAAGAAACAGGTATTTTTTTTTTTTCCTTGAAAATGTGATTTCCCGCTGGCAGCGGTCGAGAAGGCGGGTTGCACGAGGGGTGGGAGGTATTGCTGCCGTCCGGCCCAGCACCAGGGGGCAGAGAGGGGCCTCAAACTGCTGATCCTTAATCATGGCCACCCAGGGCAGGGCCCCACTGGGAGGTGAAAGCCAGGCAGCCAAGGAGGAACGGAGGCGGGGTCCCTCCGTGTGAGGAGAGCACAAAATGGGGTGCGCCCCCAGCGCTACCCGATAAATACGAGCTGTCAGCATGTGGGGGGAGAGAGGCAGGCGAGCCAAATCAGCGTAAGATCTGCAGGGCCTCGGCCTGCTGTCCTTGCTGCCCTGGTTCACGTGGCTCCCAGGCTCTGGGACACCAGTGGGATCAGCACTCGGGGCTTGTGCCAGGCCCTTCTCCCCCGTCCCACAGAAAGCGTCAGCATTTGGACCAGAAAAAGGCTCAGACCAGCTCCCCACATCCACACCTCAGTCCTCGCTCCCTGCCCCATGTGACAACCTCCACCTTCCCCTTCTGAAGCCCATTTTTAAAGAGCACAATTAAATTTTAAGGCTGCAAATATGCCATTGTTTTCTCTCAACCGTTAAACCAATATTTGAAGAGAACAGTGGATGCTATCTCCCTTGGAAAGTTCATGTATTTATAATCTATTGAACCAAAGAGAGAAGCTACCAAAAATGGGTTGCAGAGAGGAAAGCTGAGCTTGAATCTTAAAGAAAAGGAAGGAGGAGAGAGAAGGATAGAGGAACTCCTTTAAAATACTTCTTCCCATGGAGGGATTCTCATGCTTTTCTATGGATACCATCTCCTGATGGAAGTCCTGGGTCAGATGTTCTTTGGCTTTGGAACCTCAGTACCCATTTATGTCCCTGCAAGCCAAGCATAGGCTGCAGCTGATCCCGAAAAGTAACATGATAAACCATTAAGCATTAGTGACCAATGGAGGCTGTTTCCAGACACTTGATGGCACTTCAGCTACAGATCCCAACTGACCTTGCCACAGGCCATTTCATGGCCCTTTTGGGCAGGACTTGAGGCCATGTCTTCTGCAGGATGTTGTGCTCCAAGCTAAGATGAAATACAGCAGGCTGTGCAGTGTACTGGGGCCAGGCCTTGCTGCATAGAAGTGTCGTTGTCCCCGTCCCCCCCCCCCCCCCATGCTCCCAGGGTTTTCTATGAGGGCCACCAGCACGGTGGCTCTGGTGTCATCCCAGGAATTCTCCAGGAGGCAAGACAGAGGCATGGTGCTGGTTTGGCTGGGAGGCTGCTCTGGAGTTATACAGAAAGGATTTTTCCTTTGCTACTTGGTCATACAGAAAACCGGGGAATAGCGTGGGGACGCAGAGGTGAGTCTAAGTACAGTACAAGACTATGGAGGCTGTAGCAGAGAAAAGGGACCCACCAGGGACAGGGGGCATATCTGATCTCTATAGAGATCTCAGTTATCCTGAGGATCATATTCAAAATTATTTACAGAGTGTGCTAGTCACTTCTACCACACCAGTTTTTCAGGTACACTCTTGCCAGCTGGCTAAAGGAGAGGCAGGGCCATTCTGCCCAACTGGTATGTGAGGTCTTCTCACAGTGCTCAGTCTAATGTTGGGCCTAAGCACACTGTCTCTGATTAAAATTTCCAATTTTGTGAGACCCTGAATTCAATCTACATATTTGTGTCTTACAGGTTATCCTCAAAGAAGAGAAGACACAGGTAAGGGTTGAGCAAGCGTGGGTGGTCCCTTAGAAATAGGAGTTTAATGGTCTCTTCAAGATCTCAGAAGGCTGATGTTCACTGAGTGGGGGCAGAAGACACTTTTTTTTTTTCTGTGTCTCCTTGTACAATCCCCTTCGCTGCCCCCATTCCATGCGGTTCTGGGGCTACCCTCTCCCTATTCAGACTGATGTGTTCCTCAGACCCCACAGGAATCAGGTCTCCAGCCCAACCTGTGCGATCAGGCACATAACTGGAAAAGACCTTGTGGTATAACCTAGTCCCTGGCAACCTCATCCATGTTGTATCCATCCTGCATCTTGTGTCTTCATTTCTCTTATGATTTAATTTGCAAACAGTACAGCATCCCCCAGCAGTGCCCATTTTTGAAACATTCAGAGTCAATGGCTTTCCAGGTGTGTACTGGAAGAACTCTCCTGATTCCAGTACGTGCATGTACAGTATCAAGAAGTATTAATTTTCTCTGTGAGAAAATGCAAAGTCACCAGGATGACTGATCCCTTTGAGGATCCTTTTTGGCTGAGCCCATGAGCCATATTTATCAGCAGGCACTCAGACCCCCTGTGCTGCGGCAGAATCATTAATCCCTTTCATTTTTATTGCACGATCTTGGGCAATCTAGTTGTAACATTGACATGTGATTGTGCAGCTTTTTATCAGAACAGAAATCTCCGAATTAATTAGCCATTTCTTATTTAGTTCTTCAAGCCCCAAAAGTAAGAGAAAGGAAGAAAGAAAACACAAAAAACAGTAAGTAGTGATTCATTGAGTTCCCTGCCCTGCCTGTGCAGAGCTGTGGGGCTAGGAAGTGCTTGATATGGTGGGTTCCCTGGAGCTAACACCGGCTGCACGGCCCTAAGCAATTCTCAGGCTTATTTCACAGCTAAAATGAGCAATTCTGGTTTTGCTGGAATGGAAGAGGGTTTGTAGAGGCTGGGGATCTTTCCCCTCCCTCTCTTTTGTGTCACCTCATTCAGTATTCTGACACAAGACAGTCTCGTTCATCCGGTCCTGGGCAGAGACTCCAGCTTTTCGGATGAGGGAAGCATGAGAGGATGAACTCAGATCTGCAGAGAGCAGCGCCCCACAGCCTCCACTGCCCAAAGGGCAGGCTGGCACGCTTACTGAGAAGGGCCTTAGCTCCTCTGTGTTTGCTGCTCTTGGAGGTTACAGTAGGGGCTACTTTGATATACATCCAGCATGCAGAGGGCAGTGGGGACTAAGAAAGAGAAGGGATTGTCTGGAGGTAATGGAGGCTGTAAAAATCTGGTGTTGAGGTTCCCATCTTTCCTGGAGTGTTAGCAGAGCACAATCCTTGTCCTGTGGGGCAGGCAGTCAAGGGGTATGGTATAAAATGTGGTTCCTGGGGGCTGGAAGGCAGACTTCTCTGGTTTTCCCTTCCTTCTCTGCCTTCTCCTGGCAATTGCAACTTGTGGCTTCTCACCTGCTTTCAGAGCAAGGAAACAGTTCTGGGGCTGAACCCTGGGCACCAACCCCCTGGTTGGCTTTGCTGGGACTTGGGATACCCTACTGGAGACAGAAACTGAGCTAGCAGAGAGAAATCTGGTGGTGTGTTTGGTGTTAATAGGACCCGGCCTTTAATTCTTCCCAACGCAACCTTTAGCTCTTAGGCAGAAAGGAGGCAGAGGAACAGTAGCCCCTGACACTGCCAGTGTCGCCCCAGTACGTACTGGGACTGAAGAGACTGGGAATCCACGAGGCACAGAGCATGTTGTGGTGCCTGCACAGGCCATCTCTATTGCACGCAGAAAGCCCATCTCCTTTTCTGAATGGTTTTTGCATGTTCAGTAGCACAGCCACTTTTTTTTTTTTTTCTCCTCCCCTCAAACTGTGCTGCTACACACCTAGAAATCTCAGTGGTAAAACTGGGGCTTCCTAGGTTGTCAGTAAAAGCAGGCATCTCCCCACCCCAACACAGCATTGGCCAGTAGCCTAACAGTGTGGTTAAAACAAAGATCAGATGCCCTTCTGGCCTGCACTGACCTAGGGGAATGAGAGCTGCTAGAATTGCTCTCCAGGGATAAACCAGGCAAGGTGCTTTAGCCCTCATCTTTCAGCTCACAAATCAGAGCTGAACCACTCCCGGTTTCTGCAAACCTTATTGCTCCTGGGCATGGATCAGATAGATCCCATGAGCCATCTCAGATCAGGATTTTTGTATAATGATGCTGCTTTGGCTTATCTTTGGGTAGAGCAACTGGTTATCTAAATCTCACAGGACCGTTTTTTCCTCCTGCAGAAAGGGAAACTCAGACTGGAGGGACTGATGCAGAGGGTGAAAAGCAAACATGGGGGTTTTCACACAAATCCACCGTGTGAGGGAGAAATGTTCAGTGTTGCTGATTTCAGCTGTATGGAAATAGGGAAGGAGTATCCTAAAATGTGAAATTTTTAAAAATATAATCATTGGGTGTGAAAAGCATCAGAGAAAACAGCCAGGCAGAGTTTAGGCAATTACCCTGGAGGTTGCCCTTTTGTCTTCAAGGAAATGCTGTTCTCAAGCTATTGATTTGCTGAGGTTTTTATAGCAGCAAATTGCTAAATGCTGTCCAAGCAGGTTGTATTAGTGCTGTCAGTGACTGGTACAGCGTGGCCATGAAACCAGCCTGTTCCCACCAGCTAACCCATCATTAGCTTTGACTGCTGGCACAGCGATGCCAGCCTGAGTGGAGAGTTACCCAACCAGATCCAAAATGACTGTTGTGGTGGGCAACAATGAGAGGGAATGGGCACAGAAGGTGACAGGTAGCTTGCCACCCACAGCACCCTGCTCTCTGCATGCAGGACTTCAGCTGTTGGTGCGGGTAACAACAGCCCTTAAGTAACAGGGCCAGATAATTCATCAGTAACATCCTGAACGGAGCAAAGGGAAGCACAGCGGGGCACTTAACCTGGGTCGCTGTGCACGGTTTGCTGGTAACTGTCCCATGGCCCTGCCAGAAAAGGAAGCAGCAGTGACTGGACATCTATAAGAAGACAGGTAAAATGGTCCTGCCCCTCAAGCAGGAGCTGTGCATAGGGCAGGCTGGGTTAGGGAAGGTGTACTTTGTTTGTATAGCAACCTTAAGAACTGCCCACAGAACTGGCTAGACCCTCCTGCCTAGAGAGGGTGAGGCAGGCTGGCTGTTCCTGAGTGTGCTGAAGTATTTGGAGCCTGTCCTTTAACAAGGAGCCTGTGCTACTGAGAGAGTTGGAGCTTTGTGATGGGTTGCCCGGATGGATGGTGCCCCCCCAGCAGGGTTCTGAAGTGGGAAGGTCCCAGGCTGTTTCTTGGTTGTCTTAGGGTAGCCTGCAGGATGAAGGGCAAGCAGATGAACGGACAAGCATGTAGCACTCTAAAGCCTTTAAATCAGGAAGGACTGGTGCTGCCTGCTGTACTCCTGCCTGCTAGTCCGTAGATCTTCCCCAAGCAGGCTACAGAGCCAACCTAATAGCTTGTAGTTAAAATGCTGGCATAGATCTCTGTAAGATGGCTTTCCTTAATGTTGGTGTAGCTATGAAGGGATGGAGAATTTCTCATGCCTTGGTGTCCTGCACAATGTTTCAAACACCAATCTCTTTGGTTTAAAATGCAGATCTCCTTTCTGATTTGAATGTTAGTGACTTCAGCCTCCAGCTGCTGGTTCTTGCATGCCCCCAGCCTGCTAGCCTAACGGTGGTTTTCCTCTCTGCTTCTTAAAGCTCACGTGGGCGTGCCCGGAAATCTCATCGCCGTCGCCACTGCCACTCTCGCTCAGAGAGCTCAGACTCCCACTCCCCCAGCTGCCGAAGCAGGTAACATCACTGCTCCCTGAGCTGAGTGTCCTGCAACACTTCCAAGGACATGATTGCAATAGTTTCTGTGACCCACAAACTCGCTGTGTGGAGCCACGTCCCATTCTGGTAGCGGCTTTGTCATGTACTGGGGGTTGAGCTGCTTGTGGTCTCGGCCGTAGAAGGTTTTGCCTCAAGGAGCAGTGGCTGCAGCTTTTTGGTCTGGCAGTCACTTCTAATCCCCATGGCTGATGATCAGCCCATGACAGCTGATTCCAGCCTAGTCTCCCTTCCCCAGCCCAAGGGCTCTGTACTGCAGATGTCCCAGGAAGCCCTTAAACATGGTCTTAGCAATGGAAATATATTTGCCCATGGCAATCTATAGCCACTGCCTTTGACCTGATTAAAATTTCTGTCCTGTGGATGACAGATGCATCCTGGGGCCAGCTAAGTGGATGCTGGTGCTAGAGCCAGCATCGCTGCAATAGCAAGTTGCGTAGTTTATACACATCATGAGTTAATGTTTCACGTTTTCTGAAAGCACTTGGACAAACCACCCCCACTTTCCCACTTCACTCCTCCTAACTACCGGGCATTTTCTTGTGAGAAGCTGATGATCAGTGGAGGGAGGAATGCAATCAGTAATTGGAGGGGTGGGTGTTCATGCAAGAGTCTGTCTTCTCTTGGAGGTGTATTTCCATAGGGATATTCAAGGCTGCGTGGAAGTATGGCTTGCCTTGAGCCACCATAAAATCATGAATTGGAGCTGAAATTTGAGATTAAGGGCCAAAGCCTGGCTGCAATATATATATATATATATGTATTTTTTAGAAGTAGAAAAGCAAAACACGCCTTTTCTCTCCACCATGACCCTATAGAGCAGTCATGTAGAAGACCTTCTCCCACACACAATGGCCTAACACAGAGTTGCCAAGGGTTTGGATGGAGCTGGTAATGGGCACTACTGCAATACTGAGGAATAATGGTTTGGCTGTTCTTGTCTTCTGGAGGCACAGAGCCAGGTCTCGGGAGGAAGGGCATAAAGCACAGCGAAGACACTCCCGGTACCGTTCAAAGATCGTGGCAAAGCGAAGCTCCTCTTCAGAGGTTCAGGCCAGCCAAAAAGCCAGCCAAACCCTTCCGCTCTACAGCTTCCTGTCTCCTAAGGAAGTAGTAAGTATTACACATTGTGCTTCTTTGCTTGAACTAGCCACGGGAATCTGGGCAAGAAATCTGACATGAAATTTTTATAACTCAATTATAGCAATGTTAGACAAAGTTGGTTAAAACTGTATTATTTATTAATGATGCTGTTCTCCAGTGTATTTAAAGTCATTCCTTCCCTCAGCACTTTCACAGCAAGGGTGGGGCTGCAGAGGGGAAAAATTTGCAAAGGCTGTAGCCTATGAATAATGAATAGAGGACATTTAACAACAACAACAAAAAAAAGTGGCCTCCAGCAACGGTATTTTACAAGGAATTTTTCGTTATTCAGTCTTTGCTCAGCTGGATGTGAACTTAATTCACTGGTCTTCATGTCCAAAAGTTCAGTCCTTCGGGGGAAGAAAGGGAAACAAACATATATAAAATAAACATTTACACTTAATGAGTTGGTGATTATTGGCAGGGATGTTTTCTGACTGATTATCAGGATCCTTCTAGGATCACTGTTGCTCTGAACTGACAGGCCTAGGGGTCAAATTCGGAATTTATGAGCAGCTCTCATTGATGCTAATGGGAACTGCATGGGCAGCTGAGGGTAAAATCAGGCTCAGTGCCTTGGGATGTTTTTTCATATATACGGAAACAGATGATATAATACATGCCTTAGAATTGAGGGAGCAAGAGATGGAGAGAAATATTAGATACAGATTGATATGAAGTCTTCCTTTTCCATGGCACGTTTCCCCTTTGTTCCCAGTAGCTGCAAAGCAGAGGTGTGATGCTCTTTGATCGTGGTGTTAGTATCCGATAGGCATTCTGGAGAGATAAATCGCTACATAGGACTCAAGGTAGTGCAGAATCTGGTAGTCATGCATGTGGATGTGTAACATTAGAGGTGTCTTGAGTGCAGAGTCCTCCAAGCCCCAGAGTGGTATATAATGGGGAAATGATTTTTCTCCTTTAGGCCCAGTCATGAATTGGAAATAGCTCAGCCATACACAGTAGCTACATCAGATATGAGAGAGATAGTGCCAGCAAGAGGAGAGATTTTATCCACTCACACGCGTAGACAGGATTCTGATCAAAATACACAGAGATTATACGTGAGTACAGACAGGCACAAGCTGTCTCTCGGCATTATAGATATGCATATTTGCTCTTGCTATATACATCTACTGAGTGTGTAGTGCACATGTGAGTCATTGCTTATAAAACCATATAAGGTAGAATGAATAGCTGAAGCTGCACACCACACTCAGATGTGTGTGTGTGCATGTGCGCATGCAAAGAGAGAATAACAAGGTATGAAGCTTTTATGGCTGTGAGCCTGGGGTGTTGCCCTCTGTCATCTTGGGAAGATAGGAATGAGTTAAGAGCTCCTCCCAGAAAACAACTAGCCAAAGACTGCATTATGTCACTGGGGTCTTTTTTGGTTCAAGCTGCATATTTCACATAAATGTTTTCAAGTCTGAGCCTGGTTTTTAATTAGTACTAGGCTTCCTCTCTCTGAAGCCAGGCTCCCTGAGTCCTGTGAGGCCGACTGCCAGCTGTTCTGTTCCCTGAGCAAGAGTAAACTCTAATTTAAAACTGTAAAAGCTTTAAAGTGAGCTAAACTCGAGCATGCTGCACTCCGCTTCCTACTTGTTTCACTCAGGGTAAATGAGCACACAAGCTGCAGGGCAGGGAAAATCAGAGCTTTGTAGTTACAGATGCAGGGGGTGAATGCAAAGTACAAGTCACAGGCCCCTGATGCATCCTTTCTAGTAAGGGTTAATAACAGAGGCAAATATTTCAATGACTAAAAGGCATCGGTACCTTTACTATGTTAACCCACTAATGTCCTTTTGTTCCCAAAAATAAGTTATGTGCTCTTGGGACATCATTCAAGGGTACATTTAAGCACTTGTATAAATTGAAGCCTCTGGTTAAGTGCTGCCCCTGAAATTTTTCTGAGTAAGGTCATTAAATATCATGTACTCAAAACTGGCAAGGGAAAAAATAGAACGGGAACTTTTAGTCTCATTTATTAATGACTATCAACAACTCTTTGATGCCTCTCCTTTTTGCGAGTTAAATGGTTGCTCTATAAATAAGCTTAGTTCTGTCAGACTCAACTTTTAGAGCAGCCTGGATGTGCTATAAAGTGAAAATGTGCTTTTGCAGAAAATGTTGGTCACAAATCAAAAATAAATTACTGGGAAAGATTTTGTGGAAAATTCCAGAATTGGGATTAAAAAATGCCATGTTTGTCCTCTGTGGGAGTTGGCCTGTCACAGTCCCTACCCTTCCCTCTGGCCTGGGCTTCCAAGCCAAACCATCCTTACCTAGGGAGATCAATCCATTGTCACATCCCCAAAGGAGAGGGATTGTCCAGGGAAGATCACAACCTGCAGAAGAGACCCAGAGAGACAGTACACAAACTCCCATGAGGTAATTCTATAGCACTTTGAAATCAAAGATTTTGCTTTTTAAGCCAATTTTTATTCTATATTCTTTTTATTCTGAAAATCTGAAGCATTTTGTGGTACATTCTGCCATTCCCTCCCTGCCCCAACCCCCTCCCCTTGGTTTGTTTTCTCTCTTGTGTGCTGGAACAGCCACAACTTCTAACTAGGTCTACCTGTATCTTAGGAGGGATAAAGCATATAAAATAATGCCTTGCCCATGCATCTACCTCGCTGCTTCTTTCCCTCTTGCCTTTATGCATAAGTTGATGCACATGCATGCAAACACGCAGAAACACTGCAAAGTTCCCTGCTACTTTTCTTTTTGGCAGTGAATTTCCAAGCTTTTCCCTCTCATTCTCCCTTTAATCCTGTGCAGCCGCAATAGCCACCTATTGAGAATAGGATTGTGGGTCTGTGCCTCAGCATGCAGAGAAACTGTGGGTAGTATGCAGCATCTATTTTGGAACAGAAAACCCTTAACCCGCTGCAGACACTTTATTCCACAGCAACACAGATGTATTACATGCCACTGTGCTTTCAGTTGAGCAGTGCAATATAAATACCTGCAGGGTATGAATCTAGTTGCCTTTGTTGTACCTGATGAAGATAACTGCATGCTGCATACACTTTCCTTGCCAGCTCCTTTACTTCAACTGAAACCCATTTACAATGTCACAAATTATCACAGGCTTGAGCCAGCTTTTCAGCAAGGCTCAGTGGGGTACGCTTGTTCCAAATGATGCTGTTTGTCTTTGGGCTTATGTGTCTGCAGAAAGGTAGAAGTGGGGAAATCCAGTGCAAAGGCTGGGACAGTGTGTGTAGGAGGGCTCAGGAAATCTTATAGCAGACCTGCATATTGGCTTGCTGTTGCTTTGTTTTCTAGCCTGGGTTTTGGTTTACATAGGAAAAGGTATTTTTTTGACTGTTAGGCAGCATGGTTTTGACAACAAACAGGGCCCCTGAAGAGCAAAGAGACAAAGCCTTCCATAAATATGTTAGTTGTTATCTTTTTCCTTTTCTCCCCTCCCAGCCAGGGGATTGAGGTTACCTCTGGTTATTGTCTGGCATATTTGCGGTGCTGTGCTGGGACGGCAGGGAGGCCAGCAGCCTGGGGTGAAGGAGGGATGCCTGCAGTCATGGAAAGGCTGTGCTGTACGTCAGTCACGCACCAAAGGAGGTGGTTTGCTCTAATGTAGTGCCAGCCTGGCCTGAGCTGAGGTGGGGATACACTGGCCTGCGTTGTGCGATACTGGCTGCACCCCAGCAGGCTGAAAAGCTCTTTGCAAAGGAACAAACCTTTGCCTGGCATTCTCAGGAATTTAACCCCAGCAATGGATCTGTGAGCCAGGCTGCTCAGCAGTGTTGCCATCCAGCCCCAAATAACCCAAGCTCTGACATTGCAGGGACAGTTGTGTCACTGCCTCCATGCTCCTGGACTTAGCTTAGGCCTTGTGATAAAGAAAGCCTTACCCTGAACTCTCCATGTAGCAAAAAAAAAAAAAAAAAAAAAAAAAAAAGAGTATTTTTCACTCAATATTCCTTGAGTCAGGGATTCGTAATTGTGCAGAAAGGGGTTATATTGTATTCCTACAGCACGGGTATTGTTTGTACTCCCTTAGTAAGAGAAGTTGGCTTTTCAGCTGGGGCAAATCGTCAGCAGGGGTGAGCCCACTTCCCCCAGGTGAAGGCCTACGCCCAGCCCTCTGCTCTGGAAGAGGGGGTACCTCAGACCAGGCACACAGCCTTGCTCCCCTGAGCAGCTCCTCTGGGCAGGTGCTGCTCCCCACGCCGGCAGCTCCTCAGCAGATGTCTGCCAGGCCCTTGCCGAGAGCAAGGCTCGCCAGGGTCATTGATGCAAGTGCTTTATTCCTTTCATTATTACAATGCACAGAGAAAGAGAGAAGGGGAGACATTATGCACCTCTGAAAAGGAAATTAACTCCACTTTGAAGTGAATTGCAGAACAAGAGAAAAAAAGACCCAAGAAAAAAATCCTCCAACTCTAAGTGAGGCTGTGCCATGCTGCTCATTGATGGGTCTCAGTCCCCTTATGGCTGAGAAAATATATAGTCGTCTCTTGCCTCAGGGCTGTTTGCAGCACAGTAAATGGACTTGTTTGGTTTAATTGGAAGACAAGTAGTGATTGTATTTTTGTAACCTATTAGATTGCACTGTCTCTTGGTCTAGGATTGCACTAAAAATTAGTCTGGAGTATCAGTGAGGGCCTCATTTCTACTTCCCCTTCATCTCGATTACATAATGATTTGGAAAAAAAAATCCAATAAATATATATCTTGAGTTCCCTTGGGAGCAACAGTGGGTCCCCTGCTGAAAGCTGAAGGAAGCAAAGTTCACCAAGACTATTTAATTACTTCTTAGAGAGGGGGGAAAAAATCCAAATGTTCACATAGAGAAAATTAGATTCATGAAAGAGCAGACTTTTTTTAAGACACCCTAGAAAAATAAAAAGCCATTAGAATTCAACTGAGCTCTGCACAATGTTTTCAGATGTGACGCTCTGTTTCCATCTCATGTGGCTGGCATGCCTTTCAGAAGCAGTAAAATGGGACCAGAAGCAAAGCCGAGGTCATCAGATAGGGAATTTATCTAGGCAGACAGGCAAGTTGAGTACCTTGAGACTTGTCCTGGCTCTTGCCACAGGACAGAGATCTCTCCCTGAGCCCTTAGGAAGCTACTGGCTGCAGCCTGGTGCCCCAAGGTGATGGGGTTGGGAAGCTGCTGTGCACCCCCCCCGGCACCTGCCTAGCCCCAGCCAGACCCTCCAGCCCTCACAAGAAGTGGCCTCCATATTTCGCTGATACCCACATGTTGCCTCTTCCCAGAGTGCTGCTACCAGAAATGTTGAGCTGTGGAGGAGCTTGTTGATCCCCCGGTCATTTGACGGATTTTGTGATGTGCTGACAACAGTTGCTACTTTGAAGGTAGACATCAGCAAAGGCAGAGTAAACCCATGCAGCCGAGGTCCCAGTGGCAGCGTTGAGAGCTGTTTTAGAAATGCCAAGGAACTGCTGTATTTCTTGGCAGAAACAAAGGCCTTTTGGTTTAGACTGGGAAGGAACAGAAGCAGTGTTTGCGTGTGCGATGCTGGGGTCAGTGTCCTGCAGAGCAACCGCTGTGCCCCCTCCAGACTTTTCCTACCTTTATAGCCAGGGAGTATGTCCCATGGTAGTTTTGTGCTTGTACATATTAAGTGGCCAAAAGCTGGTTATCTTCTGGTCAGGGTTCAAACCTAATGCAAGCCATAGCCTGTCTTAAAAAAAAATAATAATCTGGTGCCATATTTTAAAACACGATCCTGTATCTTCAGCAATGTGGTTGGGGAGAGTGTAGTGGTTCGTAGCGAGGCCAGTTCTCTCAGAGTTCTGGACGTGGCATCTGGGTTTCAGAAAGAACCGGTGAAAACCAGACCCAGATACCTGGCTGTCTTATTCTCCTTTGACCTTCCAATTTCTACTCGTGTGAGCAAGGTCTGGTCAAGAAGTGCTAAAGCTGAGAAGTAGCAAGGAGCAGTACCAGATGCTCAAATGAGGACTTGTGATGTGTGTCTTCACTCACTCCTACTTGGGAACACTTGGGAGATGTTTCTGCTCTGTCCAAGGCTTCTGCATTGAAGGTGCAAATTGGCTAGTGAGGAAGGATCACTTCATTTCCCACATCTGCTGCTGGGGCTCCTGGTGCCTCTGAGTTAGAAGTTAGTATGGGGTGAGGATGGGGAGTCTCCAGCTCCAGTATGGATTTGTTGGAATGAACTAATTCCTGTCCCTCTGTCCCTTATCCCAGAAGCAGTAATGCCTCTCTCTCTGGCAACATAGGAAGCACTTGGAGATCCTCCAACTCCAGGCATTTTCAGAGCGTGAAGATGTTTTGGGCAGTCATCATTCCACAGCCCGTATGCTGAGAGCCACTGCATTTGTTGGTAGTTCTGCTCTGCTTTGAGTCTCTGCTGTTGTCTGAGTCAGCTGTCCCTGTCCCAGTTAGCACCTCTTGAACTAGGTCGAGAGCAACCTCCACGGGGACAGAGATCAGATGCCACAGGCAGGAGGGTGGATGTGAAGGCACCACCTGATGGGATGAAGGAGGTCCATGTAAAAAGTGACACGGGTGAGGTCTGTAGACCCTCTGTGTAGGAGAAAGAGCCCTATCCCTATACCAGCCAGTACAGAGCTAAGCTCTCCAAACGGACTGTCCCTATTCCTGCTGTGTGACAACTGATGTAGGTCTCCTCGGCTCCGTGAGGTATTGCCAACATTGCAATGTGATTTTCTCAGCTCAGGATACCTCAGATTTGTGAGGGCATGTCCCAGGTCCCCACTGTGGAGAGCATGGCACAGAGGGAGGTCATTATGTGCCCCAGAGTGTGGTGTAAAGACGAGTGCAGGTGTTTGAGGGGGCATGGCTTGCTGGGAACATGTTGGAGGACTATCCCAAGTAGGGGGGAACTAAACTTCTGTGTCCACATTCTAAGGACCCTGGACCAAACCTTATGGGCGGGAACAAAGAGAGCAGAGCATCTGAGTGAAAAAGGAGGTGGCCACACAAGAGTGCAGATGTGCCAGGTCTGCGTTTAGCCCTAATTCTCACCCCATTGCCAGGGCAGACATTAGTACTAACATAGCCTCACTCCCAGTACCGAAATGTTCCTGGACTGGCTCGTGTAAATGCCTATGGAGTTAAAACTGAACTATAAAATACTCAAATGATATAAATCCCCTTGGTGGTGCTCAGGGACCCAGACAACAGCCCTGCCCAGAGCAGCCTATGTGGGTTTGGGGTCCTTGCTGACCCTGTGGGGTTCAGCAACCCACTGCAACCCAGCTAGGCTTAACCCTCATGCAGAGGCTGGCAGGAGCAGGGCTGTCGTCCCCTTCCTCATAGGTCTCCAATGCAGCACGGGGAGGGATATTCTTCCTCCTCTACTTTATTTTTTTAGTTCTTCCTTCACTTGAGTTCCCTTTGTCACTTCCATGAAACCCAAGGGGATTTAGTGCAAGCTGCGACTTTTCAGCACAAGCGATCCAGCCTCCAGGAACAGGCTGGACAGCCTAATTTAAAGCAGAAGGAAACAAAAATGAATAATAAGTGAGACAAGCAAGCAGACAAAAAGCAGTCATGACATTTGCATAAAGGAGGCAAGTGAACAGTTGGCAGTGTGGATTGAAGAGAGGGTTTATGTTTTTTTCATGTAATTTGAGACTCTAATGATGGACTTATGTTGCCCGCTCTTCCTTTTTTCTTACACCTTACCTACTAAAGGAGGAGTTCTTGATGGGTAAGTGGATGCTATCCGCAAGACACCAGGGAATTTGAGGTCACTTGAGCGCATTAGCTGTATCTTCTTTAGGGGGTAAAAAAGCACACAAAGAAGTATCTGTATACCTTTTTATTTCCAGGGGAATTTTCTTTTTTCCCCTTCCCTCTTTTTTCTTTTTTTTTTGTTTTGTTTCAAAGTGTTTATTTGCCAGTTTTTACTTTGTACAGAAGCCCTTACATTTTATTTTATTTTTCTTTGCTTATTTTAGTGACATTCATACAGCCTCTTTATTACAGAAGCTTTAAAAATCCACTTATTTAAGATTTTGTTTCATTTTCTTTCGTTTTTTGTTTCGTTTTCTTTCCAATGATTATGCAGGGGGGGGTTATGTATATACCCTTTCCCCCCACACCCCTTTAAGGTTAAATAAGGGCTTTGTCCTCTGTTATACTTTTTTATTTAATTAGTTATTTTGATTTTTTAGTTGCCCGTTTACTTTGTTGAATTCTTTTGTTTAACATGAATCGCATGCTGATACTCTTTGCATGATCTCTAAATCTTCCCGTTATCATAGCAGGGGGAAAAGAAGTTTCTTCTTACTGTGGATTTCTTTCAGGGATATGTGCTTTTGTTTTCTTCTCCTCTTTCTTCTTTTTCTTTCTCTCTCTCTCTTTCTTTCTTTCTTCCTTTGTTTCTTTCCTTTTGTTTCAGTGCATCATGATGGTAAAATTTCTGGGTTTATTTAAAAAAAACCAAACAAACAAAAAAACCAAAGAAAAAACAAAACCACCCCCCCCCCAAAAAAAAAACCCACCACAGTTCAAACAATGCCAAATGGCTTTTTTGCTTTCAGATCTCTCAGTCAGGGTCTTCTGCTGACCTCTTTACCAAAACAGACAGCTCGCCTGGCAACCTAGCCAGCCAGAATGGAGAGTATCATGAATATGACTCAGGAAACGATACTTCCTCCCCTCCCTCCACTCAAACGAGCTCATCCAGGTCAAAGGACAGCCAGGAGAAAAGAAGTCTAGTCCATGATGGCTTTGGCCATGCCTTCTCGTCCGGGAAGCCCAAACTGGCCAACAGCGATAACAGCTCTGATTCAGGAAATTCCTTCACCAGTTGCTTTTCCCAGACCAAGGGAACAGCTTTGGAAAATCTGTCTCCAGATGCCCAGGGACAAGACCGAAGGTCAGTGATTACCAGTAGCTGCTGCTGGCAGCCAAATACCTGGTACATTGTTGCTCTGTATCTCCTGCCTGCTTGCCAGTTGCTGTGGTGAGCAGTCAGGGAGGTTTTTGTGGTCTGGAGGCAGTTAGATATGAATTAGACCCACGGTCTTGCCAGTCTGGAGCCCAGAACTCAGCAATGACCAATACTGTAGCCTGAGGAGGATGATGAAAACCTAGCCATCATACCCCTGGACATGGCTTGTGCTGGCTTTTCTGGCATTAATGTGGCTGATTGCAGGGTTTGGCCCCAAGCTGAGCTGTGTCCTGAGCACATCCCTACTCTGCTGGGCATGACCGTGTCAAATAAAAGAGTCACTGGCCCTTCTGGTCAAAATCTGAAAGGTACGTCAGGGGTTGCTGTGCTAATTCTCCCCCTCTGCTTACTGTGGGGAAGGGAGGCTGGGTTCATTTTCACTAAATCCTTTATGGACTGTTCTTTCACCTGTCCGATGAGCCAAATGCAGCCTGCCCCATCTCAGCTCATTCAGGACTGGTCCTGGGTGACAAGCTAGCATGTCCTGCAGGTGGGGAGCACAGAGAGAGGCAAGTACCTGGCTGGCTGCGGGGTAACACAGCAGCAGCTCTGTGTGTGGGGGCCACAGAGCGTCAAGGCTGGGGACAGGAATCAAACCGCAATCCAGTGTTGCAGGTCATCATCAGGAGAGGGGAAGAGATGCCAGCCTCCATAACTGCCTCCCATTCCTGGGGGTTTGCCAGGTGATGCTGGGGATGAAGACAGTGAAGTGCAGTGGCTGGTACCCAGGGCTATGCTCAGACAGTGGTGTTAGGGACCTCTTCCACCTCAGGTCTTAAAGGCTGAATGTTAGAGCCAGGATGTGGTCTGGAGGTGGGGGCAATGAATGAGAGAGGAGAGGGAAGCCAGGGGAATTGGTGTTAGAAAGAACAAGCCCTCGATTTTCAGTCAGAGGGTAAAACGTTAGGGTTGTATATAGTTCTCACGTTGTGACTCCAGTGGGATAACTCTGCCTTCATATGGGTGGAGCTGGGATTGCAGTTGGCCTTGGCAGTCTGGAGGCTGCTTGCTGCTGGGCTGTAACCCCATTCGTACCCAGGGTGCTTCTGGGAGTGGATGAATTCACGCAGCCCTGTCCAAAGGCAACATGCCCACTTGTGCTGCTCCACAGCCGGGCTGGAGCACAGGCTCCTGCCCTGCCATGCTCTGGCTTTCCCTTGCTCCAGCACTTCTCACCTCGCTTCCTGCCCAGGACCTGCACTGCTCGCTGGCCTGATCCAGGCTCTGCCAACCAGACACCTCTGGTGTGTTGGGCATGAGGCAGAAATGCTGCCCCTCACGCCACCTGAGACTTCGTCCACAGCCCTTCCCTGGCACAGACTGGAGGGTGAGCTCCAGGGTTCTGACCCACACATGCAGGGTCTCTCGCAAGAGCAGCATGGGGAGCTGGGAGGGTTTTTTTTTTATCCCCAGTTGGGAATGGGAGGATGGGAGTATTTCTTGGCTGGAGCACGGTGCTCCCCTTAGCCAGGGAGCATAGTTCAGCCAGAGCTTGAATGTCTATCCAAATATATGTTCACAGAGGGTGCCTGTCCTTGTGTCTCAGCTGCTCGGAGGAGAAGAAGCAAAACTTCCTCCCGTCCCCAACGCCCAGCTCCCTGCTGAGGCCGTGCTCCCGCAGTGAGTCGTACACCAGCACAGGCAGATCCTCCCCTGGCTCCAGTCGCTCCCGCTCCTCACACCGCAAGGCCTCTCCCAGGTACTCCCGAAGTAGGTCCTGCTCTTCAGAAAAGAGGTAAGGCCAGTTAAAACAGCTGTCTCTGTGACCCTGGGCAATGTCTAACTATTGCAGGCTTGCAGGCTGCTTGCAGGGGGAGGTAAAACAGTTTGGGGGGTGCCTGGGGATCCACATGGCTTGGCGTGAGTTGGCCACTGAACTGAGCCAAGACCCTGAAATATGGGGCAGCTCTTCCCCACCATGAGCTGACATTCAGAGGTGTCTGGTACAGCCTCACCCTTCAGTATCTTTAACTCTTCTATGGTTCTTGCCTATCAGCAGGTCGTCTTCAAGTTCCCCCAGCTATTCCTCCAAATCCTGCAAAAAAAGTCCTGGGAGCAGGAGTTCAAGACCTCGTCGGAGCCCCAGTTACTCCCGCTACAGCCGTAGCAGGTACAGCTGTCTCCTCATGTGATATCTGCTGTCTCACACTTTCTCACTGCCTCCATCATTTTTTTGGACTCTAGCATGCTTGCTGGCCCCTGCCAGGCCCACACTGCTCCTTCAGCTTCCTCACTGGATGCTTTGGCTCTCAGCACTGGGCTGAGAGAGAGCAGGGGGATACAGGGTAAGACATATGGCAGTGTGTTATATTGGCCTTCAGTCAAGTAGAAATTTATTACCATTTATTGCCCTACAGCTGATGCTGACTGCAGAGGGGATGAGCCTTTCCCTTTCTGTGAGAAAAGTGGATTTCCTATAGCCAAGGACTGCCCTGCCAGTATTGATTCAGGGAAATTTCCTTTTGGAAATTTCAGGGAAACACTTTTGGGGGTAGGTTGCTGGGAGGGAGACCTGGCTTTGAAGCATCGTGGTATCTCACAGTTGGAGAATGTGGCAGGTGAAGTAGCTGTTCCTCCACTCCGAGCCCTTGTGGGGGACATGCTATGCAGCCAAAAGCGCACAGATGGCTGCTGGGTGATGTTCGCCAGGGCCTCGTGAGTGGGAGATGCTCTTCTCTGTCACGCTGGTGTAAATGGTGGGCAAGAGCGTTAGGCTCTGGTTGTGTCTGCCCACGGCTTTCATCGCCCGAGGAGCCCACGCCAGCCAGCAGCCCCAGCAGCAGGGCTGCAGCCTTTGTCAGAGAGGGACCTTATTGCTGTAGGGAAAGACACTCTGTTTTTCAGAGTCGTGGGTCTGCCAAAGAGTTGTCAGGCCCTGGGAAGTGCCCCTGCTGCGTGGGCACATGCCAGGTACCTTCATGCTGGCACTCACACGCAGGCTTGCAGAGGGAAACACAGGCCAGGCAACTCTACTCCCTCCACATCCCATTGAAAACACACATCTCCCAGCTCAGGCCTAGAGATGGCTTTGGGCAGATTTTTCTGGTAACATTTCTGCTGCTGTGAAAATTTTGCAGCCTTAAAACATTACATTACCGGGCTCTGGTTCTTGCAGGCTGTGGCAATCCCTGCTCTGGTGTAGAATATTCCTGCATCTGAGGATCAGACCATTGACCTGTAGCGCGTTGCTTTGTAGATGACATTGAGCAGGGTGTATGAAGTCAGCTACACTACATGGAAGGGCCTGTGCTGACATGCATGGGAATTTAACAAAAGAGAAAACCATAGCAACACCGGCACTCCTTCTGGCAAGCCATGCAAAGCTGCACAGCCTTGCAGGGATACCAGGGCCCTCTGCTCACGTGGGGCTGGCTGGCAGGGTTGTTCTTGCCTGCTTCTGCAGCATGACCAGCAAGAGCAATTTTAGTTAGAGCTAAATACAGAGTGCATCCACAGACACAGGTACGTGGAAGCCATCATAGCTTGGCAGCACAGGGCACCAGGAGACACTGCTGAAACCCCCAGACTCAATTAGTGTGTGTTTGTGTGTCCAGCCAGCTGGGTGTTTCTTTGTCCAGCTAAGCAAGTGTGTGCAGGGCTGATGCCACCAGAGCACTTTGCTTAGGGTGGTCCCTTTGGGAGCTGAGTATCCTCCACTCATCTGTGCCTTCATGCGTGGGTCATTGCCTCCACATCCAAAACCCACCCCACAAAAACCCAGCAGTGACTGTTTCCAGTCTGTGCCTTCCCCAGAGACCGTGAGCGAGAGCACAAGTACAGCTCCAGCGAGAAGGAGTCGCACAGGGAGCGTGACCGGCAGCAGCGGCGACGGTCCTATTCACCTCTGAGGAAACGCAGGAGAGACTCTCCCAGCCACCTTGAAGCTCGGCGTATTACGAGGTAAGGGGATGCAGTTTCATCGTTTGGAGACAGGCTCAGCTGCACTCCCCAGGGGGACATGGGCTGTCCTTGGGTCCCAGCTGCTGCCAGCAGAGGTTTCTCCAGGAGACTCGTTTCCCTGAGCCTGATCAGCAGGCCCTTCCGCCCCTCCTGGAGCTTGGGGATTTCCAGCTAGAGATACGGGGCAGATGGAGGGGGAGGGTCTCATTTACAACAGCTGAGGAAAAAAGGCAGATGAAGTTAGAGCAGGCACTCACCTGTCAGATGCCAGGGACATTCCCCCACAGGCTTTTTGTTTCACCCTCTCCTGTGGTAGATGTCCCACACTGTAGAGAGAGTCAAATACTGGCTCTAGCCTTCACACCGAGGGCTCTTTGGGACAGCATCAAGCAGCTCCCAATCTGAGACTTGGTGCTTGGGACATTCCCTGGGGCTTGAATCCCAAGGCCTGTCAGCAGCCTGATCTCTTCCCTTTTTTCTTTTAAACAAATACAATCACATTTTTGGGGAGCGCTGTGCAGAGTAAACACTTTTTGGATATTTTGACAGTAAATCTGTCCTTGTGTTGCTGGTAACCCACATCTCTCTGTCCCCACAGTGCCCGCAAACGCCCCATCCCCTACTACCGTCCCAGTCCCTCCTCCAGCAGTGCCAGCAGCTACTCCTCCTGGTACAGCAGCTTTAGCCGCTCCCCAAGCCGGAGCCGGAGCTACTCCAGCTACCGGACAAGCCGAAGCCGAAGCTGGAGCAGCAGCAGCACCGAGGGCAGGAGCCGCAGCCGGAGTTCAGGCCCCAGGAGCAGCCGCAGCAGGAGCAGGAGCTATGACTCAGGAGGCAGCTCCAACAGCCTGCGTCGCTAGGGAGTGCCGCTGACGGCTTACGTGCCATGCAGGTGTCACTTCTAAATTCCTGGCATTCTCCGCTTCCTTCCCACCTACCTGGCCATCGTTAGCAATCATCCCTGATACTGATGTGGCAGTGCCGGGTCCCCCTTCCCCGGTTCAAAGTAAGAGCCCTCCTGTGCCTGGTGCAGTCCCTTTACCACCTGTCAGAGTGGGTGGATCGGTCCCAGCTCCCCAGGCCAGGGCTTGGAAGAAAGGTTGGTGCTTTACAGAGGGCCTGCCATGACAGACCTGCGCCATCCTCCCATCTCCCCATCGCTGCTGCTCTCCAAAGCACTACCAGCTGCTCCAAAGGAAAGAATTCAGCTCCTTGCTGTTCTGCCAAACCAGGAACCAAGAAATTAATTTCTTTTGGAGGGAGACACCCAGTTAGGTAGGAATTTGCTGGGAAGCTTTGGTGATGAGTGGGGGTGACCTGTCCCCCCCAAGGCAAATATCAAGTCCCTTGGGTCTCTCCTCCAGAATTTCTGCCCACTCTGCAGCAGGCCTCTTCCATGAGAGAATGTTTATTTATTGCAGGTCAGCCAGTCCCTGCTATAAATAGAAGGCTAGAAATCCCTCCTGACGTAATTCCTGAGGGAAAAACGGCCATTCCCTCTCTTTCTCCCACCCTTTCTACTAAGTACCAATCGTCTTTCTCAGGGTGGTTTTATCCCCCCCCCGCCCTCCAGCACTGTGGCTTGTTTGCAAACAAACTGCTGCGGTCTGAAGCAGACTCGGGGCTGGTGGCGTACAAGGGAGAGGGGAGCTGGCGTCATGCTGTGCTCCGAGGGCCAGGTGACAGTATGGGGGCAGGGGCCGTGGGGTTCCCTTCTGGGAGGAGCCCTCTTGCAGTTTGTGTTTAGGTTTTTCTAAAGGGAGCCTTGCCCTTGGAGCGCAATGCTGGTGGGACTGTGAGGAGATACGGAGGTAGCCACGCTCTGCGGTGTAGTGAGAGCACGCAGCATTAAAAGGCCATTGCACAAGACGAGGGACCCCAATCCCCCTTCCTCATAACAGGCAGCAGTTTTCCAGGAGGATTTCAGGAAATCATTTCTGCTTGAGACCCTCAGGCTCCCCTGAAGGCAGCATTGGCAGGCGCAGCAGCCCCGTCGCCTGGCCGGTGCCAAGCTGCAGCAGGGTACACTTGCACCACAGTTTGTTGCTGGGAGGACAGAGCAGTGCAGGGGGACAGAAAGGGCCCCCCACTAATTGCCTGTTTTTCCAAGGAGCCGCAGGCAGCGGCCGGAGGGCCCTGCCTGCCTGGGCAGCCCTGGGGCTTTGTCTCCCTGCCGGGCCTGCCAGCCCAGCTGCCTGCGCAATTACTGTGTTTTGCAGGGTAACAAAGGCTTCTCCCGGCACAGGCTGAGCTGGTGCTGAGGAGTTTCTTTCTCTTACAACACCTGGGTGCTAAGAGACGCTAATTTGGGTTTAAGACTTCCCTCCCTCCCTTTTTCCATCCCCTCCCCTTCCATCCTGCATGATTATTAACAAGTTTGGGCTTAATGAGTCAAGGAGGTGTGTCTTTTAAGTGTCACAGAAAAAGGCTAAGTGGAGCCAGCATCTGCTGGAGGAGGAGAGAGGACAGAAGGAAGTACAACCCTCCCTGGCTAAAGAGTTACCTGCAGCCCCCCTCATGCTGCTGGCAGCAGGTGAAGGGGCAAAGCCAGAAGCAGAAGGCTGAGTGCCGTGCAGTGTTCTGGGGGAGCTGGATGATGGCCTTAGCAAGCATATAAACCTGTTATCTGCTGGAAGGTACAGCAGTGTGGGGTGTATTTCCATCTGGGTGGTACGAGGGAAAGGTTAATGCCAGTGATCCCTTTTTCCCAATATTCTTCCTACTGCTGGTCTCCCTTGTCCTGTGCCTTCAGCCCCCAAAGCCCCCCCTTTTCCCAGTCCCTCATCCCTTGCCTTGCTGTCTGCAGGTAATTTGAGGATAACGGTGGTCGAGGCAGAGCACTGGGCGCTGGTGTGGTCAGTGGCTCGGTGGGGACGTGTGCCTGTCTACAGGGAGGCCACCTCGTACAAGAGAGAAAAGCATTCCTGGTCAAGCTGAGCAGACGCTGTAGGGCTGTGGCTGAGGGATCAAAGATGGGGTGATCTTGCAGTGGGGTGCCACTGCCTTCCCTCCTGCACTGGCCCGGGCAGTGGCCCCATAGCCATCTTCTGCAGTGAGCTGCCTTCTTGTAAAGGGCTGGCAACTTCACATTTCTTCCCCAAAGACTCTCTCCCCATTTGACATTGAAACGCCCCATCCTCCTACTCCCTGGGATGACCCGAAGGCCATGGTGGGAGCCCAAACCCCAGATCTACCAGTGTTTCAAGAGCAGCCTCATGCCCCTTAACACCCCCTAACGCACACGTGCGTCTGTAGCAAGGAAGCAGTGAGCCAGGAGGTCGAAAACTATGAGAGAAGAGTGGCTTTGTGCAACTGGTGTAAATATTAGACACAACGCTGACTTGAGTTCCTCATGGCTGGGGACGGATGATTGAAGGACCGCATCAGGGTCAGCAGCACCTGCCGACCGTGGGACAGGAGATGACTCTGAGTGTTGCATGAGGCTGATGGCGGCTCTCGTACCCGTCTAGCTGATCTTTGCTTCAAGGACTGCCTCTGCTCGTACAGTCCGTGCCAGCTAAACGCTCCTGGGGTTTCCTGAGCAGACTTGTGTTGGAGTAAACCTCTTAAATTATTTATTTATTTATTTATTTATTATTATTATTCTATTTTTAATTGTATGTCAGAATGGATGCAGGTGGTCACTGTTACTAGTATTTATTCTTTTCTTTTTTTTTCTTTTTTTTTTCTTTTTTTTTTTTAACCAATAAGTTATTTTTGGATCTCTTTGTTTGAATGTATCCATGCCACTGTTCTCATGTAAAGGTTTACAGCGCCGGTCCCTCTTGGTGAGGTGGCTGGAGGAGTGACGGTCACTCCTACTGCCAGTGTGTCCCTCTGCACTCTCTGGAGCAGGGCAGAGAGTTGCAATGGACAGAGGGATGCAGGGCAGAGCTGTTTGTCTGTTTTCATCTTAAAATCTAGGGTTTCCCATTAGATTTGCGCAGGAACGTGATGGATGTGACCGTAGAAGCGGGTCTAGGACCTTATGGAGGTGACGGCGAGGGTCTGCTCGCTGGCCAGCCGAGTGACAGGGTGTTTGCAGTGCTGCAAGGGGAAGTTTCGCCCCGGTCCGTGCTCGTGCTGGCTGGGTGCCAGCTGGCTGCCGTTGCTGTTTCCCTTGGCTCCGCAGCCAGCACACAACCCGAAACCGAGCTGCTCTGCACAGGCACCGCTGGTTTCCCTGGGAGGATGCCGTCGCTAGGACTCCCCTGCCATGTTTGTCCCTGCGCAATGACCCACCCATGGAAAAACTAAGGAAATGAGACCGTGAGAGAGTGATCCGTACTGAAGATGCTTGCAAAATCCAGCCTCTGGTGACAGGACCTAACCAAGTCTGTGTGTGTATGTGTACGTACGTGTAAGTGCGTGTATATGTGCATATACATATGAGTTTCCCTCAGTGGTGGTATTTATTTTTTAACTTATTTAAGATCTTTAGTACAACTTGGAACATCACCCTTCCCATCAGTGGACAACTGGGTTTTCTGTTGGTTTGCGTGAAGCCCGTGAGCTTTTCTGTCTCTGTGCCTTTTGCCAGCGCTTTTTTTAAATTCTGTGTTGTTTGGCTCATTCATTGCTGTTACGGATTTTTGCTCTGCGTTGGGCATCTCAGATTGCTGCTGGTGCTCTCTGCAAAGGGCAGTGTTTGCCTGGTGGAAAAGCAACTCTGTCATTTCGGTGTTGGTGAATCACTGCTTGCCTGCAGTTGGCCGCTTGAGGGATGCCCGGGGTGGTCACAGCCTCAAGGCTTCAGGAAAATAACTTGGCCATTTTTTGGAGGCCCTGTCTCAGAGGGCTTTGCTTTGCTCAAACACAGAGGCTCCTTCTCACCCACAATTTTGTTTCCATCCCACAAGCGCCCCAGTTGCCTTTCCCCAGCAGAGTGCACGCCGCCGCACCCACTCCCAAATGTCCCCCTGACCCCAGAGTCATGCTGTCGGCTCTCCCTGCTCCCTGGACCTGCCTTGGCTCTGGGTGTCACACGAAGCAAAGTTGTCCCACCCCCCCAACCCCAGCGCTGGGGCCAGGCTCCAGAAAACCCAGCACAATCTCTGCAGGTTTGCTGGAAAGCAAAGATAAGGGATATCTCAAAGCACTGTTGCGTTCTTTCTTTTCTTCCTGGGTTATAGCACTCAGCTGTGCTTTGCTTTGTGTTCACTGTATTTTTTCTCAATGTTTTTGTTATTTTCGGGGACTGAATTTGTACCAAACTTGTCTGCAACAGCCAATCACTGTTATTTTGCTATGCATTGTACGTATATTGAACAGGCTGAGAGGACTTAGCCTCTATTTAATATTTATTTCTTCTATTTATTGAGCGTTACTTTAAAAAAAGCTATTTGGGTCTTGCCATTGAGTCCACGAAGGTAGGAGCCTTTGAGGTGTTGCCGTATGTGTTGGAGAGAGGTTATCAGAGAGGTGAATTACTGAGGCTGTCACCTGCCAGCATGGAGACATCTGGCAGACAAATTAGGCTCATTTGGAACTCAACTGCCAGTGATTTAGGGAGGAACCTCGTTTAGATGGAGATGAGCGAGGCAGGGGGAAATTCTTCATCTTGGACCAGCTTCTATTGACAAATCACAACCCCCTGGAAAGGTGCTGGTGTTCGGAGGTGACAGGCCAGCTGTGGCAGAGGAAAGAACCTGCTTTTCCTCCTCGGTACCACACAGGGCTGCTTGGATCACCAAAGATCCCCAGAGATCTCTGATCTCCCACTGCTGACCCACTCTTGGCTCTCAATGGTTGTTGGGGGAAGGGGGGACTTGTAGCCCTTTCATCGATGCGAGGAAGGGGATGCGGTTGAAGTGACTTGCCCATGGTCTCTACCAGGAAGCAAGGATGTCCACCCTGCTCCATCCTGAGGCCCTCATCCTTGTGTCATGTCCTACTTTGCCCCCTTCGCCAAGCTTTGTGCCAGAACCAGTAGCTTTGCCTGGATGTGAACTTGGGAAAGGTGGCCAGGGCAAAACTGGGAAGGTCTCTCCTGTCATCTCCGACATGATCCGGACCTTGCTGCAGGCATCCTTCCTCAGCTTTGAAAAAAGCACGGGATGTGCTAAAAATCACCACCTGCCCCAGTGCCACTCCACCAGCGCCGCAGCCGTTGGCCTCTGCACCCGAGTGGGAGGTGTTGGTGCTCCACGGGCTGGTGGAGGGTAGACGTGCCTCTGGCATCGACCGGCGTGTGCCCATCCTGCCGGGCGCTCAGCCTTGGGGCAATCAGGATATTTGTTTGAGAAAGGGATGGATTCAGGTGCCTAAGTGAAGACTCTGCCCTTTAGTGTCCAGTGGGGGTTTATTACCTCTTTACCAGAGAACAATTCTCATGACTTTTGCTGCTACCTGGAAGTTTGCACATGATTGGGAGGGTCTCCAAAGCACTGGTAAATCTGCTGTTGTAGCAACAGCTTCATGGTCAAGCATCCTGACTTTGGGGCTGTTGCCTAGAGATCAACACCCTGAACCTCACCAGCCCGGGGGCAGCTCTCCGCCTTCGAAACCCAGGGGATGAGAAGAAGGTTTAGAACAAAAGCCAGGACGTGAGAAAAGCCACGAGGGAAACAGCGTCTCAGTTTTCTCACCTGGTGGTTAATTCCTTACCAAATGACACCGGCGCATCTGTTCATTTGACTTCGTTGTAAAACTCCCTTTGCTCTCCATCGAAATGCATACTGTACTCTTTAGTCTTCCTGGGGTGTTTGAGTTGTTAGCCTGGTTAGAAAAAGGGTTCCAATAAAGGTTCGGACAGTATTTCCTTCTCATTGCAGCCCCATTTGTCATGTTCCTTTTGGATCCGACTGCGTGCAGTGGGATATTTTGGGTTGTTTCAGCTGCTCCGCAGGGAGAGGCATGTGCCTCCGCTCCCAGCTGCCGAGGGCTGGCTCCTCGGGGCGCAGGCTGAAGCAAAAAAAGTTGTGGGCTAGTATTTCAGGCAGCACTCCCTTCCCTGCTGGGCCAGGCTTTCGCTGCCCTTTGCCAGGCGTTTTGGATCCTCCCGCCCTGTTCTGGCACCAGTAACCCCAGCCAGAAATGCGGATGGCTCCCCATGGAGGTCGCTGGGCTCGGCAGTGCCCTCGCTGGGGCTGTGCCCTTCCCTGCCTGCAGGGTCCTGCTGCAGTCACCTCACCCCTCTTGGTCAGCAACAGGACGGTGGGGACACTCGGGCACCCCAGGTGATGCCCCTCACCCTGGGTCCTCCCCTGGACTGGCTGGAAGAGCCATGGGGGAGCAGTAGGACTGGACCAGGTCCGCAGGCTGATCCCCACAGGGCCCAGGTGGGCACCCAGGAAGGCTCGGGTTGCACCGCAGACAGACGGGGCAGCGGCCCCGTGTCACTCGGGGAAGAAGGGAGGCTGCAAGGCTGCCTCAAGCTCCCCAGAGCGGATGTCATGGGGCCGGCTTGGTGCCGGGACACATCCAGGAGATTTGGAGTGACAGCAGGAGCTAAATTGGGATGGCCCAGAGAGGGCAAGAGCCGGCGGGAGGGGACATGTGACTAATCGGGATAAACAAGGCGACAGGGAGGATTCCTGACTGGGGAGGGAGGATGGCCCGGAGCTACATGGGGAAACGCAGGACTGGAGATGTTAGGAGGCTCCTGGAAGTACAGCAGGATCGTGGGGCTACCTGAAACCTCCTTGGGGCTTGTCCCCTCTCCCTGTGGGCCAGTGTTTGCCTGAGTGGGTGCAGAGCTGGGTGCTGGGGTGATCCCGCTCCCCAGCCGAGGGGACAGGTGCCCAGCTAAGCTCAGGCTCGGTGTGTGGTGATGTTCTCCAGGACACCCTGCTGTCACCCCCAGGCAGCATGAGCCCCCAGCGGGCAGGGGCAGCCAGGCAGGACAAGGGTATGGAGGGGCTCAGCCTCACCCCTGGCAGCTGCCTCCCTGCACCCAGGGGTGCTCAGTCAGCACCTGGGACCTCCCCAGGCATCTCCAGGCACCCCCCTTGGTCCCCAGGGAGACCCCTGCGATGCCTGGCTGTCCCCATGCATAGGGGGGGCAAAGGATCTGAGCACAGGGGAGCAGCCCTGCCCCGTGTCAAGGAGAGGCAGCTCCCTCCCCCAGCAACGCCGTGTTGGTGCAGCGTGATTAATGCTGTTGGAGTGACCAGCGGCTGAATTGCTGCGCGGCCTGTGCTGCATTAAAGTCTTCCTGCTGTAATTAGTTCCATCAAGTCTATTAGAAAAATTGCAGATGCTGGAGAGAAGGAGCATGAGGCAGAGCCAGGAGGGAGGACGCGGCATGAGGAAGTGGTCCTGCATCAGCATGAACCTCGCTGATGACATCCTGTCCTCCAGCGCATCCCATCCTCTGGTGCATCCCATCACCTTCCCGAGCTGTGCCTGGACCACCTCCACAGGGAGCCCCTCGTTGCCACCAGGTTAGGGTTAGGGTTAGGGCACCCTGCTTGCGTGGTCGGGACGGCATTGCCCGGGTGGGTGCTTGCTGGGAGCTCACAGCCACTGCCGCCGCGCCTCTTCCCACGGCGCGCTGCCCGCTCCCTGCTGCTGCCCTGTAATTAGCCCGGCTGCCACGCGGCTGTCATTAGCACCTCACCCTGCCTGCGCTCGGCGATTGCAGCAGGGTCGGGGCATGTGGTGGGGCGAGGAGGAGGAGGAGGAGGGTGAGGAGGAGGTGGGTGCTAAGCAGCACCGCAAGGACCCTGCCCATCTGCTGCCTGGGGTCCCTCTTCTTCCCACCTTTGGGGGCCATTTCTCTGGGTCTGACCGGTGAAGGTGGCTGAGGAAGCAGAGCTGGAGCGGGACACCCCTTGGAGCACGGCTTCCCTCGTGCATCCCGCAGCCCCTCTCGCACCCGGGCTCTGTGGGCAGCCCTGGGCGGCCATACGCTCCTGGCCACCAAAGGGGTCCATCCCCTGCCCCAGCATCCCCCCAGCATCCACGCGTGGGGTGCCACCGCCCTCCCAGCGCCGTGCCAGGGGTGCCACCAGTGACCCATTTCCTGGTACAGTGGGCTGCTTGGTGGCACGGGGACACGTGGCTTTACAGTGAGGGGAGCAGCTTGGCCCAGCCCTGCTGAGGGGTTATTTTTAACGGGTGACACTGGGGTGAAAGCAGCCAGCTCTGAGCTTGGGGGCTATTTTGGGTGGGTGGACTGGGTGCAGGGTGGTGGGAAGGGGCGGTGGGGGCCGGGGCAGCTGCCAAAGTGCAGCAGCCAGGGTCCTCGGACTGGCAGGAGAGGTCAGCTGTGCAGCCCAGATTCTCCACGGCTGTTTCATCCTCTCCAAAATACTCGGCTGACAGGGCAGGAATTGCAAAACACACACCCCCTCCTCCCAAATCCATATAAATAGCGCTCACCCGACGGCTGGAAGGTTACAGAAGTTTCTCGGCTCGGAGCTCAGGCATTTATTGCAGCTCTCGCCCGGGAGTGGCAGGGAAAGTCGCACATAAAGTGCTTGGGAGCGAGAGGGGAGAGACAAGCTTTTTAATCTTGGGATATTCGGTTTTATTTTTTTTTCCCTCTTCTGCGAGAAGTTTTATTTTCCTCTCCCCGTTCCCTGGGATCAGAGCCAGACAGGAAGCGTTTTCTCGCGGCCAGAGAGCTCCCTCCGTCCTTCCTGCGCTGCTCCGGCTCCCAGTGATTCAGCCCTGAATTGATTTTCTCCGTCGCCCTTCACCTGGTGCTGGAGAAGGAAGGGACCACCCCCGCGGCGCCCACCCGCAGCCGCACGCCTGCATCCCACCTGGGGTGGATGCGTCTCCTCCGGGACGGGCTCCCCGGGGAAGTTTGCATCCAGGAGCAGCCGCACAGAGGCTGAGGCTCCGCGGGAGAGCCCCAGGGACGCGCTCGGACCCCTGCGAAGGAAGCCATGGCCGACAGCCAGATGCCCTTCTCCTGCCATTACCCCGGCAGGCGCAGTGTCCGTGACCCTTTCAGGGAGCCCGGCTTGACCTCGCGCCTGCTGGACGATGATTTCGGCATGTCACCCTTCCCCGGGGACCTGACGGCGGACTGGCCTGACTGGGCTCGGCCCCGGCTCACCACCACTTGGCCGGGTCCCCTGCGCACCGGCATGGCCCGTGCCTCCACCATGGCCCCCGGCTACGGCACCCGCTTCGGGGGGTACCCCGAGAGCCGCAGCCCCGCGCCCTTTCCCCGCGAGCCCTGGAAGGTGTGCGTCAACGTGCACAGCTTCAAACCCGAGGAGCTGACGGTCAAAACCAAGGATGGCTATGTCGAGGTATCAGGTGAGAGCAAAGGCACTGGGGAGGAGGAGGATGGGGCATGAAAAGCAACTGGGCCTGCCCAGCCCATGCTGGCTCAATAAATTGCCATAAAATGCAAAAATCACCTTTACTTTAAGCCAGCAGCAGCAGCCCCAAGCTTGGGAGCAGGGCCAGGGCTGCGGCAGGGCTTTGGGGCAGCCCCACAGGCGGTTTGGGGGTGCCACGAGGGACCCAGCTCACAAGCTGTGGTGGTTTGCTGCAAAAATGCAAAGGACGAGCCTCCTTTGGGGTAAATCTCCCCACTTTCTGCCCTGGCCGGCCAGGGAGGCACCGCTGTGGGCTGTGGCACCCTGCAGCGAGCTGCCAAGAGGGGCCCCAGCTTGGCTTGGTTAATTATAGCCGGGGTGAGGCGCGGAGGGAGATTCCCTTTAAAGGGGCCAAGAGAGAAGCAGCTTGTGCTGGGAAGCAGGGGCAGCCACACTGCAGTCCCCCCCCACACACATCCCCCAACCCAGCCCCAAGAGGCACCGCCTGGGGACAAGAAACCAGAAGCCATCCCTAAAAATTCAATTAATGATGGGGACAGTGGGTGCGGGGGGCATCACATCAGGGGGGGCCACCGGTCCCCAGCCCTGAGCATCCCTTTAGCCCAGCACCAACATCCCACATGGCCCCCAAGTGCCCCGGGCCAGGGTCCCCAGGGAGGGGCTGGGGGCTGCCGTGCAGCATCACCCTCGGTATTTATTTGGGGCTTAACGGCATCGCAGCAGCAAAGCTGCAGGTCGGGGAGGGGAGCTGGGCAGCTGCCAGTGTGGTCTTAACTTCAGAGATGCTCCAGGCACAGGACCCTCAGCCTGACAGTACGATGCAGGGAAGCCCATCCTGGGGAGAGGGAGAAGGGGGGGTGCTGCCACCTCCAAAGGTTTTATTATGTCTGGGGGCTGTTTTCTTAAGCCCCAGCTCTTGGCAGCCTGTGAGACCCCAGACTCTCACTGGAAAGATGGGTGTGCCATGTCCAGCATCTCCTTCCCAACATAGGAGAGCCCTCCCCAGAGGGAAGAGTTGGCACTGGGAAAGGAAAGCAACTCCTCTGAAAACTTTCCTGCTGGGTTTTGTTGTTGTTGGGGAAAAAATAATCTCCTGGTGAGGTGGTGACGTGGGGTGTTGCCCTTCCCTGCAGGCAAACACGAGGAGCAGCAGGTGGAAGGAGGGATCGTCTCCAAGAACTTCACCAAGAAAATCCAGTAGGTACCAGCCGGCCCTAGGGCACCCACCTGGTAACACAGCTGAAGGAGCTGGGGTGGGGGGGGCTGCCACGTCCCCTCAACCAGCACCCAAATGTCATCAGCCTGCTGTGGGACCCTGTCGCGGCGGCGTGGGCAGCGCAGGGATGCCACTGGCAGCAATGCGCTGAGCTTTGCCAGTCCCTGCGCCCCAGCTCAGGCATGCAGGGACTCCAGAGCTGGTTTTTACCCCAAAATGTGCCCTCTTGCAACATGTGCCCGGCTGGTTCGGGCCACACGGTGATTTCCCGAGGGAGGGAAAAGAGATGGAGGTCTTCTTCTGGGTGCTTTGCCAGCCTCCTCCAGGCCTGGGGCTGTGTTTGGAGCCGGCCGGGGTGCAGGGAGCAGGAGGGGTGCAAGGAGCTCCACTCCCGGTGCCAGCACATCCCCAGGGGTTCAGCAGGGCATGATGGGCTGACACCATCATTGGCCCCAAAATACACCCCTATGTGTGACTGTATCTATCTGAATGATGTCAGTGAGATTGCTATCGCGTTGACTCACCGCGACAGCTCGCTTTGGCAACAACAACTGGCAAAGGGCAGGGAGGCGAGGCGAGCCCCAACCATGGCGCTTCACCCGTGCTGGGGGGCTCGTGGGGTTACCGGGGAGAAGCAGCAAAGGCCAGGGCATGGGGAGGGTTTCCTCAGCTGGCGGCAGCTCAGCTTTGCTTTTCCATCCCGAAGGAGCCCTGCACATCCCGAAGTCCCGTGGGAAAGCTGGGGCGAGCACCATGCTCCCTCCCGCTCGCAGCTGCAGCGGCTCCTTTTACGGGCAAGGTTTGCGGCTGACGCGGGCTGCGGCGCGGCGATGATTTACTCCTGCTTTGCAGAAGTCTGGGCGGCACAAGCAGCGGGCGACATCCCGTCAAACACATCTGCCGGGGAGATTAAACAGAGCACCCACAGGGGCCAGACAGGCCAGGAGGCCGCTTTAAATATCCCTGGCACATTCCCGGGTGCTACAGTAATAACACTGCCTTTGCTGAGCCCCGCGCCGGGGCTGCTGGCTCGGCATCGGTAGTACCCCATGTGGTGGGGTCCTGCCTGGGCTTCCCAAGGGCCGATGTCCACCAGGGATGCGGCATGTTGCGAGCTGCAGCCGCCCTGACCCCCCCCAGCTCCTAAACCAACTCATCTTCCCTTCCCTCCTACAGGCTGCCCTACGAGGTGGACCCCATCACTGTCTTTGCCTCCTTGTCACCGGAGGGGCTGCTGATCATCGAGGCGCCCCAGATCCCCCCCTACCAGCAGTACGGCGAGGGTGGCTGTGGCAGCGAGATCCCCGTGGAGAGCCAGGAGGCCACCTGCGCCTGAGCAGCCACCTGTGTCCCTGCCGTGCCCCGGCATCCCTCCTCCCCTCTCCCCTCTCCCCCCGGACCCCTGCTCCCTGGTCCCCTGCGGCGCGGCATCTGGACAGCCTCCGGCGAGGGTGATGGGTGCTGCTCACAGGGACGGCAGCACCCGCCACCCCACGGGGGGACCAGCTGAGAGCTGGGGCACCCATGCTGGGTGCTGGGCCACTGTCCCCGAGGGCTTGTAGCAGTCTGAGGTGCCGGTAGAGATTCTGTGCCCATGGGGCCGAGCAGAACGGATGTCCTCATTACAGTTATTTTTTTGCTCTGAGTTGCTCGGATGGGGTATTTATACCAGTAGCAAAAAAGGGCCCTTTTTTCCCTAAAATTGACATGGAATCCCATAGCCCTGTGTCTTTTCCTCCTCCGTGGGTTGTTGGGTTTTTTTGAACTACATCTCTGCAAAGGACATGTGTCTGGCAGCAGAGCTTGACGGCACGGCCTCCGTCCTGAGAAACGCAAACCGTCCGTGTGTTTTGAACATTGGTTTTGGGGTTGTTTTGGTTTTATTTTCATCTTTTTTTTTCCAAAGAGGATTTGTGCTTTTATTTGTCAGACCTGAGGAATAAAACCCAGTTGATGTTCTTAGCCTCTGCTTGTCTCAGCTGAGCCCAGTGGGGTGGGCGCAGAGCTGCGGGAGGGTGGTGGGGAGGAACGGGGGGATGCTGCTGCATGCCATCTCCTAGCCTGGTACAGGATCCTGCCCATGGGGGGAAGAAGGGGATGTTTGCACTAATGGGCTGCTGAAGCATTTGCTTGAGCCTTTTCCGCAGCCTGTGAATGCCAAGTCCCAGCGAACACGGTGCTAAGGAGGCACTGAGCCCCCTGAGGACCACGGGCTCATCCTTTCCTTACCCTCTTGAGGGGTTGGGAATGTTTTTCCTGTTTGGAGATGCTAAATCAGCCTCTGAGCTGGGCAAGTCAGGTTTGTACCATCCCCATATCCATCTCACCCTGCCAGCTCCGCACTGGCAGCTCCACAGGGAAGCTATTCCCAGCTAATTCCCCAGCAGAGGCACCAGCAAACGGTTTCTGCTGGGCTCTGGACGGTCTTAAAACCATTCTCTGGGGCGAAGCACCGGGTAAGATTTGCCAAATTGCTGCAGTGCCTGGGGTTGGTAAAGCAGAGGTGCTGATGGGCAGCCGGAGTTTTTCCATTGATCTGTGCAGCACCTGGACAGGGCACCCGGTTTTCCATCTCACCAGGACCTCCAAGTTAAAAATACAACCTCACATGCTCTGTCAGGGATGCGGTTACCAACAACAGCCCATCACGTGCTGTAAACCCGGCCCCGGCACTCGGGGGCCACTGTGGTATCCACACTCTAGGTCATGGAGGGGAACCTGGCTCTTGCCCTGGTTTTATGTGGTGTATTTTATTTTCAAGAGTTGTTAGGGAGCCTGGAGCCCCAGGCAGTGCACAGCACCCCCACCCACGCCTGTCAGCAGGAGCCAGCCCTGGGCTCAGCCACCACAGCTCCGCCAGGCACGGCTGTGAGCACAGCAATTTTTATGAATAAAATATAGTCCTCGAAATGTAATACCAACACCAGGATGGAAAGCAAAAAAGTCATGAGTCACAGATCCAGCCCTGTGTCCCCGTGCTACTTGGAGATGTCATGCCTTGTGGGTGACACCTCTTCAGCACAAACTGTCCATCCTCTTCCTTGCTACTTCAAAGGATTATTTTTTTCAGTCTTTGGAGAAAGCATCCCCGGTCTTCCAAGCTCACTGGGCTCAACCCCAGTTCTGGCCCCAGTGCCCCATCCCCCCAATGCACTTTTCATGGGAAGGACCCCAGGGGAAGCACAAGGGTCCTTGGGGCGACCCCCAGGCTGCAGCACCTGGAGCGAGCAGCTGGATGTGGCCCCGCAGCATCCTGGACCATGCACCGCATGAGCAGGAGATGACGGCTCCCCTGAGCAGGTCTGCAGGCACAGGGGACCAGATGCGACTCTGCAGGGAGCTGTGGGGTGGGAATTAGCTGCAGCTGAGCCCCTCTCCCACCCCAGGCTATATGGGGAGGCCCCCAGGCAGCAGCTGCACTGGTGCTGGGATGATGGGAGCCCCCTGCTCACCTTTGGGACCGCAGCACAGGTAAGGGCTGCTGCATTTGGGTGATGGTTTCTGGCTTTCTCTCCCGCTGATCCTGCATTCTGGGGGAGGATTATTTTTTTTTTCTTTAATCACTCTCTGTTTTATTTGGTTCTGCTTTCTGATGAATTCCTTAATAAGGTCTTATTGAGACTGTTGTAAGATGCATTAGAAATAATTTCTTAATGGCTGAGGTTGGCATCAGCAATTAGCACTAAGGACCTCTTACACAGGCAGCATGCTTGGACCTGTGCAGCCAGCAGCTTCTCAAGCTGTTGGATTGTCTGGAGTATCATCTACTAATGAAATAATTGTAAGTGTTGTAAGTGGCGATCTGCTTTTTTTTTTTTTTTTTTTTTTTTGTGAAGTATGACCCAGTTATTGAAGCAAAGGAGGTTTGTAAAAAAGTAATCCCTACTGCAAAGGTCAAAAATAAGTTTGGAAATGTTGGAGAATTTCTGCAGCAGCATCTCCCCCTGTGACTGAGGAGGATGGGGGGGAGGTGTGTGTTTCTGGGGTAGCAGGGTGCTGCAGAACTGGGGCCAGTGGGGAGCGGGAGCTGTTTGCTCGTCCTCAGCCTGCATGTGAGATAACAGCTTTTAAGACATAACACAATGCTGTAATGGCCACTCTGCCAACTACATTACATTTCATGGGTTTGTAGCAATTACACTGCATCAGGTGGTGTCATAACACATTACGATTTATAGCTTCATATTGGCTCTAACAGGGAGATGCTGTGCACGGGACGTGGCCAGGGCGAGCATGCCCCCAGGGAGAGTGGGCTTTCCATGGGTCCAGCCCTGGGGCTGGCTGAGGGGGCTCGGGAGGGACTGAGACCCTGGGCTGTGCATTTTGGGACCCCTCCTGCACATGGGAGGAAGATCAGGATTGTGTTTATCATCAATTCCCCTTGCATGGGGCACCCTGGTCACAACACCACCTCTCTGCCGGCCCTGTCAGAATCATTCTGGGAGGCTGGTGCTCCCTTATTTCTCCTGGAGCAGCATTAGATTTACCAATATCCACCTCGTTTGAAGCCAAATGATTTTTACGGATGAAGGAGGCAGAGGAGCCATCCTAATCAAGCCTTTCAAATCCTGCTCTCACAGCTGATGGTGCTGGCATGGGGTTGTGCCCCCGGCCAGGGAAGGGAGAGGAGCAGATGTTGGAAAGATTGTATTTTTTTCTTTTGAAGAAGTCAGTTCTGGTAAAATACACAATCACATCTGAAAGGGGCTGGTGTAATTAAGCAGTCCGACGCTGGGCAATTTGCATTAGGCTCTTTGTTGCCACTGGTGCCAGCCCATGCCTTGCTGTTCAGGCAGCAGCAGGAGCAAGGAGGATGAGGAGTGTGCCTGCTCCAGGGAGAGGAGATGCTGGGAGTGGGGCTGAGCTTGGAAATCCAGCAGCTTGTGATGCATCTCAGGACCGTGAGCTTGCAAGCTCAGCTCTAAGCCCTGGCAAAGCTCTCCTGGGCAGCTGGAGGGAAATGCAGGTGGTTCACATGGACTTGTTGTTTTGGAAAAGATTTTTTTCTCGTTTCTTTGCAGTGGTGATCCCTCCTGCTGCACAAGCTGGTGGTTCCCAGTGCCGCAGCCGTGGAGCGGGGACGGGTTGTTGTAGGAAACCAGCCTGGGGGGACCTGCCACCCAAACTAGCTGCTGCAGACGGGGTGAAGGACACGAAGAGATAAGCATAAGGTCACCCAAGCCTTGGGGGAGCTGGCTGGGTGGCTCGGCGGCAGGAGGCTGAATAAACCTCTTGGCTGTGCCCGGCCACCTGCCCTGAGCCGCCGAGGAGGCACAGAGGCTTTGCCAGCCCCCAGTGGGGCGGGGGCCCGCGGGGCCGAGCAGCTCGAGTGCTGGTCCCTACCCCACCGGGGCCGGGCTGGGTGAGCACGTGGCTCCTCGCGGGGCACTGGCTCCTGGCCTGTCCCAGAGGATTTATTTTCCTAAAATGGAAGCAAAATCTGAATTGATTTATTTTGTTTGGCAGCATGTAGAGCAGGGTAAATAATCCACAAGGAGCATCAGAACTGCCCAGATACACCAGGCATCTCCAGAGGTCTGGTTTCTTCTCCTAGAAGAACTGGGTTGGTCTCACCTTCTGAGTGCCCAGGTCCTGTGGCAGGAGCTGGCTCATGTCCGGTCAGGGCTGTGGCCAACGGTCAGCACAGCAGCTCCTGAGGCTTCATCCAGCTCCGCTCTGGGCAAGCATCGCCCGTGGCTCGGAACGTGCTTGCTGGCTCACCCCGTGGAGATGCACTTGATGTCTCTCGCTTGCTCCTGGCACACAGTTAGGTCACTCTGCGGGGGTCCTCAGGTGGCCACAGAGACCCTGTGGCTGGCTGATGGGGATGTTGGCGCTTTACAGCCACCCTGGGAACCTCTGCACAGCTCTGAGCTGCGTGTGCCATGGGCGTGCAGAAGCTCAGCCTGTTCTCCTCCAGCATCCTCCTCCTCGGTTTCCCCCTGCCGCAGTGCTCTCCTCACCCCTCCAGGCCAAGTGCAGCTTTCCAGCCTCTCACTTGGCAGCTGGTTCTTATTCCTGCAGATCACCTAGCTGGCTTTGCACAGGGAGGCTGATATTACACTCCTGAATGTTTTTCCTTCCCAGAGCATCCCTGGCTCCCCGAGGGTTTCTCATTTTCTCACACAGACAGGCCCCTTCGTTACAAGCCAGTCCCTTTTCCCCTAGAGAATATCCCATAACCATCCATGTGTCTCTCTGCTAAAGTCAAGGTCATTTGGGGTTTTTCATGTTTCTCTGTGGGAGTTTCCCTTCTGTTGGAGACTTTGTTGTGGTTTTGGTACCTACTTGCAAAGCAAGTATCATCTGCTTTAGTTTGGATGTCTCCAAAGAAAATACTTTGCCACACAATGGCTGTGGGGCCAGAGAAGAAAAAAACTTTTCCTCTAATAAAAAAGCCAATGTCATAGGAATAACCTGCCCTGGCTGCCAAGACACCCCTTCTGTCCTTTTTAAATCGAAGGCAGAGAAGTTCAGCAGGAGTTCCTGGCCGTGAACCTGCACGGCCGCTCCTGGGGAGCCAACAAAGAAGATCCTGAAGCTTTGCCCATCTTAGCAGAGAGAAGGGGAGGAGAGACCTCAGCAGATAAAGCAGTGCTGGTGGGGCATCATGGCATCGTGTTTTGGATGCTTCTGCCCACACCCATCTCAGGAGAGGGTTGGGCGTGCTTTGAGGCTCAAGCCTGGTGACCCTCACCAGCAGCATGGACCCTGCTGGGCGGACTGTGTGTGCGACCGTGGTGCTGGGCATCACCAACCCCTTCATGGAGCCACAGCCACGAATTCCTACCCTCGAATAGTGAGCTGGAGCAGAGAGGCAGGGAATTTTCTCTTATTTGTTTTCTTTTGTCAGTCTTGAAACCCTGTTGCAAAGGCTGCTGGTAATTAAGGGCTGTCTTGCCATTTAGGTGACAGTGCTGAAGTGCAGCCTCCTTCTCCCAGCCAGATGCTCCACAGCAAACCCATCCTGCAGGGGAGGCAAAGCTCATCTTCGTTTTCTTCTTTCGGATTGCAACAAAAAGCTTCCTATCCAAGGCAGCCTTGGAAACTTCTCCTTATTAAAAGATCTCTTGAAAATGTATTCTAGCAGCTGAGGAGGGTGGTTATGAAGCACAAAAAGCCTGCAGAAGAGCTCATTAAAACAATAAATCACAACTAATTAGAATAAATCAAGCTAAATCATCTCCAGCATGAAGGTAAAATGAGGTGTGAGTGAGTGTTTTTAATAAGGCCGGTGCTAATCCCAGGCTCTTCGTTGCTGCAGCAATGAGCCCTCTGCTGTGGCCAGGGCAGAAAACAGACCCAGACAAAGGCAAGGGGAAAGTGGAACTAATGGGTTTTTTAATTGTTTCCCAATCTGAGCTGCCCGTCCCTAACTGCAGTGGGTCTGGGGGTAGCACAGCATCTGCAGGGGCTCACAGAAGGGCAGGCACAGGTTGAGGCACTTGGGTTTGCTCACTTGGGGTTTTTTTTTTCCCTCTTCAATTTGCTCAAAGTGGCTGTGGGGTTTTGTTCCACTCTGTCATACCACTTCATCACACGCAGCCACAGCTAAATGACTTCTCTGCATAATTAGCAGTGAGATCATCGTGACCGCCTCGGCTCCGAGTCATTTCTCCTCCTGTCTCCAAAGAGCTGCTCAAAACAAGGGAGAGGAGGGGGGCGTGGGGGGACGCAGTGGGATGGGTGCCCTGCCCTGGAGATGGGTGCTGGAGGGGGACATCTCTGGGATGCCTTGGATTCCTGCACCAGCTAAGGGAGGTCTGGGAGATCTCCCTGCCCTCCCCAATGGTGTTAACACTCGAGCCCAAGGTCCCAGGGAGCAAAGACCAGCAGCACCGGTCTGACCCGTGCCAAGGACAGGGGCACTGGGGAAAACCTTCTGCAACGTGTTAAATGTCTATGTAGGACATCATTGACCAGAAGGTCTTTGAGCTGCCAAAGCAAAAGGTTTCCTGCTGAAATGAGTGAATTGCTTCTGAAAGCACTTGGTAGTGGGCTCAGCTCTTGGCAACGTGGATCCCAGAGCCAGCATGGGCACTGGTGCCCCAGTCAGGGCCAGCAGCAATGCTGCTGAGACACCATGGCTTGAGCCTTCCTGGCTGCTGTTTCCCTCCAAGGGATGAGCTCTACTGCCAGTGCTGGAGAAATGTATTAGTTTCATTAAGCTTAAATGATTAGCTCCAGGCCTTGATAATGATACTTAATGGATCTAATATTTTTTTGGCTATTATGCTGTTGTATACAGCAGTGTATATCATTAATAACCTTCTTTAAACCTCCTTGCTTTCACTGTCACTAATTATATTCAAGCCCTTCCTATGCCTAAGCCCAATTAGCTGCCTATAAAGAGGCTTTACCCCGTGAAGAATGCCTGGCTGTGCTGGGAGGCAGGTGCTGAGGTTTTGGGATACTGGGCAGGGGGATGCTTTGGATATGGCTGCAGGAGCCACAGGTGGGACCTCACGGGGTGGTCAGGACAACCATGGTGGGTGCTGCTTCCTGCAGGAGAGGGTGGAAAGCTGCTTCAATTTGCTCAAAGTGGCTGTGGGGTTTTGTTCCACTCTGTCATACCACTTCATCACATGCAGCCACAGCTAAATGACTTCTCTGCATAATTAACAGTGAGATCATCATGACCGCCTCGGCTCTGAGTCTCTGTTCAGAGCCCCTTTCCCTGTCACCCCCTGAGTTTTGCAGCGAGGGTTAACACCAGCCAGGGGTGTCCCCTGTCCTGCGTTTTATCACCTATTGGTGTTTGAAAGGAGATGATAGACTCTAGGTGAGGGTGGTGAAGTCAAACATTGCCCCCTGTTTTTCCCACGGGGTGATAATGAATGCATCGAGGACTCCATTTTCTCAGGGAAGGTGTAGCTTAGCCTGGGACTTACCTGTTGCTGCCAGGTCAGCCTCATGCTGGATGCAGATCTCCAAACTCTCCCCAAAACTTGTCATTGCTCTTGGGAGAAGCAACTTGGGAGAAGCAACTTGGGAGAAGCAACTTGGGAGAAGCAACTTGGGAGAAGCAACTTGGGAGAAGCAACTTGGGAGAAGCAACTTGGGAGAAGCAACTTGGGAGAAGCGGCTTGGCTGCTGCTCTGCTCCTCCCTGTCTGTGCCTCCTTCCCATCCCCCTGCGAGCTGATTAATCCATTAAGATTAACCTCTCTTTAACTCCTTGATTAGCTGCATTTTAAAACTCCATTTGTTTTCTTTTTTACATCAAGCCAGAGCCAAAAAAAGAGGCCAATTTGCAGCGATACTGATTTACTGCAATTTCTGAAAATCAGGGTGAATGCCAGGAAGGCGTGCTCAGCATTTCAATCCTCCCTGGTGGGCTGTGAGAGGCTCCGTCAGGCAGGAGCCAGCTTTGGGAAGAACACCACGGAGCCAGCATTCACCTGAGTTCCCAGGGCTGGTTTCTGATGGGATCAGTGCAAACCTGGAAGATGCATCCTGCATTTCAAGGACTGAAAATGTCCTGCTTTGTACCTTAGGGAAACCGAGGCACTCATGAAGCGACGTGCGTGGAGTAGAAAGGCTGATCCTCAGCCCTTCGAGGGCTTTCTGGTCCCTGAGAACATCCATTTCTCTGTTGGAAATGTCCTGCGCTTCCCTGAGCAGGCATTTCTCAGGATTGGGCTTCTTGCTTTGAGGTCAAACAGGGTGGTGGGGCCATGGTGTGGCCTCATCCAGACCTGATTTGCCAGCTGTAGACCCAGTCTCGGATTTACCAATCCTGAGTTTAGCCTGTGACCTTGGTGAGCTGCCAGGCCCCTCCGGAGTCCAGGGTGTCTGAGGACAAAAGCTTTGCCCTTCTGAGCCAGGAGCTTGGCTCAGTGTCCCTCCAGCTTTGCCCATGTTGCCGAGGCAGCTGCCACCTTCTGCCATGCAGGAGCCGTGTGGGAAAAGTCACTAATTGCTTCAAAAACAAGCAAACCCACTGGATTTAAAACCAAAGTTCCCAAATGCCCCCCTTTCCAGCGTGTTGCCTGGGAAGGAGCAACTCCTTCTCCATGCCCAGCCCGGGGCTGCCCCGGGGTCCTGCCCTCAGCCCCTCCGGCACCCCAGCAGCATGAGCGATGAGGGTGATTGTGCACCCCACTGCTGAGCCCGGGGATGCCCAAACGCAGGCAGCAACGGGGATGTGGCGGGGTGAGCAGAGCTGTGTAGCTGGTGACAGTCCATGGGGGTGACTCTTTGGACTCCCCAGGGAAGGAGCAGCTCTCTGCTGGCTTTAACCCTGGCTCCCTGCCCCGTCCTTCACCCCTCGCTGGTGAAACGGGGGCAGCCCTGCCCTGCACGGGGGGCACTGGCCGGTGGCCACGTATCCCTTCTCTCCCTGGGCACACAGATCATCCCCTCGATGAGCTGGCTGCTCTGGAGTTGCTCCTGCTCTATTTAAGTGATCGTTGAGCTGGAAGGCAAACAACACTGAGCACCCACTGACCTGCGCTGACCCTTCCATTCATTCTTCGGTTGCCTCCTCTGGCTGCGCATCAATGTCTGAGCGCGGGTGCTCTCGGGGGTGGTCAGCGGGACTGGGGGGGAGCGGTGTGCTGGGCGGCACGGGGCTCTGAGGAGCTGCTGAGGAGGGACAGGGACAAACAGCTTTCACCAGGATGGAGGAATTAGCTGAGCTGTGTATCGCTGGTCATAGGAGTTTGCTCTGTGATTAGGGGGTCTGCTTGTGCAGGCAGGGGTTGAGGCTCTGGCCCGGAGCTCAGCAAAGACCTGACCCTCTGCAGGTCCCTCTCGGGCTGGGAGTCTGCCCTGGGGCTGGGGTGCTGGAGGAGACTGCTCTTTCTGGTACCGAAGCCCCTCTCCTATGGAGCCATGTTTTGGGGTCGGCTGTCTGCAAAGGGCAGCTTTCCCTGCAGTGGTTTGTTCTGTCTAAGGAGGGCTGAGGGCAGCAGGGACATCACTAGAGCCATTCTCCTCTTCCAGGCTGCCTGCTTGCAGGATATTTATACAGACCTGTGAGATTTCTCTAAGGTTTTGGAGTAGCTCAACGTGTTTCTAAGCTATTTTGGGGCACATGAGTGGGAAATATAAGTCATGGACGTATGTACCTGTGTGCACCCACATGCGATAGCCTGCAGCCAGGCAAGCAGGTTCACAGCTCTGCAAGGGAATCTTCTTCCCATTACTGAAGCAAAACGAGGCAAAACCAAGCAGAGGGCTTCGCACTGTGGGACTGCAGCACCTGAAGCTGGGGTCCCCTGCATGGGTGGTGTTGGAACTGGGAAAGTCTTTTGGGAGCTGTCTGTGAGCTGTCACAATATATCATAAGCCGCAGTTGAGGTTTAAAAAGCTTCACACTGATGCACAATTTAGGGGAAGCATCTTGCATTTCCATAGCTATACAACAAGATTTTCTGAAATTGCAATGATATGAGAAAATGTCTTTTAAAGTGGCACCCAGATGGTGGGGGGAAATTGTGCTGTTTGAATTCTCTTCAGATAAATTGAGGCTAAAGGGATGTTAAACATTTTATAGGTTTTTTTCCCTGCCCTTATACCACCTGCTACTAAAATGAGGAATCATCAAACGGAGCAAGTTGGATCCTTATGGCACACTGCTTAGGAAATGGCTTCATCTCAATCCTGCATCTGATGGCAATTAACACTGACCGATCCCGAACCCAGCAGGGTCAGGTCTGGGCTCCTCACTCCTCCACAGAGGTTGTAGGGGCTTGCGGGATGTGGGCTTCTCAGGGCCTTTGTGTGACCATGGTGTGAGTCTGGAGCGATGGGGACAGGCTGTTGGACCCGCTGGAGCACCAGCTCTGGGGGTGTGAGGGAGGTGCTGCTCAGCCAGCCCCAGGGTAAGCCTTACCATAAAATCAGAGCCCAGGTCAAGCCAGGCAGCCTTTGTGCCAACAGACCTCCCCACCTGCTCCCCAGAAGGCAGCTCTCAGGACTGGGATTTTTCAGGGGGGTTGCTCAAACCCATTTCTAAGCAAAGAGAAGGAGCTGTAGGCAAACCCAAAGTGTCAGGGCTCAGCCTTGGGGTTTGCAGTGTGAGTGAGACCATGCAATCGTAGAACGGTTTGGGTTGGAAGGGACCTTAAAGATCACCTAGTCCCACCCCCCTGCCCTGGGCAGGGACACCTTCCACCAGACCAGGTTGCTCCAAGCCCCGTCCAGCCTGGCCCTGAGCACCCCCAGGGATGGGGCACCCACAGCCGCCCTGGGCAACCTGGGCCAGCGCCTCACCGCCCTCACAGGGAAGAATTTCTGTCTAGTATCTAATCTAAATCTCCCCTCTTTCAGTTTAAAACCATTCCACCTTGTCTTGTCGATACAGACCCTTGCAAGAAGGCCCTCTCCAGCTTTTTGGTTGGCCCCTTTAGGCACTGGAAGTTCTCCTGGAGCCTTCCCTTCTCCAGGCTGAACAACCCCAGCTCTCAGCCTGCCCTCACAGGAGAGGTGCTCCAGCCCTCGATCATCTCCGTGTCCCTCCTCTGGACTCGCTCCAGCAGGTCCATGTCCTTCTTACGCTGGGCCCCAGAGCTGGACGCAGGGCTGCGGGGGGGGTCTCACCGGAGCGGAGCAGAGGGGCAGAGCCCCCTCCCTCGCCCTGCTGGCCGCGCTGCTGGTGATGCAGCCCAGGGTATGGTTGGCTTTCTGGGCTGTGAGTGCACATTGCCGGGTCGTGGTGAGCTTCTCGTCCACCAGCATCCCCAAGTCCTCCGCAGGGCTGCTCTCAGTCTGTCTTCTAGCCAGCCTGTATTTGTGCTTGGGATTGCCCTGACCCACGTGCAGGACCTTGCACTTGGCCTTGTTGAACATCACGAGGTTCACACGGGCCCACCTCTCAAGCCTGTCACGGTCCCTTCCCTCCAGCACGCTGACGCACCGCGCAGGCTGGTGTCAGCAGCAAACCTGCTGAGGGGGCGCTCAGTCCCAGCGCCCATGTCACCAACAAGGGTGCTGAGCAGCACCGCGCCCAGTACGGAGCCCTGAAGAATGCAATGGCTGGAGCTGTACTCCTTGGAAAGTCACCTGCCAAAGGATGCATAGACCCCTAAATGCAAGATCAGAGCATCTGGCTATAAATGACTCCAATGCCAGCCATCCCCCAAGCTGAGCTGACTCAGGGGCAGGCTCTATTCCCCTGGTTTCGAGATGACGCTGTGGATCCTCCCCAGCATGGCTCTGCGGGGCAGCAGGCACTTCCCTCGCAGGTGTTTTTCCTTTCCCCTGCTCCCTGGCATCTACAAGCGAGCAGCATTTTGCTCCTGAGCTAAATATGTCACTTTGTCTTGTAGCGGCTGCCAGGTTTTAAAATGCTGGCAACTTGCGAAAGCACTGAGAGGACAAATGCCGATAATTACGCACCCATCTTTACTCCAGGAAGAATTGGGCTTTGTGGCTTTTTGTTGTTGTTTTGAAAGTAAAATTAGTGTGTTTACCTGGTTGTTTACTTAAGCTGTTAGTCATGGCAAAAACCCACGTGCAAGCTGGTTTGTCTCCTCTGACGGGTCTCGCAGGCTGGGGTGCTCAGGGGAGACAGTGAGCAATAGCAGCAAATATGCAAGCCTTGGTTGCATTGCCTCTCAGGAGAACGTGCCAGGGAGGACAGGAGAGCAGTGCCTGGGCCCCTGGGAAGCCTTTCCCCTGTCCATCCTCCCTCCTGGCTTGTGCTGGCAAACACCAATGGGGCGAGCAGCCACGGTGCCCGGGCAGCGTCTGCGCTCAGCGTCCTCTGACCATCTGCTGGGTCAGAAACTGCTGCTTCGAGCCCCAGCCAAGCCTGGCAGCTGCCCCTTCAGCCCACCTCCGGGTAAGCTTTTTTTAACATATGCTTTTAAAAATTATTTCCAGTGTTTTCAGATTCGTTACAGCAGATGGGTCCATCCGGCAGGCAGGGTGATGCTCCTGATGGGTGGTGAGACATCTTTTGTTCTTAACACGAAATGGACGTCACTGGCAGGGCATGTTGCCGTGTTTTTTTCCAGTGTAGCGCAGCACTTCTTGGCTGGGATCTGGCTTAAGTTTTGGGATAAGAGATCCTGGGCGAGATCCCAGCAGTTATTTCAATGGACTGAGCCCGCGGGGAGCACCTGCTCGCCAGCAGCGTGGGCTTTCCGACACCCAGCAGAGCTGCAGAAAGCCAGGAGGGCTGAGGCTAGGTATTTTTAAACAACCTTGGCCGGGCAAGCTTTGCCAGAGCACTCTCTGTTCTTGTTATCTCCTCCTGCAATTACGGAATGATTCAGTGACAGCTATCCTGTGGTTTAATGCAAGAAGTTTCCTGCAGGTGAGGTGTGTGGAACACACGGCAGCGCTTTCTGGTACGATACGGTGCTGTCTTGTGTTATCACAGCTTGAGATGTTCAGCAAATAATCCAAATCCTTCCTTCAAACTCTGGGTTATTTTGGAGGGGGCTAGTCATATTATCTATTATACTCACGAAAACAGATAATAATAGTAATACCATTTGGCGGAGTGCTGTTAATACAACAAGGCTGTCACTTGTCACCAAGAATGCTGTGTGTGGCAGCCTGTTAAAAAAGAAAGGCAAAACAAGGCTGGCAGCAGCCAGCCCCAGCGCATCACCGTTGCTGCCCGGGCTCTGTGAGTGCGATCGTGTTTCCCCCGCGCCAGAGCCAGCGAGGATGTTCTGTACTGCAGAGCTATGCTGGCTTGGCTGGTGCAGCCTGTGACACGCTCGCCGGCAGGGTAGCAGCGACGTCCTGGCGTGCTGCGGCTTGTAGGGACACTGAGAGTGCTGCCCCAGGTCTCATGTTTGTGAGTTGTCTTGTTTTTGGCAGAGATGTTGACCCTGAGCTAGGCTGAGCCTGCTCTCGCCGCCTGCCCGCCTCGCTGCGTGAGCACGCTCCCTCCCAGATCCAGTGCTGCTTAGAGGCTGGTCTTGCCCAATGGATCCCAGATTTCTGTCGGGGTCAGCGGATGTTAAATCCATCCCATGGGATGTGCAGGACGCAGGAGGAGTGGTGGGCATGTGAGGCCCTTGGCTCTTCACCCCATGGGATGGGCAGATGGTGCACCACACCAATGCCCAGGCACTGCCGAGACTGGGCAGTACCGGCTGGGGGCTGGTGGTACCAGGCACTCACCTTTCCCTTCCCACTTTCCTTTAAATAAGGTATTTAAACATAAAAGCAATGTGAAGACAGGCAGTTACACATCTGGAAATGCACCATGAATATAAGAGTATGAGAAGGTTTCTGTCAGAATTAACCTCCCCTGCATTTGCTCCACAGCAGGCCATAAACTTTCCAAGGTCATGAAAGTCTCTTTATTTTTCCTTTTGGGGAATTTCAGCACTAACTCAGGGCACGCCTCACCCAGCTGCCATCCTGTCCACTGGGGGCTTCAGATCCTGTGCATAAGCAGAGCCTGCTGTGGGCAGGAGGATGCTCACAGCATCCACGAGAGCCACGGCAACCCCCCTGTCAAGCCTCCACAACTTCAGCATTTTCTTTATATAATGGAATGGGGACCAGAAAGCTCTGCCCAAGTGAAGCGTCTCTCTCTCAAATCATCAGGTTATTTTTATGTGCATCTATATTTTCTTATGTGTGTGTAAATACCTCTCCCACACACATACTTTTATCTCAAGGAGTGAAATAAAAATAGCTGGAGATTGAAAGAGGAGCAGGCGAGGGGGCGGTTGCACTTTTGGAAGAATCTCTTCAAGGTTCGGAAGCAGCGAAGCCGTGGTGATAACGTGATCTGACAAAACCTCAGCTTCTCCGGGCCTGTGAGGAATGGTGTTGATGAAAGAGATCTTAATGACTTTCCCTCTACATTTCAATTTATTTTAACAAGCCGCAGCCAGGAGTGCAGGCTCAGTGTTGCACTTGAGGAGGTCTCGACAAGCTCCGAGGAGCCAGCTGCGTGTGTGCTGGGAATTGCAGCTCAGGGGCTCGGAGGAACGACTCCCATCCCGCGGATGCCAGGATGGCACGGAGGGATGGCCCACCTCTCCAGGCTGGTGGCAGCACCCACTTTACCTTGCCCGGCCACAGAGCCCATCTGCTTCCCTACACAAATCCCAGACCCCCTCCCCTGCAAGCCCAGGTCAGGCAAGTTGCAGGGGGAGATGCTGTGGGATGCTGGCGAAGAGGAACGTGCTGCAGCTTGATACAGATGTTGTATAGACTCTTACTTCATTTTTTTTCTCCCCCTCTAAGTAGGACAGCAGCAAGGAGAGTTTTCTTAGAGCCTGAGCTCTGCAAAGGGGAGGAAGAAATTTCCCTAGGGGATGCAAAACGGGGAGGGTTATGCGATCTGGCAAAGCTGGTGCTGCACAACCCAGAGCCCTGCGTGTCCTGGCTTAGGATCATTTCTTGTCATTGCTTCTGTTTTTCTTAATGATAACAAAAGGAGGATTATGAAATAATTTGTAGTGGGAAGCCACGTGGCTGGATGGTAGCATGCATGGGACGCAGTGACGTTTCTCCAGGCTGGGCCCCTCTGACCCTCAGCACCAAATGGCTAGAGCTTTCCTGGCAGGATGGGACGCATCCAGCGCCCATCGCGGCATCGGAGCTCAAGCTGCACCAGCTGAACTTTGGCTGAAGCAGAAATAAAAGCATCATATCTAATAATACCTGGGCTGCACCCTGCTCCATGGTGAGCCTCTGCCAGCTGCTGCTGGCCAGCTGGGGTGGAGCAGCATCACAAGTTGCCGAGATGCAGCGCTGTGCAAAGCCACCACCCCTGTTCTGGCCACTGGAGGCCAGGTCCCGTGAGGAATGCAGGTCTCCCCTTCCTCGAGGGCCTTGTGGGGGTTGGAGTAACCAGGCTCAGCACACGCAAAGCCTCCTCCACTTTGGGAAAGAGCTGGGAGGATTTCCAAATGCCGCCGCTTAGCAGCTAATCCCCACCATCCTGGTAATGCGCTGGAAGTCGATCTGAAGAAAGTTCAAGGCTTGCGTCCCTATAAATCGCATCGCTGGTTGCCCTCCCTCTGTACAGCATCTTCCGGCTGCTGACAATGTCTGATCTGTTAATCCCCCGCAAGGCCGATGGTGGATGTTGTGTTGAGAAAAGCTGAATAAATTATCATTATTTTTTACCTGTAACCTCCCTGGCTCCTGTGACACCCATGCTGTGACCTGCCATGGCTGGCACGGGGACTCGGGCAACCCCCAAATGCCTTCTGCAAATATTTGAGCCTTCAGTGCTCCGTGCACGGACCTGCGCACCGGAGCAGTTTACAGGTAATGCTTGGCAAAGGCACGTTGTTTTTAAAGCCATCTCTGGGGAGGCTGGCAGTGTCCCACAAACTTCTTGCTGAGCAAGTTCCTGGCAGCCACAGAGGCAGGAGACCATGGTAAAGGGCAGGGTGGCCTTTGGTAGCAGAGCATTGCCCTGCCCTGTGTTTTGGGCACAGGTTTGCTCGGTGCACTGAATGCCAGCACAGCTCCGGTTGCTGTTAGCAGGGCACGTCAGCAGTTTGGCTCAGCCGCTCGGCACTCTGAGCCGTTCCCTCTGTAGCAAAGCTCTTGGCAGCACAAATTTAAGTCATTTGGGTTGGGTTTGTTTTTTGTTTGGTGTTTTGGTATTTTTTTTACAAACCCCACTTTCTCAGCAGCACCTTCTCCCGTGGCAGAGGGTGAAGCCCTGCTGCGGGGGGAGGGAAGCGGGTGACAGGTGGGTTTCGGCTGTTTCGGTGAGGGGCAGCAGCCTCTCGCCCCTCTTCACCCACGCTGCGTCAGCACCGTGAAGACACTTCTCACTTAAATGGTGTGTGCCCACAGCTCCTCTGAGTCACACTTGTTAGCAGAGAGCTCGTAATTCTTCAGTTTTTCAAGTACAAATGTCTTTGGAAAAGGGCATTAAATAAAACACTTGACTGAGGTCCCGGCGGTGACTAATTCCCGTGGTACGTCCCGCTCCAGCGTTAATCCTGCCGAGCTCGCTGCAGGCTGGCAGGTTTGCAGGGATTCTTGCAGGCGGAGGAACAAAGGAAAAGCCGAACGTTGCACCAGAAGAGCTCGAAAGGGGCAGGCGTGGGCTGCAGCGGTGCCACGGTGGGGATAAACCCCAGCATCCTCCTGCTGGGTGCCGGCGTTCCCCATGGAGCACTTGGGTGGGAGCTGTGCTCTCAGCCCAAAGCAGGGTAAGGCCCAAAGCGTGGGGTGTATCAAAACCGACAGCTTCTGCCCAAAAGTTGCAGAAGAGGTTTGAGGGGAGGAAATCCATGTCCGTGGAAGAGCCGGGAGAGGATTTTGCCCCAGCAGGGATGTTCCCTCTCAAGGAGGTGGCACCTCGGAGGACTCAAGGCAACTTTTACAAATCTGCATTTACAAAAATGCATTTGTAAAAAAAAAAAGGCAAAATACAAATCTGTATTTGTAAGCATATTGCCTCCAACCAAATTAAAACTGGCAATCCCAGTGCTCTGCTGAAGAAGTAACCCTCCCAAGCACACCTTCCCTGGCACACTGTGAATACCCTATACCCAAACCACATGAAAACCCCCAGGCTGCAGCAGCGATGCTGGGGAGAACCAGTAAGCCCCCTGGGACCCCACTGCTGAACCATGACCCCAATAAACCTTCCCCGTGAGTCCCTCTGGGCTCAGAGGAGATGGAGGAGCACAGATCTCCTGGGGCCAGCATGGCACTGTTGCTAGGGCTGACCTTGCCATGCAGCTGGGGCCGAGCGCTGCCGTCGCCACCTTTGCAAAACAACCCTGGCTTTGTTTGCTGTTGGGTACCAGCTGAAAACACAGCCCTCAGAGGGGACTTTCACAAGATTAAGCAGCTCTTCCTCCAGCTTTGCCTTCCCCCTCCTTACCCTGAAAGCCCTGGGAGCTGCAGAGCAAGAGGCAGCCTGTGCGCCCCGCCGACGAAACGGCTGCAGGACTGGGCATAACTAATTAGAGCCTCTATAAAATGACATCTATTTCCACAGATGGAAAGCTGCTTCCTCATTTTATGGCTGTTTCAGTTATCTCAGAGGTTGCATTTGCATTCCCGGCTTTGTGAAATACCCTTTTGTTAACTACTTTTCATATACTTTTATGAAGTCGGCCACTGAAACGGGCTCATTTATCTCGCCAGTGACAAGCTGAGAGGCTTGCCCCAGAGCTGCGTGCCAGATGCCAGGATTGTAAAATAATGTTTGGCTTGTCTGGTGTTTGGAAAGGAGACAGAAGGTGCAGGGCTGTGAGAAGAAAGTCCCAGGCTGCGAGAGCCAAGGTCTGGATCTTGACAATTTCAACAAAAATGTCCAATCTGTTGCTTTTGGGCAGCTTGCAGGAGCTGGGGAGGATGCTTTTGTCAGCGGCCATGGGATTGGACATCTCCATCTTCATCCGATGGGAGCAGAGTGTGAGCATCCAACCTACTTGAGTTTTATCAGCTGCATCCCCCCTCCAGCAGTGCTGGGCACGCATGTGTCCCTGCAGGCAGGGAGGGCTCTTGGGGACACCCCTGCTGCACGGGCCAGCACAGCAGGGGGTCCCCAGGAGTCCCCCCTGCCCATGGGGAGCCTGGGGACACCCCAAAGTTGCTGTTCCAGCTAAGCCTGCTTCAGCCATGCTGTACGTTTACCCTCCATTAGCAAGATCACGAGCAACAGCAGCACTAATCGATCGCCATCGTTATTGCTATGAAATGTTTGCAAATTCAATGTTTCCTCTCTAGCATAAACAATCAGGGGTTTTGCTGGTCAGCTGTTTTTCAGGCACGTTTCTACCATAAAGACTGTGAAATGCTAGCTAACTGCAAAGTACAATGCAACAGATTCCCTTACTCCTGGCAGTGCAGCTGCCTTCTCTCCACGCAAGGTTCTGGAAGCGCTTGAAGCAAGCTGGCACACCTTGGTGTGCGCTGCCATACAGCGGGGAAACCTTCCTGGGCCATTTTTGTCTGTTTAGGGAGTGTGCAAGATGCCTGGGGATGTTCCTGCAGGTGATATTCCCATTAGCCTTTCTGTTGCACCTACCGCTCAGGGTGCCGCTCACCTCCCCGCTGCTCCATGCTGGCCACGGATGCGTGAGCATTTCTAAATACCAGAAACAGGGCAAGGAATTTGGCATGTGCTGCTGGCAGTGTGGGATTTGTGCTTTCAGCAGGTTTTGGTGTTTTGTGCCTTGAGGTCAGCACGCTGGGGCCACGGAGCATGGCTGGGTGGGCTTGGCTGCCCCAGGGCATGTTCCAGGGACCCCAAAGGATGTTATGTTGAAAAAACGGTAATTCTGCCATGGGTTCAGCCATCCCTCCATTGCAGGAAAATTATTTTTGGTGATGAGAAGCCATACCTTTAAACTCAAACTTTGAAAATTCAGAGCACAGCCCAATTGTTGGGGGGGAAATAAAGTCCAAAATACATAAATCTCTTTATTTTCTGCACCACTGAGTCTGTATTGGCCTGTTAGTTGATGCTCCTGAAGGTATCCGCTGGGATGCAACTATTATACATCCAAACTGTCACAAATGAAAACGCTACTTTGAAAGACAAAGGGTAATTTATTGAGAAAAGGGTGTCATTTAGGTGGAAGGATGGAAGGAAGAGAGACAGTCACTGCAAAGCTGCCAAAGAGAATACCAGATCTGCTGATAGTCAGGGAACAGCTTTGAATTTCCAAGGCTGTCCTTGAGGGATAAGAAAATAAAAGCTAAGGACAAAAAAGAAAAAAAAAAAAAAAAAGTCTTAAATACAGTGACAGCAAAAACCTGAAGGATCACAGTGAAAAATGGGACTTTCTCCTCCCTAACAATAACTGAGAAAAAGATAGGAATGTAATTTGTAAAAGCTGTTAAATTGCCACCAAAAATTGTAAGCTGGATGGAGAAATGACACGGAAGAAAAAGAGAAACAAATGCATACCTGTCGTTCCTGGAGCATTGCTTGAAAATGGGACTAGATGATGGACAGGGTGGAGGAGAAATGGAGCTGAGGAAGGGAAGAGCTGGGAGAACCCACCCGGTTCGGCTGGAGATGGGAGCTGGTCACCGCAAGAGCTTTACCCGGGAGCTGCTGCGGGCTGTGGGAGGGCAATGGTTTTGCATGTCTCTAAAAACACAAACCCATAGATCCATCTTTTTTTGTTTGTTTCTGAATAATAGATCATCCTCCCTGCCTTGGAGAGAGCTTATTTATACAAAAACGGCACCGAGGAGCCAGGCCTGGCCAACTTGCTCCTCTCGGAGCTCAGGGCTCCAGCAGGAACTTAATGCCAGGACGGGCTCCCCACTGGCAAACTTTGGGGGAAAGGGATTGCAAACGGTTTGGAGAAAGGCCTGATGACCTCTGCAAAAGCCTTGCCCCAAGGCTTGCACTTGCACGCTGTGCCACTGGGATGAGGCATCTGGGCACAAAAGGCAGGGTAGGGAGACCAGAAGAGATGGGGTACCTCCAGCACCAGCAGGATATGGCCCTGCACAGGTCCCCTGTGAGCCCTTCCCAGCCCCTGAGCATCCTGACAGAGCCAAACGCACTTTGGTTATTTTAAGTCCATTAAAACAAGGATCTGCCGGGGAAGCGGAGTGCGTTTTGGGCACAACTCCAAAGCATTACAGCATTAAAGCCTGCAGGGCTGGGTGTGGGATTGCTCCCACTGTGCCCACCTCAGTCCTCAGCAGCGCTTGCAGCATCTGGATTGACTCAAATTAAATAAGTGGAGTGGGGGGGGGACGGGACGGACGACGTGTCTCAGCTGGGACCCGAAGGCCCTAGCAGGCCCCAACCTGCTGCAGGCAAAGGCTGAGCAGAGGCTTTTCCAAATGCAAACCGACCGGCAAAACCAATCAAGCACCATTTTCCAATGCAAAAGCATCGCTGTATGGATGTAGCAGCACCTAAGCATGAAGGCTGCTTCAAAATGCCACTTTCATATTTTTCACACGGTGATTGTCCAGCAGATATTTCCCCTCAAGTCCCCGGAGCTGAAATCCCGGTGCTAGATGAGATGTCACTGCTTGTATTAGGGAAGTCATTGAAACTAGTTCTTTCTCAAACGTTCTACTTGAAAACACACTCATACACCCAGGTACAGCAAAAGCAGGGTCATCATTACCAAATTGTGCTATTTCTCCTGGCTGTCTCAAAGACAAGGTCTTGGAATATTTCTTTTCAGCTGGAAACATCTATGATTAAGCTGCAGCCAACGAGAAAAGTAGCAGAAATTGCATTTCCAGCTCCACAATTTGGCAGGTTGGTGGGTGAGCACCTCAGGCCTGGCCCACCACAAGGGTGGGATGTTTTTGGGGAATACTGCAGCCTGCAGAAAAGATAAAGCCAAGAAGGAAAATGAGGAGGGGGGAACCTTCCCAGCTGCAAACGTCCCCCACAGCCTCCTGCAGCCCCGAGGCTGTGGAGCCCCGCTCTGCCCTCTCATGTCTGGTCACATCACTCTAAATGCGAAGTTATAATAGCAAAGTGTTGGACAGATAAAATGCAGTGAAATAATAGCAAGGGTGATGTTTTTTCAGGGTTGAGAGGAAAGATGGGGAGGGACAGAAGGAGGGAGGGAGGAGGTGTTTCCAGTTACCCCATCCCTTTGGAGAACTCATGGAATTCAAATGCTTGGAGCCATCGTGACAGGCTAAAACCCCAATCTGCTGGAAATCACACACCTCGGATAATGCGCCGCTGCTGCCGATCGTCTGTGTATTTTCGGGCTGAATAGATATAGTATTAAACCCATCTTGAATTCTCATTTGCCGCCAGTTACTGTTGTTTGACAAGGTTTGAGTGAAATTTGAAAGGCTTTTACTGGGAACGGCCCTAGGAGGAAGGGTTGATGGCATGTTTCACAAGGGTTGAGCAAGGCTGGGTGCTCAGCACCTTGGTGCATGGCCCTGCACATGGCTGAGTACTGATGGGCTGGTGCACGGCCACGCGCAACGCTGGGTGCTGAGCTGCTGGTGCACGGCCCCGTGCAAGGCCGGGTGCTGGCGCGGTGGTGCGCTGGTGCACGGCCCTGTGCAAGACCGGGTGCTGGGCTGCTGGTGCACGGCCCCGCGCAAGGCCGGGCGCTGGCGGTCTGGTGCACGGCCCCGTCCACGGCTGGGTGCCGACGTGCTTGTGCACGGCCCGGTGTTCATGTGCTTGTGCACGGTCCCGCGCACGGCCGGGTGGGCGCGCAGCACCCTGGCGCGCGGCCCCGCGCGGCGTTTCCCCGGGCACCCGCGGCCGTTAGCTGTCCCGCCGCGCCGGCGGTTGGCGCCAGGTCTCTGAGGCGGCTGAGGAGAGGGGCCGCCCCTCGCTCCCCGTCGGCGCCCTGAGGAAGGAGGTGGGGGCGCCTTAAGCTGCTCCCCAGCGTCTGGGAGGCGGGAGGCCCTCGGTGTGAGCACTGCGGGCAGGGGAGGTTTGTGCCGTTGTTAAAAACAGGTTTAAAAGGAAGCTGTACTTTTAACGAGACCCTTCGGAGGGAGGTGAGCTGGCTCTGGTTGTTCCCCAGGTGACTGAGTAGGTTTTAGGGGTCCTGGCCCTTAAGGATTGGTGTCTGTTGTTTGAGGGTCTGCTGAGGGGAATGAGACCTCATGTAGTGTTAGCTAGCAGTTGGTTCTTCTGCTGGGCTACCCATTAGAAAAAGACTTGCTTCATTGGGCAGCAAGTGTGTGTCTTCATGACGGGGAAACTAGAGCTTAATAACTTAAGGAGTAAAAACACCAAGGTGTTTCCATTCTGGAAGGATGCCAGTACCAGATGTATCTAAAAACTGAGAGTTGAAGCACCTGTGGTACCAGACCCACCTAAAACCAGCAGACTCAAGGCACCTGTGGTACCAGACCCACCTAAAACTAGCAGACTCAGGGTGCCGGTAGCTGCTGAAGTGTTGGATCCTTGAGATTTTGTGTGCATTCAGGCTTTGCCTGGCTTTGCTCAGAAGTACGGAAAGGTCTTGGCCAGAAGCAGAAGAGTTTACAGAAGCATTGAGCCTCTAAGAGAACAAGTGTTCTGGGAAAACTACCATAGGAGGCAAAAGCATTCCACTCAGGGACATTTCACCCCCGTTGGGAAGCCTTATCAGGAGCTTGGAGAGGTTCTTTACACAGACCTGAAGAAACTCAGCCTCTATGCTTTGGGGCAGCTTGCACAGGTAGGCCTGACATTCCTGGTTCTACTTTAAATAGAAAAGCAGGGAGGCTATTCTTCTCAGTAAATTGCAAGCCCCTGTTTCCAGGGAAAGGAATCATTATTTCTGTTTAAAGAAATGTTTGAAATGGTATTCCATGCCTTCCTGTGAATAATCAAAATTTGATACAGTATTTCATGATGGTATAGAGCATTTGTAAATAAAGCGGGACTGCTTTGATGTGTGTATTGTGATTTTTGAACTGGCTTTTGAAACTGGTCTTTAGAGTTCTTGATGAGAGTGCTTAAAGGGAGCAGAGACAGTAGCAGGCTAATGAATGAAAAGGAAAAATGAGATAATAGAATGTACTTAAGGGGTAAGGTAGCAAGCCTTGAAAATGGAATGATGAGGGCATGAGGGTAAAGGATGGGTTAACAAGGAGGAATGATAAATGATGGCAGTTGAGGGGTGGTTGAACAGCTGGGCACAAGAAGGGTATAAAAAATAAAAAGTGTTCATAATACAACTTACATCAGTAGGCATGGCTTTGGAGGTAGTGGATTAATTATTTTGTATTTTTCTTTGCATCTGTATTTGGGTTTCAGGAAAGTGTAAGGGGATTAGCCAGGAGCGTCTGTGATGGCCTTGGTTGTGTGGTGGTTATTTCATGGTTTCCTTAGTGTTGCACACCCACGAACCTCATGGATCTTAAACTCTCTCAAGTTGCTTTTAAGTCGAGCTTGAATCATTAAACCACAGGGACAAGAACTCTGTCACTGATGCTGCTTGAGGTGAGCTTGCAGTGTTGTGCCATTTGTTTTCTTTTCCTCAATGCTGTTGGCTCACATAAGGAAATCTGAAGCTGAATTTTCTCTGCTGTTTTGTTCTGAGAGCAGTTTTCCGTGTGGAAACAGAGGGAAGTTTCTCCAGCCTATCTGTAACATCAGGCTATGTGATTTGAGCCTACGCTTTGCTATGTGCTTTCTAATGGAGTGCACAAGGGATGGTCTCTGACAGTTGCAGCAGTGTGGTTATTATTCAGGGTAGGCAGAAAAATATTCTGTCCACCCACTACTTAATTTTCTGCTCTGATTGTGTGTGTTGCATTCAGAACTTAGTTTTAGATCAAGTGTTTCAAGCTCTAAATAGACAATGGGTGGCATTCACTTTATTTTTACATACTACCTAACACAGCACCTTGCTGGCGGTCTTCAGAGGCATGTTTCTCTAAGTTAGTCAGGCAAATGTTGCCAGTGTTCTTGTTTTAACCCTTGATTTCTAAAACAACCTTCCTTCTGAATTAGAAGTTGCTTGAAAGATATTTTTCAACTGCAGATACACTCTTTAAATTTCAATAATCTTGAAAATGTTGGTGAATTTGTGCTGGTGGCTGTTTTGGTATTGAAAAATGATGTCAGGATTTGATCGTTAAGGGTGCTCTGAAACCCAGCTGGAACTCATATACTTTTGATTTGGCTAAGTAGCTAATTTATACAGAAAAAACCCTATATGTAGGTCACTGAATGTGTGGGTTTGACTTATGCTTTAGATTAATGAAGCTGTTGGAGGGGATGTAGTCACACCTGTTTTTCTGTGTGGGGAGCAAGGCTAAAAGCATTACACAGTCTTGAAAATCTTAGAGTAACCATTTTTTTTTTTCTCCTTTCCCTAAAAGGCAATGATTACTACACTGAAAAACTAAAAAAAAAATCCCAAACCCTAAAAAATGAAAAAAAGTCCTAGCAATGGACCTGGCCTGTTCTCTGCTTCCCTCTCACTATTTAAGCTGCTGGTGTGCTTTCTGCAGAAAACTATGCATTCTTCAAAGATAGTGGAACAGAAATGTATTTCTATAGTCAAAACCTAAAAATACTTTGTATTACCTGTATTTTTGCTTTATATGGCTTATTTACCCCATTCTCACCCACACCTAGCAGTCCCCATAATATTTTGGATAACTGAGAAGACTGTAGGTATTGGGTGTGTCTAATTATAGGCATCTGAGAGGATAACATTCCTGGTAGTAAAAATCATGATCTCTGATTAATGCCTTTGCACTCATCTCTGCCTTCTGACTTAGTATTTTCTTCAGCCACAAGTACAGCTGATGATTTGTGATGATGAATGACAGTAACATTTGTAAACAACAAGATGATAAAAGGCCTGTGAATTCAACAGGACTTGAGTATGCTAATATCTGCTGGCGAATGCTACTTTCTTAACTGATGTTATTTTTAAAAAAATACATTTTTAAGAGCTAAAAACATTTGACAAGTATGCTGGGGTGGTTATACAAAGTGCTAGGGACATAGGATATTATATGTAATAATTGCATGTTTAGAATTTTTTTTTATATACTTGGTGGCAACAGATGTGTTTGGAAAAGCTGTGTGTTCATGGATGCTTTTTGTATCTTTATTAAGTAAATTTGGTATCTGAAAACATAGAGCTGATACTTGAATGTTCTCACTGTTGCATTGGAAACTGGTGGTCTGTAGTCCCCCAGAGAATGTGCTATCTGTCTTACCGTGAAAACACCAAGTAAAGCTGGCCCAACCCACTTGAAGGATTGCATTCTACTGCAGTCCACTGGAACAAAATACACCCCATCCAAACTACTAGCAATAACAGCAAGGGATGGGGGAAGGTCAGGAAGTGTAGCATTTGTCTTTAAAAAAAACCCAGCCAAACAATAAACCCCCACCCCCTCAACAAGGTGGCTTCTTTTACCCATCCTGTACAGCATTATCCAAGGATAACTGGGTGGCAAGCTTTCACAATGGTGTGCGTTTTGTGACCCTTAATGGCTTTGGATTGCTGGTTATCCCAACATTTATTCCCAGTAGTGTCTCTGTTTTCAGATGTGCCTTCTATGTGGTAGCTTTCTACGTGTGCTGTCTGCTCCCTGACACTATCTTTACTAGAATAATCCTGATAAGTTGAATGGGCTATGTATTTTAACCAGAGCAGCTATACCAAGTATCTTCCCAATGCATTTCAGGTTCTTACCTTTTCAAAACCACTTGGTGGGGGTGGGGGAGGAGACTCACCATGGGGCAGCCTGGTTCTGAGTGGTGGTCATGTCAGTCCACACACGTACTGCGAGGTAGAGCCCTTCAAGCTTCCATTACAGAGAATGGGAAGTTAACTTTGGTTTGAGGTTCCCCCCCCTCCCCAAAGGTCAGGTGCGCACTGCAGACAGCCCTGATTCATTGAAAGTCAAAGAATATAGCTATCCAGACAGTATTTTTGATTTCCTAAGTGTTCAGAGCAGTGTGTTAAAGCTCGCTTTCTTATTCCTTAATGTAATGGTGCATGGTGATGTTAGTCACCTTCTATCATGTTTATATAGCTTCTTTCCCTTAATTGCTCGGACAAATTCATTTGCAATACCTCTGAGGTGGCTTGTTGACTTTTTACATGAAAGAAAGGTGGCTTTTCTGACCAAGCCCTAAAAACACTCCAGGTCCACAAAACCTTGAGTATTATTAGTGTCAAAGCCTGCTCTGTACTTGTCATAAAATTCTGTTCTGTAATTCTGTGCTTTGGGTAAATAGGTCACTAGATAAGACTGACAAAAGCATCAGCAATGAGAGCTCTTAAGCTGGAAACTAGAGAAGAAAACAGAGCAGTTTATTTCTAGAGAAATTACACTGATGATATTTGTTATTGCTGCAGTTAGAGATCTGTCAGGGTTTCCAATTTAAAACCTTGCTTTCCAGAAGACTGAAAGCATGTATTTCAAGGGAGAACTTAACAATGCAAAGAACTTTTTCCTGCCAGCTCTCTGATGCGAAGGTCAGCCATAATTCCTGATGGGAAGAGCAGGAATGTGTTAGTGGTGGGTTGTCTTCCTATGATCTCCAAAATGGATAGGCTGTTCAGGCCAGACTACACTGGTGTGGTGACATTCCTAACACATCCTAAATTGAGTAACCATTGATTGCTGGTCATTGACCAAGCCTGGTCTCAACCTGCATCCAAGAAATGCTACGTCTGAGTCATTTTTAAAAAAATAACTTCATTATAGATTTAGAAGAAGCTTCAGAAATACCTTGAAACTTCCTATTTGAAGAATGTGAAACTTCAACAAAATGTTAGTGAGAAAGATGATAGCACAATATTTCTTTCCGTTAACTACTCAGCTGGCTTTGAAAGTGAAAAGCTACGACATACTAATACTTTCTTGAGGTTTGTTTGTGTTTTTTCTGTATTAGCTGTACAAGGTAGAATATAAGGGTGAGTTATTGCTGGGCTGGCTGTTATTCAGAAGTGCCAAAGCAGGATAGAGATGTTCAGAGTCAAGTATTTCTTGGGGTAGTTTGGTAGATTGCTGGTGAAATTGGACCCTTCCACAGCTTCCCACTGCTTGCTAGAGGTAGTCTCCAAGTCTTTGTTGGTAAGCACATATCTCTTTAACAATTAACAACGTATATCGGCAGCATGAAAGTGAGAATTTTGAGACGTGCTTTGTTTGCAAGGCTTAACTCAAACTTGGTTTTATGTTGTTTGGATTTTTTTCCTGCTTGTACTATTTTGTCGAGCTCATCATGTGACAATATGTCAGCTCAGGAATTACCATGTTGGTATGGGCTCGTGTTATGGACAGAATGAAGGGAACAAGCCGGAGCCAGGGAGGGTACAGAAGAGACTGTGGCAGTGAGTCATGCTTTCAGCTTCTCCAGTGATCCAAATTTATCTTGGTTGTCCTTGTGCACTTCTGATGAAAAATTGGGAATGAAGATGAGAAAGACAAAATTATGCTGGAGTTCTTTTTTCTTTTTTTTTTAAGCTATGACCACAGTGTATACCCCCCCCCCCATACAAAAATCAGTGTGAAAATTAAAAAAAAAAGTATCTGCAAAACCAGTTTTTTCTTTACCCTTCAATTGCAATAGCTGCATAGATTGTGTCACGGCTTGCATAATCTTGGTTATCTGTTGCAGATCATAAACAAAACAAATTTATTGAGTGCACCACAGGTAATATGGGAAACTTTTAATTTTCAAGAAATTACTACTTTTTTTCTTTCTTTTTCTTTCTTTCTGAAGTCATGACAGTTTACAGCTGGCCATAAGCCTATATGCTAGAAATTCTCCCAGACATAAGATAAATGGGGTGTGCAAGAAGAGTCAGTAGCTGGAAAACTTTATCAATTGACTGCAGTTTATCACCTTGTTATTGCCAAAACATGTTAGTGATGTTAAGTACAGAGCATGTAAAACAAAAGAAGCAGGTGCAAGCACAGGGACAGTGTGATTACAATTTCAGAGTTCATAGTATCACATTGTAAGAAAGGTTCTGCTGCTTGTTACGGAAATGAAAGGGTGCATTGTTTTATGCCTCAGACCAGGCTGGATGTACCGTAAGGAATGTCGGAAAGACTTTGTCATCAGTGTATGATGCTTCCCTTTGAAATCCTACCATGCAGTGGCTATACAGGTATGCCTGACAGGTTTCCATGGAGATTTCTTGTACGTAATTAACATAGGTGGGTTTTGCAGATAGTTTTTCTTTGGTTAACATTCTCTAGTTTCCTTTTCTTGTTTTTAATAGGTAAAAGGGTTTTGTGGGTGGTTTGTTTTTTTTTTTTTTTTCTTTGGTGCTAACCAGATACAAGTTGAGGTGTTTGAGTCTTCTCTTCTTTCTGGAGTGAATGTACAGGTAAGTAGCTGTTCTGCTTTGTGTGTGGTGACCTAACTGTGAGTGTTATACCAATGACTGTTAAAATTTATGCAGACGTGGGTACCACTAGGCTTGCTTTAATCACAACTCAGAGCTGGGCCAACACCTCAGTGATTGGCAGAGGACAAAAGGGATGTAGTACAGCTTATGCATTTATTAAATTATTAGTCAACATCCAAAGTTTTTAGAAGTTTCTTTTGGTCTTTTCAGTTCTGTGAATTCATCATCTGATCCTTCCTCAGTTGATTTCTTCTATTCTGGTTCCAGTTTCTGCCTCGGTTTCAAGGTCGTCTTGGAATCCACTATCTTCTTTCCGATTGCTTTAACTTGCACAATTCAAAAAAATAACCTCAAGCACACCCATTCTTCAAATAAGCAATTCCTAATTATGTATACTAATTTTCTAAGAATACCTGTGTTTCTGAGAGCACCTGTGTATATAGATTGATCATCTATTGTTTTTTTCCTGTTCCCATGCAGATTAGCTTGACTGGGTTTTAAACCAGCCTTGGATTATGGCTGTAAGAGGGATGAAGCCTGGTTATGCAACCTCTGCCAGTTAGCAGCTTCAGCAATTTAAATTTCTTAATTCAAAATATGTTTTCTTTAACAATGACTTTTCCTACAAGCTCTGTAACCTCTGTTGATAACTTATGTGTGCAAGCTCTCAGCATGGTAATCATCAGGCAGGACAGAATTCGTGCATGTTACCCATCTGAGGTGACATCTTTGCTTTGCTTCTCATGGTAAAAAGTGATGTATGCTTCCAGCTTTCACAAGGGTCTTCGTTAGCAACAAGCAAGCAAAACTCTGGTCGAACATGTTTTATGGATAATGTTGATTTCCAGTAGATAAATGAGTTGCTCAAAAATAGTAACAAATGCATTTCTTGTTGCAGAAGACAAACTTAGAGTATGTTTGAAAATGAACAGCCTAATGGCATGCATGTGTCTCTCTCATATGACTTTCTTCTCACCCATCCAAGGAGGCATCAACCCAGCAGACATTTCTGATGTAATGATAATGTACCATGATAATACTGCTTTTACATACACATTATTAAATGTTAGTAAGTATGAATGCATAAGGTTTGAGGACATATTAGAAAAAGGTGAATAAGCAGATTGTGGATAATTTGGCTATGGAGCAATGGAAAAGGGTATAGCTTTAGGTGACTGAACTAGTGATCTGGAGCAGTTTGGTTATGTGAGAGTGGCACTAAATGGGGGAGTAGAATGAAAGATAAACAGAAGCTGTGCAGCAAGGTGATAGATAATGGTGCTGTCATTGACAGAACCAGAACAGAGCAAATGATATTAAGAAGGAAAGGTCAATTTTACACGTTTTATCAAATTTGGATATATGCCTAAATTGCAATAGTGGATAGTTTTCTGCTTCCTTCAACAACTGTTACATCAGATTAGACTGTTAGGCTGTATACTGGCTACTGTTGGTTTTATTAATTAAGCTCCTTCCCCTTTGTTAGCCTGAATCGTAAATATATTTCTTTTAATTTGGTTTAATTTTTAAGAACCCATACTAAAAAGTTGAAAAATATCAGTCACGCCATTTTTGAGGAACTAAAAACCTTATTTGCACATATCCGTGGACACAATGGGGAAATATTACATCATATTGCAGTAATTCTAACAAGGGGATAACAACAGTACCAGCCAAGTATTTGAGATTATTTAGCAGGCATAGTGAAGCTGTTGTTGCAGAATTTCTAAATTTAATTTTTTATTCTTATCGGTGATCTGCTCTGCCACTGTAGTCATGTGTCTGTTAGAAATTCTTGTCTATTTTAGAAGAGCAGCAGTCCTTCAATGCTGAAGTAGTTGGTTTTATTACTGTTAACCGTAACACTTAAGCACTCATGTACTGAGAGTTTTGTTGAAATGTTTTTCTTCATGGCTTTGTGAGACTGACAGTCATAACCTTTCTCATACCTTTGGAAAAAGCGCATTAGAAAAGTGAATTGTCTTAGCAAATTGCGTATGAAGAGTACAGACCTGGTGTTATAGTGAAGAACTTCCAGATTCTGAGCTCTTGTTTTTTCCTGCAGGTTTTCTTGCTTTGTGTTTTAGAGTGTGAAACAAAAATGGTGATATGAGACTAGAGATAGGGCATATGCTTATGGAACTATGTTTTTAAGATCAGGCTCTTCTTTTGTTTGGTTGAGTGGTAGTTTTACTGTCTAACATGAGTATTCAATGTTAGGTGGTATTCCTAACCTGAGCCTGACTACATGAAAATGTTATGTTCTGTAAAAATAAAGGTTTTATGATCACTAAATTAGTTTGGCATATCTCTGGAACAGCAGCTAACCGGTAAGGTCCACACAATCTCCATGCTATTAAGTTCAAAACAGTCTAATCAATTTCAAAAGTTCAATTTCTGTTCCTAAAGGCTGCTTCCATAATGAATTAAGGGAAGCATATCAAATGTAATAATGCATTGTTATTAAGGTTTTAGTAAACTTGCCAAATGTCAGGCTGCTGGTACAGTCATGGTGCATTACACTTCTGTGATTACAACTTGAGTTGTCATTACAGCGAATTGCATTTCTCACCTAGGTTTGGGAATTGATCTGCAGTATGCCTGGGGCAGGAGAGAAGTGCATTACATAGGTTACCCTTTACAGAAAATATTCAAAATGTTAGATTTTTAACAGGTTTAATGTCCTCTTCTCTTAAATAGTGCATACAAATACTCTGTAGGTTATGTAATGAAAGAAATAGGCTATTCCTTGTATTTGAAGAACCTGGTGTGGCCCTGGCTGCAGTGTGGCAGGTAAAAATGACTTTTTGATAATGGAAAAATTTTGTCAAATGGCTACTTTTGGGAGAGAATGGGAAAAAACAGTTTATTTGACTAGAAGTGCTATGTAAGAAATAAATGGTCGTTACCGTTTATGGGTATGATCGGTTTAGAACTTGCACTGGGCAGTAAGATTAACACTGTTCCTAATTCATGAATGAGTTTCTGGTTCCTTTGTGTCACACTGATAGCACAAAGGAATGTTAATGCTGATCTTACCAGACAAGATTGGTAAAGAAATCTAGACTGGTGGATTTGTTTAGTGTCATGTTCAGTGGAGTTATGTCAGGAATGAATGTATGCCTACCAGAAATGTAAGAAAATGTTTCAGGTGGAAAAGCTGAGCTCCTTTGCGTACATGGAACTTAAAAAAAGCTCTGTGTATGTGATCACTAAGTAGGAAGTGCTAAGTATTTAATTAGGGATAGAGGAACATGAACAATGTGGACATTTTTATATCTACATGAAGAAAAAATGTAATCTGAACTAATGTAGACATGCAGGACTAGATTTGTGGATAGGCTGGGTTGTGCTTGTTTCTAGGAAGGATAATATATTTATAGATCAGTTTTACTCGAAATGATGCCAAAAGCACTTTGCAGGCTGAATGTGGAGGTTGTATCAGCCATCCCTGGTTAGCTGTGGTCAACAGAGCAGAGCAATACTACCTGAGAGTTCAGGATAGAAAGTAATGAAGAATAATGTATCCAGCCGAAAAAAGAGAGGTGAACTTAACTGAGCAAACAGCAATTTAAGCAAGTTGAAATTTAGCCAGGACACCTTGCTAATTCCCCCCCGAACACTGCATGGCAGAGGAGGAATCATCCTTCTTGTGAAGAAAATAACAGTTTCAGGGTAAGTCTATCTGAATGCAAGAACTTTGAAACCTGTTCTTAAATTGAAATATTTCCCTGTGCAGGCAAAGTGAATGAAGGCATTCAGCAGCGGGGGGGTGGTGGTGGGGAGTGGTGGTAATTAAAGCTTGAGTTTGGCTTGCAGAGGAAAAACTATTTGTATGAAATCAGATTGGTGGTGTTTTGCTTTCCTTGAGACTGTAAAATGATGTGTCTTAAATTGCAAGCAGTGAAAGGCAGCACTTTCCATGGCTAGAGTAGCTTCTCGTTATTCATAAAATGCCTATAGAAAAAGTGTTGAATGCACAACAGCAATGTGGGGGAGGACTATAAGCAAGGAGAAGATATAATGGAATAGCACTACATTCCTTGTAGTATAATGTGACCTTTCCATTAAATTAACATTATGCTATTTGCACAGAAGGAGAGCTAAGATAGTATTTTTAGGGGACAATAGTCAAGTTAATTAGGCAGCTATGTAACTATCGCTCTTTGCATTAATAGCTCAAAAGCAGGGTATGAGGAACAGAGGTATAATGTTACTTTGGATTCTGTTCATTTTGAAAAAGGAGTGTTTGTTATTTATGAAAACTAGGCTGTGACGTTGTTTGGGGTATTGTAGCCTGGAACCTGTTTTTCTGGTGTATTAAGATGAGAGATTTTAACTTAATTCCTCAATGACACTGTGCAAAGGTTTGCGTGTTCTCTCTGTTAATCTAATGGGTAGAAGAGACAGATTAAATATTTTATATGCCTGTCTGTCAATCTCAGTGGAGTCACAGTGCAGTTAAGGCACAGTTCTTCAAGTGAAACACTGCTAGGTTTTGGTCTGCAAGCATCTAACTTTATACATACCTAGACAATTCCATTTAAGGGTCAAAAGATGCTTTATAAAGCTGTTGTGACACATTTAAATTTGTAATTACTCATTCATACACTGCATCCATTACAAATCTTCCCTTTTCAAGAATTACCTTGACTTCTTAGTAAGTTTCCTTACTGATAAAAGGTGAACTCTAGCTATACTACATCAGGCTCCAGGTAATAATCTGCAAGTTTGAAATGAAGAGACTGCAGAGCTGTTGGGGTTATTTGTAATATTTTCTCTGCTGCAATTAAAGTTAGGTTGCATTAAATTACAGAACCCAGTGAAGCCTCTGGCCAATCCTAGATATTGTGAGTTCTCTGCTGTGTCTTTGGCCTTGAGCTAATGCCTGTGGCACTTCAGGGAGGGTAAAATCATGTCATTCCTCATCTGTTAGAGCAGTCCTTGGACTGCAGTATTTCAGTCTGAAATGTATTTACTTCAATTGTTTTGGCCTCAGTGCTTCATTTCTCTCCTGCAGGTACAACCAGTGGTTCCCAGTGGTCAGGTAGCCTTACTTGTCTTCCATACTGAGGATCCTGATCTATCTAGGCGGCATCATTTGGTCCCAATGTGTGTCAACGTTTCCCTCTTGGTGCTTCAGGAACCCTGTGTTTTTTAACTCTGTCTCAGTTGGTTCCTCCCTCTCCCCTCATTGTTTAACTGCTTGTACCCCTTGAATCTGTTACCTCTGAGTTCAGATAGAGGAAGACTTAGGGCTTTATTGTATAAAAAATGATCCTCATAGCTAATTGTTTGCCCTACTGTTTGGGGAGCTGGTTATTTTAAGAATAAATGAAGTTAGAACTATGGCCTAAAAATAAAGGACAAATATTATCTTTTTCAGTGGAGAATTAATGGCATAAAGTCAAACCTGTCATGTCTGACAGTTTAAGACTAGGACTTACACATGGCTGAATTCCCCTAGAACTAGGCTGATAACTTGTGTATTTGTGGTACTCTGACCCCAACTGTCAGGTTCTGCTGGTCATCTTGCTCTGTGGTCTGCCAGCTGGCTGGGTTGGTTATGTCAAAGCGACTGTGATGCAAGTACTGCAGGTAGTGAACATTATCTGGTGGAGCCTGTGTGCAAAACATTCCCCTTTAAAAATGACACGAGACCCCAGCAGCAATGTTCCCCTCCTGTCACATAACCTGCTGACAGACACATGCTTGAATACAGGGCAATAGGAAATACTAAGCAAAGGTTGGTAAGTCTGGTCAGCGGTAACTCATAGGACTAGTACTTTCTTGCAGGTATAGTGATGTTGGCGGGTTTGTTGGCTGGCTGGTGAAGAATGGTGTGACTGCCCTCGGTTCATAATGGTTGAGTGTGACAATCTTAAGCCACGACGTAGTGGCAGTTTGCTAATGACAAAGATTTTTGCCCAGAATGGACTGAAGGAGATGGATTGTGGTCCATCTGCACCATAATGACAGCATAACACTAGGACTGAATTTAAAGAGTTTTATGTTCCCTTCCTAGATGTTTTCTAAAGCTACTATTTACTGCTCTATTTAGTGTTGATCAGTTATGCCAAAGCTAGAAGTACTTTACGACTTTCATACAATGCATTTTTTATGTTGACAAAATAATTGAAAGTCTATAGCAATTGTCTTGTAATCAAAACCCAAACATATTCTACTCCAGTTCCACTGTGATGGTTTTATAAACTTGAAGCTGATTTCTCTCTAGTTCTGAACCTGTTTTCCTAATTGGGCAGATTGTTTGAACTGAACAGATCCTTTATTTGAGCAAAGGAAGCCTTTTCTCTAAGAAGCTTCCCAAATACATAGGACCAACACAGTATTAGCTTGGAGCATATGGCTAAAATATTCTGTTCTTTATGCTGCTTTACTTTGTTGATAATTTGTCTCAGGGTTATGTATTTATGCATTCAAGAAACTGGGAACCTTTGTACTATAATAGAAACACATTTAACTTTTCTGTTAACACCTGCAGCAGGTGATAGGTTATCTACAGGTATCTAGAACAGTGCTTCAGTATTTATTTTTTTTTATTAGGTTACCCTGCAATGTTAAAAATTAATTTATGGAGTCAGTGTCAGCTAAACTGACAGTGGATCAAAACTGTGAGACAAATTGCTCATTACAGTTCAGGGAGCTGAATCCTCTGTGCAGACAGCTGTACTGTCACTGGAGGGTTCTCAGGCACTTCAGCTGCAAGCTCTGCCTCTACAAATGCTGCCATTGTTGGTGAAGCTCATAGGTGAATTTCTGTAAAATAAGCTTATTTTAAACTCGCATCAGAGGCATTGTTGTATCTTGAAATTGTTATTTGTTTGGTTGGGTTTGTTTCTTGTCACACTGTTTAAAGCTTGTGTCACCATGCAACAGCCTGAACTATAAACAATGATGTTAATTCATCAAAAATGAGAAACTAAACCTTGGCAGGATCCTAGCGATCCCTATCCAGGTCCATTGGATGAAAGCTGTATTTTTAATTTTTTTTTTCTGAATCTTTCTAGAAGCTCAGCAGCATGCAATCCATTCAACTTTGCTGTCTGTTGTCGACAGACAACATTCTGACTGTCAACAATTCTGACAGTTAGAAATTGCTCTTGTTGACAGTGAGCTCGCTTCATCTTTTAGTAGAAGCAGATAAAACCATTAAAAACAAACAAACAAAAAAACCCCACCCAAAAACCCCAAACATCAAACCTTTTCCAAGCAGTCACTTTGCTATTTCCATTAGCTCATCAGAAATGTTTGAATCCTTCCCTTTTAAGACAGCTACTTCTGGTAAAATATTATATACGTTAATTTTTTGCCCTTTAGGTATTTCTCTTTCAGCTGTTCTCCTAAATTAATGTTAGCTTGTATCTGTGAGATCCGAATTGGTGTGTGACAATAGTTGATGAGTCAGAGCAAGTTAGCTATGTAAGAGGCTTTGGAGTGAGGCTTTCCAGCAACTATTGGTTGTAACAGTGAATTGTATGAATGTAAGTCTTTGTGCTGTTTTTGCTCTGAGGTCGGCTGGAAGACACTATTGCTTGAAAACAGTGATTTAATGGCAGTATGACATACAGCCTTAAAACTAATGGAATACAAAATAGGAAATCAAAACAAAGACAATGCTTAAGGAGAATGGGCCACAGATGTAACGCAGTCTGTGTGTGCAGCTGGCACGGCTATCACAAAATGCTTCTGAAAATAGCTGTCCTTTGGAAAGTCAAATTTTGGTGGTTTAGCTGTGGCTTATTCCCTTATTTATGTGTGTCAGATGTTAGCAGTTTGGAAAGAGTTGTAGAGTAGTTCCTAAATATTAATATTTGTAAGTTACAGATGAAATTATATAGGGCATTATCTGCAGATAACCTAGTCAAATCTATGCCAGAATGCTAACTAACTTAATCTGATGATCCAGGCTATGCTAGGTACAAACAAGGGGGATGTGTGTGTGCATGCATGCTTAAGTTTTAGTAGAGATTAGAGACTGTTAATAGAGTGGGCATTTTTAGTTCAGTATGTTACATCTAAAACCCATGCAGAGCTGTTTGCTAGGACCTTGGTAGAGATAAAAGGGTATTTTGGACTTTGTATCAGGATTAAAGGATACTCTGTAATATTGCATAAAACATAGTCACTAAGATCCTTTTCTTGACATGTTGATCTGTCTCATGTTTGCCATGGATAAAGTTGGTGCCAGCCAGTCTGTGGATACACATTCATTCTGCTGTTGCTGTATGCACCGTATTAATCTCTGTCAAAATACAGATTCAGTTAGAATCTTTATTCCAGCAGGGAGTTTGACCCTTTGACAAAAATACGCTTGAGTGAAATTAAACAGTGGTTCAGAATTTGGTTCTCTTTGTTTGTAAAACGCTTGTTTTTACAGTTTACCTGGGGAGAATGTGCATTTATATAGCAACCATTATATACTCTCTGTTTATTCTATGTGAAGTGTTACTGGAAAAATATTTTATGAAATACTTAAGCATTTTAATAATCTTAATCTTCTACTTGCATCCAAAAATGTGTGTTTGTGTTAGGGAATCAACAGGAGCAGCTGCCTAGAAAAATAACAATGGAACTGTCAGACAATGTGATGTGCATGTGGTGAAAAGATGACCTTTTTTTTTTTAGGGCTGGCAGATGCACTCTATTCATTTTACAGGTCGTTAAATTTCTCATTATACAAAGTCAGTCTTCTGAGTTTTTAAAATATGATTTAGAATATCTAAAAGATTAGACAATGTGCAAGATAAATGTAGAAGTTTAAATTTTGAAAGACAAAACATAACTTGAAAAAATGATGGATAAATTCCATAATGATCCTACTATATTATTGTCTAGCTACTCCATATGGAAGGTTACATTCTGACCTTAGGTGTATCTCTGCATGCAGAGTAACTCCAAACAAAAATCTTGAATTTGCCAGTCTTCTTAGAGGTTCCGATTAACCTGTCTGCATTCTTAGAGGAGGTAATATGTAGCAGTAATTTGTGCTTTAGGATATTATCTATCTTGATGTGGCTAGAAAACTACATCCTTTCAAAAATGTTTTAAAGTACTGTGACGATGGAAGAGAATTGCTGTTACTAAACTTGTCTAACATTTCTCTGCAGAAATTTGTTTTTCCTAATCGCTGAGTCTTAGCTGTCTTTCCTCCCCTGTCCCTGAACTGCATGTCGTGTTTGTTTGCCAAAAGCTCAAGGTCTGCAGGTAACAGCTATGTTTTTTTTCTGTAGTGGTTAGTTTTGATAACTATTTGGCCTGAGTAATAATTGACTTAGATTTCTTACTTGGAAAGCAATCTGTTAGCACAGCTCTCCTTCACACAAGTTTTCTTAGGAAAGCCATAGATGGGAGAAAGTGATATTTAATCAGCTGAACTTTCTGTTAATGTTGTTGGCTTTCTATTATTTACTTCCACAGAAACATGAGTCAGTGTGTTCCCAGAATAACAACACTTAAGAGTGCCACTAGTGAACTGGGAAGATAAGTGAAACAATTGCTCTAACAAGTTCAGGCTTAATCTTTCCCTATACATTTGATATTTTCTTCTCGAACCACAATATTGCTGTCCAGCCTTTCCAACGCCTTCAGGCTGCTGTTATATGAGGTTTAGGTAGTACTTGGCAAAAAACAGCTATCAAACAACACATTAGTTTAAGCATTTATCCTAAGTCTAAGACTCTGCTGCTCCACTAGAATGTCATAGTCCCACAGCTAATTCTAGACTATCCATATGGATTGACCAGAAATTAGTTTCTTGACATGTCCCGAAGACTTATAAGGCCTTTAAATAAAGTGAGTAGTCTTTCACACTGATTAAGGCTGTGCTAGACTCTATAGCTTCTTACCAAACTGGGTATGTGGAACAAATAAATTGTCTACTGCAATAGGGCTTTGGTAAGTATGTCTTGATGTGACTGAATCCTGCTTAGCTTAGAATATAATTGGAGAAGTCCAAGATGAATCTCTCCTACCCAATCCTGAATAGGAAACCCTCAGTCTTCAACATGGGAAGAGTTAATAACTGAGAGACTCTCTAAAATTTTACTGTGGAAGCGGTTTAGTAATGTCCATTCTTTTTGCTGTGCCAAGGTAAAGCCTAGGATAGAGATGAAGATTATTGGCTTATTTTTGCATCCTGTGCATATAAAAATACAAGCAAAAATCACCATGGCTATTCCAGTTATTCAGGTTTTCCCTAGGGAAGAATCATGGTAAAACACGTTATTCCTTGCATATTCCTTGCAAGCAAATAGGGTCATGCAATCTGAAATTATGATCAGTTACAGTGTTTTAGACTTCCGATTATCACAGTTCTAGCTCTTCAGTTGCCTACACAGAAGGACCGAAACTTATTCTACTGTCACCTGAGAGTAACCAATTTTAATCATGGAAATGTTGAATACATTTTGTACCACTTTAGTACCTTACAGTCAAACAAATATTTATTTTGATATAAAGTTTGGAGTGTTGCTGTCAGTGAGCAACCAGTGTTGTAGAGCTCTGGAAGCTAAGACATTTAATCTAATAAACTTGTGGTGTTCTGTGGTATTGCTGCTCCCAGCCTCTATTGGTGCTGCCCATCTTCTTTAAGAACTGTTTCTCAAAGTCACCTTGTCCTTACATGCAGGGTGTGAACCGCTTCTGGGTCTGGCTGCCCAGAGATCAGATTAGTTCACTACGAGGCTTCTAACAAGTCATTGTTCATGTCAAATGGCTTTCAGACTTCAGCTGGCTTTGTCTGTGTGGGAAAAAAATAAGTATAGCTTGTCAGGTTGAGACATTCTAGAAATAAGTGCTGGGTAGACACAAAGCTAGCTCACGCAATTAGAAACTTAACATCCAGTAATTTGACTCTTAAGTACCAGGAAAATTCTCTAAGCCCTTTCTCCTTTCTTTTTAAACCCAAATACAGGTAAATGAAATGTATTCTAATAAACCTTATTAACATAAGCTATTGGGTGTTCTGAGACATCAGGAAAGCAAAATCAGCCACATAAAGCTGATAACTTTGAACTCCTTTCTTGCATGAAAGACATTGTGTAAAAGAAGTTATGAAAGTAACTGTCTCAGAGCTTGACATAGACATTCTTGGGACTGATCCACTGTGTGTTCTATTTATAAGGTAAAGCTGGTCTTGCTTATACATGCCCAGTTTCTTCTAGAGGTGAATTTAACCATAATTCATTGTTCATTCTACCAATAGTTTTCCAGTCCCTATGCCAACAAAAAAGACTTTTTCTTTCTTAAGATCAAGGGAGTTCTGGGATCTAGTTTGTTTGAAAAAATGTCCTTTAGAAAGCGCAGCTAGCTCTTTCCTGTGAGTCTGGTGTACTTGGCCAGCTGTTGTTTGAGAAAATTGTGCCAGGAAGCCTGTCATATTGTATTTTTTAATGTGTTTTTCTTTGTTGCTGGGGTTTAAAATGATTTTAAATCTTATGAAATATGCTCGCCTAGCAGTCTTTGCAGAATGAGATTTTCTATTTATCGACAAAACCAGTAAGAGTGGTGCATGTTTACTTCCAGGACCTCTCGGAGAATGCATTTCTGTGTGAACAGATGCAGTGATGATAATGGTTTTGGCCCCAAATCCATTTATTTAAGTGAGCTACAGCAATTTACAAGAAAAAAAGTCTCCAAAGCCCCAGTTCCTCTTACCTCAGGCTATATAGCATATCTCACTGCATTGTCTGCATTATGTTGTCACTTGAAATTTTTCTCCATTGTAGGTCTGACAGTGAAATAAGTAGCTCATCTTTCTGAGTTGTGATTTTTTTCTTCTGGGCCAATGATGGTACTTTTAGTAGAAGTCAGCTCTGTTTCACTGAAAAAGTAAATAACTTTTAAGGCATGTCTGCATTTTAATAAGATCTATTAAAAAACTATAAGACATATATTCCTGGGGGGGAAAAAGTGTTGTAGTATTGAGTTTTCAAGAATTTTGAAATTCTAGCCAACATGACTGTTCTAGATAACACAGGCATTCAATTTGCTGTATTGATTGATCCTTCATTGCCATCCTGTCTGGTCTGTAGAGGTTATACATAATCGGTGCTGTGTGAAGGTCTTAGTCTATGCATGAGTTTAAGGTATAAGCTGGGCAGGAGAGGAAGAAGGCATTAGTTACTGCTAGGGAAAGAATATATCTCAAAGACAGCTTACTATTTAAAAACCTGTGAGATACCACCATCTTCCTAAACCACCTAATTTCTTTACCTTTTTTATTGTTTTGAAGGCCTCTGTGTTTGCTAATTCTGATTGTTCTTCTGTGAAACATTTAAGCTATTCAGACAACGCAGGGTACTGTGAAGATTATTACACAGTAGGGTACTTTGTCTCAGGCTCCTGAGCCAGTTTAGCATTTTGCAGTCCTTTGCTGTTGCCAGCTGAAGTAACTCCTGATTGTAGGGGCCTGTAAGAAAGAAGCAGAAGATGATATCAGAAAAAATAATGGCTTAGATACAGTCCGCCTTGATGCTACTTCCTTAGTTTCTACTAGACAACAGAATTTCTTTTCAAGCTAAACTGACTCTACTGTGGAGCAGGATAAAGCAGATGACTGCTGTCAGACACCTTGTGAAGAGTTCACTAACTGGTCAGTTGAGCCAGTCATCTCAGCATATTTGCTATGAATCTAGATGCAGAATTCTGGGGATGGAAAATGGCCACCCTGCTTCTCTCCAAGAACAAATCCAAGTAAAGTCACATCACAGTGAAGTATCTTTTACTCAGCCCATAAAGTAAACAGATTGTCCTCCTCACATATAAATGCCAAGACTTTTAAAGGAATTGTTTGAAACTCTGAAGAATCTTAAGGTCCACGAGGAGTTGTGATGAGACAGAGAAAACAGCAGAGGGCAAGGTGTCAACAGCACATTTGAAATTCACTTTAAGTTCAGTGCTCAGCATCCACATGAAGAACAATTGTGTACTGTTAAACTAAAACGTGGTTGAGGAAAAAGGAGAGGAGGTTCAGTAATTTGCCTCCTTTCATGTTCTTCAGTAACAATGGCAAATGCTTTAAGATTCAGCCAGGCTGGGAGAGGGGATCTGGGACTTCCAGACTGAGATGAAAGCTTCTGGCTTGACAGACCTGCTTTTGATAACTCACTCTTACTGTATATGTTGTATGTGACCAGGGAAAAGTCACATATCTTGTTCTACCTTCATTCTTCATGTATGCAAAGAGGATAATACCACACTTCTACTTGACAAGAGTATTGTGAGGATTTTTGTCTTAAAAGCAGTAAACTGCTAACCTACTATAGTAATGGGGACTCTGTAAGTATTATAGATAGATAGGCCTTGGGGTCTTCACTGCCACTGGATGCCATTGCAGCCCCAGTAACCAGTCCGTCTCTGCTTAGCCAGAAGACTGTCCCATCCATCACACTCGGAGCCAGCTGTGCTTAGCTACATATTTGTGACCTCCAGGTGTGAGTATTACTGCTCATATCTGGGCATGAGGCCAGAGAAGAGGTAAGATCTTGCTCTGGTTTATTAATGTACTGAGTAGAACAAGTGCTGCACCTTAAATAATAAATAATTCCTACACTGGAGTTTAGTGAATAAAAGCCAGCGTGGGAGAAACCGTGGAAGTTCAGAACGAAACAGGAGATCTTGGGGTTTCTTGGGATTTATTTTCTGATCCCTGAGTAATGATGGGACAATCTGAAATGCAAACAACATAGTAAAGTGTTAACAATCTTCACAGCTTGTCTATCGAACTAATATCCTTCACTCTCTTTTTCTTTTTTTTTCTTCTGTAAGAGAAGTGCTTTGATTGTTCTTAACATGGCTGTATTTTAGTTTTGTGGTAGTTTTCAACTTCAGTGTTCTTTGTCCTCTACCAGGTGGCAGTCGTCATGCTTTTTTCCCCCATGGTTTTTATTGATTTGGTCAAAAGTAATTAAAGAGATAATTTGTTCTCAGTTACATTTCTGTGAATTTCCTGAGGCTGATAACTCTGATCTCCAGCTGTGTCTTCCCCCAACTCTTTCTCAAATTAACTTTGTTCTGACTATGAAATAAAGCAGAATAGCATGTTCTTTTTCTGTTTGTTGCTTTGGGATTGAATAGAGACTCTGTTCTGTAGCAGATATTGATCTGATAATTTTATTAGGTACTCCTGCCTTAGTTCATGAACTTTCATGTTCTTAGCATAGCATTCTAATAAGAAATCCTGTGTTAGACTAGAAGAAGTAAGAAACTAATTTTTTAGAGATGTTTGTAGATGTTTCTGGTTTTTGAGTGTCCTTTGTGCCCAAAGGGTTCTTTTCAGCACTTTTGTAATCTGTTTTAAACTTTACTAAATGCAATAAGGAAGTGAGCACTACTGTGGCACAAAAGGATTTTCTTTTTTCAGTGTAGGACAGATTACATTCGTTTCTAGTAGAATGGTTTTTTGGTCATCCAAAATGTCTTTGGGACATTTGGTCTTCTGGAAGATCTGGTGAGAATACTTGTAATTCTGACTTCAGTAGGGGAAAGTATCTAGAAAACGTTAGCTAATGCTGAGTAATATTATTATTGCCAGCATGCAACGAAAAATATGAATAAGAGACTTTGAAAGTGTTGCATATACCTAAATTACTGGCATGTTGCCCAGAGACCATGTAAATGACAAATGGAAGACAGAATTATAAGCAGTGTAAGAGAGATGTCATACAGAAGTGATAATTTTTTTGCTTGCTTATTTGCATTGACTTCCAGGGATACATTTCAAAATTCTCAAATCATCTTAATGAAAAGAGGTTATGGAGACTATAAAGATGTCAGATGAAATAATGTAGTTGCTTAAGGGGTTAAAAGTAACTGTAGGGTAAATGCACTAACAACAGTGGTATTACAACTGAGATTAATTTGATCCAATTATTTTACAAAACTTACCAAACTTATCAGAATTAGCTAAATAGTCTTTGGAGACAAGAAAATAAGAAGTATTTCCCCAAGGAATACGAGAAATAGAGGGAAATTGATGGTATAAGCAATACCAAGCTATTTGAGCAGGTTTTGTTATGAAAATAGCTGCTTTTCTGTACGTAGGCTTTCCATCACTATAATATGAGAATAGTTCATAGATGTTAATGAAAGAGAAGGGTTTTTTCCATTTGAGATGTGAGGAGTAGAGGCACAATGAGCTGTAGAGTTTGTACAAAAATTTGTTATGGTGAAAAGAAAAAGGCTTCTGCTAGCTGGGATAAGGTGTTAAATATTTTATTTAGCATGTCAGGAATTTTCTGACAGAGGTGAAACTGAATCTGCTTGTTCCAAATTTCATTCTCATGCCTTCACTAGTAGACAAGCCTTCTCTCACTTCTCAGCTGTCTCCTTCCATTTTCCTGATATGTCTGCGTTGACAGTGATGTGTTCACTGGAGTGCAGGAGGCCGAACATGACTGGAACTCCTTCACTCATTAAAACTACTCATGGCAAAACAGTGGGATGAGTACCCCTTTCTGTCGATATCAGGGTCATTTCTGACCAGAGACCAAGGAATGGAAGCTGCTGCAATAGATTTTATTAAGTGCTTCCCTTGGCAACAGAGATTCTCAACTGCAAAGTGCTTTGCATTATTGATATGGTACAGCACAACCTTAACAAATTGGGCATCTTGTCCTTGCTGATGTGTATTTGTATCTGCAGGTTTAGTTGTGATATTTTTTAAGCTGAAGCACTAAAATAGTATTACTTTTAAAGAAATCTTAATTTTCTGCAGTATATTCTTAGTGAAGTCCTTTGCCTCAGAGCCTCTTGTGTTTAATTGAAAATTCTCTTTTGGTCCTGATGTCTGTTCCATGTTCCCACTTTCTAGTGAAAGGGCAGAAAGGGTCAGCACTAAGCAGCAGTAAAAGAAGCCAGGGGAAGGGAAAAAAAAAAATCCTGAGTACTTGGCTAGAATACTGCCTTAAAAATTCAATATTTAGAATCCCACCTGCAGAACAGCAGTAATCATCTCTATATGCAGTGCTTCACAAAAGCTTTCTGAACAATTTTGTAAAATTAAAATATGTATTTCACCAGGTTGATCCTGCATTTGGATGACTAAATGTTGGCTTGTGATGAGGCTGTGCTGATTTATTTTCATCAAAACACATTCACAGTTTGCAAATGTAATCATAATGCTGCTATTCAAGTGATGTATTAGAAGGAAGAAGAGTGCAATAGGTGTGTCAATCTGCTATTTTTGACAATAACATATAAACTTAATGAGTTGCCCAGAATGAAAAAACTTCAGGAGTTGCAAAGGAAACAGGTTCTTTTGCCAGCTTAAAGGAGGGGAAAAAAAAAAGTACAACCTAAAAGAATGTTTATTGTACCTTAATTCTCCAGCTATATAGCTGGCATATACGCTACCAATTTGGGACATTTCAACAACAAGATTTGGAGGTATGTGAAATTGAGAGAATGTTTAATAAAAGGAAGGATTTGTCAGAGCTGCACAATTTTTAATCTCAGAATTATTTAGAGGAGAAAGTGGAAGTATTCCTGAGTTGTTAGGGTAAAATCTCGAGACTACAGGTGGTGGGTTTTGACTGAAACAAGCTATTAAAAAGAACTTGTTCATCCAAATATATATTAAGAGCCTTCGATGTTCTTTGTAAAGATGGAGAGGACACACGTAGAGCTGTGCGAGGCAGTGAGCAGGAACGCCAGGGCTTCCCGTCTGCCGGAGGAGCCGAGCTACAGACAGATGGGGTCGAGCTCCACCTGCTGCAATATTGTTGTAGTTCCTCTTACCTAGAGCTGCTGGATGCCATCTCAAGAAAAATGGCCGTAAGCATTTTCATGGGAAACTTGGTCATTTCCTCGTGTAATATCACTTTAAGATGATGTTTCGTATATTGCCTTATGATTTTTTTTTTGTTTTTAAAATTGTTTCTTACATATGGAGTTGTATGAGATTTTGTTATTTCACTATAATGAAAGCAGGAAATGATCACCGAAACAGGCCTTTTGATGGCTTAAAAGCAAATTAGACTAACTATGATGAAAGTCTTGATAAGTTGGAAACACTAAAAAAAACCTCAACACCCAGACTCCAAAGATTGTTCAGATAATGTCATGATAATATATTGTTGAGTTTAACAAATTAGATGTACCAGTATTGGTGTTTTCTCCATTTTTTTGTATCTGCACTGAAAATTAAAGAGAGTTCTACTGTTCTATAATTTAAGCTCAGATTGCACCTTTTCAATACATAACGTTGTAACAAAAGATAATGTTGTAGAAAAGGAAGCTATTCCCTTCTGTTTCCTGTGATAAGGCTGATGGAATCACATTATCAGTGCTTGAGTAGAGGGGGTGGTGTATGTGATACCTCCATCCCTGAGCAGTGGTGTAAAGGTTAGGTAGGTTCACGGCTCTTTTTTTCCTTTTCTTGCCAACTGGCAGAGCTGGCTGGCCAGAAGTAGGATGCAGGGAAATGTTGCACCTGAGAGAACTTTTTTTCAGTGCTCTGTGGCATTAGATGCTTGAAATGAATATAGATACGTGGCTCCAGGCCCTGTACCAGTCGGCAGTGTGCTGGTGCTTTCAAGCTATTGAAACCTTAGGGCTACATTCTATCACTCTTCCTGCCCTTGAGTAGTAAGCTATTCTGAAAGACTGTTTGTTTTAGCCATGCCATTCAAGGTATCGCCAGCTGTAAAAGCAATGGTACCAGGCTGTTGTAAACATTTTGCTGCTTCTGAAAACAAAATTAATAATTGTCTTTTGGCATTATTTATGTTTTGCATAGACCATTTGTGTTCATGAATATAGAGGAAAGTAGTTAAAAATATTTCAGACTTGTTATGCTTGCAATTTTTTTTAAAGAGTTTTGTTTGGCAACTAGTTTCTAAAATCCAGCCTACTTTTGAAACCCTATTTTTGCAGATGAAGACATTTAGTATTCAGAATCTGCTTTTATTACAAATGGTTAAAATATATAACTTTGATCTTTGGAAAAATATACCACATATTGATGATAAGATTTATGTAATGACAAATACTTAATTTTTATTTTCCCTGAAGTTCAGTGTAACAGGCTCTCCATACTGAATGCATACTCATCCCCAGTAATCTTTGATTAGCTTTTCCAACAGATGAAGTATGGGTGCCCACTCAGGCTATGAAAGGATTCCTTTCTTGTTCAGTGTGTGAATGAGGTTTTCTTATTCACGGAGGCAGACTCTCAGGTGTATTGGTAGTCCTTTAAGATTTGTGCTCCTGAGTAGTGTCAATTTGCTATCTCTCTCTGCTGCTGATAAATCTTGGTCAAGTGCACCTCAATTGCATGAAATAGTGGAGCCTTCAGACTTCTCTCTGACATTTCATTAGTCTGTCCTTCTACTCTGGCTGCAGAAAAACATTTTTCCATTCCAGTTACTTTGCTCTTAGTACCATTCCTGAGTTTGGGTTTGCTCTCCCATCTGCCCTCCTTCCCCAGTAGTTTTCTACTTGTTTGTGGGCTGCCTCACTGGTGTCTGCAGTTCAGCAATGGGTGAAGATACTGTTCCTTACACTTTGAACCTTTGTTTTGCTGAAATGTTACATAGGAACGTAAAATTGGAAAGAATTTTGTGCCTTCTCAAGTCAAGATTCCAGCAAGCAAAATGCTCTGCTCTCGATTTGTCTTTTGTTTTGTTTTTTTAAATACTTGAATGTTTCCAGACTTTGCTGTGCTGTGCAGAAGCTATACAGCATAGCAAGTATTTAATCTGCAGCTCTGAGTCTGCTGTGCAGCCTTTTTTGTACATCAAGCCCACCCTGGCTATATGGATGCAACTTGGTAGGGCCTGCAGCTTTGCTTTGCTTGGAATCAATAAATGAGCTCTTTGATCTAAAACTAGTGCAGGAAGAAATTACTGTTTTCATATCCTTTTTAGCCTAAGCACCATACGCTGCTGAGTGATCTGAAGTCTTTTATTAATCTACCTATATAATTTTTAAATAGGAGGGAATATTTCTTCCTTCCACTTGAATAAACTGATGGTTGAAGGAGTTCTAAAAGTGTACTTGTGTTTGACTTCGTGGCTTTTTATGAGTCTGTGCCTGCCTTGTGGGTGAAAGCACAGACTAAAGAATAGTGGTCTATCACAGTGTGTATCTTCAGGGAAGAGCAATTGCAGGTAAGTAATTTTCTATTCCTGGTTTTGGAAATTGGATTTTCTTTTTATGTTAGACACAGTAGTCTATATAACAGTCTTCCAAGAGAGAAGTTACATTTTCTAAGCATTTAAGCACAGTAATTTAGAAAGCATGTATGCATTTTGCACAGTAGCTTGTCAGCAAGTACTTCATATGAGAATCTATTTGTGCATTAAAGTTACTTAGTGACATTTTAAGCTTTTCTACAATAGACTAGCCATTATTTTTGGTTTAGTTTGCATCTCTGTAGAAAAATTTATTTGCACCATTTAATTTTGAAAATGATTACTTGCTACGGTATGGGTAACTAACAGTATTTCAAAAATGGTTACATGTTTTTGTTGATTTCTTAGGAACCAGTGAAGAAAGATGTGCTGGAAAGACCACCCAAAGAAGTGGCTGAGGTTACTACTAACAAGTACTCTTTCAGTCCAGAGATGAGACTACTGCTGAAGCTTTTATTCAAGATGGACTTAAGGCAACAGACAAACATCATGTTTTCATAGGTATTATGCAGTAAAACTCCTTCTGAAGGTACCAGAAAAAAATCGCTGATGTAGGATTCTATTGTAATTTGGTGAAAATAGTGTCTTGAAAATTCATTTGAACTGTTAGTTGTTCCATGTGCCAGTTCTAGAAGATTGACCTTTTATCACAGTTTAGCATAGAAATGACTAATACATTTAAAATTACTTTTTATTTCAAAAATTTGTATTTTTATTAGAGTACATAGGCCAATATTGCACATCCTTAGACCTCAAAAACCTGAAGCTGAAAGTGCTGTTACTTTGCAGTGTTATGTAGAGCTGCACAAATTAACAGTTGTTGAAGATCTAGCCTATACTTGGGTTTTCAACCTTTGTCTGGTGTGAGCCTAACCTGCGATTTTAAATATTGAAAGGCTGGGAGATAATTTCACTTAAAGGCAATTTTTTGGTCATCACAGAGTAGTTACTGTGGAGAATCTGTTCAAACTCATCCAAGACCACCCAAGGTATTTTTGGTTTGATAATGTACTTAGGCCTGCCATACAGAGTTAGTGCAGTCTGTGGCTATCTATCCAAAAGCAATTCAGGCCTTGTAAATATAAATAAAATGTTGGAATTGAAGCAAATTTTAATTTCTCTGTATGCATTCAACAATTTATCTGAATTTTATTCGACAATCCAGCAAAAAGGTTTAATTTTTCGTTGTAATGTTGTCTTTGTTAGCTTATTTAAAATTTGATCTATCTCCTCTTTTTTTAGAACAAAACTGAATGCCAGGCAGCTGATTTAATCATACTGTTTTTTATAAAAGAGAAGAATAAAATGTAAACAAAAGAGAAAGGATGGTACATTTGCAATTATCTGAAAACTGACAAATAACATTTTCTTTCAATTCTTCTTTTAAGTTTTCTTTGAAGGAAAGCACAAGTGTTAGCCTGACTTCAGCATCCAGTAATATCTCATCTATCACAATACAATACTTAATTTCCTTTTTTATCTAACATAAATCAGCCAGTTGTTGGAAGCTAACAAAGTTGAAAAGTGAGATGTGCTATGGAAGTCCTGTGAAAGGTGCAGCTGCACTAGGTGTTTTGCTGGCAGAAGCCCTCTGGCTTGAACACTAGAAACATTCCACCGACGCATTCATTTTTCAGTTTTCACTTACAATTATTATCTATACATCTCATTAAAGAAACGTCTTTTCTTCTGTTTGGACTTTCTGGAATTTTCTCTTAAAGTTAAAAACATACTGTGAAAGGGTGAAGTATGCAGCCCAATCATATACAAGCTGTTTTCCATACAGAGCACTAATTGTTTCAGCAATCAAAACCAGCCTGCTTAGATGTGCATAAAGATTTGAAATAGCATCTCAGCCTCTCTTAAGTAGGTGAGCATTTTCTCTACAGATTGCAGATCTTGGTTGGATATCCTATTGCATGCTTTCTCAGGTGCGTAATAAAGGATCATCTTTATTTCCTTTACTAGTAATTAATTTTTTGGGGCACCTTAAGACACATGAATGCACAGAACTACCTCATTGAATACCTTGGGCCACACCACAGTCTGCATACCACCAAATAAACATTATGTTCTGTGCTCCAAAACCAGCTTTGACTGTGGAGCTTTTCTTAATGTTTTTGTTTTTAGAAATACGATCTCCTTATTTTGAGTCTTAACTGAAAATTTTTCTGGGTTGGTACTTATTAAAATATTTCTCTTCCATGCATATTTCTTGTAGTTAATGCATAAGCACTTGCAGCAGCCATTCCTTACGTCTAGGCCATTGAACAATCTCTTCTTCTTGCCTCGTAGTTTAATGAAGCTCATGGGTGCTTAACTGCCTGTAAGATCTCTGTCAAACTTGAAGTCAGCCAATGAATTAAAAGCTGTTGTAATACATGTACACAGAGGCATGCACAGTGGTATCATGTAAGACTGACTTACATGCTTGTAAAATGACACAATGCTGTCCCAGATGATGACTATCTCAGAAAATATTTGGTGATTAAAACTGAACCCTGAGACTGCACATACCTTCTCTATGCTAAGCTCTTCCTAATACTGCAATATTTACTTTCAGTCTGATCCACTGGAACCAGTGAGGAGGCTCCCTCCATTTAGAGAAACAGGAAAGGAGCTGATGACTCTTAGTGAAGCTCTAGCTTGCTCAAGGTAAGGGAATGCAGAGCACGCAGAAATGGGCCAGTCAGGGCTAAAGGAATCTTTGGTTCTGCAGTGACAGCAATTGAATGATAGGTGAAATAACTAACTGTAACAGCTTAGAAAAGATAGTTTACAGTTACTCCTTTATAGGCTTTATGTATACTTAAAATGTTGTCAATGCTGTATGAGGAATGATTGATTGGTAGTTCTGTCTGTATCAATACTATATTGTTTTATTTTTCTTTTTATAAAGGTGCTTGTTACTTTGCACTCTTTTGCATGAGACAGTGCTGTGCCAAGATTTGGTAACAGTCGTAAAAAAGAGTGATGTTAGGATGTATAATGTCTATTATGTGATAGAAAATAATGGTGAAAATATCTACTGCTGTTAAACACCTGCATGGACTCACTTGGAATATACCAGCTTAAGCCTCAGGAAGATACAGATATGGAAGGGACAGATTTTTGTGCCCCTTATCTGAGGGGTAGTGAGCTGTTCTAATAGGACACAGGTTTGGGATCCTGTATGCCTTTTAGTTAGCCAAGTTTGGACAGCAGCTAGTATTCTATGGGACTGACCACAGAAGGTAGCAGGGTGTGCATGCTTTTCCTAGAAAGTATCTTCTGTTGCCACTAGATACAGTAAACTTCTGTCCTAGCAGGGCATTTCTTATGGGCTCATGTAAAGAAGAAAAACCCAAACAACCCAAAACCCAGGGAGGCCTGTTGGGAACTAGCTTTAGCAAACAGCACTTTCCCATTTAGGTACTCATACTCTTAAATGTACTTAGGCTTATTGTCACCCATGTTTCACCATTTTCACTGCAAGTGATGCTCAATATGCTTTTTTGTTGCCATCATGCATTCTGATTGCACTCTAAACTTGCCTATGGAGACCATTCACTCTGTTTTCTCACTATTAGCTTAAACAGTTGCTAAACAAACTGCAAAAGACTTGCAGTAGGTGACTAGGGTTTTCTAAACTTTCCTGGAACCTTCTAGAGTTATTGATGTGTTAAGCTAAGAAATGTGATTCATTTGCAACTGATACAGCAAGCAGTAGTACAAAAAGATGATTTATATCTGGCAAGGTTTAGTTACAGCCTGATGCAAATAAAACTGACAAATGACCACTGCCAGCCCCAGAAGTGTACAAATTACACAAGTGTTTATGAGGCTCCTAGACTTTGAGTCTTTGGAGTTTGTTCACTAGATAAAAATAGTTGAATTAAAGCAAGCAGCAATAAGATGGGATGTATATGAAACCCTAATAATTAGGTTAAATCTAAGCAAATATGGCAGTCAAGACAACACATGATACTGTATCAGTGTAATATGTTGAAGACAAATTAGTCTCTTGCATTGTTTGACTGAGATTAACTGTATAAAAGTCAAGGAAGTTAGAGAAGTAGCTGCTTTGCATGTGCTACTGTAGAGGAATCGGAAATTTACATTTCACAATTATGTAGTGTGTTTAAATAATTCCTGAGTTTTTACATCAGAGCAATTTCTAAATTTTATAGTAGTTACTAGTGATAACATTAAATTTCACATTTTCCCCTTTTATCCTTCTCTACCCCCAGTTATTTTTATTATTCACTTACTCTGTTCATTCAGTTGTAGTGAATTTTCACTTGATAAACTTGGCTGAAAATAGTAGTAAACCGTAAACAAAATAATAAATGCTATGTACTTTGGAGGTTGGATAAGCCATTTCAGTAAAGTATGACTTCGTTTTGCCATAAATGCACTTTTAGTTATGTTTGTCTGCATTCATTGTTCATTACTAAGTTTCAGTGGGATTGTCTCCATGAGGTCAAGTTAAAATTCTTTTGATAATAACCTGCCAAAGATCAATTTGCTGCTTGATAAGAGTTGCAGGTGCTTGGAGTTTGCTTTTGCTTGCTTTTACATTATTTTCAGATTAGTAGGATAAAAAATACTTGCAAGTGTTCTGCAGGATGAAAATTCCCATCAACTTTGGTACTGAAGATCTTGATTGTTTTAGTCTAATATCTACAAAGGAATTTGTTAATACTTTTTAAGCAGGCTGGACCATTCATTTCAATGCAGTGCACAATTTGAACAAATGAAGTGTCATTTTGTTAGTAAGTTAACATGAGGGGTCTTGATTTGATACTTGTTGGCGAATGTGCTTTTGAAATGCCATTAGGATCTACATGGCATTTTTGTGTATCTTGGCCAGCCTAGAGTTGTTTAGGATCAGCTGAGCTTTTCCACAGCATTGAAATTTTCTCCAGTTCAGTAGATTGAGTTTCCAAGCTTATAATTGTAGAGACCTGTGAAATTAAATAAGATTTTATAAAAACCTAGATCATCTTCAAGATTATAGCAAGTAACGTGATACAGGACTACTTTCACAGAAAATGGTGTTTGGGGCCTTGGAGGGACTAAATCTGAAGAATTCAATGGTGTGAAAGGCTGTGCTTTTCAAAGTTAGCCTTTTCATGTGCTAAAGAAGCTCCATGTAGGGTAAGAGTGGTACAAACTGAAGCTGGTGTGATTTGTCAGTGCCAAAGAAGGGAAAAAAAGTAATTTGCCTCCTTGTGCAGTCTGTTTCTGACTCTTACAGCATTGTTGAGCGCTATATGGGGAGGTCAGAAATGCTGTGGGAGTGCGGGGCTGCCAAGATATGGATCCTAACTCTTGGCTGAGCAGCTAACTTTATGTACCTTCATGCAAATCACTTGACCCCTCTGCAGCTCTATCAAGTAAATTGGGATTGGAAACTAGGCAATGTATCTGAACTAAACTCGCTGCATAAAGATATGGCTTTTAAATTAACATGAATGCAGAATGTGAATGAGGATTGCTTTCATTACGGAAGGCAAATTTATTTTTTTTTGCATATAGGGCATATTTTTTCCCTACAGTTTTATTTTTAATTTTTTAAATCTTATTACCACTATCTTATGCTTTTAGGGATGTTAATTCAATAAATCTTGCAATGCCTAGCACTCGTTACATGCAGGCATTGTCTTATTCATCTCTGCAGCACTGCTAGGTGTTAGGTGGATAAATATTACTACTGTCATAGGTATAGTAGAGAAGTCAAACTTGGGATGAAAGATTAATTATCACTGGAACAGCTAGAGCTGGAACTTCAGGTGTCTCAGGTAAGTAAATGCCTTAGCTATTCTTCTAGGCTTCAGTGATGTCTTTATTTCTCTCATTTTTATTTTTATTTCCAAAATTGGCCTACTAAATTAGAAGCTCCAGGGAAGGTTGTCTTATGAGATCCAGCCCATTACTCTGAGTGAGTGCAGTTGTTTCCTGTAACAGATGAAGTGTTTAGTCTAGTCTACTTTTAACTGAAGATGCTTCTTGTTTCCTGTACCACATTACGATAAATGCATATTTGCTTTCCACTGAATTTTTAATGGTAATGCAATCTGAAAAATTATGTTAAATGTAAATAATTTTATGACGTAAATAGATTTGATCCTAAAGTGGTTTGATGTCATGTCTTTTTCTGTGAGTGATTAAACTCCTAGATTTTAGTCTTTTCATCCCTCCTTACCTCCAGAAGCCAATATAGCTGAAGGGAGAAACAAGATTATATTCCTTTAAGTACATTATCAGCAGAATTGTTTAAGTCCTGATCAGACCTGCACCACAATCACAGAGAATAGTGATATTGTGCAATTGTTCTTAAATATCTAATTTAGCTTGCAGAGTCCTTTTTAGTGCTGCTGCAGACTATGGAAAGAATTTAAGTCCACTTTAATATCCCAAGCAGAGTCTGAAGTACTTATCAAGTAAGAAAATACCTACCTGTTAAAGCATCTCCAACTGTGCCATCTCCTTCTAGTCCCATAAATCTAATTCAGTTGCATCCAAAACTAGTTTAATGGGATTTCAGATACCTTGGTGGAAATATTCCTGACCACAAGTTTTCCATGGCAATTGAAATGGATGGTAGATGAAGAAAGAGGAAGACTTAACCTTGTCTTGTCGTTAATAAATGTATGTTTACTTTTACACTTGATAAACAGTGAATGATATATTTACACACGTTTTGTTTTTTGAACATCGGAAGTGTAGCATGGTCAGGGCCTAGTCAAAGCTGCTTAGTACCTCAGGAGAAATGTGCCTCTTTATTCTTGTGTAGGCAATGGTCACACTAGTTTCTGGAAAGCACTGTTATCTAAATAAATGCTCAAATGAAGTTTGCCTGTCATATGGTGCAGTACCACACATTCTTTACCCTGTAATCTTAGTGATCCTTTAACACATCTAATATAATTAATTCTATTTTTTGTGGCAATTAAATGATGAATCCTACATGTTTTATATTATTTAAGAAGTGAAGTACGATATGAACTATAATGGCCATGGAGAAATTTGCTCGAGAAGTCAGGGAAACAGATTTTAAAATATGAACTCACTTTCCCTTAATGCCCTCTGAAATGTATGGTAGCCAAATGACCTAGTATATGGAAAAATATCCAACAGACTTAATATCTGGAAATAAAAGGTAAACATTAACCGTTTTGGTTTTGTTTTTTAATCTTTGTGTTGTGTAAGCCCTGGAAATTCCCTGAGTGCCATTTTATGACCTTTTAAGAATGACAATGTGTTAGCCATTCATCTTGAGTGTTTGCACAATGTTACTTCGACTAAATCTGCATGTAGAAAAAAGATCAGTTAGAAAAACAGAGCAGTCAAACCCAGACTCTTTAACCAAATATTGAAATATGAGGTTGCAGGAAAAGATAATTTCAAGTGAGAATGACTGCACTGCTGGTTTGGACCAGAGGGCATGTTAGGAGAATGACTGCACTGCTGGTTTGGACCAGAGGGCATGTTAGCAATGCTTCTTAGTAACAATTTTAGACTATAGAAAAGGAGCTATTTTGTATTTTCCACTCTGCTTTTTAAAGAAAGAGCAGCAACTTTTAGTTTCAATTAAAGCAGTCAGGCTAGCAGAGCAGCATGCTAATATATGCTACAGGGAGTCGGTGAATACAAATGACCTTTGTGGATTTGTTTTTTGCTCCATTTCCTCCTTTTGATTGAAAAGGAACACCCAGCAGTTGTCATAATTGGACGTTAATTGACACATATTCACAGGAAGTAGTGTCTGTGATCTTGCAGCTTGTTTGTATGAAAGAGTATAATGGAACAAACTGTGAGGAATTTTTTTAATGATTACAGTGACATAGCACAGTCGTATCAATTTTAAAATTATCTCAAAAATGTTTGAAGAGTCATTACTGGAACAGACTTAGCTGCATTCATGAAGCTTTAATATTCTACCTTACACATTAAAAGCATAATTAAAGTGAAGATAAACCTTTATAATGATGACCTCATACCTCCTGTCAGTAATATTCTCTTATACTTTCTTGAGTCTTGATGATGACAGGATGCAGAGGTTGCTTGGACTGCTCATCTTTCAAAACTTATCAGTCACTAATCCCAAGTAGAAAGAGGTACCAGCACTTTCCTACCGATGAGTTGTAGCCAGTCACTTCAGGGAGACACCTGCCAGCTGTCAGATACCATTTTACCACCTAGACACAGCATTAAAATGTAGGAAGGAATTTTCTTATCTTTGTGTAGTCTAAAATGAAAAAAAATTTGGAAAATCTACAGATAATGATCATTCCTGTTCCTTTGTAGATCAATACATCTTACTTCCAGTAGAAACTGCCCATGTAGACACAAAGTAGCTCTGATTTACTTGACTAAGTACTTCCTGATGTCAGATTCAGTGGGTGTAATACAGTATGGCAGAAAAGACAACAGCTTTGTCCTTGAGCATTCAGATATCTTCAGCTTTGAGCTAAGGATTATTGTTTCATTTCTATTACTATTCTTAGCAAAACTAAGCAAACTCAAGAAGCACAGCCCCTTTGAAATGACATTCCACTCTGAAGGAGATCCTTTCTTATTGCTTTCTTCCAATGATATCTGTAAATGGGATCCAGAAATTATATTCAGTAATCCACACTTGTGTGAGGATGTATTATATGAGAACTGAGAAAGTAGAAGTCTTTATAAGTAGGAAATTGTAGAAAGATGTAAGAACAGTTACACAGCAAGAGTTTACCAAAGCATTGGAAGCTTGTAGTTGTTAATCCATAATAAAAGCAGGTTGCCATAAATCACTTCTGTGCTCTAATTCAGCCCACCAAGACCATTTAAGTGTACTGGAAATTCCCTTGTTGTTAAACATTGCCACAAAAATTAGTAAAAATTAGCATATTGCCTCAAATGAAACTAGTTGAAAATGTGTAAAAAGGAGGTAGGAAAGTTGATGGAAACTTTGTATGTAGTGACAGTCATCTAAGTGTAGGTGCCCATGTAAAAATAACAAGTTGTGGTCCTCCTCGGCCAGCGATGTCTAGGAATTGACAGCTTTGAGCTGCAAGGTCAAAGGAGAAGTGTCCATGCTATTCCATGAGCTGGTCAAGCCTTTACTTGCAAAAAGGGCATGCTAAACCTCTGTGTTGTGTTTCCCATAGTTTGAAGAAAACAGCTCCTGTGCATCTGTTTCACTGTGCTGTGCTAGTTAAATAAATGTCAAGCTGCTGGCAGTTTAACAGTATTCAACTGGATGCTTTTTATGTTTTAAATTAGGAACTGGACAGCTCTTTAAAATGGTTCGTTTCCTGAAGGCAAATCTCTGTAAGTCGCTCTGCATGCAGGAAGCCTAACCTCTACTAATGCATTCTTTATGCCTGCAACAACAGTTAGACTGTTACCTGAAGAGCAGTTTCTCCTACTTCTTTTTCCTGCTAGTGGCTTTGTAGTTTACTTTAATACAAACCCATTTCAATTCTGTGATTTAAATGGCAAGAAATATGTTATTTCTGGAGTTCTAGTTATGACCTTGTCCATCCTTACCTGTGAATATATACCAATCCTATTCTAATGTATGCAGGCAAAAAAGATGTTGGTGCTTAGAGTTATAAGTTGGCATTCCTTAATTCATAGAGTTTACTGGAAGATGCAGTGTAGTCAGTAAGAGCAGGAACGAGAGGCAGCGTAGAGTTAAGAAGAGGAGAGAAACAGTACTAACTGAGAAGGTGAAACATTTATCTGCCAATTTTAGTTTTCAATGTATTTAATACTTCATAATGTCAGTTGCTTGGAAACCAGTGTTTTGTGCCCTTTTTCTGTTTGGCAGAATTCACTCTAATTGGCATGTTTCTAGCACTGTCACTGCTGGCAGTTTGCAGCATTTTTTTTTTTTTTCCAGAAGCAAAAATTTTCTTTTACATGAATGATGGCTCACATTAATTAGATAGCAGTCATGGGTAAAGACAACCATTTAAGTGTATGGATGTATGAATCATTATCTCTACCATCAGTCAGGGGAAAGACTGCTATTCCTATCAACATTTCTGCTTTTCCAGGCTGTTCATTTGAGTCTCAATCTTCTTTCCTTTTGTGCAAAAATACGGTTGTTTATGTTTGAAGTTTCATAAGGGGAAATAGTTCAGATATTAGATTTTACTGTCTATCTAAACACAACAGTCTAATCCCATGTGTTCTGATACAAAATGACACGTTGTCACTGGATGCTTGAACAAAGCTACCACTTTAAAATGGCTTTTCCATTCCTTAGTTAAATGTCACTGCTCTGTACATACCTTTATGTGGTAAGGCAAGACACTAGATCATGAGATTTTTTTCATTTGTGTGAAAATCTTGGGCCAGCAGTATTTCCTGGTAGAGGATCAGGGACCTTAGTGAAGTTCCACTTAACAAGCAGTGAGTTTTTGTTGGTAATATGAACATAAAGTTACTATTGTACATTATTCAGCAAGAAAATGGAAGGCCCAGAAATCTCCAGATGTTTGCTTTTTTTTCTTTTGAAGTTTTAGTAATAGTTTCCCAGAAGTTTTTGGAGAAGAATATAAAGTGAAACCTTGAAATCTCACAGATAAATATTTTCCCCCCAGCCCTTTATCTGTGCGAAGCTATCTTCTCAGTGCTGCTCTGGAAGTACTTCCCCCACTCACCTTTGTTTATGTACTTCTCCAGAGACACCAAGGGCTGGAAACCTAGATGTGCCTACCTGCAAAGAAAACTTTTATATTGAATATTGACAGGAATGGGAGTTACAGCATGGCATAAATGGAGGGATGTGTGTGTGTGCATGTTCTTGTGTTCTGAGACTTCTTAAAAGAGAAATTGCTGCTGCCATTTTTTTCTAGGTGGAGAAGAACATATTTCCAGCTAAGAATAAGCTACTTTTTTTGGATGTTGTTTTTTGTATCTCCAGGTAGCCAAATGTTTGTGCCTCTCAATGTTAGAGAATCTTTCCTCATTTTCAAAGGAAAGGTTCTGCCTCTTTTCACAATGGAAGCAGCATCCTCTGTGTTTTAATGTTGTTGTAGTTAATTGAATACCACTCTGAGACATCTTTAAATATGCAGTAATACATGAATACATTCACATGGTGACATCTTTTATAATAGTGTGGGGTATATAGTTTTGACAATCGAAGATCCTTATTTCTTACTGCACAATCTTCTGTGAACATACCACAGATTTACTCATATTTTGTTTCATGACTGACTTCGTGGTCAGATTTTCATGTGATAATATGCATCTTTCCCATTATGCAGATCCTGGGTTTTGTTTTTAAACAGGCGTTTGGGTATAGAATGTTGTACTTGCCTGCAGGAGAATAAAATGGGAATCTACATCTGAAATAATGTGGGTACTCTAGATTGTATGTCTTAAACTCCTCAAACGGATGTTGATATGGTACTACTTTAGTTCCTTGCCAGAATGGTTAATGATTCAGTATGGTAGGTAATGATCACATGTGTCTGAGTTCTGTGAGTTAGTAACTGTATTTAGTAGATTTTTAATGTCATTATCATCTAGTCTTCACTGAATTTAAGAAGACTAGATGTATGAATATTTACCCATTTGGTTCTTACTGTATGATTACTCAACTTTAAAATCAGAGCAGTAACCAGCATGTTCCTGATTCTCCATTGCCTTCTGTGTATACATTTGCATCTCAACTTGGCTGTAAACACTACCCAGTCAGAATTCATTATTTATTTATATTAGTATCTACATATTAATTGTGAATAGTTGGAAGATTTTCCTGTCCACATGCTAAGCTTTCAGGGTATGACCCGAATGTGAAGCTCAATAGTAGGACTTGCTAGATCAGGCTCACTACCATGTAAACTTAACTCCATGGGTTTTGGTAATTTCAGAAGGTGGAGAGTGTATGCGCCCTGTAATAACTCACTGAGTAATCAAAGTGAACAATGCACTAATTCTCAATTATAGTATGACTGCCTTGCATCACTCAGGAATGGTGTGAAGCAGCCTTAATGTAAACAAATTTGGAACATACTGGCATAGATTAAAACACTGACTGTAAAGTACTAAAGAACTGAATGAAATGGTCAACAGCTCCAGCATTTACTGGTAAGAGAGTGGAAGAGATTCTCCAATGGTGTACGTCAGTATCACTGTTGACAACTTAAAAGACATGCAAAGTTTGCACTCCTTCTTGTGTGCTTTGTAAATAAGAAAAGCACTGCGTGCATATGAATTTTCTTTTATCTTGGCATTTCCTGCTGTTTCACAATTACTAGCTATTTAGGTGTTACAGTACCTTGTCAGAAAGTTAAGGGACAAATTACACTAATTACTTCAGCTATTCAATACAGCAACGGCTCAAATGGAGTCTGAGGTGTGTTAATGCACATTCACGCAAGATAGTACTTTGAAGGACTGGAATGATAAAGAAGTGTTATATTCAAACTGAAAGAGAAGTGAGGACAGTAACATTTAATCAATTGAAGTCTGATGAGGATGCAGGTGTTAACGCTTGTGTTCCTGCAGAGGTTACCATAGGATCTTTAATAACTTCAGATTGTCAGAACTTCCATTTTATTATGTGCTTAAAAAGACAGATCCTCCAGTACCATAGTGCCCCCTAAAACTAGGTAAGGTTGTAGATATCAAGTTTAATCCTAATGAAGCAAGCTTCCTGCTCTTGGTGCTTCTTTCAGTGGCTATTTCTTTGAATTCTTTAGTGTCCAAATACTCATCAGCCTCATGTGAAATTTGTGATGGGATCACAGCTTATGGTGGCACAGGTGCAAATAATACTAGGTGTTCATTTAGAAGAATTTTACTGTTTTTTCTAATCCATGGGTCTAGTTTGTAATGTTTATAATACAATTTAGCTGTATTTACTGTAGTTTCAAAGTTATTGTCTCCTGTGCTTTCTGTTTTATACAGAAACTGATTGTTGTATTTTTTTGTGCTATAAAAAATATTTGCTCGGAATGTTTTTAAGTGGCAGTGTGCATAAAATTGCACTTGCTTTTCACCTGGGAAGCCTTAACTTACATTGCACTACTGACAAACCTGAGTAAGTTAGGCAGTGCCCAGCTGATACTAACCTTGCAACACCCTTAGTAGGGTCTGGCCTTGTGCCCGAAGAGGAGCTTTTATTGGTCTAGTAATAAGTTGATGCAGATTGAAATGCTTTTATGAAAATACAGGAAATGGCATTTAGAAAGCCTATGCTCTCAGCGGCTTTCAGAGAAATGCCACATGGGTTTCATTTATATTTACAATTGGTTATAAGCCTCTGGAAAAGGCTGAGTTCTTTCTGTGTAGCAGCTGGAGCAGGACATGTTCTGTCATTAGCTTTATTGCTATAAAGGCTGTATCCATTAAGATAAGAAAATTGAATAAGCCATTTTTACGAAAAGGTGGCTAACAATTGCCATGATCAGAGAAATATGTATGTAGTTAGATTGTTTGATAGATACATAGTTGTTTTACTTGTGATCATAATATAATGTTTGGTCTTAGAGAGAGAAGAGTGTCAGGCCGGTAGAAATAGACCGCAACTTCTTTGTGCCTCAGGGAATGGGACAGAGGGAGATTAGCTGGAAGAGTTAATGAGACTGCAGCACCCAGGTAACTCTGCCCACCGCACTGAACACAGTTGCTTAGAGCACAGTCAGTCGCAAGGGTGTGCAGCCTTCTCCCTATCTTTCTAGCAATTCTGTTGAGGCTGGAGGTGTACCAGCTTAGGGTAAACAAGGATTTGGCATCACATGTTCAGGAGGGCACACAATTCCATCTCCCACTGATTATTTTTTTTTATACAGTAGATATGAGGTTGTTAACTGTAAAATCTGATCTTCTGGGAAAAAATAATCCTTAGTATCAATCTTTTGAATTTAGCAAAGATGACCCAGTGTACTTAAAGGTATATTTTAAGGTATATTATAGCATCTTGTTTTTCTAGAACCTAAATTATAATTGAGACAAATTTATGATTTCCTTTTGTTTTTGTGAGTCATTTTTTACTCTAAGAAAGGCACCAAGAATCCCAAATCTTAGCAGTAAAAGTTCAGTTCCCTAGTACTTCAATGGCCTCATATTACAATTAACTGATGACCTTGAGTCCCTGAAGGATTTAGAGTAATTTAAGTACAGAGTTGCACCAAGCACTGAGAATACGCTTGCAACCAATTTTCTGTGTATGTAGTATACTACTGGATCACTCCTTTGTGCATGTCATTGACCCTTATCTATAATAATATATTCCAGCAGAGAAAAGGAAGTATTCCATGGTATGTTATTACTGTTCAGGAAACTCTTAGTTTTCATACCGATAAAGATATTAAATTAGAAAAATAAGCCAAATCCTTCTGTCTGAAATGCAGTTGTGACTACAGTTGACTGAAGCTCAATTACTTCAATAAACTTACTCCAAATTTCACTTTGATTAATTTACATTTTAATGAACAATTTTCACCTACTTGTCGAGTAGGTAGCTCAGCTAAATTTATTAAGTTATCATATAAACAGAATATTGTGATGCCAGAATTTAAATGGAGAAATATTTGATGTCCTATTCCAGAAATCTACTGTAAGTCTACAGTATAGAAAAGTACATTGGTCACCTCTGTATTTTAAATTTGGATTTATTTTACTGTTTTCCTGACCTTTAGGGTCATTCATAAATATCCTAGAAATAATTCTATGGGATTATGAGAGGATTTTTTTTAAAAATCAGTTAGTTATTATAGCTTTATATGCTGCATTTTTGTTAATTCTTTTATTTCTTTTTGTAATACTTGGGACTTCAGGGGAGTCATAGACTAAAAACATTCATTCACAAGCGTGCATAACGTTTCCTATTCCTATCGGTGTATGAGAGTGATCATTGATTTTGGTATACACTATTAAAGCCTTCTATATTAGTTAAACCTTTAAAAAGGACTGATTGTACTTGCCCTTTATGCGTCTTTTTCCAATAATACTGGTTATGGCTGTTAGTGTAAAAGACCTTTCTGGCTTATAATTATCTTTTCCTACCACTTGCATTTGATTCATGTAATAACCTTATTGTTTGCTGTTCGTGGCATTATAATACACAGCTGCAACAGGGATTTTGATTTTTAAGAAGGAATACTTAGTGTGTGCAGAAATGTAGAAAAAGCACTACGAAGGGGAAAAAAATACTCTTACATACAAATATCTTGATAGTTGACAGAAAGGAGAGAGACAACTACTGGGAAAAGACATAACGCAAGAATTTGAGGCCATTAAACATTTCCTACTATTCAGACAGCAGTCTGTTATGTAAAATACTAGGTCCTTATGAAAAACATTAAGCTGGTCTGATGTGACTGTGAAATCCTTATGTTTTGCCAAAGCATACAGCTTTTCTTATTAGGGACACCTTATTTTCTTTTTTTTCTATCCCCAAGGTTAATTTAGAAATATCTAGCAGACAGGTTATCTACCTGAACTGGAAATGTTTTCAGGCTTGTCTTTAGAGTTGCTGGACTTAAAAAATAATGTCAGCAAGACCAAAACCCCAATCCAAACTCAATTAAATTGTACAAGTGTTTTCACCAAGGGAAGTAAGGAGGGAGTAAACTGCTCTCCTTGAACTAGTGGATTTGATGCCTGAAATTTGCACCCTACATGACCTTCAGGTGCTTTAATACATGTCTGGTAAGAAAAGGGAGTTATTGCTTGTCAGTAAAACAAATGAGGCCCAGCTTTTAAGCCTAGATTGGGTTTGAAAGAATCGATACAGCTTGATGACACTTGCTTCAAGTGTCAGCCACACATTAACTTAAGGGGATGTGTCCTGTGCCTGCGTAGTATGCTGGTGTGACTTGAATCAGCTGCTAGTTTCTGGCTAACATTGTAACCAAAGGCTGCAGAGTAATCAGAGTAATTGTGTGCCATATCCCTTTCACTGCCCTAGCTCACCTTTCTTGGTTGGGTTTTTTTTGTTGGTTTTTTTTTTTTTTTTTTTTTAACCTGTTGTCATCCTACATGGAGTGCATTATGTAGTCTTCTTTATTTTCTTCTGTGTTACAGCAATACCCGGCCTGTTGCCTTCAGCTCACAGGCTTCACTGGTGCCTTCCTTATTACTAACAATGCAGCCTTTTGACAGCAAGTGCAAATTAGCAGCTAACAGGTAGCTTCAGGGCAGTGCCTGTCAGGCTGTGACAACTGAGTTAAGACCGTGAGGGACCCAGTGGTCAATTGGTTGCTATAAATTAGAATTAGCCAGGGAGTTTTTAAATCAAGTACTGGACAAAGTGATGCTAAGTTCAAGACATCCAATAGTTAACCTGTGCGGTGCTGAAAGAGATAAGGGAAAGATCTTCAAGTTCTTACTGGGGAATTCTTGTCCTTTGTTATATTGTAGAAGGAAATGCTAACATTGAACTCTTGAATATAGAACTGTCAAAGTTGGTGGGCAACAGAGTAATTAATTTGATAGCATGTCTTTAGTGCAGTGACCAACTTGTGATTTTTGGCAGGCATCATATAAATTCTGTGAAGCAAGGTGGAGAATACTTTCATATACTTCACCAAGAATCACCAGAGAGGAAGAATGCACTGAAAGCAGCCCAGCAGGCTCAGGTCACAAGATGGAGAACTGAGTTCCAGCCACCCAGATGCTCCTCTGATGTGGAGGAGTCAGATGAAGAGATAAACATGTAAGTCAACTCAGTGGGCTTTGGGTGGTCTGAGAGCAGTGGTTTTAAAAAGTGACCGTTTCCAGTTTCTGATGTTACTTGTTCTTGAAGCAGAATATTACTACTTGTGTGAACTAGAAAGAGAAAATGCTTAAGATCTGGGTAAATGAGCAGCTGTAAACTTAACAAGCATGGAAAAAAGATCCTGTTTAAAAAGGAAGACGTTTAGAAGGCAGGTTATGAACCTGGGAGAGGTTTTGTAGCCAACTCAGAAATGAGTCTCTCAGGAGAAAAGAAGGAGGCCTGATGAGTTTATACCATGCTTTTGTTCCCGCGATGGGACCACAGCATTAAGAATAAAAAAGAATTGCATTCAGCAGGATAAGTGGCTTAGCTTGCGGAGTGGGTTTCTCTCCATTTGATCATTAGATAGTCTTCAATCCTTTGGCTCACGCTGGTCTTGCCAGTGCACCTCTAATGCCTGTTGTAATGCTGTCTTCCATTTGTCAGCCCTTGCTAGGTGATGATTAAGTACTTGTTCAGCAGGACAGAGTAGCTCTTCTAGAAGTTACACATCTTTGGAACCTTATTGCATCGAAAGCTCATCCATCTCCAGCAGTCTTTTCTCATCAGTTTGCTGTGGCTTTTTTTCACTCCCAGGTACCAGCTTCCTCTCATTCACCTTAAAGAAGTCACCTATAGCTGTATTATTTAAATAGCACTATGAAGCACTTTGATCCTACGTTAATGAAGGCTATGTGAACATTTTAGGTAAACAAGATTATTCATTTAAAAAAATAATAAATTGAATGCATAAGAACCTCCCTGAAAACTTTTTTAAACTATATGCTTATTATTCTTTTTGATATGTAACTTCTATCTACCCATAACTCAGCTAATCCATGTTTATTGCAGACAAGTAATTTATTACACATATGAAAAATACTATTGCCTTTTTTGTGACCATTCTGATTACTGAAGTAATTTTCTTCTGTAAGGAAAGGCTTCTTTCTTCAGCAAGGCTGACCTATAAAGATTTAATGTTCCTTTTTCCTTTATGAAGGAGGATACCTGCATAAGCAAAATTATCTTCATTTAGACACTGCTTCTCCTAGCAGTAAAAAAAACTTCTATTGGAGCAGAGTATACCAGGCTTGTGGGTGAATACTGACAAAGCCACTTTAATCCTACCTCTGCACCAGGGGTATTGCCAATTGTAAAAATTTATTACTAAATCTTAGAACTATCCTAAAAATCTACAGTAGCAAAAGTTCCTAGTGTGAACATGATATCCTTTAATATTTTCTGTGTGTTGCTTAAAACTAGTATTAATTGAGAGTTTAACTTCATTCTTAGAGAAAAGAACTCTAACATCTGCCAGAGGGACTTCATTAGACTTAGGATCAGATGTCAAAATTAAGGAGTCTTATGGATAACTTTCTCAGCTCCAGGATGCGTTGAGGGGGACAGGAGTACAGAATGAAACACACATGAAACAAGAAACGCATGGCTTTGGCAGGTGTGCCTTTACTCATTCAGTCTGTCCCATGTGGCTTGCACACCTGCAGGAGCCCTGCTAGCACGTGTTAGTTCCAGTTGTGCGGTTATACATATGCTTGCCTGCAGTGGTAAGCAGTTTAAAAGGAGGTGGGGGGAAGCCTAAATACAAAATAGAAACCATTATCTTTTGTGGAGACTTACTTCACTCCTAGCTTTCATAGTGCTGACTTTTAAAAATTAGGAACTTCATGGATTAAGAAAAGCTCTGAAGCAATGTTAAACTGCTGGGGCATGATGTCTCTTTTTAACAAATGATGTCTGGCTTCAGTCTTTCAGAGTGGCTGAAAGTGTTGGCATGCTTTTATATGGACAGATTTCAGTGATGGATGTAGGCCTTTTCCACTCCGCTTCCCTCTCTTATCCTGTAAGACAACAGCAAATATTAAGCCTCTAGTGGGACTTTCTTACTGCTGTTAAATAACTTGTAGCATTTAATTTTGTTATCAACTCTTTTAAATGTATTGACACTCTAAACTTGTTAACAGTTTCTTATCATAACAGACAAAGCAGAAATTTAATTATCCCTCATTAGTAGGAATATGGACTCTGTCAGACACTTCACTGTCTATACAATGGTCTCACTGTCTATTCTGGCATTCTGTTGTTCATTAGGACTACAGAGGGGAGAAAACTGGAAATGTTATTAGAGAAAGCACAAGACAGGCATGTTGTTTTGAACAGTAAAAGTATGTGGAATTCATGTGCTCTGTTATCTTTATTAAGTACAAAATTATAGTTACAATTTATCTAAGATTATCTGAATGAAGAAAACCACTTCTTGAGATTTTGTGTAAGAACTTTTTGGACGGCAGGAACACCTGCCAGCTTATAATGTTTGTTAGATATCTTATTTGATAGACAAAAAAAATGTAAGTTTATTAATTTGTTAATTAGCTGAAGAAAATAGATGTTGATTTCTGTTTAAATAAAGTGCTGAGATGCCCGTGCCAGTCTTGTATGTACTATTTACAGTTGCTGCTTCGCTTTAGGAAATTTGTATCAATAGAACGCTTGAGGCATGCACTCATCAACCCTTGTTCCAACTAGTTGCTAGTATGTAGTAGGCCATAGTAAGCTGACACCCCCCAAACTACTTCAGATCTAGAAAGGAAATGTTAATCCAGAATCATTATTTCATTAATCTAGGAAGTCTTTGCTAAAGAAATCTGCATAAAGCTTTGACTCACCTACATCAGTTAAATTCTCTGCTATATTGTTATGGCCAGTATCACTTCAGTTTTTTACGAATTTATGATCCAGCATATAATAGTTCATGTTATATTTTCTGTGTAGACCTCTATCTTCTGTATACTAGCCGTATACGAAGGCTACAAAATCTCACTGTGCTTATTAAGCTTGAATCTCCATTGTCTAACACAAGGTGCAGGTCGTTCTTTTTATACTTGGGAAAACCAGCTGTAAACGTTCTGTTTTCTTGCTCGGTAGCATTTTATAAGTACTTTGCACAGGTATAAATGGCCAAACAGGCTTGTGTCAGTGAAGGAACAGTGCCTACAGCCTATAGAGAACTCAGTTTTCTGTTACATTGGTTTGGCCAGCCCTCAAGGACTCCCTGTCATTGGGGTGAATCTTTTTGACTTTATTGTCTTCTGCGCACACAATATGTTAACCCAGGAAAAACTGAACAGAATTTGAGGCAAATCTTGAAACTTTGGCCTTGTATATAATCCTACTGACTCCATCAGCATGATACCAACAGAAAAAAAGTGTAATGGAAAGTAGGCACAATCTTGGCATCTTTTCTCAAACAAATCAGTCACATTATTTTGTCTGCCCCAAAAATTGATTACACATAAATGCTTAATTGCTAATAATAAGTATTAGTATAAATATGTAAATGCAAATGATACCATATTTATAATTCATAAAGTACCATCAACATTAGAAATATAATTATATATGCTGGTAAACATAAATATCAGATTTGTAATATTAATAAATGCTAATAAGTGCAGTAATTAACAGTTTAGAAATACACCACAGTATTTTTTTAAAGGTAAGGAGAGGAGGGAGTGTGGTGATATGAACATAATAAACAGTTTTACGGTTCTGTCTTCATTTCATATACTCCTATTTTAACTTCAGTCTTTGTCCTTTCCCACAGTTGCTCTCTAACAGAAGGCAACCACCTGAGGAAGTCGGGGAAGAAGAAAAAGACGACCTTGTGGTCTTTCACTCCTGTTTATTCCAGTGTCTTGATTTCAGTCCTCCCTGGAGCAAAAAGGTATATTTGAAGGCAAATATATGTCCTGCCCTCCTTGGTAGGAGGACATGAGTGAAATTCACAGCAATGCAGACCCATAATAGATACACCTAGAGCTGCTGTTCAGCTGGGAATGTGTCCTGAGAATTTCAGGAGTTTATGGTGAAATAGTCTGTCTTTACTAATAACAACTGTTAAATTCTAACATTAAATGATTGAATCCTAATGAGATACTGATAACCTTTTATGTGCACGTGTACACAAACACACATCATTCGCTTTGCTGATCTTCACTCAGCAACTTCTAAGTAGCATAAAGTTTTCTTAAGTGATATAGGTCTCAAGATTATTAGGCTCATTTTAAGGAAAGGCTGTCAAAATTAAATTTTAATCCCAGTTAAAAAAAGTAGGCCTTTTTTTTCATAGGCCTATGAAAGAGAGAGGGAGAATACAGTACTGGTACGGTGTATGCTTCTATATTTTATTCTATATTTTATATTAGTCACTAATACTTACATGCTGCTTTTTCTTAAATACAGAGCTTAGAAGTTACTGTAGAATTCCAAACCCATAAGAGTCCATACCTTAAAGGGATAAATGCTAGAGTCCTCATAGGTGTTATAGCACTGAGCGCATTATCAAGATAGGGCCATTGAAAACTTCACATCCAAAAATATGCTTTCAGGATTCAGAGTTACGTATTAACATTACAAAAACCTTGAGAAGTATCTAGAATTCACTGGGACAATGAAAAAGATCATCTGCTACAGAAGTGCTTAGATGTGTGTATTTCAGCCAGCATGATGCCAGTTTGACTGTTTCTATGACAGTGTAGTATAACATATTTGTTTCTCCTCTTTGCAGTAAATGTATTTTCCAACAACTGTGTGCCATACACTGGCTTTTGGAAGCTTTCACTTTTGAATCCAACGGTTTGATGCATTCAATATTAAGCTGTTAGAATCAAAGGTACGTGTGCAATGCGTCATAGTAGATGGAATGAGGAGTTTGGGACCTTCTGTCCTTTATATGTTGTTGTTTCTCTTCTTTCAAGTAATAACTGTTTGAGTGATACGTTGTTACTTCTGTGCCATGCAACAAACAAATTTTGCCCCCATGAAGTCAGCAGGGAGTTATATAGTCAAATCAGTGGTGCAGCATGGTCCTCTGTTATTGCAGGTTGCAGAACTAGGAGAAAACACTGAGCTATCCCAGCCAAATTTAGCTGTATTTTCTTTTTCTCTTTTTGGTTAATAATTATGCAACTTAAATACATGTAGTAATACATGTGTGTATATTCCCATAGCCTTCCCTTGGAGGATTATCCCAGTGAACTCAACAAGAGTTCCATACACATTGTAATTACGGAACAAAGCCAGCTATTAAGTGGTATGTAGTAGCTGGATTTATTCGCTCAATTATGTATGACAGTGATGGGTACTTGTAAAAGATGCATTGCTTCTGAACTTTTATACTGTTAAAAGTAAATATTAAAGTTCCCAACATTTTTAGTCAATAAAATCATTTTGACATAACATGTATTTAAATTATTCATGTTTGGTAAAAGAGCAGTTTATGCTTTATTTGCAGGGCAGAGCTCTTCAAAGCTGTTATCTCTGTATATTCTCAGTCAAGACAAACTGTGCCCATGTATAACAGAGGTGGCAGAGTAGCGTTATATAGAGTTAGCATGATACACTGGAGGAGGGAATCAGTCCAGTATATATTGTGGATGGTTTTTTCACCTCTTTACATATGAGGACCAATCAATAGACTGGGATAAAAGAAACAGTTTGTCAGCAAGTCTCACAGAATACAGGCTGAGAGCAGAGTATAAATGCGTAAAGCCCTGGATTAATTTCCAGGTTCTGAAGTAGTGCAATCTCTTGTTGCATACTTGCTTCTGCTCTCTGTTGCTGTCTCTAACCACCGCTCCTCTCCTTTGATGTCATCTGATCTGCATGCACACACGCTTCGTTACACAGTAATCATGAAAAATTAGGCTTACATTTAGATCATATAGTCTCTTGTCTGTAAAAAACGATATATTTTTTTAAATGTGATTAAGGAAGCAAGCTTAGAACACTCATCTGCTTTGTAAAACCTTTGATTAGATGGGGACTGAATGATAAATGAAGCTACCTCAGCAGTGACCTGTTATACTGCAGCTTCCACATTTACCTTTGTCAACATGATGTAACATTTAAATTTTTGGACCAGTATAGATCTTCACTCAGCTAATAGCATGGAAAGGTCAAACTTGTATGAACCTGCTGTCACTTCTGTCTATGAAATCTTGATATACTGTACAAAATTCTTCAGTACTTGCGCAGAGGAAGTTGAGAGCATAATCTGACCCAGTATATGCATGATAGTTTGTCGAATGACTGTGCTTTCTTTAGGTGGTTCTTCACTTGTGACTGTAACTCACTCATGGCTTATACACCTTGCATTGTCTTTCCATTTTTTATGAGCAAAGATCTACATCAGAGTAGCGGTCAGCCACCATTTAGTCTCCATTTATTACATTTCTTGAAAGAACTTAAAAGAAAAGCAAGAATCTCGAAATGGAAAACTAAATTGTTTTCACTTAGGGACCCTGGTAGTTGTAAAAAAACAGCAAAAGAAACAGAAGAGGAAAAGTTAGCAACATACATGTGGGACCTCTTTATTACAAACACAAAGGTAACTTCATTGTTAATTTCTCCCTTGAGACTTAATCCAACTTTTCAAGCATTTGTTTTGTTGCTTTAATGAACTCCATGATACACATTTTATACTCTGGATCTTGTGACTGCAAGACTACCAGTGTCTGTAATATTTGAAGAATAATGATTTGATACCAGGTAACAGGAAGAGCAGTATGTACCTAATTGAAACTGTGGCTTGGTCCTAGTATTAAGTACTGATGTGGGAAGAATTAAATATTCAGCTAAAACATAACTAGCCTCTTGTTTGCCTTTGGCCCCTTTTTTGTGACCTAGAGTCATGTAGCAGTACTTGTTCTCACAAATAGGCCTTTTCCAGTCCAATGGAGATGTCAGACTGGTATCCTGGAGGCCTTACTCTGCTATGTTCAAGTCATGATTTGTTTGGTTGCCTTTTTACACAGAATTTAAAGCTAAATTTGGAAATAAATGCCAAGTGTTGAGAGCTTTAAAGAAAGCAGGATTCACTTGCCACATTGAAAGCAAAGCCAAGGAAAGGAGAAAACAAGCAATTCAGATGAAAGCCTTTTAAAAGAAAAAGTTAATACCTGAGAGGAAATGAAACACTATAAAACTATCTGTAATGCTGGTTTACTTGTGAAACCACAGACAGGCTTTTTGGAACTGCTGAAGTGACTGAAGGAAAATTGAAGGGGAATGAGTGATGCTTACGAGTATAACTAGGAGAACTCAATAAAGAACCAGTGGGTTTCTCACTGTGTAGCACATCTTACATTTTGATCTTCAGCAGCTTTTAGTTCCTTGCTTTGCCCCCTATAAGGCTAAAATAAACAAGCTTTGTGAAGTGGTTTTAGGACCCTAGGTGAGGTACTCCTAGAAATATGAGCTGTTGTTACATGCAGGCTGTTTGCTCTTGCTATTGGTTGAGACTTGCAACTTGTACCCTCATGACATAGTAATTAAAATGATTCAGTAGAAGATTGCAATTTCTGTTGGGGCAAAACAGCTTTCTTTTTCCTGCAAAACAGCAGGAAAAGTTGTGAAATTTAGAAGACAAAGATTCTGTTTTCATGTAAATATTCTTCCTGCTATTAGCAAACAGAGGGAGAGTTAGCAGGTCACACAAATAAGAGTTGTTTCTAAATATGAGGCTTTCTGATTTTTCCAAGCAGTCTTAGCAGTTTTCTAGAATTGGGTCCAAATGAATGTGAGCAGAAATGTCAGTCTTGATGTGTCTTTTAAAACTTACATTGCTGAGACTTTTATCGTTTTCCTCCTTGAATTAATGACAATTTCCTTCTTGTCACTTACACTAATATTACTTGGAAACTGCTTTACATATTTGATAAGAAACTTCTAGTGGTAGTATTGGGTTCCTTCAGAGACGCTTGCTTTGTAATACACGTTGTTCTGATTATCAAGTGTTGGTTAAACCATGACATCAAGCCTGCAGAACTGTCTGCTTTCAGACTTCAGGTTTACATTCCTGACACAGAAAATTAATTTGCTAGGTCATTCGGGTGTTGGGAGGAGACCCGAATATTTATCAAACCACTCTGACCTATTTTTCCCTGTACATGAGAAGGTTGCTCGATTACCAACCCTCTCTACAGTTGCAGTTATGTGTTTACAAGTTAGCTTAATCTGTTGGCATTAATGTTACAGTAAAGGCATATTGAAGAAAGATAACAAAATGAAGGAGGTCCTACCCAAGAAATCACTAGCCTGTTTGAAGTCACTGGAGAAAAATCTACGAGGTTACAGAAGAACCATAAGGATCTAAGATTGGTATTAGTTACAGAAATGTGATTCTTTGTTGTTAAACTGCTATAGAAAACACCTCCTTTCTATTTATTTTTTCTTCTGTGTACAGAAATTTACCTGGAAAGCATGATATGATCCACTTAGCAGGACATCAGCTCTGGTGTATCTCAGCTTAACAGTCAGTCATCTCCTTGTGGTCAAATCCCTTGTGGCAGCAAAACTTCCACTGTACTTTGCTCTGAAGACGTCAAGATTAATGAAGCTTCATCTGATCTTATGAGTGAGTCAGCATGACCTGAAGAACAACCACCTCTTCTCACCTGTAAGTTACTTTTCTTGACTGCCAATAAATATCAAATGGATTTGCTTTTGGTGTTATTAGGGAGAACATGTGTCAAAGACAATACTAGATGTACTAGTATATTTCTCTTCAGGCATATGGAACTTTACAAGTCTTTCTGTGCCTTCCCCATTAGCAAATTGGTTTAAAGACAATGTAATTCCATGTGAGTATTAAGTAAAGATTTTAAATTGAGTTACACCAGTTGTATAATCAGACTGTCATCCACATCTATAAGGTCCAGCAGGCAGTGAAGGCAGTGAAACTTTCCTCTGTCATAAGCAACTGATCCACTGAATATGTATCTGTCTAATTTAGGGGGTTCTATTTAACTTAGGGGTTTCTTACTCTGTATTCCTCCTACTCATCCATCAGTGATTATCTGCACTTGATAGACCTGACAGAATAGTTTTATCTGTTAGCTCTGCAATGTGTTCCAGTACAAAGCTAGGTAATCTTAAATTTTTTTTTCTCTTCCTTCTAAGTAAAGCTGAACCAGAACAGCATGTTGGCATGTAGTACTGCTAATTAGCTTTTAATTGATATTATATTATCGTTATTAAGCTGACATCATGCTATGTTAGACTCTAAATTGCCACTCCGGAAGGAGCTTTTGGAGTCATCTGGGATAGTTATGTGAATGTTCAGTAGCTATCAAAAAGGCAAGAAGGATACTAAGAATGAAGTGGAAGACAAAGCAGAAAACATGTTAGGAAAAAATACAGATGTTTTCTATATGCTTCTTCAGTTTCAGTCCTGCCAGTGCAGACAGGCTGGTATCAGAAGCAGTAGAGTTTGATTGAGGGGAAAAAAAAAAGTGTGATGTATGGTAAAGATACAGAATAGCTTCCATATGAGAACCAATTAAATGGACTAGGGCTCTTCAGTGCTGAAAAACAGCTGAATACAGGGTTATGACAGATCTCTGTAACACCACAAAGTGCATGGGAAAAAGCAATTAGAGTAGTTATTCACAAGTACCCTTGGTACCAGCTTTATGGCGCACCAAATTATATTTCCTGGCAGAAAATTTAAAGCAATGGGAAGTATTTTCATGCAACAAATGATCAAACTTAGGAATTCATTGCTACAATATATTTGTGGAAGTGTATTCAAGTCCAAAAACTATTTAAATGAACAGAAGAAAAAATTGCTCTTAAATGTAAAGGAATGGATACATTCTCTGGGTCTGAAAGACCTTTAGGTTCAGACTCCCAGAAGCTGGGTGGATATATCAGGAAACTTGCGATAACATCGTATGTTACCTGCACAGCTGCTGCTGTCCATGGCACTAAGCATAGATGAATGGCCTTCCTATGACATGAATCGGGGGAGCAGAGAATTCAAAGCTATAATTTCAAGCAAATTCTTTACATAGGTGAACAATTGGTTTGAGTGTGACATGCGATTTGAAAAAAATCTTGAGAGCTGTAGCAGCTGGGAACCTCTGTTTGCTATGGGACATAAAGAGGTATCTTGTGGTATTTGTGATGTATGGGAAGGATGTTCAGTGTCCCCTTTGGAACAGCATTTATCATGTGATTGCCTGTGATTTCAGGAGACTGGCCTGAGTTACCAGTCTGGTCCTCTCAAGCATTATCTTCTTAGCTTTAAAAAATATGAGAAGGTAGTTTCTGCAGGGCAGCTCTGTAGCAAAGGTTGAATTGTGTAATGAATTCTGAAGCTGCTAGAATCATGTTTAATCCAGGATTCTGATTATAGGATGCTTCATGAACAAATCAGAAATGGATTAAAACTGCCCTATAGCCTTAAATCCCAAATTCACAAAGCTTCATGTAACTCGTAAGACATAATTTTGAGAGCACACACAACCCTACCCCACACGTATGCATATATTTATTTAAAAAGTGGAAAAGAGATTCTGTAGTAGGCAGCTAATCAGTAGACACAGCAGAGTGTGACTCTTACAGAAAGATTTATTTTAAGGAAAGAATTCATAACTCAATATAAAGCCTTTTGTCCCAACTATAATTTAGATGCTGTTGTTTGGAGACTGCTGCTGTAGAATGTCTGCTTATACAGATTTGACTTTTTTAGTGCTGTTGGTTGAGTGAAGACCTGTACTAGTCTAATGTTACGTCATGTTTACAAAGGTAAATATGGAAGTTGAAGTCCTTGCAGCTGCAGCATAACGACAGGTCGCTGCTGAAGTAGTTTCATTTATCATCCAGTCCCCACCTAATCAGTCAAAGGTTTTACAAAGCAGATGAGTGTTCTAAGCTTGCTTCCTTAACCACATTTTAAAAAGGGTCTCTTTTTGTGCAGATAGACTATATGATGTAAATGTACTAAATGTAAGCCTAATTTTTCATGGTTACTGCATAATGAAGTGTGTGTGTATGCAGATCAGTTCAGATGGCATACATTTTCTTCACACTGAGAAGTAAAATGTGAGACCTGTATCTGAGAGATTAAACACTAACTGGATTTTATCCCCAAAGCTTTTGGGCCAGCAGTTTAGCTTTGAATTCTCAGTCAAAAACATACTTTTAAAGGAAGAGGTATAAATATTTGTGCAAGGGATCTTCATTATAAAACGCATACCTGAATTCGAGGCTTTTCCTTGGAATTGAACACTGTCTTTTCAGTTGATTTATCATTGTTAGATCCCTGCCAAACAGGTAAATATTAGTACCTCATTTCACAGATGATTAACTAAGGCGTAGAAATAGAGGTCAGGTGAAATTACTACATTCTTTTTTTTTTTTTTCTCTTTTCTAATTAATTTCTTAGTAGCTTACAGCTATGGAGGTTAATGTTTCAAAAATATTATGAATATGGGCAAGCTTGAGTATTTGTTTTCCCAGTTTCTCCAGATGGAGAACTGGAACAGATTCTAATGCTACAAAATGGAGAGCAGAGAGGTATTGTGCCCTCTGTTTCTGTTGATCAGCCAATGAGAGGAGCTGTAATTTTGTGGTATTAGCCCTGGTTTGCTTCCTGTCATCCCTGCCCACAATCTGCCAGAAGGACTGCTTTCAGGACTGGTTTTAGACAACTCAGCTGATCTTGAAGAAAAAATCAAATGCAGCTGCTGCTTAGTATAGCCCTCTTCCCCTGAAGCACCATTATCTGCAGAGTAGATGGGTTTCAGATATCCAGCTACTCAATCTGCCCAAATGGTAACCATAAATAGAAAGGACTAGGTTCTTCTAACATGGGTTCTGACACTGCATGCCAAGAACAGATGAGATTTGTATGCAGCCTTATCTCAGTTTGAGGAGAGGCTCCCTGCCCGTATCAATGTCAGGTTCTAGACCCCGTGTGGGTCAGCTTTTGTATTCAAACTGCTCCTCAGCTCTAGAGTTCTAGAAGATCCAGTGGCTTAGCCAACATCTTACAGGCTTACACTTTGAGACTAGTAAGGGTGGCAGTGGAGCCATCATTAGAACTAGTCAGTGCTAGAATTTAGGAGTTTCTGACTGGGACTTTGGCACTACTGAAACTCACCTGGCCACAGCTAATAGAATATCTTAATTATAAGCATGGTTCTTTAAAATGTTAACCCATTAGCTGGTGCCTAGCAACTTCTTCCATCCATGTCTTACATTTATAAATTCACAGTGTAATATTCAGATCTGTACTTTTAACAAGTATAAATAGTTTGTGCTGCTATTTAACACAGTCAACATTTAGCGGTGATTTTCTCTTATACTATATGTGGTGTTTCACAAAAATGTAGGAAAAGGACCTTTTGAATTTGTGAATTACAACTTCAAGGTGAGTGCTCAGTAAAATGTCTCTTATTACCATGTAGGATATATTGAGCACCTCAGAGGATGACTTAGAATTTGAAAGCTAACACTAGGATTTTTAATAACAAGTGTGACAGTTGTTTTTACTGCACGAGTGATTGGAGGGAATAATACAGAGTAGATGGCCGTCTTGGTGTCTCTCCAGAGGTTTGGCATCAAAGCAGTAATGAAAAGCAGTGAGGAGGGAAACAAAGATGTCAGTTTGAAGGAAAACAGTGAGTTAAATTGGCTTCCAGGTATTCAAAGGAGAAGAGAATATAAGCATTCACGTTATAGTGGAAGGCAGAAAGGAAGTGAAGTGTTATTAGTGAGAGAGATTTGCTCGAAGGTGGATAATCTGGAAACTATAGCCAGTGAAGTGCTACTTGAGGATATGTCTTTAGTTTTAGTGGATGCTGATAAGGAGACACAGAGGGGTAATTAGATACCTGTTGATGTTAAATGTTTTAAATTCCTTATGACATTTAAAAGAAGAATGGCAAAGTGATACAGTAGACTTAGAAATTCAGAAGACTTGACATTTATGCCAGTAGAATGCTAACAGCACAGTACAATAACTGAAAACAGACTTTCTGCATAATTTCTTCAAACCTACCTATTTTTCTAATACACTATTCTGATAAGCATCTAATGTAAAAAATATTTGGTATCTTCTACTTGATGGTTTGAGGGTCTTTTTCACAGTTGAAAGAACAAAGCTTATGTTTTCAGATATGATTGAGTTTGGGGCACTCATATTTGGGTACCTATCTTGAAACCTCCTTAAAAATCTGCTTCTTTCTTGAAGAAACTTTAATTTTTAGAAATACTAAATAGCAAGTTTCTTTAGGATGTCTCATTCAAGCCAGCATATATGGCATCCTTTCTGCAAGGAAGAGAGGAATGCACTACTGAGTTGGCATGTTTTTACAGATTTTTTTTTTTTATCAGCCCTACAGAAAGTCATCAAGGTAACAAATGAAGATGTGTCAAAAGATGTCCATAAACGAAAAGATATGGTTAAGAAGATAGGACTGCAATGGTATGTTACCGAATAACTAGGAGAAGCAACTAATCAGGACAAAACCTAAGGGGTTTTTTAATTTCTTTTTTTTTCCCCTCCCCTGAACAACTGAATCCAGCATTCAGTGAATTCAGATGACATTCATTTTTTTGGCATGGGTGGCAGAATAGCCCATTTTACTGCTGTGCAAGCAGTTATGTATTTTCTGTAAAATACCCCGTGAATCTTGCTGCTGCAAAGAGAAGAGCTCTTATGCTCAGCAGCTTTGTAGAAAAAGCAGTGTTCTATTTTATTCCAGTAGAATTGTTTCCATTTCTACCACTTCACTTTTCAGCATTCTCTCTCTAATGTTTCCAACTAAGCTTACATTAGATGTGTTCCCCCATTACTCAGTTCTGTGGTGGTTTCCACAGTTTAAGATCAACATGAAAAACTATTCCTACAATTAGACTTTGCTGAAGCATTTTTTCCCTTGAGTTGAGGTCAAGAGAAATAATTTTTTTTGTACCTGGATAACTCCAGCAAGTCTGTAATATTAAGCATGCTTTATCAGCACCTGTAGAATTTTTCACATTCTGGAGAAGGCATACTGTACACTATTTTAAACCTTGTTGTGTCTTAAAGTTTGTTGCCGGTGGCTGAGAACTACAGAGTAAACATGCCATTCATTAAGGACCAAGAAAGTACAATATCAAGGAAGCAGAGGCCCAGAAGGCAGGGGTAAGGGTCCAGTTCTGGTTTTGAAGCACATTATATGCTGTATAAACTGAGCACTCTGTTTGGAAAGCATTTGGTATGCAAAAGTCAGAGAGCATTTTATTACATGACACCAGAGCAGGACAGCAAAACCTTGCAGCACATCTAGTACGTTTCAGTGCAATGCGAAGGCACTTTCCTGGAAGGATGTGACTGGAATGTAGTATGGTAAAAATCCAAATTGATTATAATTTACAGGGGGGGTTTATTCATAAAATTCTTTCATGAATCTGATTAATTAACAAAACCTGTAAATGCTATTAAATTTGGATTTTTACTGAGAATAAGGAGATCTCAAAATTTACATGGGCTCACGTTGCTGTATGTTCTGAGCAACACAGCTGCTTACCACAAAATGGTTACTGCAAGATGTTAATTCTAGTTTTCTGTGTTGTTTTAGTTGCAGTTGCCATATCAGCTCTTTCATTAAAAATAAGTTTAGCTTGTGTGCTGATATGAGGCAGAAGTTCAGAGCAGTATGTGAAGAAGCAGCTTGTTGTTTACATGATACCCTAGTGACCCCTGAGAGGTAGGAAGAGTATACTTTTAAAACACTACACACCTTGCTTCTGACCGGATTTAGGACTTGTCTTCAGACCTTTTAAAGATGCACTTATATGGACTGACATTAAAATAAGAATATGGGAGAGGGGATGATAAAAAGTTTTATGACTGTATACAGAAAATATGTTACAGGTTAAATATTTACAGCAGTATTTTGGGATATTTCTGAATTACTTTTCTGGAAGTAGTTTTGCTAAAAACATTGGATATATTTACTTTGGGCATCACAGTCCTTTTCACCCAAAGACATAATAGTAAATTTAGTCCATATACAATTGGTATGGCTGTCTTGTGATCTCAGAACTGAAAACACTGTATTTGTTCTTCAACATTATTTTGACTCTTCTCACAGTCCTCTCCCAAGACTTTTTCCCAGATCAGTGACATTTCCACCTTGTTGACCAGCCAAAGCCTGGCATCCTTTTCCTTTCACCCAGAAACATGTATCTGTGATGTTTGTACATATTCTTTTGTCTCATTAAGCACCAGACCTGAGATCCTTCTAAATATTGCTTTGAAGGGTGTTACAGGCACAGGTGGGTTTTTTGCTCCTCTCACTTCCTCCTTCTTTCCAGTCTTCAGTTCCATTCTGTACTTAAATTATTTTGTCCCCGGAATTTTTCTTATCTGGAGCTGGGTCCTTGTTTTCTTCCCTGAGTAGCTGTTGTGACTGCATAAGGAACTAACCATTCCAGCATCTTGTAGTATGGAAGGGTAAATCAGAGGGAAACTTTCTACTTGCAGCTATTTTACCATTCTCCATACAGCCACACAAGTGTGTTGTGTTTGATCAGCGTTTAAAATACATGTTGTATTTTAAATAATATTGTACCCTAAATCACTATACAGTCGGGGTTTTTTAAGCAGTGGATATCTGATAAAGAGTGGATGTTGAATTTCAGTTTAAATGTTTTGATTCTGAAGTTTGTTTCTTACCTACAGCCTAGAGTTAGTATAAAATGTAAACGCTTCTTAATATGTTTGTAGAAATATCAATGTAGACAGAACACAAAAGCAAAAATCGCATTAGCGTCCACAGACTTAAACATACAATGTGGTCTTCACATTCATTGTTTTCTGCCTTCCTTAGTGTCTTCCCAGTTAAACATTACCATACTTCTACACAGTTAAAATACAGCTTTAACTTTTACTTTTTGTTGTTGCTTGTTGTGTTTTTTAGAAGACAGGAAGAGCGATGTTGTCAGAAATGCTAGGCTTTGAAACAATTGAAGTATTTCAGAAGAGACATGGACAGAATAAGACAGCTGGGAATGACAGCTGAAAGAAAACATGATGAAGGTAGACTAAACTGGTAAGAAGGTCCCAAACCCCTCAGTTCAAATGAGATGGTCAGGGTCCCAGAGTTCTATCAGTAGTAAAAAAAAAAAAGATTTCTTTCTTTTCTTTTTTTTTTTTTTTCCCTCCCCAAAGCAAAGTATCACTAGAAACCACTGAATCAGTTGCTGGAAACACAGGCTTTTCAAACTGGTAGCAACAAAAATACAGACATGATCTCCAGGAGCCAGGTCTCAGCCTGCTCAGCAGATGGTTTAATTGGAAATGGTGTGAAAGGGGATAACGAAGAGTTCTTTTCCAGTGATAATGGGCAAAAAGCACTCAGTCCTTGAATTTGCACACTCTCCCCAGCGTGCAACTTTATAGGAGACTTCTTTCACTAAGAAGTATGTAAAACACACTGTACCTTGAAGATAAGAGGTACTGTATAAATGTCCGTGGGTTAGATTGACAACTTCTTACTGAACTGAACATTCACAGTTTGAAAACCGATGGCAAAGGATTCTTTGGCTCTAGCTGTCCATCCATGAACTGCAGATAGATAATATTGCAACACTTACAAGGGCAAGTAGAGTAATAACCTAAATGCTTTCCAGTACAATAATTCTGCAGATTACAAGCATTTTATGTTTGGAAGGGTATTAGCTGTATCCAGTCAGCAGCTTCCAGATACACGCTAGAAATAGCCTACCAGAATACCCCAGCAAGCTCACAGCATGTTCCCTGCTGCCCTGTCCATGAGAAATCCTTGGACCTGGGATTACAGAGTATGCAAATGGCATGGAATGGTGTTTCGTTTGGGTTTGGTTTTTTTTTAGCCTGCTCTGTTTTGCTCTCCTGGCTAGTAAGCCTTCTGTCCTTCAGAATCTGAGTTAACAAAAGTCCATTTCTAATCTCAGGTCCAAAATGCAGCTGGCCCCAAGACACATCAGGAACACATCAGTCATGCATTAATGAATAAACCTAATCTTGGCCTATCTAGCAGAACTCTGGTTTTAATTGTCAAGCATATATGCTCCAGCTGTTCCCTAAATTTTAGATCTGGCATGTAAATAAGCCCCGAAACGGGAGTGGATGTGGCTTTGCTTTTATACTTCTAGTTCTGCTAGAAGAAGCCTTAATTTGGACAACGCTCCATGAGTGTAAAGGAGACTATACCAGTATGGCTTTTTACTTTTCCCCCTATGCAAGAACAGTACTACAAGTCTGCTGTTCCTTTATATGAAAATTGTGCTTCCATAGAGAGGAGGCTGTCTTGCTTTGAACTGTGCCAGCACAGTTATACGAGTATATGCTTCTATGCCAGGCCTGTTCTGCGAAGTGCTATCTATCCATGAGGGCGTGAGATGTGAAATCTCTGCCAAGGCTGGTCAACCCCCTTGTGGAGACACAAAGTCATGACAGAGAAATTACTTTCCCCATAGCACTTGTTACATTTACAACAGGGCTGTTTTTTCCCCATGCTCTTGCAAACACTGCTTAGCCAAGAAAGCTGAATCACAGTAGGAACACTTTACTGGTATATGGTGTCAGTCCTAGTTGTCTTATCTCTCATGAACTGAGAAAAACCGAAAATAATGTAAAATACAAACAGTGCAATAAAGAGTACACTGAACATAGCTTCCTTTCTCAGATAAAGTATCTTAATGCATGGGTGGATTATACCCAGGTTACCATAATCGTGTCATATACAGGCCTTTTAATGTACCCAGGGATAATAAATTGGCTATACAGCCATACCAGCAGTGCACTACTGAGTGTAGAACTGGCCCTGTTGAAGACAAGAACCTTTGTGTTTCGTTTTTCACTGAAAAGGGGGAAACTCCTCACCCCTCTCCTGCTGTACCAGTAACATGTATCCTAAACTGGAGGGAGGCAGCACTTTCTGCTGGTGTGCTGAAAAATCTTCAGCCCTTTGCAATGAAAGCCACAGCACACCCCAGTCATGCACAGTCTAGAAAGGTTTGGAACATCAGTCTCCAGGACTGTCGAAGCAGCACTGCAGAATTTACACAGAATATTAAAAAAAAAAGGCAGTCTTTTCACAAGAGTTTTATTTTCATTGTAATGTGTAATTCTGCTTCTGAATCTCTATATTCAGAGTGAAATGGTAAAGACTGCATGTTACAGTGCACTTACATCAGTGAGATTTATGTCAGCACATAGAGATAGCAGAATGATGGTAGCACAGGGAAAAGGGATAGTAAAGAGAATCAGAAAGTGTGTCAGATCAGGCACTGATTGCACTGGAAAATCTGTAGAGGCTAAACAAGATAAATAGAGAAATGATGAAGAGGACAGATCTGTAGTAAAATGGAAACATTAGTTAGGATTTTATTATTTCCTTTCATGCCCAAGTTTGTCATCCAAAATTTAAATGAACAATGAAGAAGCATCTATTTCAATGCCCTGCAAGGGGAATTGGTGCACAAGTCCAATAAAGTAAAGCTCTTTCACATTATTCATTTGGAATTACACTGAGTGTTGCATTCCCCAAAGAGCCATTTTTTCTGTGGACGTTATGGAGGTGGTGAAGTGGCAGAAATGCCAGACAAACCCAGTTATTAATCAGATATGCATTTGTTCCCATGGCTTCTTTTTTATTGCTGCTGTTCTTTCTGCTAAAGGTTTACTGTGTTGCTTGCCAGACTCCCAGAGTCTGTGAAGAGTGGCCATTATGTACAGAAAATCTTAAAGAAACTGGAAAAATATGGCAAGATTCCTGACCTGAAAATTCATCCAGACACCTTTCTTAAGGCCCTGGCTGATCTACAGGTGGGGAAGCTGTGTTATCCAGAAATTGCTGCAGCTGTGGAGGTGAGATGAGTTGTTCTTGATTCTCTGTGTGATGAGGCTGGGGAGAGCAGGCACCTATGAGTGAAATTCATGCAGTGGAAAGTTACCGGATGAAAAAATTTAGGATCACACTAAATGAAGATGCTACTATTCACTTTTTACAAGGCACTTTGAACTCCTTGGAAGAAAGGCATTATGACAAGCATTGGATTATGAATTAGTATCATTTTATCATTATTGCATTGTTGATTTATTTACTGCCACAGTGAAAGCAACATCTGTCATAAATTGTTAGGACACTTGAACAGAAACATTAACTTGTTGTGGTCTGAAAAGGCCTGTCATTCCTGGTAGTCACATCCATGAGCTATTCAAGTAATATACTTCGTCACCAATCCAAGAACTCTGCAGATACCTTTGTTTTGCTTCAGCAACGTTAAAAAAAAAAAGGCTTCTCAGGATCTGAAGTTGGGCTTAACTCTTGTACTTCTAGAAACAGTTGGCAGAAGAGGAAGGACACAAGAAAGGGAAGAGAATATATTTAGAACATATAGTGCTATGTAGTCTAACCAGGTAACTGACTTGTAGAAAATGGCAATAATGCCACCTTGTGTTTTTTGTTCTCATCACAGTTATTTTCCCTAATCTACAAGACCAATAGAAATCTCTTGAGAGGCAGCAGGTTACTGTGCATCTGACTTCGAGTGTTATCATGCCTTACAAAGGCAAAAGTTTAGCACCCAACAGGTCAAGTTCAGATTGCCTGTATTTATTTGAAGTCTTATAAAAATAACCTTTTTGTCTTGTGCCCTAATTTGCATAGTCACTAACCAGAAGCAGCCTTACTTTAATGTTCAATATAAGTCTCTGTTAGTTGCTGGTTTTAGACCTATTTCTTTGCTGTTTCTATTCTGTTCCCTTTGCATTTTTGAAAGACAGGGATCAAACCTCATATTACTGCAGTAGTAACTGAGAAAAACATGAGCATAGCTGAATCTCCTGTTTGTTTATATGTCTTTCAAAAATAGTCACAGAGGGAGGAGGACCTTGGTGCTTCTTCTGAGTGGAATAGATAAAGAAATCTGTTGCATTTTAAGAGCAAGAAGGGCATCATGGAATATGACCTTGTTGGTACTGACAGAGATTCCAGATGAAGTTCTTATTTAACTTGAGTTGCTTTAATGTATGTATGGCAGTGATAGGTAGGAGACAGCTGCAAGTTTAAAACACAAATACCTGACCTGAAAGGATTCAGGATTTAAATTGCAATGACAGTTGTAGAGTCTTCCTTTCACTTCATTTTAGAGCATATCCAGGTGTTTTGAAAGTTGCATTTAAAATGTTTTGGTGATATAAAGCACTTTGCTAACTGTCTGCAGGAGCCATTACATTTGTTACTGTTGTTACAATGGTCACATTGTCCCACATTACCTCTCATATACATAAATCAAAAGCTCAGGAAATAACCTTTTTCTGTTTCAGTTTGTACGTGAAAGTATTGTGCAGATGCCGGAAGAGGATTTCAGCAAGTGGTTTCAGACAAGAGTAGCCCCTGTCAGTGGACAGTCTTCCACCTTTTAATCAAATGGCCAGATGAGATGGTTTTCCAGCTACAACTGTCTTCAAGCAGAAAACTACTGCCTGTTGAGATTTGCCTCAAGGAAGACTAGGGAAGGAGGAGTCTGCTTTAGGAAGTCCCACTGACCACTCTTGCACAACTCAAATTTGCCTCTCTGCAGTGGCTCCACTGCAGTCAGCCATAGAAAATAAAAGCTAAATACTACTGCTCCTTCCTGCATGATGTCCTGAAACCACTGTCAAATTTCAATCTCATCTGTGTAGGATGAAGGCTGAGTTTCTAATCACAGGACAGGTAATTTCTTCAGACATTCCTCAAGCAATAACTGTAGAGTAACAAGCATCTGATCAGTATGGATATACTGATTTCCATAACTAAATAGCATGGTCTCTATTTGCTCTTCATTTTACCTCTTCCTTATAAAAAAATATCCCAAGCACAGGGTAGTTGTAAGCTTTAAGACAATCTTTTTTTTCTTTATTTTTTTTTGTAATTTAGATGTTCTGTTTTTGCATTGAGTTTATTCTGTGATTGTGGATTAATTCTTGCCTTATTAAAATTAGTATTGAATAAACAAACATCCTTAGATGCATGTCCCAGCTTTTCACCTGAAGGTGTTTTTCCCCTGATTACCTTAGTATATGTTTGCCATTACTCTACTGGCTGACAGACCTTAATGACACCCCTGAACTCACAGTGATAAATGCGTGACCTATGTGAACCTGTCTGGGCTTAACTGTGTATGGTGGGTCACAATTGCTGGATAATGGAATCAGTGACAGTGACCTTCTAAGCTGATGATCTTAATGAGCTTCTTACTTGCCTGTCAAAGCTTCCAGAGGACCCACAAGGGAGAAATGTTGTTGATCCTTCAGCTGCAATGAGGGGAAACAGTGCCAGCTTAGGGTCCATGTGAGTACAGTGACCACTGACGTGTCATATGTTATTATTAATGACCAAATTGTCCCCTCCTCATTATCAAGGGATAAATGATTTTTGAGGAGAAGAGCCAATAACAGATTTCTTTGACTTGCAGCCATTAGAGAAAAGTAAGCTCTTAAATTTCTGTTGTGCTCCCATTTTTCTCACTCTGTATGTGGTGGTGATAAGTTAGCATTTGTTCAGGTGGTGAAGCCATATTTTCCCCTTTTCATGCTTTTCTTTCCCTCCATCTCAAAATCTGGTAGCAAACATCCACCCAAAACTCTGTAGGACTGATCTAATGCCTCGTGAAATCAGTGGCAGGGCTTCTGTCAGATGAGCAGGATGAGGTCTCATTCTGACCTGTGAGACCTCAACTCTACTGTTCACTGTCTTCTTCCATTTATTTTAACTTCCTTGCAGTCAACCATGGATTTTGAGGAACAGCAATTCTGCTGTTCTTTTGAGATCATTTCACCATGATCTGAGTCAAATTTTATCATCAATGCTTTTGTGTTTACCCTGTAGCAAGTAAAAAGAAGTCTTAATTTAGAGCTTGGGAGCTCCTGGTTGAACTGTGGTTACACAAGGTGAAACCTTAATCTTGGTCATTCCTCACTACATGGAACTGCAGATGTAAGTTTGTGAGTTTTCCTTACATATAAGAAATGGTTACAAAGGGGCTTCTCCCAAGCTGGAGTACGTGAGCCGTGCTGCTGAAATCAAAACTTTAGACCAGCCAAGCATGCGACCTAATGTGTCTGTCTGCATGTAAGATGAGATGATTGTGCCAAACATAATTAGCTGATGTCTGAGCAGCTTTTTGAGCTCCCAAAGCAGGATTCCAGTGCTGAATCTTAGGAATGTCTAATGTTTTTGTGGGATTATGAAATACCTTACCTATGTTTTCATTTGACAGTAGTTTGTCTTGCTTCTATTGCTACCAAGCAACAAAAAGGATTCCTCCTCTAAAAAGAAAATGGATAGTCTTTTCTCCTCCTCCGCCACCAGCCAAATGAAAAATTTTTTGCTTCTTTTACATTGAGATGGAGAAAAGCTCCTCTGGAGCAAAAGAGCAGCTTCTCTTTTCCTGCTTCCTGACAAACTTTGTTTACTCCGGCAAGATCCTCAGCCCTACTCAAGTCTTTGTCTAGCAATTTAAAGGACTAAAACAATACAAAGAGGTTAGAGGTCCATACTCAAAGGACGACTTGGACTTTTTAAACTTCTAGGTTTTTTTCTTGCAGATACCTTGGATTCTCCTAAATAACTCTGTGAAAAGTCTCACAGTCTTCGACTCACTGCTTCAGTAGAACCTTGTGAGGTAGGTTCAAAGTAATCAGTTGAACACATTGGAAATGGATGCACCAAGAGTCTAAGCAATTTGCTCAATTTCAACAGAACATGTGTTAGAGCTGCTTGGATTAGCGTTCTGTCCACCCATCCTTCCCATTCTGTTCTGGTCCTTTACAATTTCAACTAATGGGCCTGTCATTCACAAAATCCATTAGCCAAAACAAACTGTGCAGGCTTGGATTGGTCACTTGCTTCATGCAGTGAAGTGATGTTTGGGGGGATTCAGACACTGAACTTAGAGAGAATCTAGATCCTGTTTCCTGCTGCCTGATGTGTTCCCGTGGATTACACCTCTGTGAAACCAAAATAGGAACATTTTCCTGGGTATCACTAGTCTTCAGCAGGGCAGAAACTTATTGTTGCATGAGAATTGCTAGGGTATAAGGCTGACAAGGGTTACAGGAAAACTCAGTAATGAATAGTAAACAATGTCTCTTTCACCATTCACTCTTCCCTTCTGCTTCACAACGGTTCTGAAATTGTCATCTCTACTTTCTTTTCATAAGAAAGATTTTACTGTGGTAGAAAAAAAGCCAGTCATCTTATTATATCAACAACAGTACTCCCACTGTGTTTTATATTGGCCATAAAAAGTAGCATCTTATAAATAAGGTTTATAAAATAAACATCTCTGTCTGTCTTGGAGATAGACTCTTTTATTGTAAATAAATGTTACAATCGTAGGGGTATTCAGAAATCAGAATGTCTTTCTAATTGGAATTTCAGCTTTATATATCACCACTCTGTTCTGCTATCTTGTAAACTAATGGCACCATGCCAGCATGTTAGAGAGAAGCAATTATATTCGGCCTTATATAATAATAACAGCAATTCTTTTTGCTAAGTTTTAATAAATATCACTGTTGTAGCAATGCAGAAGATAAAAGCTCAGGCTAACAAACCTCAGGATATTTGGGACTGACTCCAGCTCCTGTTAAGGTCAGTGGAAAGGTTCTTATTGACCCTGTTGAGTATTGATTACTGTAAAATCAGAATAGGTTATGACAAGTGCAGTGGCTGATCTTGTAACCAGCAGATCGACCTTTTATTCAAGGCACTGAGAGTTTGTAGCAATACTTTTCACTATGCAGTGAGCCTACACAATGCAAAATAAAAATACACTTTTCAGTAGGAAAGCTGACCAGCCACCAAAAGGAAATGATCAAAGATAAAAAAAGATGTGACAGAAGGAATGCAGCTGGGAAGAATTCTCAGCTACCCTAACCTTAATTTCCCACGTCCTGTGAGTTTTCTTCTCATGTTCTTAAAAGAAACTTCCAAGGAAGGACGAGTACTAGACTTGTACCAAGGGCATGAGGTCATTGATCTGGACAAATCCTTGAGCTGTTCAGTGGCAGGGTGGTTTCTGTAGAGACCCATTCTTCTTGCTGAAGTCCCCATCCTACTTCTCTATCTATAGACTTCCAAAGACTTGATTTCCTCTTTCTGGCTGCTAAAAGGTTCAGAGGCCCCTTCAAAGGGCATTTTACTGGGAAGCATGCCTGAGTAATGGTTTAATGATTTAGTACTGTTAAGGGCTGGTTTACGGAAAATAGTATCAGAGCTGCTGTGAATTATCAGAGCAGAAATAATGACCCCAAATGCATGTAGAAAGGACTGTTCTTCATCTGGTGCCTGGAGTGCAATGAGCGGAAGTGAACCTTAATTTTTCCCACTTCGGCTGGAACTGAATCACGCCTTTGAAAGTAATAGCAGGCTCTGTATCAGGGAAGATTAGCAAGCCTACCAGGCTTATCACCTAGCAAAGCTGAAAGAACAATTTTTGGAACAGACATCTTCCCTTCTCCTGATTTGCAGCCCTGTAATTGGGTGTTTGTTTTTCTTGAGCAAAACCTTGGCTTCCTTGATTTCACTGACTACTGAATGGAAGAAATGAATGTCTAAGCTCCCCCTGAAAAGGTCATAAACGGCTGGTCACAAGAAGCTGGGGAGGACGTACTGGGACCTGAAAAACTGTGAAATTGCCCTGTTTCTTGTACTTAATCATGTGCTATTGGCCGATGTCAAAGATGGGATGTAGATGCATTTTGGTCTACCTAATGCTTGTGTTTCATGACAAAATTAGAGAGATGGAAAAGCTGACTCTTGGATAACTGCCTAACGTATCAGTGTTACTGTAACATGTTTCAAGTTGTATTTATCTATTCAGGAAGCAGAAAGGATATTCTTTCAGGAGCCCTTTCAGCAGTGAGAAGCAAGAAATGCTTTTTTTCTGCTGCACCAGAAGAGTTGGAGAAACAGCAGCATTTGTCCCATTGAACCAGCCACTGAGTTCCATGTTTTCAGGATGCCACCATAGTTGACTTTTTCTTCCCGTTTGTGGTAAGTAGCTATTACCATACTGACAGGCACTCTTAAGGAATAAAAGGCAGATCCTAGATTATTCTGCAGTTGAGAAGGGAAATAAAAGGTGTATTCTACCAGAATGGAAAGAATTTGCTTTTGCAGAAAGCACAGCAACCTCAAAGCTAACTCTTTCCCATCAGAATATGCCTTCCAAAGGAGCTGGCATGCTATAGCTACACAAATCACTTGCAGGCTTTAGACTGATTACTGCATCAGCCCCACACAATTACAGTTTTTTCAATGGCATCAGTCCTGATTAACACTGTCAGTTTTCAAGATTCTGATTTTTCCATTGTTGGATTAGACTTTTGCAGTGCACTTTACAGGGGCAGGATGAGACCCTAAAGTAGGGAAAAGCTGAAAAAAGAGCCTTTTCTCTTTGTTGACATGTCTGTCTGGGTGGTGGGGTTTTTTTTCCCCTGGCAAATGGTTGTTTCTTTTCAATGTGATTTATATAGCTTTTTATTAAAGTGGCTGTATTTTTAGTATGCTACATTGTAAATTATACCCAGCTATATATGATGGATTTAGTCATTGTGCTATAAATTGTAGTGGATTTTTAAAAGAACCCATCATGATTGACAACTGGGGCATCTTAATTTATTTCTACTGCCAGATTACTATAACAGTCATAAAAATTGTCTTGCACAGAGAGTTTATTAGAACATTTCTCAGAATATTCTAACAAATACTTGCCTTTAAGAGGCTGTTTCCTATCTATGGTTATTCAAACCATGTTTACAAAGTAGGGCAGGTTGCAGCTAAGGGAAATGCATAAGTATGGAGGGAAGATTACAATGTCCAACTGTGTTCTCATTTGTTGTAGGAAAAGATGAAGAACTGTGACCCATATAATCTAAGTGACTGAGACAAAAATGACAAAGAAAGAGCAAGCTTTTGCTCTTGAAAAAAAATAGACTTGATTACTACAGGCTTGTTAGAAGAATCCAGGATGTGAACAAGGAGTTTTTTTAAAAGCACTCCAAGTTCCACAAGAGAATTATCAGATTTTCTCATTCATGAAATGTAAAAAGAAAATACTGGAATTATTAAACAAAACAATAATTTAGTATGGAAACTGTGTGTGGATGAGCAATGGGCAATCACACTCCTCAATCATAGGCAAGAAACATTTGCTAGCTAGTCTTTCTCTAGTTACAGCCCTCTTTACAGCTAAAGGGGATGAGAAGCCCTCCACCTTATTCAGAAGTACCAATGCTCATACAAGTTAGTGTAGCTACTCTGGATTCTGGCTGTTTATGGAGAAACAGTTCTCTCACTGTTAGCTGTAGAGGGGACTAAGAGAAGTCATCTGGCTAGCGGTATATGGCGAAAGCTCAGTTTTCTGAGTAGCCCTCCAAGGAGCATTTTTTTCTGTGATAGTATTGCATCTAGATTTTTGACAACCATAGAGCATAGCATGGCAATTCTGTCCCAAAATAGAATATTTGCATACTTATTGGTTTGATGTGCTGGTGTCTACCCAATCAGTAGTTTTGTCTGTACCACAACTTGACATCACAGGACAAGAGTAAACACTGAGTTTATATATTTGAAGGTTTATTTGAATTGTGATAAATGTAATGTATAAATTAGGAAAAAGAATCATAACCTGGATGTAGACATAACAGGACATTTCCTGATGGGTTTCATATCTCAGAAATAGTGTCTCAGTTGCTTTTTTCCATTAAGTGATCTCCTGACGTAGTAGTTTAATGAGTTCTGGGCCATGGTCACCAGTGCACTCTAGGCCACTGTGATTACATTGAAATAAAGCTGGAGTGACGTTGATCAGTCAGATCCAGATTTGATGACTGTTGTAAATACTGCAGTTGGGAATCCTTAATGAAAGAAAAGTACATGTGTATACATGTGAGAGAAGGAGAGATGGTTCCTATGGGATGCTACACAGTGGCAAACTGCTAAGTATATTAATTATGTATGGAACAATTAGTATTCAGCTTATCCCACAAGTTCAGATCTGAGTCAGAATGGGTGCATTTAGCCTTTTGGTTCAAGCCCTACCCTACTTGTAAGTAACATAACCGATCTAGTCTAGCCACAGAGCAATACACATACTCATGCCTGTGTTTTGCTCTTGTTTGTGTTGTGTGAAGCTGGAGCTGATCCAGAGAAGTCTATGAAGAGATTCCAGACTGCCTGTGGGGTGAGTGACATCTAATTAAATTCACTGTCTGAATTAAATGCCTTAATAGACCACACAATAATTTCAAATAATTCTGAAATGCTTTCATAAACATTTGAATTTTATGAAAATTATTTAAAACAGCAGTTTTCAGTTATTTGCTAGTACATATTAGTTTGCAATTTCTTCAGTAACACAAATACCACTCAAGTTGGCTGAATGGTCTGTTATAAATGTTTTCAGGAGCTCCTAGAAAGTAAATGTTCATTAATATTTCTAAAAGGCTGAATTTACAGCACTGCATTGCACAGCCATGTCTGAAATAAATTCTCATAGCAGGAAATCTGAAAAATTAGGTGCCCAGGTGTTTTTTTTAAAAAAAGATAGAAGGTGTCTGCCATTAAACCTCCTAGTAGTAACTATGTATAGAAGAAAACAGGTAAAATTAGATTCAGTGTAGTATAGGCTTTACACACACGGTGACAGAGAAAGAAATGTGTTTTCTTTATGATTATTTTAAATAAATGCTATATCAATGTTGTTTTTAATTGGATTATATAAATGATATTGTCCACCAGAAACTAGCACTGGGACCTCAGTGTGAGGTAACATTCTTGGCAGATAAAGGTTTACATTTGAAAAACAGTACACTTAGCTGTAGAAAAGTTTCAAAACATAATCAGTCTATTTTAACATATTCCAAATACATTCAACTAAATGCTAATACTTCAATCCCTTGCAAAACATGAGCAGAGCATAATCAAACTTACATAAGTATATCTAAGAGTTTTAATAACTGTTAACTGTGAGCAGCAAATCCAAGTGTGAGTTCAGGCAGGCAATAAGTACACACTAAGGTCCATGGGACTTTTTTAAAAAAAAAGTCTCACTATTGCCAATGTGTAAGGAAGAGGGCAGGGTGAGAACCAGAGTCAAAGCAATTAAGTCAATACCAGCAATTAAGTTAAGCCCAGCAGAGTATGTGCATCGCTGGGTATGTCCCTGAATAGCATCTCTCTTTGGTCAAAAAGCATGTCCCAGTCCCTGATTATTACAGTGATTCTTTTTGGCCTTTGCTATGTCAAATAGCAGGTGTCAACCAACACACAAGTGTACTGGCCGCACCCAGTCATCCTATATCTCAGCCAGGCCCATAGCAACCAGGGACAAGTCTACCTGAGGAATAGCTACCTGGCCCAAGAAGAAAGGTAGTGGTGACATGTAGGACGTGCATGCTAGACTCCTTTGTTAGAGGAGAGGCTTGAACGTTCTTTTTCCAAGGGCTTTTAGCCTCTGCAACTGCTTCTATTCAGCCTAAATTTTCTAGCTTTTCAGGCATGCTGCAGAAGGCAGCTGCTAAGAACACTTTTTAGCATGGTAACTGACTCAAAAATGTGCTGTAGAAATTACTTAAGCAAAATTTCTGCCTGGGATTCATCTCTCCTAACTTTTAATCCTAAGGCATGCAAGCTCACTTTGGGTACGTTCTTCTCCATGTGGATTCTAAAAGAAATTTGACTTGCCTGAGCTGTGATACTGTTTTCAGGTGGCTAAAGTGAGGCACGATAAATCATGCCATTTCAGTGCTACAGAGGGACTGCTATAACAGACTGTCTTGTCAGTCAGAAGCAGAACTTCCAAGAACATGTACTCATTTGCAAGGAAATGGAACACGGAGATAAAACAAGGGCTCCTCACGGCACAACACAGGTCACCCACAGCACTGAGCTGATGCCCATTGCTGTCTAAGCTGGCATAACAGATCCTTTAAGGTTGGTATGTGACTAAATCGGACAGGTCAGAAGCCAGGAGATAGAATGAAAAAGGATAGATCACGAAAAACAAACAGTCATCTTCATGTGTTTAAATGCTAGCAGATTTGCCCAGTTAACTTATTTATTGGCTTCAAGTTATGATAGTACTTCAGGAGGTTATCAGTGAATGAAAAAAAAAAATCTCACTGTGAAGGAAACTTTCATTTTTATCTGAACATTTCCCTGTTTACGTATTTATTTACCATGAATTATTTACCAAAGTTAACAGCTCATCACAGACCTTTGATGTTTGCAAAGCCACAGCCCACAGTTATAGTCCACAGTGAAAAGTAAGAGTGTACAGCTGCAGGGGTAAAATTGCAAGTTATGTTTCAACTAAGAAAGGCCTTTCTCTCACAATACTTACTACAGCATCAGTGTACACTAATCCCAGTGGAAGAATAATGCATCAGCCCCACAGACACTGCTGACTCAGTAATACCCACAGAAATGACAGCAAAAAGAGTCCTGATCCACCATGTTTAAGGAAGGGAGGAACATGCATCCTTCTAGCCATTACACATTCTGCTATTTAATATGCCACATATTAAACTTTGTCCACTTAAAAAGCAGGGAAAATGAGACATGCCCCTGTTGTGCCCTAACTGGTTATATGCTAGAATAAATAATGACAGTGATATGAACAGACTTAGGGAAAGGTCTAAATTAATTATTGAAGTGCAATGTAATGCAAATATATGCAAGTCAGAAAAAAATCAAGCCAATAAGAATTTAACCTTTGATTTCTGAATCTTCTCACTTATTTATGGCAGAGAGTTAAAGAACCAATAGACTTCCTGATTAAACATTTGTGCCATGCGCAGATATTTACTCTTACCTTTTTCTCATGGAAAAGAAATAATTTTCAGACTAGTTCTTTGTAAGTCCACCCACTACTGTGCCTTCCATGAGAAACCACCATCAAAATTAATCTTGCAACTCCTTGACTACAGTATTCAGTTAAATAATATATTAGCTCCCTGACTTAGTATAACTGTGTGAATATTTAATATGTGTGAAAACTAGTAAACTGCACTTACCTAATTCAAACTCATAAATTAATAATACCTATGCTAGGCTCCTACTGAATCAACTGGAACTTAAGGGCCCTCAAGTAAGCTTAGTTTCTGTCTCCTGGGTGAAGGGGTTTTAGTTTGTCATTACCCAGCACTGCCTTTAATGGAATTTATGAACATTCTTGTAATGCTGTCAATAGAGGAACTTACTTCAGAGCTAAGAACAACTGTCTTTATGATGGCTTATTACAACAATTTCCTTTGCATAATGTTGACAAAGAATTTGATCCAAATACTCATTTTTGAATCGCTAAATGGCAGGTATCAGTAAGCAGCCTTAAGCAGCCTCCTAAATATTTTTCATTTCTTTTCATGCTTAAGTAAGTTTAATGCTTATACATGCCCATACAAATTCCTTCTATCTACAAGCTCCACTAGATAAAGAACATAATCACCCAAACAGCAGCTAGGAGATACCAAAAAATCTAAAACCCGAAGTATAATTGCTACTTCCTAAAACCTGCCAGTAAACCTTCATGGTACAGCTGTGTTGGGGTTCTTTCTTTTTCCAGTCCTTGAAACTGTAGTAGTCCTGCATTCCTTAGTACTGCTTAGCCATCTGCAGTACCTGTTTTAGTCATTAACTTAATCTGCATTTTAATTCAAATTTTCTGTTGGTTAATAGTAGTTTATTCACTGCCATCACACTATTTCTTTATTCCTTATTCTGAGTTACTTTATTCCTTGTTCTGAGTCCAGGACAAAATGTCATACTCGCATAAACATTCTCTATTTTTAATAAGAGGCTTCCTAGGAGCCAACCAAATAAGATTAGAAAGGATTATCTGAAGATCAGTAACAACCAAGGTGGCTCTTCTCTTACATCTCACCCCATTTAGGATTCTTTGTACCTTCTGTTCAATTCTAACTGCAACATAGAATCAAAAAATACGGCATCTTTCTTAATGATAAGCACCAGGTGCAGAGTTCTGGTCCAGAACTTGAAAACCTGAAACTATGGAGGTATTTGGGTTTAAGGCCTCAAAAAAAACCCCAACAACAAAAACAAAAAAAACCAAACCCCACCCAAACCCCAATGTTTTCTGCAGCTGGAATTTGGTAAAAAAGACAGTTCACCTCAGTATACTATGATAGAGGCTTCTAAGCAAAGACCTATCAGTATATTTGAACACTGAAATATATAAAATGTACAGAAGGACTGATTTAGCAGTAAGACTGTAAAGAGGAAAAGCTGGAGACCCTGGTTCATTTGGCATTGTTCCATTTGTAAAACAGGGATGTTTTTTACTGTCATGAGATATTTTGTTGATGTATATAAAAAACTTCAAATTACTGTGCAATGGATACAGGATGAAAATTTTGGACATTGAACTACTTCCACTTTATAGTTTTCCCTTGGGATTCAGGTTTACTGTTTCCTCAGGAAGGATGAAGTATGGCTAAATGTTGGAAGATGCTTGGGAGGATTTTTTCTTCAGTTAAGTAGAACTGAGCTTGGAGCCTTATCTGGCCATTGACTGTTAACTGTGATCTCCTTCCCTGAAAGTGATGTTTAAGTCTGGGTGGAAAAAGGTTGCTGTGAACATTTAGTCTGCTGGTTGGAAAGGCTGAGTCCATGATCTAGCCAGAAAACAACAGTTCTTTTGGAAAAGTTTAATAGTGTTGTTCAAAGGTCTCCTTTATTATTTCTGCAGTCCTTTTTTCTGCTGAATAACCCAGAAATGTTGGAAACAGAGGCAATGTTAGGCAGCTGTGTAACCATACTGAGAAATAACAGTTTGTTTTAGAAAGGCACTGCCTGCATTACTGTCAGGCTACTATTTCTCCACTGGGCACACTGCACTTAAAAATTTTCAGTTGCTCTTTTTTTTCTTTTTCTAAGAGTAGTTGGGAAAGAGCAATGTGTTCATTTCTGCCGTAGGAAAGCAGAGAGCATGATCTGAAATTAGGTTTGTTGAATGTCACCAGCCCTGCTCCGTAGGGATTGACTGTGCTAGTCAAACAGTCCCATATAAGGCATTTGGTGACGCACTGTTCCAGCAAGAACTGTGATCTGTAAATGCCTCCCATACCTCACACCAAGCTGGGGAAGCCTAACCCATCTGACCAGTCTCTCAGGCCAGTACAGGGTCCCACCAGCTCCTTCTGGTGTGACTCCACTTGAGAAGAGTTCATAGTGGTTAGGATTTGCAGAGACTCTGCTGTCTTAGTGCTGTGGAGAACCCACAAGGAAGCTTCTTGTAACATGTTGTCTGGACATATATGTTAGTCCCAAACAACCTCTGAGCATTAAACTACCATTTTTGATCTTTATGTGGATGTTGACTTGTGTGTGCAGGCACTGGGACTTCTTTCCAGAACCACTGCAAACCATGGACATGCCTATGAGGACCGTCCAGCAATACAGCGAAGTGTGGTGGAGAGACCACATTTTACCTTACAACAAATCGTGCTGTCAAGCTATAGCACCCTCTGAAATCAGGGGAAGGAGACCTTTAAAAAAAATTTGTTGAAACTGTCATGTCTCTAGACCATCTGCTTTTGATAAGCAATTTAGCCAGCATCTTGCCTTACTCATATCACTGGGAAAATCTCTGCTTTCTGCAGTGATCAGTTTCTTTTTCAAGACTCAGCTTGAAGTGCAAGGCTGTAAGCAAGAATATTGGGTACTCTGAGTCATTCTTTTGGAGGTCTATTTTTATGATTGTTCTGCATGGAAGTATATCTTAAAACTCTCAGTTAATGTTCTTAAATAATTTTCATAGCTTTTTACTGAGCCATCTCAGCACAGTGGTTCTTCCCTCTGAGGTAAGAACCTTTCCCAGATTCTCAGGAATATAACTACCCTTCATCACTGCAGTCTGTGACACCAAACTGTTGGCTGAATACCTCCTTCTTTTTCTTTACCTCACTAAGTGGCTACAAGTCGGTGCCATTTAAAATTTAATCTTGTCCTAACAGGATCTACTTCTTGGATTTTAACCCACCTTCTACAAAAAAACAAACCACTGAATTCAGCTACAATAACTGCCTTATGACAGAGCCTCTTAATGAGAGCTCTCATTATCACAAATTGCCACTGAATATCTATAGTATCTTTTGTAGCTCCACACATCTCACCACTTCCTGTCTTTTGCTTTCTTTACAATCCATTAGCATCCCTTAGCAGCCTCACTGGAACAATTCAAGTTTTTACTGTTCCTAGAAATTGGCAAGGAACCCCAAATTCTACTATTAGGTCTGTGTCTTTGAGACATGGGAAGGGATTCACATGGTCCAGCTTAACAGATCCCAGATTCTTCCTACAGTCCATGGTCCTCAGAAGGATTTAGTGCAGGTTGTTGGCCTAATGTGACTGATAACTCCACCAGCCTCTGGATCACTCTCTTGGAGATCCCCCATAAAGGCACTTAAATCAAATGTTTGATGTTAAACAGTAAGAATCTACATTCTTTCCTCATACTGCAGTTTCAAGTCTCCCTGGCTAATCTCTAATCAAAGCTGTGTAGCTTTGCCTTCTCTGTAGAGTTGGTTTGCCAGCAGCTTTTTGTTGTGCTTGTTTGTGTTCACCATTAATGGCTCCCTATGTGAGCTGGTTGTTGTCATTCACATGCCTGGTAATAGGTTCTTATTTACCTGTGAGTGTCTGAACTACAGCAGACAAACTCAAACTCATTAAGCCATTACAATGTTTCCCTGAAAGTGTTCTCATGGATTAAAGGCTTGAGCAGCCCTGGAAGATGCTGATCCCTTGCAGAGGGTACCTCCATGGTCTCCATCCCTACTGAAATCAGTACTGAAAGTAATTGTGTGGTGTGATGTGATGTGGACTGTGTTTTCTGAGCTTGTCTAGTGACTGTGTTTAAAGCCCTCTGAGAACAAACATATCAGAAATGTTACAGCTACAAAGAGCTTGTGCCTGAATGCTAATGGATACGTTGGCAAGCAGATGTAACTCGGTATTTCTTACTCTTTCCTAAACATACATAGATGTTTTGATAAATCAGCAGATTTTCATTCCGTGTTATATTCCAGACATGCAGCTGAGATATGATTAATGTCTATGAAAGTAAAAATACAGCACTTATATTTCTTATCTCCTTACTTTGTTGTCTGCTTTGTATCTTGTAGAATGACATCCAGTAACAGGAAACCATGGCTCCATTCAAGACAACTGCAAAACTCAGTGACAAAAGCAGCCCATTCATAAAGCTCTAAGCACACATTACTGTTTTCTGTAACTTCAATTAACGAAGTGTTCTTAGGAGCCAGGCAGAGGAAAATCTCAACTCCAGCCTTCATCTGCTCAGAAGTCTCTCTATTTTGCTGAATCTCCATGCAGGTATAAACTGATTTTTTTCTAGTATCACGTGGCAGAAACAGAGCTTATTACTTCCTGGGGGCAGGCTGTCATACTTTTCCTCACCAGTTTCAAAACCATGGTGGAAGCTGATCTTTATTTACTTGTTTTTCGGTGGTGCTGTTTTGGGGTTTTTTCCATGCGTTAGGATTTGGAAATAATGATTTGTTTCTTTGCTCCCCCTCGTGCATCCCCTAAAGTGGATTTCACCTTACACGTGTTTGGTAAGGACTGACTCGTTAAAATTTGGCCAAAATACTCTGGGCCTGAGCTACCAAAATGCTTTAAGTCGGTTATTTTCTGCCAGTCTTAAGTGTTTTTGCTAAATTCCGCAAGTCACTGGGGTTAGGAGATAAATCCAGCCCAGATCGAAGGCAGTGCTTTTGCAGACTTTATGCCACTTGCTGACGGAACTCACCGACACTAGAACAGTGTCTAAACAGCGAAGTTGTTCTCCCCGGGGGCAATGGAAACTCAGTTAAGTCGTTTAACTGCAAACAGTTAAAAAGTTACAGGAACGACCGGAACACCGAAGGCCATGTGGCTCCAGACCCCGCGGTGCCAGCGGCGGTGTGGCGGGGGAGGCTCCGGGGGGCAGGACAGGGACAGCCCAGGGAACCCCTGCCCGGCTCTGGCCAGCCGCCCCCGCCACAGGGTGCTGGAAACCCTCGACGGCTTTTGTTTGGTTTTCTTTTTCTCCGATTCCTCCCGTGAACTTGCTCCCGGGACGAACGACTTGGCATAAGAGGAGCTGCGGGCGGGCAGCCCCCCACCCCCGCGCTGCAGCGCTGCCGGCTGCCGGTCCCGGGGAGGCGCCGCGCCGCGCCGGGCGGCTCCCTTGGCTCGGCGCCGCGGTGGGGTCACGCCTGCCCGGTGCGCGGCGCTGGGCTTTTCCAGCCGCCCGCCCGCCGCACCGCAGCCCCATGTCTGCGCTCCCCGCCGGTGCCGACATCAAGAGGGCTCTGGATAACAGCCCCGAGACCAACATCGAAGATGAGCTGCCGGACGGGCCGCCGCAGCCGCGGCCCAAGAACTACCTGCTCCTCAGCATCCTCGCCTGCTTCTGTCCCGCCTATCCCGTCAATATCGTCGCCTTCGTCTTCGCCGTTATGGTGAGTAGCACTCTACGGGGTGCCCAGGCGACCTTCGGCTTGGGTGTTCGGTAGGGCGACCTCCGCCTCTCCGCGCCGGCCCGGCCCCAGCCGCGGCGCCGCAGGCCGGTCCCGCCAGGGACTTGCAGGAACAAAGTGGGGCTGGAGGAGCCGTCAGGGTAACGGGCATCCAGATGCCTTTTTAACCACTTGTCGCTGATGCATGTGGACTAAGTTAGGCGAGGCAGCAAGCCTGAGAGCATCGGCAGGCTCAGTTCAGGGTGTCCACGTAGCTGTTCCAGCAGCAGGTGCAAAATGTGGAGTGAAAGGCAGTTCCAGGTTTTCAACATCAGGCTGCCTAAGAGAGCAAGGTTTATCCCAGTTAACGGGATTTGTTACATCAACTGGCTTGCACACTGAATTGGACATAGTATCTGTGTGTGGAAGTGGCAACTGGGGAACAGAAATCAGATTTGCAAAGAAACAGATGTGGTTTCTACTTCAGCTAAACAAATATAATAGAAAGGCCTTTTTCCCAGTAAACAGGTTCTTTAATGTGGTATTAACTATTTGCTGGAAAAATACACATAACACTAATGATTGTAGGTGGTTGGCAAAAACCCTCATAAAATCGAGTGTTGAGTACACTGAGAGAGCAGCTTTACTCCTGCAACCGGTGATTGATTTGCTGCATAGTCCTTAATAATCCAGCAATCCTGTTAAATTCAAAAAGGTTGTTAGAACAGAGTCTTCTTCCTTGAGTTAAAAGTTGCAGAGTCAGATCCAGACTTTTCTAATAGTATACATGATCAATGTTACCAGTAATACTGCAATGTATTTCTGTTGTTTAGGAGCTGAAAAGGGTTTTAAAACATGTTGTGTATTTTCATCCTTTTCTCTGACAGCCAGGCTGAAAAGGTAAGTAAAAACACAGTTGTTACTTTTTGCAATTACGTATAATTATATCTAATATATATCTATACAAGAACCTATATCTAAAATATACTAAAGCATACTCTTTTAAAACTACTAAGATTGATCAGAAGCCATATTGCTTAAGTTTGAAAGTTACTTAAACGAGCTGTTCTGAAGGCATCTTCACAACCTTTTTTGTCCAGGTAAGTATTAGCTGTCATTTTAATTTTTTCTGTGTTTATTTTCTTTGTCGTTAACTTAACTATACAGCATGTTCTTTTCCTTGATTTGAGAGATTTAGTTCTGCTGGTACCCAGCATCCTTTCTGTCTGTGGACACTTTAGGTGCTATATAAAGTAATGAGAGCTGATGATCTGGGCCTGTGAGCATCTGTTCACTCTTGACAGTACTTTCACCAAAGCACTGGGGCTGCACAGAAGTTAACTGTCAAGGACAGAATTTGGCCTCTAAAGATTTTTGCACCCCATATGGAGAAATTTCCACCCACGCCCTAGTTGAAGTTCATGCAGGCTTTTGGAGTCAGGCTTAAGTAGCTGTCACCAGGGGATATGTAGAAACCAGGGTGGGAAGAGCACTTCCTGAATGCTAAACAGTCTGTGCAGGTCTCAGCTGCCCACTCTGTTAAAAGGGGGGAAACAAAACCCAAACCAATAACTTCCACAGTCTGTGAATCTCTTCTGTTTCACCATCATTCTTACCTAAACCCTTTCCTTTTCTGTGAAAATAACCTGTCCAACTTCTTTTTCACAGCCTGGTTCCCCTACTTTGTAGAGCTGCAACCTGTAACTGCTTTGTTAACCTCAGCTCCAGGTTCTGCATTTTAACCTATGCTGGTTTTATTTCCATTTCTGTTGGGATCAACATCCTCCTTCTCTTTCTTAGCTCATTTCCTAGAGTTGCTAAGGGTTAACACTGAGATACAAAAGTGGGTTATTTTCTTTTCTTGCAGAAGATACCTTTAATAGTCTGCAGAGCTTGCCTGAGATCTTTTGTCAGAAGAGATAAAGACCCATAAAAGTAGAGTTCTCTATAAATTTCCACTTCCTAGAATGGGCCTGGAAGGAAGAGTCCTGTTGGCTTCTAGAGGGGCATGGTTCAGCACCCTGTTTGCTTGTGTGACATCCTCATTAAGTGCTCTCAGTTCAGACTATTTTTTCCACTCTAAAAGTAGTCTGGGTTCTCACACCCCCCAAATTAAATGACAGGTTTGTCTTCAGTCTCTTCTGTCTCTTCTCCTGCTCCATTTACAACTCCAGCACTGGTTTCCTCGCTTATTTCTCACCTTTAGGGGCACAAACCTTACCATTTTAGATCTTACCTCTTTGACTATATTTTTGGAATCAACCTCTCTAAAGTTCTCCCTGTTGTGATGATAACCTTTGTTTGTTCCATACCTCCTTTGTGAAAAAAATCTATTTCTCATGATAGGGGTAAGAGGATAGCTAGTAGAATAGCCACTTAATAGCATCAGTGTGTTGATATATTGGCATTACAAGAGCAGCCCCTCAAACTAGTCGTTGGTCACTTGGAGGTGTTGAGGATTGCTTGGCATTTTTAGCAAATGGAGATCTGTTTTCCCCAGAGTCCTGGCCAGGGCTCTTGGCTGTAGGATTACTGATCTCAGTACCCTTCCGCAGTTTCAGCCAGGTGCCATCAATTCTCCTGCTTCCTGTTGCTTCCAGCAGCTATATTGCGTTGCTGTACAGCTATATTGTATTGCTATACAATTGGTTGGCTCCCTCTACCCCAGAGGTGCCATGCTCAGACTTACCCTATTCCCCACAGGCATCAGGGGCAGGTACCAAGTCAGGACACTTATGTGACAGAAGAGACTTCTCTGGTATGAGGCTGTGGCTAGGCAGTGTGTTACTGAGCTCTTTGGCTCCTTACCTGCAGCAGTGTAATTTCCTCTTGTTCTGAACCCAAAGAGCGCTGAGCTGGCAGTGAACCAGCAGTTGTACCTGAAACCTGGCTCAGGTGGACTGGCTGTATCTGACTCATAGAATCAGAGCCAGAGGAGGGAGGCTGTGGGACAACTCTGAAAAATCAATCAGGTGTTTCTAATACCAGCACTAAGGTCTGATAGTGGAACAAACCGTTGGCCTTTCTCAGGACATGGTAGTCAATTGTCTTGATTTCAAAGACCTGTATGTCAGACTAGTCATCAATTCCACAGGGCCTTAGGTTTGTAACAACTTAACAACAGTCTCTCAAAATGTATTTCTCTTTAACTTTTTGCTCCTGACTCCCTCTTTATGTTAACATATTTCTGTTTAATCATTTGCATGTTTTGGACAATTTAAGTGGTCAAGCTGTGACAATTTTTGCTCATTTGCCTCTGATAGTAACAAGTTCTTTGACTGCATTTGCCACCCTTGAACTCAGATTCCACGTCTATATATTAGTTTCCCTAAACAGACAGCAGACAAGAGAGTGGTAGAAGTCGTGGAACAGTAAAGGATGGAACTTGCTTTCTGAGGGGGTCACCTCTTCTAACTGGGATGCTGACAAGCCACGTATAGTGTGTTTGGCTTTGGTCAGGTCAGTGACTAGCATAGTGAGCAGTGTTCCTGTACAGCTGTACTTCTCTTTAGTTAGAAAGTTTATTTGGGAAGTTTATTATTTATATAGCTTAAGTAGCTCATAGGTACCTGGACATTTAACACCATATGGGACAGCCTGTACCGATTTCAGGAGGATAAAACAACAATGCTCGGGAGCTGCTCTTAAGCATTTTTTGCAGGGCCTTTATCTTTGCAAACTGGTAAGCTTTTCCTCTGCAACACCACTTTCAACCAGCCCCCAGAGGCACAGAAGTCCAGTGCTTGTTTGCATGCCACTATACAGCCTGTAGAGCAAATTCCCCTTTGATTGTGTCCTGCTCATCACCTGCCTGTTTCATTTGCCAAAAAAGCAGAGATCAAGTCTGGTTCTGAATTGCTCTCTTGAGTTCCCCTTCTTTCTCTTTCCCTCTTAAGCCGTTCTTACAGTGAGGAGTCATACTGAGTTAGCATGTCTCATTCTTCCTTTGGTCTGGACTAGAGAGAGTGTCTCATTTCCAGGCACAGCCAAATAACGTTTGTTACAGCCTGGCTCAGGGAAAGCCTAGAAAATGTTGATCAGAGAACCTCAGGCTGATCTGCCCAGATTTGTAAGAGATGTAGATGAGGATTTCTGAAGCAATTCAGTATTCATTCTGCTTTTGCTATAAACAGTGCTCTGGGAATGTGAAGCAGAAAATACACATTAAAAGGGATTAACAGTTTGTAGCTAATTCAGCAAAATTCTGTTCATATGAGGTTAAGTTGCTTCATTGTTGAACTGAGAATATCTTTTATAAATAGATGTGTGTGAACCTGGTGAAGTCACTGAGGTTGCTCAAGTAAATAAGCAGCTGCAGAACTGTGGCTTTAATTTAGTTTATGACTTCATAGCGAGCGAGGTAGCAGAAACCTGAGATATCATATGGTATTAGGTTGAAAATGGCTGAAACTTGTTTTAAAATTTGGACAGAGCAAATGTTGCACACAGATGCTGCATTCTGTATATATTGTCTAGCCCTTGGAAACAAACAGATGTAACACTTAAGGCTTTAACAGCTAATGTTGTCTGTGTCCAACGTTGAAAACTGGAAGCTTGATCCAAGGGCCCTTTGAAGCAGATAGAAGTAAATGAGTTTCAAAGCTTTGCATCAGACCCCAACCACTCCCACAAAACTCTTTTTTTCTTGAATGCTGTCCAAGTTATGCTATTTAATTTAAACCTCTTAATAAAGAAACTTTTGTCTCTTTCCTGTCTCTCCCAAATCCTCTTCTTTATCATTAATGCTGTTTTCCTCCTCTTCATTGTGGATTTATATTAAAATTACATTATTTATTAAAGTGCACAGGGTGAATTATTTATGCAGTACCTGCAGAAATCACAGGACATTCTCCAGCGTACCTAAACACATTAGTAAAATTGCACAGAACTGCAAGCTGGTGCTGCCATGTCTTGCTTACGACTCTGTCTCAGTCTTGAGACCATATGAATGGGGAGCTGAGTTTTAGAGTGTTCACAGGACCACTTTTAGATGTCATGTGAAGTGGGTCCTGTGATGGGTGGGAAGAACAGAGTTACAGGGATATCAGTGATGCTTCTCCATGGTTCTCCTTGTAGCTGCTGACAGGGGCAGGAGAAGTCAACCTGCTCAAGACCAAGCCAAGCTATTTTTCTCCTGATACTCCTTTTGTTGACCTCCCAAAATGTATTTTGAGAAAACTTAAGAAATCTCTTCTCCTGTAGACAGGAATGCTGAAAACAGTCGAATAACTTAGTGAGAGGAGCTGTGCCAGCCACCCTTTGTAACAGGAGGCTGCACTAGTGGAGAATCAGAGGTGACATCATTGTATTTGGCTGTTGTGTGTCTGTCTCATTTCCATCTCTTCCCTCTTTCCCCACTATGTTCTTTAAGTCCGCTAGCAAACCTCAACAAAATTTGAGCAGAGGTATTAGTGATATTCTTTAAGGAAATAAAATAGAGAAATGTTTTTAGGCATGTAGGCTTCAAGGAAGAGAAGAAATGTATCAGTGCTCTCTTTAAGGGCAAGATTGCATCAGCAGCTCGGCCTTTCTTAGACACCAGAGAATTAGTACCTGCACTTATCCTTGAGATGCAATTCTAGGAATATAGGCTTCGTTGCTTTGGGACTGTCTTGGCACGAGTGATCTTACTGCAGTGCTAACACTAAGGATGCATCTAGTCCATTAACTTCTGTGTGCTCACTAATCGACAGAACACACACAGATAATGCCCCTAATTATTTTTCTGCCTAGGAAAAAAGGCTCTACAACAATGCTTGGTATCCTCTGAAGTTCATTCCTTTCCTGCTTTCCGCAGTCTCAGATCTTTACTCTGAATTAGCTGTTGTTCTGTCTTTTGTTACAAAAAGTGATTCATGACTAAAGCACTTTTGTGATAGCACTTGGAGATACCTCATGCAGTCATTTTCCAGAGATGATCTGAATTATTTGATCCACAGCACAGTTCATTTGATCAGGTCCCCATATTTCTCCCCTTGCACTGGAATACTTACGGGATACTAAAGAAGAGGTTATGACTAATGTAATTCCCTGAAATAGCACAATAATGCAATCTGATAAAGAAGTCTGGACTCAATGTCATGGTTTATGAACTCAAACTCTCCTGATCTTATGAAATAATTCTTAGTAATAATACTCTCTTTAAAAATCCCTTCATATCATCTTATTCTCGGGAAAAGGTTTCTACAAACTGTGTTAGACTTGTGTACTAGAATACTTCAGTGTCCTTCACTGAATCTTTTCTTTAAAAATACGATCTGCTTAAAACAAAAATGAATTCAGAAAATCCTGTGGTCTGTTTTACAAAAGACTGTAAGATTGGGCTGGTCCTATCATACCTTGCAATCTTTGCATGTAATGAATATAAAGTATCTGCTAAATCATGGGTAGGTAGAGATAAACTCATGTTTGCTGAGATAATATCCATATGTCTGAATAATTACCAGTGTGTTTCAAAAATGCAAAGGGACAGAATTTCTAGTCCATGAAGGTGGTACTCAGATATTTTGTTCTGATGATCTATATTTCGTAGTTTTGGGTTTTTTCCCACCACTGGCAAACTACTTATTTTTTCTTCAAACTTTGTTTTGAAAAGTAAAACATTGGCAAAATGGGAAATCAGTGCGCTTTTTTTAAATTTTCCTGAGGCTTTCTGTAAAAATGCTGCCTATTTATGCTCCTTTTCTTGCTTGTGGTCCTATAAAGCTTAAGAGTTTATTTCACTGCTAGTGAAATGGACAACTTAACAGTTCACATTTACTACAAAAATACTTCTAGAGGTAAAAGCCACCAATTTATGCAGGTAGGTGGATTAGAGTAGATTTGACAGCTTTTATGCTTGTGTGTACAAGAAAACTCATAACATGAATATAACCTCACCACTGAAAGTAGAAGAGCTGAAGTTGCAATGAAATGTGCTGAAAATGAGTGGAACACAAAACTGGACTCCTTGCTTACCTTGAACTGTTGGCAGTGGATGTTTCTTTTTACAAAGCAAGTCACAATTTTCTGAAGTCCTTTCTACAGTACCACTGTGCACAGAACCTAATGTTAGTTCAAAGCAGTCACATTAGTTTGTGTACAGATTTCTATTTTTAAAAAAGTCACAAACTCTCTCTTCTACAGGCTTTAAACAGTTATAATCAAGGAGATATAGAAGGGTCAAAAAGACTGGGTCGCAATGCACTCTGGGTTGCTGTTGCATCAATTATCATTGGCCTTGTCATCATTGGAATCTATTGCGTAGTTCATTTCACAACGGTAAGCAAAATGTTGCTCGTTCCAATGCAAGCAGTTCTTCTCTGTGCATGGGCTACAGAATAAGAAACTAAAGATTGTCAGAACTATCTACTAATTTAAAATTTAAGGATGCATGCATGTTTTCCAAAAAAGCAATTTTTACTTATTTTGTAATTTAGAAAATTCTGTTGTCTGTGGTTAAACGCAAACTACTGTGTTTTAGCAGCAGTGGATTGTCTAGAAATTCTTGCAGCTCTACTGTAAGTTTTTCCAATTCAAGTTACTTTTTGGGTTTTCTGCCCCTCAGTTTTACCATCTGCTGACCAAGTGCATAGAGATCCTTATATTTCAGGTAATAAAGAGTCCCCAGGTGTTAATTTTCAGTCTCATAATTTGTCCAACATATCTTTTCACTTCGCAAAGAGAAGACAACAGTCAGCTACTATTTTACTGTTTGATACTAAGGTGACCTTAACTGTATCAAAAATGGATGCAAATGTCATTTTGATTTGGCTTGCTGTAGGGCAAATCATGCACTCTGAATGCTGTGTAATTGACCTGCCTTCATACACCTGGAACAATAGTGAATGTCAACAAATGAATCTCTGTATACAGAGAGGTTACCCAGATGAGATTATAAGCTTATTTGTAAAAGAGGATAAAACTAATTAGAGTATTGATATCCTTTCTCGAGATTGTGCAACAATATGTTCTTTTCTGCATAGAAATTTGCAGTTCCCATTAAAATAACCAATTTAAATCAATTTTTTATTGGTTGTTTTGGTTGAAGAGCCTTTCAGTGCACTGTACAATCTTATGTATAAACTATAAACAGAGATCACCTCATCCGCCACTGAAATGCAGACATCTCTGGGGAGTGGAATGGAGTAGCTGGTTAAACATGTACGACGTTTTCAGACAAAAACTTGGAAGAATGCCGTCCTGAACTGCAGGGAGGTGGAGACAGGGTCCATTTCTGTAGGATGTTAGTGGGTTGCGCTGCAGAATCAGAAGCTTAGTGTGTATTCATTGATTTCCCATGGATTTTGCAAGCATGAATCTGTCTTTTAGTTCAGCTTGTGTTGAGTTTGTTCAGCTCTCATAGATTTAAAACCAAGTTACTTTGAGGGGTGTGCCAAGTTTTGTAATTGACAGCAGCAGTAAATTCCTCTGTTCACTTCTACTACCTTACTCGTTGTTTCTCAGATAACGATAGCAGCTCAATAATTTTTTTTTAAGTAGGAGGGGAGAAGGGCAGCATGAGGAGTAGCAGACAACACTGACCTGAAGCATTCACACTAACCAGGACACACTACCTACATTTAGTTCTTCCGCTACAGTAGGACCCTGCGTGCTGAATGTGTGAATGCTTCTTTGTGCCTGCTGCCAGACATTAGTGGTAGTTACACTTTACATCTAGCTAGTGTTTGTAAACACCTCTCTCTCTCTCCTAACCTCAAGGAGTTAAGCAGCAGAAATAGGATAATACGACTTAGTGGTTTTTACTTAGGCTTTGTCTTTGAGGATTTTTTTTTTTAATTGGTTTGGGTTTTGGGTTTTTTAATAGAAAAATCTTTGTTAGATGGAAGCATTGCCAGGTGCCTGGGAACCCTCAGCACACTGCTAGGGTATTAGTTACTGTATTCAGTGATTAGTTTCCATAGAGGTCTCTTGGCCAAGTGGTACCTTGAGCTTTGTGAGGACTCGGGGTTTACTGGATTCACCGGGCTCTCTGGCTTTCTGGTCTTTTTACTTTGCTCCTTCTTCCTCTCGCTTGTCACCCTCTAAGAGCCCTTGCTTCTAAGAAAGTGTTAGACGGGAGCAACAATCTATTATTCTGTTGTGAAAATGAGTGAACAGGAGCACCCAATTGGCCTTTTCACCCTCCATGTTTACCTGAGTCCCCTTTGTTGCCTTATCCTTGTACATCTATATTTTACACTAAATTGAGTTTGACATGGCAGCTGTTGTGGATGGCATTGCATGCTCCATGCAGTTATCTCACATCCATTTGTACCTTGGTCATGTTTATTTACTAACAGCCATTTTGCAGTCTGCTAATGCGAAGTAATTTTAAATCTCCTCTATGCTAACTCTAATATAAATGCTTCGCTATTAGTAAGACAGTGTAAAATAGCTTTATTAGAATAATATGTCAGTCAGCTCTGTAACTGATTTATTTGATAACCGCTGGGCACAGATTTGATGTTTCCATAACCTACACATTCATTTTTCCTGAAATTTAGACTTCAGCAATATGTATGAAAAGCTTGACCTTTCCACCATTCATTACTGTGAGTTTTATCCCATGAAATTCATCAGCTACTGTATTACCCAGCTGCTCCTGCTGACATTCCTTGTGGCTTCTTTTGATCTTCAAAGGGTAACAAGTCTCATTGCAAAGTACCATTGGGAGTGCCTCCTTGTATTCTCCTTCCACATTCAGATATATATCTCTCCCTAGAGTTTGTTGTTTACCATCCTACCATCCGATTTCTAATCTTAATACTTTATCTGTTCTGCCATGACTGTAACAGCTTCTCACAGAGGGTGTTGCTTGAGTATTCATAAACCCTTTGATAAACTTCACTAGCTCATTCTGATTTATCCATCTTTGATACCATCAGCAGAACCATGTAAGGTGTAATGAATTTGAGGGGTGGATGAGCCTTGCGAGTTCTTCCACAATGTCCCAAGTCTGAGCTTCTAGAAAGGAACAAATCTGAGACATTCAAATCAGATTGGCAGGAGGGAATCTCTGTCAGTTGTTACACAACTTGATCTCTTGGTTCTACACAGCTTGATCTCTTGGTACAGAAACTTGGTTCAGGCTCAGCTGGCTTTGAAGTCTCCTTCAAAACAATTCCTCACCTTCTTCCAGGAGGCTGGCTACATATGTCCTGTAGGATCCGCAGGGCAAGAAGGAACCTTCCTTCTCCAGCCAGAAGTCACAAACTTCAGGCCTTCCCCATCAGGGAAGTCTCCAGCTCTTGTTCAAGTTAGTCTTTAGTTCCTTATACTTTGCTTTGTGGAGCTCAGGCACTCTCCTCTGCAGAGCCTCTGTGAAGACCCTGTTGGTCTCCTTTATTTACACCCCAATGGTCTGCAGTCTGTTCACTACCTCCTGAAGCCCTTTTCCCTGGAGACTCAGGGCTTCAGTCAGAGTACAGCTCACACCAGTGAGGCCACCAACATCCCAGCCCTGAAGACAGGTCCCTCCCGACAGCTGCATCCTGGACAGCTACATTCTAAAGCTCCATCTGGGTTAAGGCATCCAATATGTCAGGCAGTTGCTTCAGCAGTTTTGGGAATGCTGCCCTGTGGCTTACTATCACCACTGTTGCATGGTCCCAGGAAGTCCCTTGCTGTCTTCAACAGAGTTTCTGGGTCATCTTCTGTGCAAACTCACAACTTAATTGTTAAAAACCCTCTTTGCCACTCTTGAGCATCTCTCAGAAATCACTGTGAATTGAACACTGAAATACTTGATCTCTGGATGCAGGTTCCTTCAGCATTCACTGGAAAGTGATTTCCTCTATATCTCTAGAAGACCAGTTCCATGAGGTCAGTGCCTAACTTGCTGAATTTCAGTAGCCTCTGAATATCAAAACCCATGCCCTATTGAAACTTCCAACCAAATTTATCCATTTGTTCCTACATCTTCTCATCTGGCTTTTCATTACCCAAACCTAGTATGTGTGGCATCTTGCTTAGGAAAGGGGTTAAGTCTTGTGCTTTAAGCAGAGCTGAGGAGGGCTCCCATGGTACTCCACATGCCTCAGCCAGGAGAAAAATATCTAGTCAGGGATGCTGAGGGTAGAAATGGTAGAAGCTGCAGAGAGGAAGTACAAGAAATTCCTGCTTTGAGCAAACAGTGACGTTATACCCCCAGTAATACTGGTAGACTTGGGAAGAGGAAGACCCTTTCACTTTTAAGAGTATTTCTACTGCTGAGCCCCGAGCTCCTTGCATGCCGCCTTTGGTTTATTCACTTGCAGAGCAACAGTAGCACAGGAATAACAGCCCGCGACACCTACGTCTGCATGGAAAAAGCAGCCTTGACTTTTCATTTTGAAGATTTACTCAGTGCTAAACTAGCTTGGGGCTTCTACTGCTGCCTTGGAGAGCCTCATTTGTCTTTAACACCGGCATGTTACCTTTAGCAAATATCTATTAAGATATATAGTGATACATATATATCTATATATGTATGTATAGCCTGTAACAGGGCCCACCCAACACTTGGGAACCATCTATCTTCTGCAGTCATGACCCTGCATGTAGACAAGGGGAAGCTGTCACTTGCATCACTGGAGTAGCAGCCCCACAATAAAACTTGTCTGTATTGATCAGTGTAAACTGGTGTGTTCCTTGTTATGCTGAGGAATCACTGAGTGTTAAGCTGCAGTGTGTGCTGTATCAGGGCTGTCCCTCATTCCACACTAGGCCAAATGTATTCTTACTCCATTCTGTAACTTTTACCACCTTCTGCCAGCTTTTCCTGCACTCATACCTTGCCAGTCCTGAATGCTGAATTATGCTTCCACTGCTTGCTCAGATGTAACTTAAACTGGTGTCTGTGTCACTATTGAGTCTAGCCCTGCATATGTGCCCATAGGCATGTTGTCCATCAAGAACTGCAGTGAGAAAAGGGACATATCCTTTTTCCATAAGGAGACATCACTACAAACTGAAACAGTGCAGAGCTGTGTGCTGTAGCCTGCGTGTGCCCTTAATCTGCTGTAATATGTCCAGTTAGAGAGTGAATGGCAAGATACCTAATGACGGGCAACGCTTGGCTGTGAACCACATCCTGAATCATGCCTGTAGTTCTGATGTCCTTAAGAAAGAAGTAGTACACACACACACAAAAAGACAGAAGGGCTGCAGGGTATGAAAAAAAACTTTGTATGTGGACAGACAAAATAGACACAATGTTTTTGGCTTGGGAAGGAAGTACTTAGGAATTGGTATTTAAAGACAGTGAAATAAAGAGTGATTATTTATCTGTTACGAATGAGATGAAGGGGAATCGGAGGAAAGCAGCTTTAAACAAGGAGAAGGTACTTTTCCATGTGCTATGCAATACAGCTGTGGGACTTATTCCTTCTGTGGTTGCTGTGGATACAAAAGTACAAATAATTTGAAACAGCAGTGAGTGAAATTACAAAAAATGCTTAAATGTAAAGATGCAGATAGAATCTCTGGCTCAGAACATTTCTGAGCTGCAGATTGCCAGAGCTGGAAGGCCATAAAGGGAGAAATATCACCCTGGACATAGCCTTTCCTTATACAATTCCTTTAGGCATTTGTAATATGTCACTGTCAGAGATGGGATGCTGCAAAGATACCTGTTTGCTCTGACCCAGTACCACTAATCTTATGCTCTTTCGTGAAGCCTGTTAGTAGCCATTCCACTGACTTGAACGGATCTGGAGTCAGCCTTCCTGTCTCTTCCTAAGTATTTTGATCAACAAAACCTAATTATTTTGTCAGAGAATGAGGGCTCTCCAGTAGTTCGTAATCTGTGTTTTCAGAGCAGCCTCTGCTTTTTCTGAGCAGATTCCAAATTCTGTTTAGTTTTGCTTTTTGATAAAGCAAGATGTTTGGTATCTTTGGATTTCATTTGAGTCCCACTGGCAGGATTTAGGGAAATATAATCCTGGGCTGAAACCTGCCTACTTAAGTGAAGGACGCCCCAGGTATCCCAAACACTTTACTTAAGTAGATCTTAACATGTCATGTTCTCTTTTGTGCTGCTATAGAAATCATGTATTCTTATTCCATTGCTGGGTTTGCTGCATAACCTGTTAGTAGTTTGAAAACATGCATCTTCTTACGCCACATACTTTTAGACTGTGTCTAGTTTGAGTGATGCTTGACAATGCTGCTGAGGGCAGAACTAGAGCCCACATGAGTTTTGCTCCCCAGTTGAGCCACAAAGCATGTCATATAAAGCCTGTGTATTTTGTGCACCTCTATAGTGGTTCTCTGCAGTCTAAGCAAGTAGGAGCGAGTCAGAAATGTGGAGAACTAGTAAAAGGTGTTAAGAGTGAAGTAAAGATAAAAGCTTTTTCTGTAGAGCTCGGACTGAGATAGCAACAGTTTTGGTACGAGGAAGAGTAGCCAAAGTACTGAAGGAAAGGAATGCAAAAAACTCCTGCCAATGGACCAGTGTCAAAGATATTTTAATTCATATCAGAGGTTCATTGTCTTTGCTTATCTTCAAAACTGGGACCACAGGCAGGGTAGAATTATCTTCTGGTAGTAAGTTATGTGAGGAGGGTAGTCATGTTCGGTGACTTTGGAATTTCAGGCAAAATTATTATGATACTTTAATGCTTTCGCAGAGGCATGCGAACTTCTGACCCCTTCTGTAATCTCACTTGATCTAGAACTTCACCCCAAGGAAGTCACAGAAATACCACCTGTCAGCATGGCTTCAAAGGAAGACAGAAAGACAGCCAGGCTGTGCAGAAAGTACTAGCCTACACTGTTTCATAATCAGTAGGGTCTTAAATCAAGCATATGTGCAGTAGTGCAACATTGGTAGTTACTGGTAGAAGGAAAAGGAGTAAGCAATTAGACTGTGTACCAGGGACAGATGTATACATACATTTTTCTTACTAACTTAGAAATAATTCTTCAGCGGGAAAAGGCATGCAAAATTATTTTTAATATCTCTGCTGTCCCCTTCTTGAGACTCTCAAAAGCCTTTGCAGCCATTTCACTGAGTGACTGTCTCCGAGACAGAATAAACTGAGGGCTGGTGAGATGACAGGAATTACCCAGCCAGCCTCCAGATCTTTACATTGCCAGTCCTGTTCTCCTGTACCTTACCGTAGGAGGAAAAAAAAAAAAAAAGGGTCAAGGAAGACTATCTGCCTTTCACTGCAGGAACTGATGTGCCGGTAGCTGATGGAGCAGAAATTCTGAAGTTGGGGCATTCCTGTTGTCTTTTACCCACATTAGTTCTTGGTGTCCCCTTAGCCAGTGAGCTCATACTGCTGCTTTTCTATTAGTAAGAGTGCTAACTCATATCTTGATACCCTACATCTTTTTACCAGATTTGTAAAAAACAAAGAGCTTAAAGTCCTCTACCTGTCTGCCAGATGTGTTCAGTCAGCTCAGAGGCTGAGGAGTGGGCAAACACATGTAGCTGCACAGAGGCAGTGCGATTACATCAGTCTCTTTTCCTTAGCAAACCACATGAAAAATTCTGGTCCATTTATTTCATCTCTACATGTAGGAAATATCCCCACAATAGATTCTGCCCATTGGAGTCCTGAGTAGCATCCAAGAGACAATCAACACAAGAATTTGAGGGAACTTCTCAGACCTTTCATCCCCTAATGCAGATGCACAAGAGAGGTTATCTAGTCCTTTTAAGACGTGTTATGCATTGCTGTTTTATTTACCAAGTTGTTTACTGCTGAAAGTATTGTTCTTGCCCAACTGTTTTATGTGCTACTTCAAGGAAGCAGAGATGCTGACGACCTCATGAAACTTTGTCAAAATAAGAACTCATTTCCTGGCACTGAAAGATCCTAACTTGCATTGATTCAGGTAACCCAGTTTAAAAATTCAGTTCAGATTGACAGATGACCAGTGCCATTAGAAACTTAGCTCTGATTCAAAACTGTATTGAACCACTAATCTAGAGGGATGTTTGTTAAGAGAACAAGTGCCACTAATGTGGCATAATGTATCCATTAGACCTGTAGAATTAATAATTTAAACTCACAAGACAAACTTTTCCTCCTTTAAAAAAAATATGTATTTCTGTGTCCTTGCAGCATGCCATCTGAAGACCAGGACTGCATTTGGAGGATATCATCATGTAAATCTCAGGAGGGGAAAAAAGAAGAAGAGAAGGAAACCCTTCATTCCAGACTGTTAGATTTGACCCTACAAGTCTGCAGAGGCATGTTGCTTGCTGGTGGATGAACTGATAGTCCAGTTAGTTACTCAGCATGGCGTGACCAGGTTTTCAAAATTATTTATTTATAAGAAATCTCAGTATAAAGCAGCATTTTCTCTTTTACCCTAATGTGATCTTGCCCTAAGAACTCAATTTTCTTTCTCATTTACATGGAATGTATGCTGGATCTGTGATGCTCCCCTGGCTGACCCTAGCCAGACAAAGCTAATGTATCTAGACTGTATAGTACACAATGTAAGACCTGATGCACCGCCTGCTGAAGCTAGTAGAAGAACTCCTGTTGCCTCCAGTGGGTTTTGGATCAGGCCATTAAGGATTTTTTTTATCACTTTAAAATAGCCTCAACATAACACAATCATAACCATGGTTTTTTTTTTTATTTTATCCTGCTATGTGATTTTATAATGCTGTGGGCATACTCTGACTCAGCGGCTGCTTTCTTCTGTCATCCTCGGCTTTTAGGTCTTTACCTTGATTTTTAACCACCTGGGACCGATTTCAATCACTTGATTATTAAGAGACACTCTTCCATACCATCCATATTTTTCTTAATGATTTTTTTTGTTTTGTTGTCTTTTGTTGTTGAACTCCCTTGATTTAGCTCCAGTCCTGCATTCAAGCTGCACTGGTCATATGTTCCTCTTTAAACTTCACGTATGTAAAAAGTTCCTATTTTTTTTATCTGACAAAGATCTTTTTAAATAGATGTTCTTCTTCATCCTTTTGTTACTGTTCCTCCAGCAAGTCGCATAGTTTCATTGTGTTCTGCTTTGTTCATGTCTTTTTTTGTTTAGTCCATCCTCTCATCTTGCTATGAATAGTCTATATATCAATGCAGTTAGATGGACAGACTTTTTTACCCTTACATAGTTACCTACACTCTTGCTGATCCTAAGAGATTGCTCAGTGAACAGCTTTAGGTTGCAGAATTGATGGCTTATAAATTACTGCAGTTTCTTGATACTTCATGAAAATTTAGTATGGGACAGCAGCTTTTTTATTAGCTGAAAACTTTCAAATATATTTATTTTGTTGCACAAATATTCCATGTTAAAAGAAGAAAGCTCTGGTGAGCATTAAGACAGATGGCTACATCTTCAGCAGTTGTTGCTCCATTTGCTTTAATTGTTATTACATCTTCAAGCAAGCTATGCCAACTTAAACTTAGTCTCCTTGCACCAACATAAATCTGGACCGACACTACTCAGAAATGCATGGGAGTTTTGCAGGTGCAAGTGACAAAAGAATCATGCCTGGCAGGAGTACAACTACCTATTAATAATAATAATGATAATCTTCCAGAAACCCTTACCTGTTAAAGCATATGCCTGGAAGCAGCATGTATTTTCTGTGCCTTGATATTATACTTTTAGTGTGCTTTCTTGCTTTTTGTTCTGCCAAATTCTATATTTCGTTGAAGTCAGTGATGCATTGCCTATCCTTAATTACTCCAGTATAAAACTTCACCAATACTGGTGAAGTCAGTTGATTTCTTCAGCATTTACACTGATAGGATTTCTTCACATGGGAATCTTGCTACTGATTTTCATGATCTCAAGAACTGGCTTTCTCTGAACTCTTATTTGGTTTTTGAATACTATTTCAATGGCCTGATATGTCTTGTGGGACTTCTAGTAGCTTGCCTTATCAGATATGATAGAACTGTCATTGAGAAGTGGAATAAAATTACCTTTAATTCATGTTCATTCTGGTATGTGGGAAGTGTCTTTCCTAAATTTTGTTGCCTCTTCTATTCTAAAGCGTAATATCCCTTTTTCTAACCCCTTGGACAGTTTCAGAATAAAGTGAATCAAAGTAAAAGCAGGATTTCTGGTCTGCATGATACTATACAACTAGTCTGTACTGTAGCTAGTACATTCAGAAGTTGGTAGAGATCAGTTAATGGTCAAAATACCAGCAAGGTAGGCTCTTTGCTTCCTTTTCAGGATAATATCCAGAGTGCTGAGGCCTTTTCAAAATGGTCCCTTAGTGGTCTCTTCACTACCGTCAGGGGAAAGTGGTCAAACGAGGTCACCAAAGGAGGTCTCTCAGCAAGTAACAAGGTCACATTTCCACCAACTTGAATTGCTGTCATCAAAGTAAACACCACTGCATTGCTGCATTACAGTTTTCTATGTCAGTGTACTAAAAAATCAAAGCGTGTTCAAAAAGATCCATCCTTCTGCGAAACATTAAATTCCAGTACTATAAACTAAACCAGAGCTAGTGATGTAAGAGGGGAGGAAGATTCTAAGGTTATTTGGGCACTAGAGAATAGGGATAGGCAACTGAAAGTATTTTTTGAAAGTGCCTAACAAGGGTTTAGATCAATAGGAGCTAGACACCTGACTTGTTCAGATGCTTTTGAAAGCCATACTGGAAATCTAACATGTATCTTGATGCTCATAAATATCTTTGAAGTCTCGCTCTTAATATAATTGAGAATTGAGCCATCGTATCTTCAGTGCTTCTGAAGATAAATGTTGCTACCTTACAGTGCTATTGATTGGTATAAAAATAAAGGCTTTATATTAAACCACTTAATGTGACAGAGAGGGGAAAATGCAGCAATTCCTCTGTCTTAGTGTTTCTATGTCATAGGTAATCTTATTTTTGCTTTAGTAATATACTGGTAGCAGGTCTCTTAATTTATTTATGTTTACATAAATTTTCAGTCATGTTTGAGAAATGCAGTCAAACACAGCTTGTGCTGGAAATTAATATGGCCCTTGTACAACCAAATCATTCTGGTGTAAATACGACATACCCATACAAAGTGAGGTATCATACAGGGAAGCTAAATGACATTTTACTGCCCAAATCAGCAAGACCCCTGGTGACAGCAGTGAGTGTGGAAAGCAGAATGCAGTTGTCTGACTGAGGAATTAGTGCCTGCTTTATATTTTGAGGGGCACATAAACAAATTTCATTATCTATAACAGTCTCTGGAAATTAGCTGGTCTTAATCGTTATGCATCTAGATTTAGGTTTGGCCTATTATCATTCTGCATTGCATCTATCATTTTTTGGTGGGGGAAGGAAAAAGGAGCTGTCATATATGTGCTGAATGATGTTCTTTCATGACATAAGGTGGGGGAAAGCAGTAAAACATATTTCAACTCAACATCTGTGTTTTGGGCAGGTGAACAGTGTCTTCAACAAAACCTCTCCAGGCTTCCATTTTTTGATGCAGTCTTCCTGCATGCTGAAGGCACACCAACTAATGCCTGAAGTCGAGCTTTCTTTTCCTTCCTGCGTGTATTACAGGCAGAGACAGATGGAAACTTGAAATTGCTGGCCTCAGCTCCTGGATCATGTCAGCATCTTTCGTTTCTTGCGGGGCAGCTGCATTCTGCAAAACAGCAATGTGCATGTATCTTGATATGTAACCCTAGAAGAGGGCTTCTAAATATAAGAGGAGTTTCTTTGCTGCCGTATGAAGGGGGTCAGCCAGACACTTAAACATGTGGTATATGCTTCATCAGATTGCACAGCAAAAAAAAATTCAAGGGGACGATATGAAATTAAATTCTTAGGGTGCCTCCCTGCAGGAACACCCAGGAGTTTACAACTTGTGACTCAAAGATCAGCACTGGCTCTTCGATTTATGTGGTTGCAGCCATGATCCATGAACAGTGTGTCTCAAAGCTCCAGAAGCTGTTGCTTTTGTACCTGTATCTTTGGGTATGTGCTCACACTGTGAACTGTGTTCTGCCTCTCAGCCTGGAGATAGGTTGTATCTGTTTGGTACCACAATGTCCATCACTCAGAATCAGTCCAGATGCATCTGCTGGAACGGTGTGTAAGCATCTCTTTTTAGATGCATTTCCTCACCTGGACCCTAACTTTGTCTGCTGGTTATTTAAGATGGATTTTGTTACTGATTTGCATCAGTAGGGGAGAGACTGGGTCATCTTCCCAATTACTTCCTACTTTGTGATTGTTGTGTGCACATGTGCACAAGAGGGTGCATTTGAAGGACTGGATTCCCCAAGGCAAGTAATAAAGTCACTGGATTGATTCACAGCCAGCCTGGTAAGCCACATTCTGGTTACCTGGCAGCTGTTTAGGAGCCTTTATAGAACATGTTGCTTCTTGGAGGGAAGAGTCCCTATCACCAAACCTTCACCCCTGTTAACAGGGTACACTCAGAGTTGACTAGATGTGGAACCTACCCTGACTTTGGAGGAGATGCCTCCAGGCAAAGTCAGAGATATCAGAAGGCCTGTGCAGCATAGTTTGCATGTCTGCTGCCTAGCAGGCAGCTCTTCTGAGACTGAGCCCTCCGTCTTTCACAGGCAGGGCCTTCAGGCTGAATCACTGCTTGAATCTTGGCTTCCTTTTATTATCCTCCTGTTTCCAACCTAATTTTTTAATTAGTAAGTCTCTGAAAGTGTTTGGTGTTATGTTGGAGTAGAGTAGTTGAGAAGGGATGCAGTGATCTATGAGTGATTTTTACATGTGCTTACAATTTTCCGTTTCCCAAGCACAACGGCATGTTCTGCATGCACAGCAACGGCATGTGTCCCTGAAATGTGAGTGAGTCCTTAAGGAGGCTGCCCAACTTCCTCTGCATCACTCCCTGGCAGCCTGCAAAATGGGCTAAATTCAAGTGACCTAAAAGGAGGGGAGGGGGTTTGGAAACAGATCACTCCGCCAATGTAAAGATGGAGGAACATACTTAGGAGCCCAAGGTAGAAAGGAAGGTTTCTGCAGTGAAATTTATCCTGACTTGAACTCTAGGATAAGTTCTGTTGCCACTACCACAGAGCTTACTCTCCACAGCACAGAAGCTACAAGAAGCACTTGCTCATGTGTCCTTTATAATGTGATTTATGGCATGTCTGAATTTGATCTACCAGCTCATGACTGAGGATGGCTTTTCTGGTTTTGTCATATCTGGCTGCAGGGCTGAGTCAGCTTCCACTTTGCTTGCTATGACTTCTCTTTAGCTAAATAAGCTTGCATCATGTCAAGGAAAAAGAACTTTGCCAGAAGTCAATGTATTCATCAGAACATCAGTCTGCACAGTCCGAGAATTTAGGCCACTGTGTTTATTTTTCAACACATACTTTGGGGTAACAGAAGGGGGAAACTCCACTGAAGTTAAGGGTTGCGCACTGGAGCAGGCTGTGTGGTAAGGGTGAGCCATCACAGCCTCACGTACACATATCTCAGCCAGTGTTCGGTGGGGACTTAATTGCCTTTTGATTTTAACTAACTCCAGGAGATAATCCAAACAATGAAAGTGAGGTTATGCCTAGAGCACAAGTGGTTGTGAGTGCCATCCCCTCCTTGGGGCTAGCACAAGTTTAGCTCTGACTTTTTGTGCCTGAGACGTTTGTAAGGCCATTCTTCACCTCGTTTAATCAAAGACTAATTCCCCTAACACAGGTGTCTCCTGTTTGGTTCTTGCTTTCTTTAAAATGAGTCAGCTGCTGAAGAAAGTGATATCTCCAAGGGGGTAGAATGACTCAGTAGTAAAGATGTCACTTTGCTTGACCCCTCAGCTTGTACAGCACTGAAGTGCTCTGTCATGATTGTTAGAGCTTTGATGAAGTCTGCTGAGTCTCATGATCTTATGAGCCAAGAACCAAAATGCCTTCAAATTAATTTCTGAATAAGATGCTCTGTGTGAGTCTAGTCAGGCTAGGCCTAGTTCAAGTTTATTAGAGAAGGTAGATGTGAGCAAGGGAAAAAGCAGCTGACCTTTGCTTGGTAAATAAAACATGGTAAATAACATAGAGACCATGTGACTCTTAACATCCTGCAGGTTTTTTTACAAGCATCTACTTCTAAAACCTCACATTGCCCTATGAGGTGGTAGCATTTAATCAATTACTTTTACCTTGGTTTATGGGTTGTGGACAGTCTGAAAGTGGACTGTGCTTTTTTTCCAAGGGAATTTCATACTCAGAATTATTCAGTTACATTTTCCCCTGAACCTTTTTACCCTCCAGCCTGTTAATTGCAATTCAAACTATTGTTGTGATTCACTGTTTTCCACGATATGAGGTCTTTTTCCTGAGCAGACAACTGTAAATCCTAGGGCATTGACATTGTTGGTGTGATTGCTAATACCAGAACTTAGTATTTGGGTTTGTGATGTCTAAATTTAATGTTTACTTAAGGTCAGTATTTGTTCCATGGAAATGTGGGTAGTAAACACAAGCAGGGTCCTGAATACACCAGAATAAAACAATCTGCAGTTCTGAATTTTTAAAAGATTTTGTAATATTCACCCAACCTAGTATCCTTCCTTTGGCTGATGGAAAGCTAAAAGCAAAGGTGATTAAGAGTGTTCTTGAAGACTGGCAGTTAGTGTCAGAGGCAAGAAGGAGATTTTTACCAACTTCTTTTTCTTCTTCTCAGTGAAAATGCTTACAGTCACTATGCTTGGGCATCCCCCAAAACTGTAATGCAATGTAATGTACGCAGCTGAACAGCTAAGGAACAAATTATTCTGGTACCAATGTCAGGAGTGCTTAGTGAGTGGTCTGTTACTGTGTCCCCCGTCTGAGATAACGTGGCAGTTCAGAAAACTAGAAATTTTGAGTTGTCATGATAAGTTATTTCCATGGCAAGTGACACCTCTGACATTCTCACTAGGGAAGTTAACCAGGAACCTCATTTGGGACACATGGAAGTCTTGATGGAAGAATGTGAACCAGTTCACCATCCGTTGCATACTCATCTGGCAGTAAGAAGAAGAAAGTTAACACAGGTATGTAAAGAGGCAGGAGTAGAAAAGGTACTTCGTAGTCTTCCTTTGGAATGTGGAGGCTGGTCCTGGATGGAGTGAAAGAGGGGGAGTTTTTATTCCCTTCAGGTTGCAGAGTATGGAAGGAGGCAAGAACTCCCAGATGCTGTTAAAGGAAGGAGCGAAACTCTGGGGTTCCAGAAAATCAGTGGATGGATGAGCTGTGCCAGGCCCTTGTGGCATGTCTAGCTAATCTCTTGCTTCCTACATCTCCTGCTTTAACAGCTGTAAGGGGGGTTGGGCTCCCACTCAGGCTGAGCGAAGAAAACAATATTCCCGTGCATGTGAGGATCATGCGTACAGACATGCCCCTGAGGAGGCAGGGCAGCAGTGGTAAGCGCCCCCCCGCCCCCCCAAGACTCTTGTTTATGGTGTAATGTTATCCAGCCCTCATAATTTGTGGGGACCAGGCACCTCACAAAATGAGTTACAGGCTGATTGCTATTGGACTCTGCTACACCCGCCTGTCACAACTGACAGCGAGGGAAGACAGAGTCAGGGTTGAAGAGTAAGTAGTGATGGGGAAAAGAGGGAGAAGGTAGCAACAGTGAAGCCCAGCACCCAGGAGGCTGAGATGCCTGTACCCATTGTCTCTGTCCTGTCCACAGGCCGGTAACTCCCCAAGGGTTTCGCATGCAGCATGCCACAGGTGGATGGTTCATCACCAAGTAGAGAGGAACTATCACATTTTAATACCAGAATTGTGAATAATTCTTGGACCTACTGTAGACTGCTTACCACAGCCTTGTGAGCTATTAGTAGTCCTCATCCTGCAGTTTTTACCTATCTGTGGTTCCTGGATGTAACAAAAACCATTGCAAAGAAGCGAGGATGGGCCCCACAGTGAGAAGGTACTGCTGCTTGCAGTGAGTCAGGCTGGCTGTTGTGCAGATGGGCACAGTGGTCCTACTGGACAAGTGATGGACAAGACACGGTACCGTGTGCCTCCAGCCTATTCTGCAGACACAACCAGCCCACTGTGCATTGTTGCTGGCCAAAAAAAGAACGGAGAAGAACAAAACAATTAGGTTTGGAGAAAGAATTTAGGGGTGTTAAGCTGTGTGAAATACCAAAATACCAACAGCTGCACCTTCTAGCAGGGTAGCTTCTGCAGGGGCTGAGGAAGAGCTGCCCACAGACATTCCTCTACACCCCTCCGGCAGCCTGTTCTGTGCCGAGGTATTCCACCCACGGAAGACAAACTGGGAGCAGCTGTTCCTCAAAACATGCTGCAGGAGCCAGCCATGCACTTGCCATTAGGCACAGTGACTCTGTCCATCTCAGCAGAATTCTTCCCACCACATAACAGCATGCCACCAAGGATACACTTCGATTTGGTAGGAATCCCTTCTGTCTGCAGGTTGCTTCGCCTGGTTGAGAAAAACCCAACAATTTCCTTGTAAAGAGCAGTGCCAACCCAGGATCCGCCAGTCCTTGCAGCTTTGTGCCTGTTAGAAAAGTAAAGGAAAGACAGCGACAGCTGATGAAGAGCAAAGGGTAAAATGAGCTAGTGTAATTGGAAATGCTTAGAGAAAGTTGTTAGAGAAACAGAAGATGTAATTTAATTTGAGAAACATTTCTCAGTTAAGGGCTTAAATTTCCCCTAGAGGAGAGCTGTGGCCTGGTGGTTTCGCAGACCGCCTCTGCCGCCCTGATGGTCGGCGTCCCCTCGGCTGGCCCTGGCTCCCGTTTGAAGAGGGGAAATGCGTTCCTCGCCCGGTGCCCGCAGCCCGTGCTCGCTCACCCGCAGCCCCAAACCCTGCACCGGTGATTGGGAGAAAGCGGCTCCCACAGGCTCATGCGGAGCCCTTGAGCTGCCGAGCTGCCCTGCTGCCCTCCTACCCGAGGCACCCGCTCAGCAGTGCCGTTAAGCTGGTGTGGGGGCTGCCCCCCCGCGAGGGGGCCTGGCTGCTGCGGGGGCCGGCGCCGGAACCTGCGCGCCCGGCTCGGGTTCCCCCCGGAGCGGCGGCCGGGACGCGCCGGACGGAAACGGAAGCGCCGCCGCGGAGGAGCGGCAGCGGCGGGCTCTGCCGGCGGGAGGTGAGTGTATGCGTCCGGGGGGCTCCGGGGCAGCGGCTGGGGACGGTGAGGCTGGCGGGGGTTGCTGTGGGGACGGCGGCGGGTGCGGTGCCCCTCGGCTGCAAGGCCTGGGTCTTGCTGCCCCGGTTGGCGCTGTGCGGGTGCAGCTCCGGTGGGCTGTGTAATATGCTCCTGGGTACTTGCGGGGGAGCCGTGCCGGCTGCCGGGGTGCTCGGCGGGTCCGGGGAGAGGCGGGCGGCGGAGGCACCGGCTGCCTGGCTGCCCGCGGCGGGGCGTGGGTCGGCTCGGCAGGTAGAGCCTACAGGTGTGTCTGCTGGTGAGAACTTCAGTGGAGGTTCGGTTTCATTCGGGCCTTCCCTAAAGTCTATCTTACAGAACCAGCAAGTCGCTATTTAAGTGCTTAAAGCTTACAGAATGCTTAAAGCTGTTGCAATTTCATATAGCTAATTAATACTTGTATTTGTGCTTATTTTCTATCATGCCAGTTAAATTGTTTGGTTGGTTGTTTAGTTACTTAAAACACATGCTCTAACACTGGTTTTAGGTTTAGGATGTGGCTGAGCTTAGGTCTGTACAGTTAGAAGTTGGGCAATATCTGTAATTCAAGTTTACAGGAAACAGGGCAATATCCTGGACATGTACTTGTACCCCACTGGGTGCTTTCCAAGGCCTTGTTTGTGTGGTTCCACACACCCCCCTTGGCCACTTCTAGGTTGCCACTCTTCACATGTAAGTAGTCCTCCAGATAAGATGTGGCGCACACATCCAGTCTTGTCCCTTCTGCCTGTGGAAGTGGCCACAGGGCTGTGGAGAGAAAGAAGCATTGTGTTTCTTGCGCAGCACGCGCCTGCTTCTCTCAGAGAAAGGCAGAGACTGGAGGCAGCCTCCAGCAGAGTACAGCAGGACTGTGTGGTCTTTGTGCTTCAGAGCCGCAGCCAGCCACTGTAAGGAACCTTAGCAGGTTGCTGCCTGAGATAACTTTATGTTCTAGTGAAGTTATATTTCTAGTAGGCTGCTTTTGCAGCATTCTGACAGAAAGTTCTACTGATGTTACAGCTAGTGCAGTGAAACGTTATATACATGGGTATTCAGAAGACAAAACAGCAGGTATTTACCTTGGGACAGCAGAGTAGCAGTGTGCTGCAGTGACAGATACCTGCTTGGGCAACTTTTAGAGTGGCTTGAGTCTTGCAGAGATGCTAGGATATCTAGCACATTGTCAAGAGTAGCTAAAAATTGTCATTTAATGTATTTGTTCTGAGTGTGATATAATTTTAAGATGCTAGCATTTTGTATTAACGAAGTTTCTTAGACTTTACAACTCAGAAACAGAGCCCAGGTCTACTGATGAGCTGCTTTCCTGCCTATTGGCATTCTAGCTTCAAAAGTACATGTGCTAATCTGGCTTTTCCTGGTCTTTTAGGTCCTTAAAAATGGGGAACACAAGCAGCGAGCGAGCTGGACTGGAGCGTCATGGGCATAAGGCATCCCGAGGTGACAACTCGGGAGGAGCCATCAGTACGAAAGAGGGTGATAGGCCAAAAATCTTAATGGATAGTCCTGAAGATACAGACTTGTTCCATTCAGAGGAAATGAAGGTATTTCTGGTTTTTTCTTGCCTTCTAACATTACCAGCTTGGGAATGCTATCCAATGCAGGTGCTGTTAGCAGCCTTCAGTAATTCTGTCATTGAATTTATACACAAAACTGCCTCATATGCCTTGCTTCCCACACAAAGGAGAGAGAGAGCGCTGATGTTCAAGCAGGTATGATGAGTATAATGTCATGGTTTCCAGCAAGAATTATTTGTAGAAAAACTAAAATATAACTGACCAAAAGCTGTAAATACAATGCCCTAACTGCCTTTGGATACTTAATGCTCTTGTAGTTACCGCTGATATTTTACCTGTCTTACTATTTTTCATATTAAAAGATTTGTTGACTGCTCTGTATTAGATGGATCATTAGAAACGTCTTGCTGTGTATTGTTTCATAGGGATAACAGGAAGGTGTACTTAGATTTTGACTATTGGACAGAGCTGTTTCCTATAGACAATTCGTAATCTTTCCGCTAACTACAAATTTTGTGCCTATGATATCTGTATAATCTAAATCCTTCCTAAGCATATTTCTTCTTAATTATTTTTCTCCCTTTTCTTATATTTGTGTATTTGAAGACTTTTGTGAGCTTAAGCCATTTCTTTTTAATCTAATTTAGGCAGGAGGGAGGGAGATTACTCTGCTTTCCGCTCTTTCTGCAGATTTGAAAGTCTTTAACATCTTTCTGCAATTTGTGCAAATGAACTTGCGAACAGCATCTAGAAATGTAGTTTCTAATCTTCCTCTGACAAAAACTACTTGTAGTCTTGTACCTTGGAGAATCATGCCTGAGCGCAAAAACGCCTTCAGTAAAAACATAGGTTGTCTGAGTCTGCAAGGAAAGAATTTCTTTTGATTAAGATATTGTGCTTGTAGGCTCCATTGGAGAAAGAAGAATTTCTAGCTTGGCAACAAGATCTGGAAGTGAATGATAAAACTCCCACTCAAGCTCGACCAACAGTCTTTCGTTGGACTGGAGGAGGGAAAGAAGTCTATCTATCTGGATCCTTTAACAATTGGAGTAAAATTCCTCTGACAAGGAGGTAATAAACTGCTGCTGCTGTGTCAGTGATATTCCCCATGGACTTGGAACACTTAGAGCAGTGAGAAAGGTGGTCAGTTGACAGATCGATCTTGGATTTACCACTGTCCTGCTTCTCTCCTCAAGCCCTTGATGAGAATCTGACTTTTTATCCTTGGATGGCACAGGATAAAAGTTGAGCTGTGTGTTAGTTTTGAAGGAGTGGGGTGTTCACTAGGCACCGTGCCCGAATGACCCGAAAAAAATTGTGGTGTGCAGTCTGCTACCTGGGGTAGAGCTGGGCTATGTCAGGTGAAGTTGGGTTTTGAACATAATGTCTCTGATGGCACACGTACCTTCTTGCCATACCTTTTGCCCAGCTCAAAGGGTCCAAATTCTGCTAGGGAAACTCTGGGCCTGGGACACCTGCTGGTAAACTACACAAATGAGAGAATGAATCTGTCTTAAGGTACCAACTGCTTTTTCCTGCTAGAGAGCTCTAGAGCTCTGCTTAATCTGTACCTGCGTAAGTACTTCATTTAACCAATGGTGGTTTTTTTTTCAAAAATGTAAAACGTAATGAATGGCAGAGAGTCTGTATCTAACTGTTGGGCTGAGCCCTGTTGTCTGTCAACAATGACATGTCTGTGAAGGATTGGTCTTCTGCCAGTTTCTGGTGTTTCTTATCTCATTGAGTGGCTACCTGCATTGTCATTGCTGCAGAGGCATCTTTAATTTATTAGGAAACTTGAGGGAGCGGTAGAGTGGCCTGATGAAACAGTATGGGAGGATTTTTCTGTGCATAAAGAATGTGAAATAAATTATCAAGATAGGAGATGGAAAAGAGGCCAATGGAACATCAGTGTTACTATCATACTCCTAAGTAGAAAGCCTGGGAGACAGGAAATGGCGTCTGGAAGTCTGGATAAAAATGTCTCTTTACCCAAAAAAAAAAAAAGTTTGTCTCTCACCAGATTAGGTATTCTGGGAAAGGAAATATTTGGACCTCCTTAGAGGCTGGATAAAATCATGTTACTGAATCAAACATGCTTGAGTAGGAGACTTCAATATTCTAAACTGAAATTTCAAAGCTAGCACGGTGGTTGTATGCTTGCCCTCCTTACCTGAGAGGAAGTAAAGAGAGACATTGGCATTTTGTGGCCTGTTTGAATTGTTCATATAGCTTCAACTGTTTCTCAGCTTCTCCTGACATGCTGGTAAAGACTTCTGAAGAATCAGGAAGTTCACAGCACAGGAGTATCAAAATTACCAAGCAGCAGCTATTCAGACCCAAAGTAACTCAGAAGTATTGAGTTGCTGCTTTCATCTTCTAGTCGTTGTTCACTTATTCCATAGGCATCTCTGAAATGTAATGGCAAATACTGAAAGGCAGGGAAATACGAGTAAGCTGATCCTGTTACATCAATAGGAGTCTCACAGATAAAATGAGGTCTCACGTACTGACAAGTAACGTGAAGATTTGAGGATGACTTTGTAAAAGCTCAGTGCCAATTACTTGATGCCAGGAATGCAGGTACTGATTTTGAATGCGTGGGGACTTACTGTTGCAGAGGAAGCTATCATTAATATTAACCGTAATTTGGTTCTTTACCTTTAGATTACATCAGAGATTCTCTTAAATGCAGCACTGCCTTTTTAATTTTTTGCATTGTTAAGGTGGCTTGTATGCTGTTACAGTGTTTGTCACAGTTTATGGGTCAATGTGCTTTTCAGACTGTTTCAGGGCTGATTGTTTGTCTTAAATTCCAGTCACAATAACTTTGTGGCAATCCTGGACCTGCCAGAAGGAGAGCACCAGTACAAGTTCTTTGTGGATGGGCAGTGGACGCATGATCCTTCAGAGGTAATGTCTGCTTTGATTCACTGTATTTGTTCAGTTGAAGCATCTGAGGATGAGAACCTGGCTAGTTTCTGTACCGGTGGCTGGCCTTTTCAGAGAGAAGGTATCTGTTAACAACAGAAACTGTTTTAAGCTGGTGAGATTTCTGGTCCCAGCTGACCTAGGTGGCAGGATCAGACTGACCGCCTCAAAGGACAGAAGGTTTCATAACAAATGGGTGACAAGTTCTCTTGGGTATTGCTTTGTAAGAGATGGCGAGCTTTTCTTGTCTAGTGCCAAACTGTCTTTTAAAGCACTCTAGCATTGCTGACAGCCCAAATCACTCCGTGCCGTACTTGCTGTCTGTGCCAGAATGTTGCTATTGCTGCTCTAGATATTTTCATAATCCAGTAATTGTGCCAAAATCTACCAGGCCTTTTCTTCCTCCTCTGCTGTAAAATGAGCTTTAACGCTAGCCTGTCTAGCAGTCCCTACCGGCTTCAGAACTTATCATTCACAGCTATTGGTTCCAGTTGTCTTGCTGCCTTGGCAAACCTTGCAGAACCTCACAGGATTTAACTTGCAGTAAAATTAGCTCTTTGAACCCTCTGCCTGGGACTCTAGTCTTAGCTTTAATAGTAAACCAGCAATACCAACCAAACTCTGTCCTGCATCAGGCGATGTAGATCTTAGCCTGGATCAGAAAGCCCTATAGAAGCTAGAAGCAAAGCTTGGCTCCTTGTGTCATCAGTGTTGTCTTCAGCCCAGACCTGGTGCTAGCCTTGTCTATAGCCCAAGAATTTATTGAGTGCTGTGGGCCTAGCAGGTTCAACTGACATGCATCCCCCCAGTCTTAACCTAACACTGACTGAGCAATGGTGAGCTCTTTTCGTATCTGGCACTAGCATATTTTAAAAGCAATATATTTCATTATTAGTAATGCTGATTGTGTAGTCCCGTAAGCTTTTCTTATTCTGACTTTTGTACCTTGTCTTTTCCCAGCCTGTAGTAACCAGCCAGCTAGGCACCGTCAACAACATCATACAGGTGAAGAAAACTGACTTTGAAGTATTCGATGCTTTGATGGTGGACTCTCAAAAATGTTCAGACATGTCTGGTATGAGCTTACTGGTAGTTCTATATCACACTTTTTAGAGCTGTTAAAAATTTCATCTTCCTTTCTATCTGGAGTTAAAGCTATCTTCCTTTTTAACTGGAGTTAAAACTCCAGTATAGATTAATCTCCACTTTTGTCAGGCTCTGTGGACAGGTACAGGAATGACAAATGCAGAAACGAGGAAGCGTCTGATAGTGCCACACAGGTCACTGTAGATCTGATTAGGGGGAGGTCATGGGTGCTTAACAGCTGTTTGTTTGGCTGTGCCGTGTGAAATGGCTGTTTGTAGCACACTCATTGGTGGGTCAGTCTCTACCATATAACATCAAACCAACGTTGACAGCCTACGTCGTTCATAATTCTTTGCTAAGAATGTGGGCTGAGGATGTCAAAAGTTGCACACTAAAGAGGTAGAAATTAGGTGTATCCTAGCATTGCTAACACAGGCTCAGCCGTATATTGTATCCTCACTGTTTAGTATAAGTTATCTGTATCTTAGAATAATATAAAAGTGCTATTTTTGTCTTAGGTTTCATATTCTAGTGTAACAGAGGTAAGATTGAGTCATTTCTGAGATCAGTCTTGCCACCTTTCTTTATAGACCTTTGTAGGGATGAAGACCATGATTTAAGTAGTACCTTAAATCCTCCTTCAGAACTGTCCTTTGAGGTGGAAGGTGTGTTTGGCTGGTTTTTGCTCTTTGCAACTTTGCCCTGGGCAAAGACTTTTTGGAGGAAAAGTGTGATTTGTGAGACTTGGACACTTCCAGAAGCTAGGAGGAGATTCTAGTAGGTGCCTTCCCCCCACGTGCTGTAATGGCCTTCCCTTGTACTGGTTTAGACTCTGAAGAGCTCTTCCTATTGCTCTGTCCTGGTGTGGCAGTAATACTTCCTTTTACAGGTATGTACCATGTTTATAGTACTTGCCTTGGAGGTAACCTTGTAGAGCAGCGTTTCCTATGAAGCGTTTGCTGGAGGAGCGCTGGGCAGAGATGACAGTGACATTCTGGAGAGCAGCAGGCCCCTCGGAACTCTGCTGCCCAGATCTTCACAGCTAGTTTCAAGTCAGACAGACTTTGGACATCCTCAATGACTTCTTGGGCAGTGACTGATCCTCTGGCACTGCATCAGCTGCTGCAGTTCTTGTACTTACGTGCCATTGATTTCTTTTGGCTGCAAGTTCCTGGATATGAAAATTAACTTGGAGTACCAGTAAAATGTACCTATGAAGAGCAGACATTCTTACAGACTATTTAAGAATAAATATTTAACATCTCTCTGGCAGAATTGTCAAGTTCACCCCCAGGACCGTATCACCAGGAGCCCTATGTTTGTAAGGCAGAAGAGCGCTTTAAATCACCACCTATTCTTCCCCCCCACCTGTTGCAGGTCATCCTGAATAAGGACACCGGCATTTCTGTGAGTACACTAGTTTGTTTTGCTGAATAAAGGCATTGAGGTTGTGAGCAGATGGGGAAACAGTCTGTGTGCAGACAGGGGACAGTTCAGGAAAAACCTTAGAATAGTTGCTGTGTTGATTAAATTCCTTATTATGTGTGTCCAGATTGATTAATCTGAAGTAAAATTATTTTTCTACTTATCTTAGAACAGTTTGGGTTGGAAGGGACCTTTAAAGATCACCTAGTCCCACCCCCCTGCCCTGGACAGGGACGCCTTCCACCAGACCAGGTTGCTCCAAGCCCCGTCCAGCCTGGCCCTGAGCACCCCCAGGGATGGGGCACCCACAGCCGCCCTGGGCAACCTGGGCCAGCGCCTCACCGCCCTCACAGGGAAGAATTTCTGTCTAGTATCTAATCTAAATCTACCCCTTTTTAGCTTAAAGCCATTCTTCCTTGTCCTATCACAACATGCCCCTGTCAAAAGTTCCTCTCCAGCTTTCCTGTAGGCCCCCTTTAGTTGACTCTTCAAAATCGAAAAGAAAACTAGATTGTTATTTTACTCTTTGAAACCTTAGTCTTTCCATTGCAACACCGTTAAATGTCAGAAGCACATAAATAACTGAGTGGGTTTCATGAGCGCAGTGAGGCTGCGGGGGGGTTTGATCTTTGATTGTTCCGAATCTTTGTTTCTGTTGATGGACTCTGCGTAAGAAGCAGTGTGATGTATTTGGGTATGGCTGGTTACAGACGGTGTTTATCTCCCATCCGCTGTGATGAGTAAACTGTGAGTTCTGTTGTTTTCACACTGTCTCGCTTTCTGTTTTTTCCAGTGTGATCCTGCACTACTTCCTGAACCCAACCATGTCATGTTGAACCACCTCTACGCGCTTTCCATCAAGGTGAGAGGCCACGGCATGTTCCTCACATGTGCAGCTTTTAGATAACCATGTAATATGCTCACTTGTTTCCCATCTCCTGTAGGATGGAGTGATGGTGCTTAGTGCTACACATCGTTACAAGAAGAAATACGTGACTACTTTGCTGTACAAGCCAATATGAGCATCACAGTAGTTTGCAACCATTTGTTCTGGGCCAGTGCAGTCTCAGAAAAAAAAATTCTTCTCTTAACCAAATGTACTCCTGCTCTGTGCTGTAGCAAACGAACTCTGATTTCATATTGTTTCTGAGACTTCCAAGTTCTCCTGTATCTGCCTTATTTTCCCAGTCCCACCTTGGAAGTTCTTAGAGATGGCAGCTTCATGGCAACTAGACAGATGGCAGAGGTGTCAGTGCCCGTTGTCAGCTCAGTTAAAAAACACCCATTTAATTAGGCTGAAAAATGTGAGGGCAGCAACAGGTAAAAGACCTTTAGCAGTGAGGCAGACTGTAAGTAATAAACAAGCCAGCCCAAAGTCTAGAAAATTCAGGATTCTTGTGGAATCTTATTTGAGCTCAACACTCAGCAAAAGCGAGCCCATTACTGCTTTCATAACTCATCAAGCACACAGTTATTTCAGCAGCAAGTTCCACACTTGCGTGGCTGAAGTAAGTGTGAGTATCGATGATCTTTTTGTAACTGCCTTTTCTAGGCAAAATCAGCGACACAATCACCTACAAGCTCGTTTTTATTTTACGGTAGGCTGGGGTGCACTCTTTCTACTGTGAATAGCTCTGTAGTTTTTCTCTTCATGAGAACTGAAATACAACTTTTCCCCTGTGGAATTGCTGGTAAAGACAATTGTTTTTAATGGCTGGATTTTTCTATAAGTCGTACATGTGTCTTGCAGTAATCTGCTTTTTGAAACTAATTTCTCCTGCTGTCACCAGTAAGGACTTCCTTAAGCTGGCACAAGTAGCTGTAAGGAAATCGATGTGTTCAGTTTAGGGATTAGTTCTTCAGTAACAGCCTGAAGGTGACAGTAAGTCCCCTGCATCGCAGTGGCCAAACTTGCCCCTCGGTGTAAGCCCTGCAGCCAGCTGGATGCAGCCGCACTGCACCCTTCTGGGCCCAGGGCCAGGGTGCAGCGCTGACTGCGGGTGTGCAGTCCCTGTGCTTCCCCAGCCCGGGTTGTGGGGTTCTCTGCAACTTCTTATTCTGTTCATATTTTCTCGGTGATTAAGGTATGCCAGGTTGCCTGGACTTGGTACTCGCAGCCTGTTTTATCCCAAAGCAAATGCAACATTAATGCAAATCTGCCTGCCAGCATGCCTCGGGCCTGCCCTGGAGGAACCAGCTCAGGAGGTGACCCGCTGGGTCCTTCCCTCTCTTTTTTTTTTTTTTTTTTTTTTTGGTGCCTGAGAGTGCCAGTGACTGTGCCAATGATAACCAGCCCCCATGCGACTGGGGGAAGAGCACGCTGCACAGATCAGTGCGGAGTCTGAGTGGGGGCAAAAGCTGCAGCGGCCAGTTTGGTGTAACCAGCCCCCGCGGAAGGGTGGTTTGCCTTGCTGGGAGCCGTGCGGCAAAGTCTTGAGTAGATCTGGGTCTAGTGCAATGATTTTCTCTGAAAACTCTTCTTCATTCTGTGCTATGGATAGCATTTGGTATTCTGAAATACGGAATTGCTTTTGTTTTCAGCCTCTTCAGAAAGAAATAAAACATTTTCAAGAAAAGTGGGTGACTGGCTTTGTTATTATCCTTCCCATCTCTGGTAACCTTGGCTTCCTGGAGTTGTGCTTTCTTTATAACCTGTGATTGCCTGATTGCAGTTTTATGCCTTGGTGGATTGTTAAAGTTTTTCATTCATAGATGCAGCTTGAAACTGTGTCTGCTTGCAGTTAATCGGTAAAGAGGCTGAGAAAGGTGTCGGTATGGATTTGTGATGCAAAGTTTACAGGCAGAATAAGAGTCCAGTTACCTAAAAGCTCTGGTGATAATTTCTGTAGGACTGAAAAGCTTGCTATTGCCTTTAACAGTCTTGTCACTTCTCTTTGTTCCAGCCAGCCACCCTTCGAGCAAAGCTTTTTTCCCCAAGCCTTTCTCCTGGACAGCCCAGCCTGTGATGGCCGGTTGGGTACGGTTTGTGGTGTCACAGGCACATGTGTGGCGTTGGATTAGGCTGTGTGATATTTATTAGCACTAGAAAATGCTGCCTTATGAGGTCAGGGAAGAGGCTGTGAGATGTGTGGTCAGGGCCAGAACCTGCAGAGCAGCACATGGCGCAGGGAGGCCTGTGCGCTTTGCCGGGGAACATCGGGGGTCCTTTTAGCCTGGGCTGGTTGTGTCAGGGCAGCGAATGAAGGTGTGTCAGTAGCAGAGACGGGAGAGCAGGCTGACACAGCTCCAGTAGCTGATGTCACAGGTTTGAGCTTTTGTTGAAAGGTCAACTCACCCAGTCAAAACCACCTGCATGTTCAAATGCAGAAGTGCAGGCAGGTGTGTGACCAACTGTGTGCCCACAGCCCCTTTGCCAGTTCCCTGCCTGATGGTGCTGTTGGTAACTGGGTGGCCCCTCCTTCCACAGCGGCACCGACGAAGGTGTGCTGGACCCTGTGTTGGGTAGCACAGTGGAGCTGTCGGCGGGAAGCGGTGTGGTGCGGTGGTCCTCTCTGGTGACGTGCTCTGCTGTCAGCACAACAGCGGTCCCACTCTGGTGCCACCAGAGCTGTTCGGTGACCTGAGTGAGGGCCAGCGGCCGGCAGCCCTGTGGCGCTGTGGGCAAGTGAGCCCCGGTGCCTGGCTGTGCCCATGGCTTTGCCTGGTGCCTGTGCCACAGCTGCGGCACATGTGTGGTGGGCCAGGCACCGGGCAAGTGCTGTGGCAGCAGCCTGGGTGTGGTTGTGCAGAACCAAGTGGGTTTGGTGGGACATGTGTCAGCAGAGGAGAGGCAGGTGCTGGAAGGTATTTTTTCAGCTGTGTTCAAAGAAAAGTAGATGCGAGGGTGTATGGGCAGCCAGAAATCATGCAGTGCAGCCTCTTAAAGGCTTTTAGTGACAGCAGGGAAAGGAAACCACAGGTTTCTTATTTGAATGACCCAGGATTCATTTTTTTTTTGCTAGAAGAGCAGAGCAGCTTAAAGGTAACTTAATAAGTTTGGTTGTGCGGTTTTGTTTTTCAGTTGAAAAACAAGTTTTTCACATGTCAGAGGCTAAAGAAGCTGAAACAGAAATGGAAAACAGAAAGGAAAGTGAAGGTATGCAGGTATGCAAAACAGCAGCGTTCATGGACTTGGTCTCATTAGTTATTGCTAAGATTTGTGGATTTTTTCCCAGTTACATATGTGCATGACTCACTCTAGGCTTTTCATCAGTGCTGGTGTGGTGGAACCACAGGACAGAACCAATTATTTTATAGAATTTTTTTTTTCTTTTTTAATTTGCAGTTTATGGCCATGGCTCAGAGGGTAGAGCACTTGGTTACATGGTCTGCAGCTGGCACTGCACCATTAGGTTTTGCAGCCCCCAAAAAAGCTTCATGTGTGCACCTCGGACGGCAGGGTGAGGGGCCCAGGCTGTGTGAGGAGCGAGCAGCGCAGCTCATCGCCTGGGCTGGCCAGGGGAATTACTCTGTGGTCACCTCCACCCTCCCCTGCTTGGTGAGCCAGCGCAGCTGCCCGCAGGCCCAAGGGCCTCTCCCAGGCCGGGCAGGTGACGGAGGTGGGGTGTTCCTTGGCACCGGTGGCCTCAGCTGACACCTCCCCGGAGCCACAACCTTCCTCCAGGTAAGCCTCGCCCCGCCCCCCCCCCCCCTTTCTCTCCAGCAGGGAGCATCCGCAGGAGGGCTGCTTTCTGGCAGGGCGCTGCTGAAGGAAGAGGTAGGCTGCTTGGTTCAGTTTTCATTTTGGGGTGGGGGGCTCTCACTCTTTATCCCCCACCCCCAGCTTGTTTTCTGCTTGATAGGTGAACGAATTAGATTAATCACAGTGTTCCCTTATTGTAAGGGGATGAATCAAATCCCTCCAAAGGCAAAAGCTGGATCAAGAGATGGATTTATTAGCTCACTTACATTCCCCACCCACATCTCGCAGTCTGTGCTGTTATGTTTGTTCTTGGCTGTTGCTAGGAGAGCACATGATTTAAGGTAGATGCAGAGGCTTTTTGTTACAGTCATTTTTTTTGGCCCTTGAGTAAGCCGCTATGGTCTGTGTCTACGGCAGAAGTAAAAAGAGCTCTCTGCCACAACCCCCCGCCACCGCCCCCCCCCCCCCCCCCCCCCCCCGACCCCCTAAATTTCAGCACAGAGCGCAGTGGGCAAGCTGACAGGGCATTTGTGCATGTTTCTTGGTAATCAAAAGGCTCAATAAATAATTTTTTTTTTACTCCACCAGTTTCTGGATTATTTTAGTTTTGTTACAATTCTGATCATGCATCATAGGACTGCAACAATGAGCTTTAAATAAGTATTCTTTGTGCACAGTAAAATAAAGGAACATTGAACAAGTTAGCATTTCATCATATACATCAGATAGTAGGCACAATAGATAAAATCAAGCAGCTTGGGGTTTATGTAGAGCATTTTCATGAAGAATGTCATGTAGACCAAAATGTAAGAGGAGCTATTAGTAACCCACCCCCACACCCTCCAACAGGCCCTTTATTGGGGGTAAGGGGGCGGTTATGTGCACAGAACTGAAAACACTGAACAGTAGGAGGACAAATTAAGTTACTGTAGGCAGCAGTGTGAATATTAAAAACCTCTTCCTGTGAAAGAATACTTCAGACCCTGTAAAAACTGGTTCAGTTAAAAATAGATGTATTTACATTTAAGTCTGATCTAGCAAGTTTTCCCAGCAGGTATAAGTTAAGATGTACAGTAACTGCAGGTTGTACTCATTCTGACTCAATTCGTGAATGTTGGTTTGGTTTTTTGTTGTGGTTTTTTTTTTTTTTTCTTTTTTTTAAAGTTGCAGCTATTAGGCCTTAAAGCACCAGCATATTACAGCGGTGGGATGAGTAACTGTCTCAGTCCATTCTGCTACCAGTACACTGCTGGGATAAATCCCAAACCTGTTGTTAGATCACACTGTTGTTAATTAAGATGGTTCTTTCCAGCTCAAGATGTGTGGGTCGTTTACCAGGGCAAGATTGTTTTCCCAGATACTCACATGTGTCTTACCTCTACCCGTACCTCTAGTTAAGTACGTCGGGGCAGAATTTAGCTGTAGGTGTTGGCAGCCAGCTGCTGCTCTAGTAAAATACTTGGACAAATCCACCTGTTTCAGTTCATATGAACATGCTTTGTTTTTGTGAAGCCACTTACGCTACTTGTTCAGGGAAAAACCACTATTAATGCTAAATACTGCCAAGGTTAGCTCTTTGGTAAGCTCTGACGCCTATAGATTACACAGCCTCTAACGCTGGGTGCAATGGCAGGATGGCTCCGTGTTACTCTCTATAGAAGGAAGCGTTCATTTCACCATGCCAGTCAAGATAGTTATTTTTTTTATTTGGTTATTTTTCAACAACAAAGTTCAATACTTTCCAGGTGGAGCTTGGAACTGTCCCTCTGGTTCCCTCCCTTGTCGATAATAAAAAGGTAATGAAGAAAAATCCTGTACTTTTAGAGACCTAAAACCTCATTTATGCTAACAAGCTTCAATTGCAATTAAACGTTACAATATTTCTTCATGGGAGAGCAAGGAGGACTAAGCTGAGGCCCCTCCAGTGTCTGAAGATGGCTGTCCACAACCACCATTAAAACAAAAAGCTAGTGTTGAAAAACGCACAGTTTACAATAAAAAAGTAGAAACCAATTCAATTCCTTTTTGTTACGAATATAAAGTTTCTTGTAAATATGTACAGTCCTTTGAGCTATTTCTATAGCAGGAAGCATTTCACAAACAAGACACAAGATATACACTTCCAGGACTCAACAAGCCCATTTCTGAGGTCTTGAAGATCTTCCATGAGATGCAAAGATTTAAAGACTGATCTCAGTGACCTTTCCAAATATTCAGACCAGGAGACAAAAACTTTCAGCAAGTTTCCTGCCAAATCATCTGACCTAAAACAACCCAACAGACGAGAACGGGATACAATATTCATGAAACTCGCCAAAGGACACTGACAAGGCATTTGAATTTTTATGGGTTTCTAGAACAGGTTAGCACAGGCTTGTGAGGGACTAGCAGAAGTTTAAGTGTGGCGCCAAGGGAAGATTGGATGCAGTTTTTGCTCTTTCCAGTTGTAAAGAACGTGGTTGTTCACTTAGGATGTTGCTAGTGCAGATTGAATGGTCAAAACCTGCTTTGAAAATCATTTGCTCTCTGATTCATGTTCACAGCAAAAGAGAATAGCAAGCAATAAATGGCTCGAGGTTAGATACGTGGGAGCAAAGGCGAAGCGTGTTCAGTAACCGCTAAAGCTGTTCATTGTGAGTATCCTCTTGTGCCGTGACACTTGGTTCTTATTGTACGACAAACTACATGTCACGGGAGGAGCCAGCCCTGGGCCGCTGCTCCTTCTGGGGAACGTGACACTGTCAGGGCTACGGGGTTATTTCCAAAGGGACCACGTTCAGTGTGACTGTAATTCCTGTCATAGAATAAGGCTCGTTAACTCTTCATTGCCAAATTTCCAGAGTAATTAACGGTTATTTTGCAGCGTAATCTAAAGGTTTCAGTTAATTTACAGGTGAGGTACAATACACTACTCAGCAAAGCAACCTAAAAGGAGAGAGCAGCCAGTGATGGTGCAGCAGCATGCAGTGAACTGTCATGCAGAAGACCTGGATAAAGTCTTACAACCCAGTAGCTTGTAGGTAATGCACTTTGTCTCAGGGCTGGGCACATGGGCTCATTTAAAGCAGGGTTCTTCCCTCCCCCTCTGAGCTGCTCTAGAGTGATTTTAGTGAGAACAAAATAACTTTCAGAAGTGGCAGGTGAACAGACTAATCAGAAGTAAATTTCCTTGTGTTCTGTAGAGAATATCCAATCACACCTTCTATTGAAAGACTCACTCACCTTGGCCCTTCTCTTTCCAGGCCATCAGGAATTCCCAGCCTGTCTCAGAACTAAGATCAATTATCTGGTATGGGGTGCTAACCACATTATAGAGACGGGGGTGGGACTCTAGTCCCCTTTAATTTCCTCAGTGTACTACTTGGGGACTAAAGTGAATACAAAAAGTTCATGAACTGCTTGAAAGAGTAACAGTAGTACAAAGTGCAAAAACAGGAGTGCAGGAAAGTGCAGAGAAACTAAACTGAGCTGCAAACAATCTTCAAAAGCATCACGTCTCCCGATGCGGAGTGAGCTTTTGCCCAGGAATGCTGTTTTGGTAACTGGGCAGCAGCCATATGCCGTGCATATACTCAGTGTATTTCCTTTTTTTTCCTGCAGGTCAAGATGAGTAACTTTGTCTAGCTGAGACTTACACTGAGGACTGGTCCCAGACCTGGCAGGGAAATAAGATGACAGTTACAGCTCACACATATTTTCCTCACACATGCACAGGTGCCAGCAGCAGTACATCACCTAACTACTGCTGCCGCTGCTGAGCCAGTGCTGTATGTGCTCGCTCCTTGGCGGCACCATTCTGAAACCACTGACAAAGGCGAGTACCATCAGCATCACTGAACACAGCAGGCTCCCACATGCCTCTCTCCAGACACTGTCCCCCCTTCACATCCCGAGTAACTTGGTTTCTGTTGGTCAGGGCAGCTCTGCTTTCAGATCTGGAGGAGTGTAGCCTGTTCCAGAGCCAAGCTGCTTTTCACAGTTACAGAACTAGCACAAGGGAGGGTGTTCGAAGGGCCAGTGAGTCACACCGCGTGTGCTCTAGTTTAATAGAAGGTGGGGGAGTGAGATTTGATTTGCTCTCATACTTTACAGCACCACCCGCCCTGCTGCCGGACATCCCTTTTCCCGAGAAGAGAAACGGGCTCCAGGCTCCTGACTTACCTTATTGACTTGAGCAAGAGGAGTTCTAGCACCGCTCACGGGCATTCGTCCTCGGCTGCTCTCTTCAAACAGTCTCCCAGGGGACCTTTCTCTGCGGGTGCTCAGAAGCCGGCCTGGAGATTTCTCCCTCTCCAGCGGTCGCCCAGGTGACTTGTCCCTCCGCAGCTCTGTCCTCCCCTCGCGGTACCGATGTGGTGTGCTTGGTTCTCGAGGGTGGCTTGGACCTTCCGGTGGTCCTGGGCTTGATGCAACCCGCTTGGTTATGTGCTCGTTGTATGTGGGCGGACCTCTCTTGTTAGGGCTGCTGTCATTCAAAAATAATGGACGCGAACAGCTGAGCGACAAAAACTTCACGTTACATTTTCTTTTAGCAAAAATGTAACTTTCCCCAAACACCCAGCAGACCATACTTTGATAGCTGAGTCTCCATAACATTAGCCACACCAGTAATGTGCCTTAATGAATTGCTAAGGGATGTCCTGTCTGTGCAACAGGCCAGAAAACTACACATGTCCGTGTACTTCAGCAGTACGCTTTTCCACACAAAAGGCCGCTAAAATTTGATATATGCTTTTTCGCATGCAAAACTGGCAGAGGCTCCAGGCTGTTCATGCCAGGTTAGGATGAGTGCGAGCATCAGTTTCGCAGTTTCCAGCACACAGTGGCGCTGCCAACCCCAGCATTTGCTCAGCTGCCTGAAGTGCCACTGTTCCGCTCAACAGAACGAGATCATATCGCAGCGTCCCAAGGCGTCTCCCTAAGGCACACTCATTGTTTAAGCTTGCTTCAGGGATCCTTGCAGTCAATCAATGTTTAGTGTCATACCAATACCATCGAAGCTCACCAAGCTTTGAAGGCACAGCTATATCACAGCATCAAAGTAAACCAGCTAAAGGGCACAAAGCATTCGGGGAGGAGATTATCCACCTATTCCTACAGAGCTGATGTTTCTTTGCTTTCTGGATTTTAAAACATCAGTGACTCTACTCTGTGTTCCACTCCAGCATCACAATAACTGGCTAATGCCAGCCTCTCTCTCTCTAAGAATGGGTTAAGGGCAGCTGCAACATCAGGGGTGAAAGCCACCGGGAGCAGAGTTTGCTTACAAGGTGCACAGGGACCATAACACACTGACTTCACCATACCTGCGTGTAGCAGAAGATCCTCTGTGGTGCTGCTCGTTGTTGGTCTCCTTCACTAGATTGCCCTTACAGCAAATCACCCTTAATTTGTCCTGGTAGGAGGAGGCCAGGTAGATAGCTCCCGATGAAATTGCAGGCCCTAGATAACGCGGATTCGGTATTTCCAGGTGGGCTCGTGCAGGAGTTCTGAGTAAAAGTGCAGGAAAAAGTCTTTACAACGGCAACACCGTACCTTCTCCTGGCCAGCACACGTATTCTTGGAGCACATGCTGTTCCAAGTAAAGAAAAGGGAACAACTTACCCTAGAGAAGCTCGTGCCTGAATCTCAATCACTTCAAGGGAATTGAAGTGGGTCACAAATAGATAGGGCTCCCTGTAGGCTGAAGGAGCATCGCAAAGACAGGAAAAACACAAAATAAAATTCTCTGTTAAAAACTTCTAAAAAGCATCAGTGAGCACAACAGAGCCTCCCAGCCCCTTGGGAAAAATAAAGGAATATATCTTCTGTAATGAGACACAGACACTATTACTAGGTAGGGAGATGCAAGCTTAAAGAATTGTTGCTTTGAAACTATCTGTATCTCAAGAATTTCACTAACCAAAGCGTCATGAAAATGGCATTAAAACCAGGCTATTAACTGGATTAAATTCCCATTGGGTAGTGTGAAAGGCTTGGGGGATCCACAGTGACATTATATATTTTTGACTATTTCAGAAACTTCCAATCATCCTTAAAATTTCCACTAGCCACTTCAATCGCTGTCAGACAAGGAACGTTAAACCAAAGTTACATTTCCTTAGTTTTCTTCAAATTGTTTAGACTTCAGCAGGTTTGCTATTTGACTTTATAATGATCTTAAATCATGGGGAAATCTCCATAGTTTCTGAGAGGAATGGGAGAGGGAAGAGGAAACGGGAGCGCTGAGCAAAGAATACCTGTTCCATGAGGATGCTTCCCTGTTTCAGTAATTTCCATAACCCAAGTGAATGTTCCTCAACACCTACCAAAAGCTAAGGGCAAGCGATTCCATTTCAGGTCATCTGTCCTACTGCGTCTTCCATAGGAATCCACAAAGACACCGAACTCTGCCAAGAGAAGTCATGTCATGTCGTAAGCCTGCACCTGAATTTTGTTCATTTCTTTCTAAAGGGACAAAAGCAACTGGCCCTGGGCTTTTTAGCAGGGACAGGGAACTTACTGCCTTGCAGATCCTGGAGTGCCGTGAATTACTCTGACACTGAATTGGCTAGATTTAGGAGTACGCCCAGTGCCAGAAGGTACTGCCATTCTAGGTCTCCCTGTACCAATTACAGTTATTGTTTAATCTAGAGTTAGGAAGACTATGACACTCTACCGTTACTCACCCAAAATTACTGCTAATGGGCTTTAGAAGGCTTCCTGTGCATTTCCATGACACTATCCTAGAGGGCCAACAAAAGCAGCTATACAAAACACTCTAACACTCTCTTATTTTGTCACCAGAAGATTAAAACATCGCACCTGTCTGTATGGAAACCAGACAAGAAAGCCAAAGGCTGAAAACCCCTTAACATTTTACTGGGATAATCGGATGCCTGTTTGCACTTGATGCCGACTACGATCCCTTCCCTTCGGGCACAGATGCCTACATGTGGCAACTGATCCACAGGCACAGAGAACTCTGAAGCCAAGCAAGCTCACCAAAAGCACCTCAGCAAGTGCTATTTTAGTGCCAGTGCCCTGTGCATCTCACTGTCTAACCCGCCAGCCACAGCTCTTGCCAGGCTTCTAGACTCGCAGTCCTCAACAAACATTCGTTACCAGGCCCTAGAAGGTCAACTCTACTGGGCTTTCCTTTACAACAGGACTCTGACTCCTTCTGGCAGTACCGCTTACCATGGAAACACAGCAGATACTCCTCCCTTTGCCCTGCTGGGTTCACTTGGATGATACTGACTGGAAAACTGTTGGTGGAAGCAGCAAACACAGCAGAAGCTAAAGTGTGGTCATTTTTATCCAGAAACTCTGCAAAGAGAATGGAGAAAAACACCTTGAGCAGCACCAACTTTTTTTCCTAAAGTGCTTTAGAAAAGCCCCGCCAAAAGAATCTGTGGAGCCACTTGGTGCATTCCTCAGGGAACGTCTCCTACCCTCCAGCGTATACTGCTTCATCTCGATTTCATAGAACTTGTTGGTTCCAATGATGATGCTGTAAGTGGTCAAATGGATGCAGCTGCAGGGCTCTGAGGTTTCAATCTCCTGGAAAAGAGAAAAGTACGGACCGGTATTAGTTCCCTGTAACAGTTTGCAGATTTGGCTTATTCTGGAAGATTGTATATTGCCACATTTATCTTTATAAAAGGGAGAGGTGGCAACCTCAAAGTCATTAGCAGGCTGGCAAAAGCATATGAAAAAGTACTTGTGCTAGAAGAAAGTTTTGTTGGGAGTGATACTTGCTCGGGTATAGATTTGTATACCAACTCAACTCGGGGTGCTAACCCAAGTATAAGAACCTCTTCCTTTTGGAAGAATATGCTATTCTGAAAGACATTCTGTAGCGCAGTTTTCTGGAGCAGTAGGGAGCAGCTCCCCACTTGCAGCAGGTCACAGCCATGCCAACGACTGCATGTCCGAGCACGGGAAGAATCTGCCTGCTAAAGTACCTCTCCTATTAAAACTTAAGAAATTAGCTTGATGGCTCCTTAAGCAAAAGGACGACAAACACAGAGAATCTTCCTTCCTTCTTTGTACAACGTAACACAGATCTGTCGCCCTCCAAGATTTGCATTGCGATTGAACAGCTAGGGTAGCTCTGCAGATTAACCTGACACAACACACAGATCCCCAGATCTCCTGAGGATGAGATTCCTTATGTAATTCCTAATTTATCTGGAAATTTAGTTGGCAGAACAGAAAAGCATATTCTGGGCTTGCTGCCATCTTGTTAGGATCTAAATTCAGTTGTCTGGATTAGTGAAGGTAAGGAGAACCTGCCTTCTAAATCACGCCTTTGCATGTTGTGCATGTAAGCCCTTGTCGAGGCGCTTGGCACTATGGAGGTGAACGGTAGCACGAACAGAGGACGGTGACTGTACATCTTCAGTGTTCTCTGTCGGCTGCTGCTCCATCGCGAGCAGGAGTCGATACCAGCTACGGTGCTTGCAGATATTCCAGGTTTGCTGGCATCCACATTGCTTGTGCCAAGATCATTGCCGTACTTCCAAGGAGGCCAGCATCTGAATTACTGTGCCAGCTCTGCTTCCCAACAGCAGTGCCGGTGTAGCACTCGGCGGGGATGAAAGCCACAGTCAAGCTGTAAATTGGACTGGTGCCTTCAAAGTTAACTGCAGAGGCTCACAGGGGTTGGTAGTTTGACCTGAACATCCCGGAATTTGTGAATTGGAGAGGACTTGAGTTTCTGGGTACCAGTCCATTTTAAGGCAGGCAGCATTTAAACTCTTTGTTCTGAGGAGAGATCCCTTTTTATTTGGGGATTTTCCTGGATGTGTATGAGCATATAAAATCTATTGATGACAATTCATGCGACTGGTCTTCGAGGGAATGGCGGGTTAGATGCTGAGAGTATTTTCTGCCTGCAGCTGGCGGGCTGCAGAAGAGCTGCAGCAGCTCCGCTTCTCCCACCCACGCCTGACAGAGCGGAGCAGAACGGGTACCAGCACCGTCCGGCACCGGCGCTGCAGGCAGGCAGGGTCACACCCGGAGGAGGTGTACACACTGCCGCGTCAGACCCATATCTCAGTGCCTTGTGCGCTGGGCAGGAGAAAGTACACTTGTATTAGGGTACGAATGGGAAACAGCTGCCTATCCGGTGGTGGAATAGTACCGAATACCCTTGGACTTTGCTGGTACAGTAAACAAATTCAGATACCCATCGCTTCCTTAATTGCAAAGAAGGGAGTAGTCATTTGTTACAGATTTCTCCAAAGACGACAGAAGTGAGGGAACACTGCTGGATAATTAAGAAGAAAGCCTTTTTGGGGTAAATAAGCGAGAGTATTATCGGTAAATAATTTTGGGCTAAATAACTAACACAGCTGAGTCCAGTAAAAAATCAAAAATAATCCCAGTTCTGTTCCGCATCCCTCCAAATATGCCGACTCTTATTAAAGAAAATTGCTTCCTACTCTGATTTTAGTCAGTGCACGTTGCACTTTGTTGTCATTTTAGCTGGCAAACAAATGTTCTTACGCATGCAAAAAGGTTTAAGATGTTTGCTCCAAAGCAAAGTCTTAGTGCAGTATGGGAATTACTTCAGCTACCAGAGGGCATTACGAAGCTTACCTTTCTGATGCAGAACTTGCTCAAGCTCTCATTGTATCGCAAAACTATCACTTTATTGGGCATGGCCGCACAGATACAAAGACCATTCTCAACCTGCAAAGATTACAACCAAGCTCAGGATGGTGTAACACAGAGTAAATTTGGGTGCTGAGTGTGAAACGGATCGGAGGACCTCTTGCCACAAAAAGAACTTTGCCAAGATAAGCAAGTACATTTTTAATAGGGTAGTTACTGTGAATTAGTGAAATAATGAAAAGTCTCTTCAAATTCATGTTCTTCTTTGAGAATGTGAACTGCTTCTGTGATTTCTTTTGTACTTGAAAGTAGTTAATAAAAAATTAGGTTTTCCACAGAAAAACGTTTCGTTAAAAGGGATAATTTCAAATAGATTAGGTCTAAGTTTTAACCCCTGAAACTGTTATCTTAAAAATCACTTTGAAATGAAGGTTTTTCAGTTTATCATCAAAGTAGTCCATAGAAGTAATCATTGATGAGAATTTTTGCTGTGCCTAGATGTTCCATACTAAAAACTGGGAATTGATGTAAATATCAAGAGTTAAGAGTGACGCAAACAGCTAAGTCCATTTGCTAGCCTGGAAACAGTTACACAACAGTCAGGAACAAGTGGATGGAATTCACTAATTATAAATCTCAAAATTGAAGTCAGCTGTGAGGAGGTAGTTAAACTACGCTCTGCTGTATTTCTTATAATGTAGCAGTTTAGGCTATAGCATCGTGTCTGAATTTATTCATATTAGTGGTAGATTCTCCATACTCTCTCCAGTTCAGCCCCTCTTCAGCCCCTATACTCTTCTTAGTTGAAGAAAAAGATTTAAAACTAGAATATAGGCCTTGGAATTGTTACCAGCGAAAAAAAGATGCTGATCTGATTCGTGTCAAACTCAGCACAATCTAAAGGGTGGTCCGAGGGCACGAGGGAGCCGTATCCTACCTTGCCAGCAGCAAAAAGGTGACATCCTTTGACAGCCTCAAAGACATTTGGTGAGATATCAGGTTGGGCTGGGAGGTGAGACTGGGCTAGGGATTGCTTCACTTTCTTCACATCAACAAGACACAGAGCCCTTTCTTCTCCTGGAAACAAAACCAGTTACATTTTATACCAAGGGAAAACTCCCTATTCTCTACAAAAGTCTGCTCTGTTACCTAAGCAGCAGCTTATCCTTATAGGCTGTTACTGTGGTAACAGTCACAAGGTACCGTGTAGAATCATTCCATATTATTGCTATTAAAAGTGAACCAGAAAACTTACAAAAACCCAACCAGACAATGGGCAGTAAACCCACTGGGAGAACAACCATTCCCTCAGTGGATTATTAGAGTTGCTAAGGTCTAGTAGATCACAACAGCAGTGGCCTTATTAGGACACTATTCATTCAAAATTAGCCAGGAAGTTTTATTTTACCTTGAGAACTTCTTAAAGTAAAAGGTGCTTTAGCTGCTCTGTGCCAACAGAGCCAGCAATGGATTTCCAAGAAGTGCCCTAATAAACCGCATTATAGGCCAAGCCCAATTCCTCTCAGAAGCCTAGCGACAGAGTAACGCGGCCTTCTCCTAATTTTATGTGAGATTTTCTTTTTTCCAGTTGCTTTTTTATCTACTACCCTGAAACAAATAAAGCATGGACAGCTTAAATCTTTACAAGGGGTGAAATGCAGAACAAACAGAACAAGAGAAAGAATTTGTTTTTCGTTCCCTACAAATGTCATATAGGCATTTGATAATTTGGGCTTTCAGATGAAGATAACGCCCTAACATTCAGCATGCCTACATCAGTGTAGGAAGGGTTATCTCTGGAAAACCACAGATGGAGAGATTAAAGCTGGTGTTCTTTTCATAAGGGAATCTTAAACAAACCATGAAATAAGTCCTAATTTTATGTCAATTAGTGTTTAGAGCAAGAGAGGTTGAGTTGTTAGCCCTAGGCCTCAAGAATCCCATCACCATCCTCAAATGGTTAACTACATTAAAAGGGAAGGTTATGCCGTGATTAGGAAGAGAGATGCCCACTGAGCAGCTCAACGCTTGTTAAATTGAACTTAAAATGATGACTAACCCCTAAGCTGGAAATCTTTTGTCTCTGGTTCCTTCCTCCTTCAGCTTTGGAAGCAGAAATCACTTGCTTGTGAAGGTTTAGCGGCACCTTCATTCACATATTCATTTACAAGAAAACCTCAGATAACACTGTGTTAACCACAGTAAGTGATTCTTAACAATGTAATGGGGGGAGGGGGGGGAAATAATTTAAAAAGCCTGTAATGAATCTAAAGGAGAGCCCAGTCCCTTGGCAGGCAGCACTCCTAGCATTACAGCGCAATTACTGCAGGACAAATGGGAGCATCCAGCCCCCTACCTGCTATCATCAGTAGCTTCTCCAGATCCTTGATGAGGTGAATTTGGAAGACGGCACCCATTCCTGGGATGTGCGTTAGGGAATTCTTCAGTACATTCAGGGCATAGAGACCTTCTTCTGCGCCCACGAGTACTACCTGCAGCGACAACAGGGTGGGGGGGGAAAGCAGTGCCACATGAGGAGAACAAAGAATGCTCCAAGAGCAAACGGGCAATACTGCTTACAGTATTGCATATCGTAGTACGTATTAGGATACAGTGAAGAGGACAAACCAACCAACGAAGAGGTATAAAATTACACACACTGCCATTAAAATACCACTTCCACGAATGAAATACCCAATACTCAAAGGCCCAACTGAACATCATTATTACCTGGTCACTGAAGGGCATTGTGCAATTTATATCCAAACGGTCTTCACCCTCTAGCTTCAGCAGGGAGTTTCCAAGCAATTTCTGCAAATGACAAAAAGATATTTTTTGTTGTTGTTGAGTTATCTTTCTCTCTTTCTCTATTAGTATTTTAACAATGCAATGTCATCATTTCAGACAGGCAAAAAGCTTGGCACAGATTTCTTTTTCTCAGAAAGCTAAAAGTTGCTGGAATACCTCCCACAAAAGAATTGGTAAACTTCTACCAGAAACGCAGTTAGGCAAACTGATCAGAATTAACTAAAATCAGACAAAACCTCCTGTCCTCCCTATCTTTTCCATTTCCCCCAGTCTCCTGCAACAGAGCAGTGAAATTTTCCTAGGGGAAGGATTAAAAAAAAAAAAAAAATTCCAGATGTTGGTGGGAGCATGTATTTTTCTCAGACACAAAAGGAAGACTAGCATGAGAAAAGAGATGATTTCCTGCTAGTCAGATATTCCCTACCTCCAGGGCTAACATTCTAATACACAATGCCATAGAATCACATCTCCCTTTGTCAGAAAAGGGTTATCAGTGCAACAATGATGAAAAAGGCTATCCAAAACAAAAACAAATTCATTTAACCTCTTATTCTTATCAGGAATAAAACTTAAAACTAAGAAACACACAGTCACTTCCCTCCCAAAGAAACAAACCCCCCCTGACTCTGTAAGAATGGGAGAGGAGAGAGCGTTTTGCTTGTTCTTTCTTTCTTTATTCTAAGGTTCGTTCATGCCACGTGGTACGTTACGAGACTGGATTTAAGCCACGTCCTAACTGCTTTTTCTTCCTTTTCTGTTTGCTGGAATTAGAGACAGAGTCTTGAGATCCTCTTACTACACTCCCTGAGACTAAAGATGGGCGTTGTAATATAAAGCATCAGTCTCACAGTGAACCAGCTCCTGGTACTTGTACATCATAAGGCAGAAGTGATAACTTACCTTCAGTTAAACCTCAGTATGCCAAATACTGAAAAAATATTTTTCAAAACTCTGCTCCCTCCCAGAATATTTTATTATTAAATGAAACTTTTATACTCACAGCATCAGCCTCAGCTTTTTCTCTGGAAACTCTCCCACCTGCCACTATTGATTCCAGTGCTGTGACCCAGCGCTGTTTGTCAGGGAAGCTGGGTGCTAACAGGTAGAGTGTTCTACCAGGCCAGCAAGTGGTGTGTGGATGAGACTCCAATTTTAGGATATATGGCACATCTGAGATGTTATATAGATAGAATAAGACTTAGATTAGTTTTTGGAATATTGTCAGTAGACTTAAAATCAACACCTTTCAGCCTCATTGGAGAGAAGTTGTATTTATCATGACGTGTTACCATGGCAATTTATACATAGGCTTCTCCTTTACAGGTCCTGCCCAGGCTAGCTACTTAAAGCTAAATATTATCTGGATGCATGCAATCCGTACGTACAAATGCTGTCTTTACTAAATAAAAATAATCTCTTGTCTTTTATTCAAAAGAGAAAGAAATTCCATTGTGAAAAAAGTACAAAACCAGCCACCTGGCTAAAGTTTTCCCTGTACTGTTCAAGAAAAATCTGTAAAAATTGGTTATGGAAACCTTTGTTTTTAACAATCCATATCCTTTAATGTTAAAGTCAAGACATACATAATCTTTTCATCGGTTCTATTCAATACATACAAATCAAAACATCAACATTTTTTCATAATAGGAGACTGTATAGAGCCCACAGCGTTTCTAAGTTAATGACCTTTTGGTTTGATCACAATGGTGGCATGAATTATGACACTTCACACTTTAGATAGAGAGCATTGAGAGAAGAAATTTAAATAAACCGAGTGCTTTTAAGTATATCACAAAACTCTTAAAATCTACTTCCATTTGGCTTGAAGATTATACTATTCGCAGTTCAACTACCACGACAGAAGCAACAGCGTATGTGTAGCTAAATCTGGATGACTGACCTGTTCACCTAACTTCAGTAGAGGTAACTTCAGAATTACATAGATACAGAATGAAAGTTAAAGGAGAAAATTCTGTTCAGCCAAACAGAATGCCCACTGATGGCAAGGAAGATGAAATCCATTTGACCTCATCTACATAAGGTTCTCACCTGTCTTTGCTGTATTGGTAAGTTCAGTAGCTCCTACAGCTCCGTGAACAGTTACATCGCCATCAGGAAGGCAGAGCTCAAATTCCTCTAGAGGCCTCTGTCCGGCTGCAGCGAGAACGGGGCGACAGAGTAAGAAAGAATGAACAAGTAAGTAGCAAGAAAATAATTGTGATAGCAAAATGAAGTGGATACACTCTGAATGTTTCACAGCTGGATTATTATGACATAACAGCTAATAAAACTGTTGAGAATCTAGAAAAGCAACGGTGCTGCCCTATTACACAAGACTTGGCGAAATTAGGTATGGCCACAGCAAACAGTAACAATCTCTAAGCCTCTCAACTCACTAAACAATATCTGAAGCTTAAAAAAACCCAAACCCACAACCAAAAAGTTCTTTCTAGAAATGCTGAGTTACCTTCTCTTGCTTCTGCGTCATAAATGAGCACTTTCGTTCCTTCCAGGACAATATACTTCCTGTCCCAGCCCTGTTGCCCACGTTTGTTATTCCTGAAGAAAATAAGCACAAAACCATGTTGGATTTTCTGCTTGGATTCTGACCAAACCAAGCACGCAACTCCTGGAAAGACAAATTTCAGTGGTACTGTGCAATCGTAATGGGCATGCACCGATTATCACATTGTAAGAGCCAGGACAATATAAGGAACTGTTCCAAATACTTCAGCTCCTGATATGGCACCGACATTGATGTTTATACCTTGGCACTTTCATCCATCCTTCAAGACGCAGACTGCTGCTCGGCTCCTTCAGCTGCAGACCGGGAGAATTCATTTTATCCCGGCAGAACGCTTCAGAGAAGTGTATGGCATATTCTGCTGGCAGTCCACAAGTAGCTGGCAAGCAAGCTGAGCATTTTGGGTGACACATCACCTGGCATTCTGACAAAAGGACAGAGAAAAACTTCTGCTAAATGACAAAAAAAATCATGACACAGCTGCCTCCACTTCTAACGCACAAATCCCAGCTTTTCCAAGAATCTCTAAGCCATCAGATGTTTTCTAATGCAGAATGTTTGCACCAACTAGTTTCAAAGTCTTCATACTCAGTCTTTTCTTCAGCTTTCACTGAAAATCTGTTCTAGACGGCTGATGCTTTTTCATTCTACCGTCCAGTTACACTGTTTATGCACACGCTCTGCTCTTACCGAGACATTTAGACGCTTGCCGCCCAAAGTGCACAGTATCCAGGCACACTGCACATTTTGTTGCTCTCATATTTAGCCCCACGTTAAAACGATGTGGGATATTATGATGCATTCTTTCTTTCAGGCGTCGGCTGTACTCTGGAAGGGACAAAATTTATTATCAGGACGAAAACTGTGATAGGGATGAAAATTATAGTAGCTTTGGGCATTTTAAGGCCAAGGTAATAAAAAGTGACAACGTATCTCTATCAAAGCCCTGCTGCACATAGGCACTACGTTCCTTTGCAATCTGCAAATCTTAAGCTGTATCACCACCTCGGTAATTACCTTATACAGATGCACAGAATGTGCCGCTTGAGAACAGACTGTAGAACTGAATTGGCTAATGTTTGGTTTAGCAAGATTATGTCAATCAAACCATCGAAATTTCAAGGCCGCACTCAGCTCCAATTCGTACAACGTGCTAATAGCTCGATTTTGCCTATAGCCAGCAAACCCTTCAACACCTATGCTGTTGTAACCAATACACAGCAGGCCTGCTTCATACAGCCTTCACGCTAGCCGTCAGTGCCAGCATCTCTCAAAGCACACCTAAAATCCCTGTTAGCAGATCTATACTGAGCAAAGCTTATCCTTCAAGGCATGGTCTTTTGCTGATGAACACTGTTCTCTTCCCTGCCCGTGACGTGCCCCGGAGGACATCTTCCCATGCCAGTGTTACCCATCCTTGCAGCACCCTGCGCCTCCCCAGCTGTCTGTGATGGCGGGACCAGTTTGTGGGTTCTGGAATTTTCCAGCTAAAGGCTGGAGGTTTTAGTTCAGAGCCTCGGGGTTCAACACTCACTCTGGAATACTGGTTAGCTAAGAATAAATCAGCAGAGCCCTCAATCCTTTGATTTTTTTTTTCCTGATGATCCTCTCCCCTCCATTCTCAAGGATATAGAAGGGTATCCTCTTTTTCTAGCTAATAAGATATTAATGTTATCTTTGACCTGGTATCTTCCTTTTATGCCTAACTGAAGTCTTTTAGTCTTGACAGAAACTTCCTGCTCAGCAGAACAAATCTGCAGTTTGGACAAGTAAAAATTTTAACTGCTAAGGAAACAGCCATAAATCCTTTTGGTCAATGCAGAGAGTAGTACAGAAAACATACTCCTTTGAAAAAGACATGCTTTTAAAACAATTCATGCTAGTAACTGTTTTCAGAAATAAGTTATATAATCCAAATAGAGAATTGTAAACCAAAAACAAAAGCAAAACTTAGCATGCAATATTTCTATCATGAAAAAACTCTTGTTTTGATATTAAAAAAAAAAAAAAAAAAAGAGATAGCGTTGAAATAGTAAAAAAATAGTCACAGAAAAGTTCACTAAGAACCTACCCTCTGGTGTGGAGGATTCCTTCCTGCGACTGGAGGGAGGAGCTAGCAAACTGATTGGAGTAGGCTGATGCTCTGGTGAGCGGACTATGGCAGACATGATGATCTGCTGCCTGGCTGTGGCTGGAGTAGATGGATGAGGGTGGTCTGATATTTTCCGATGAGCAGCTATAGATGAGATAAATGCCACTCATTAACATAACCAACACGGAACACTAGTTCATAGCAGTGGTTCTGTGTAACCATTCAGTGGTTACAACCCGCAGAAAAGTGTAGCCTTATTGCATCTTCATAGCAGTAGGTAAGAATTAAACAACATGCTACTGCTATAGCGGCACACACTTAAAAGCACGTTTTCAGACCAAAACCGTGCGTCTCCTTCCAGTTTCACCTTTTCTGTTAACCCCTACCTTCTTCACGAGCAGATCTGAGTTCAATGCGTGTTTTCTGTAGAGCCTCCTCCAGCTCAGCAGAGCGAGCCTTCTCCTTCTCCAGTGCCACTTTCAGCTCATTGTATTGCAGGGGAACCTGTGTGGGTAAAGAAGGGTCCTCTTTCCGCCGACTAAACAGGCCCTAGCAACAGAAACACACAGACAACTCCTAACTCCTAGTAAGAGATGGCTTAAACTAGGCAAAGTGAAACTAGCTAGTGGCAGTCCGGCCAGAGGGCCTAATGGCAATTCTGATATGCGTAAGGATGGATTTTTAGTTCATACTGGCACTGGAGAGAAAATGTTGAGATATGGATTAATTTAAAGGAGGGACGTACGTTACCTGTTAGTACTCACACCTTGAGTTTCCGAAAGCATCTAAACAGAGGATCTCAAAATATGTGGTTAAAATTAAATCACTTGATTCAAAATGACAGAACGGCTTATGACAAAGATGTGACACAAGTCACATCGCCTGACTAATCAATCCTATGCTGTAACTACAAGACAACCACTCTAGATACACAATATGTTCCTACACACATAGATCCTATATTTACCATTAAAAAACAAAAAAAAAAAAAAGCACGGTTAACATTCTGTATTCCTACAGCCTCACTGACGTGTAGCTACTGTGTTGTAACTTAAGTGTTGTAGGAATTACAAAATACTGGAAAAGCCACAAAGAACACATCCTGCCTGGTAAAGTCGTTATTCAGCAAATCAGAATGTTCTTAAATGAGGACACAGTTGTGTTACATGCAGAAAGATAAAACAGGGTATTATGAATACACAGCACATAACCAATCACAAAACCGTCATTTAACTGCATGCCTCTCAAACCTTTTTCACCCACCTTTTTCTTTTTCGCTGGTTGGTCCATCTTTGCCTGCAGGAAATCAATGAGTTTGGTTTGCTGAGAAATAGTGCCCTCCATTTTCACTTTTTCATGGGAATAGAGAACCTGTGAACCACACACACACGTAGGAAATTGCATCTCAGTAGAAGAAACAGGTAACTCACAGCGGAATAGAGCTAAAAAATAGTATAAGGGAAGCATCACATGGGAACAGTAGGTCACATCCTAAAACCTCAGAGGGAGTGGGGAGCACAGAGGCCTGCTGCCGTTTCCTCAGCCTCACCTGAATGTTTTCCAGCTGATATTCCAGGTCACTTCTTTCAGTCTTCAGAAGATCAGCTCGATCTAGAGCTTCTTGCAGACCTTGAGTTAGGCGGAAGATGTGATTCTTTTGCAGATCCATTTGCTGCTGCAGCTTTGCCTGCTGTTAACAGGAAAACAAAGGCCAGTGTCTTGGCTTTGTTGTTTGCTTGTTTTTAAATAAAAGCTATTAAATGTTACCTCTCCTTGTAAAGTAAGCACATTGTGGAACTTAAAAGTAAACAGATGGTTCTTTAAAAGCTGGAAAATTACAAGATTCTAGAAGTTTCCTTTCTTTCAGAATGCATTATGACTAAACAAGCATTTCTGTGTAGTGTATTTTTACTAATCTGCAGCAACACCTTTTCTTTCAACCACATGTTCAAGTTACTTGCTTTTTTAAGCGTTTAAAATCTTGTAATTGTTAATAAGACTGTACTACACAAAGAATTTCTCGATGCTACTTTCTCAAGCTCTACACAATCACCAGAAGCCATCTCAGTACTTTGCAATAAAAGAAAAAAAAATATCTTTCCTATAAATCAGGATAAACTCCTCCTCCTATCATCACACAAGATAAGGAAAAGGATGTCCAATTGTTTACATCTTTGTCTCCAGCTAACAACAGAAAAGGGCACATGACAAACTACTCCCAATTCTTTCAGGTTTTGTACTTTCTTCATGAGAAAGTCCCCGAGTATGAAAACCATTAATGCTCATATGTTACAAAGCAAGAGCCAGAAAACTTGCACTGCGATGCATAAGCAAGTTCTCACCTCTGGGATAACTTGGCAGTACCCCAGAAGGCTCTGACTGCCCTCTCAGATTGCCTGTAACCACCTTTCCCCTGAAATCCTCCTCTGCCACCCCTTCCGCCACTAACCAGGTCTGGCTGCCTGCACTCAAAATCTTGCTGGTATGGCGCAGGTGTGTAACCTCGGATCAGACTTCTGTGAACCGAGCTAAATTACCACAAAAGAGCTGTGAGACGCCTCACCTGTGGCCTCTGCCCACGCACCCTCAGCACCTTGGCTCCAGAGCAGGTTTTAAGCTACGGTCCTTGCATTTGGTCTGGTCAGGGCTATGTTGTAAGAGCGCTGTGCCTGGGTACCGACCTTGCCTTGTAGACCTGAGCTGGAATGTGCCTCCATCACTACAGGCTTCTGCAACAATGGCTGAGCCCCATTCCCCAAACCTGCTCTGCCCTTGTTGTTCAGGCACTGTGCCCACTGGCTGCAAGGTCCCTAAACTTGTCTGACTTGCTGTCACCCTTGGCTCCCAGCTCACCTTCCCTTGAGCAATTAACTTCTACCGCTCCCCAACGTGGCTACACACTTTGCAGTTTTAAGTAAAAACAACCCCCCCAACTTCATTATATAGAAGAAGGATGGATGTGTAACACTGCTATTCACACAACTTCCATCCCTCACCAAGATGTGGACCCTGCTTCTGAAGTTATAACATCAATTTCCAAGGTTACCTCCTCCAGAAGTCTCTGCTTGAGCTCCCTTTCTGTCTCAAGCTTCTGTTGTAAACTGCGTGCGTTCATCTCCAACATAGCATGCTTCTTCTCCAGGTCATTGAGCTGGGCGGGTGGGATAGATGGTCAGAGTAACATTGAACACTAATAAATACAGCGTTCCACAATCTTAAAATCCAACTTCACCAAGCACACACTAAAGAAAAACGATACAATTATCCTTTACTTACTACAAGGGGGAAAACCAGCCAAACAACATTTTGGCGTACCGTTGCTCAAATGCAGACACCAAGTTACTGAAGGACTTCACTGTATGCTCCAGGCATCACAGGCTGCTTTCTGCTATAGTCCTTTTTCAAAAGGAAATCTGAGGTCTTTGGCTTGAAGATGGAATTCTATTCTATGACCTCCAGTCTTTCTAATTTGCTCTAACATCTTGAAAAAGCTGCTGAAAACTGCATTTCTACAAGTAATCTCTCTAGAAAAGTATCTCACCTAATTATGAAAGTCTAGGTTTGAAAGTTACTTACCTTATCAGAAAGGCTCTCAGCTTTGAGTTTTTGTTCCTTCAGTGCTTGCTGGAGGGCTAGAATCTCTGCCTTGTGTTCTTTGACAGCTAGTTCTACCACCTGGCGAGATTCAGTAATACGCTGATCTGCTCTCACTCTGTATTAAAATGGAAAATAATGTTACCTAACTCCTTTCTGGGCTTGACCTCTTCCTAGCATGCAGTGGCATCAATAACTTTTTCAGGGGGTTGCCTCAAATTCAAGATGTTACTTTATAAAGCCAGACTGTTTGCTGCAATGCTTTTATATTATATAACCCTGTTCCTGCCCCTGCTAGAACTACAGCCTGAAAATTTCAAGATCCCATAGGAACAGTTAGGAGCTAAGACTGTTTTTCCCTATATTAAAGTAGAAGATAATAAATCAAGACATTTTATAAATTACAATGATAAATACCACACCCCACAAATCGCTCGCTTGCAAAGAAACAAAAGAAACAATATCACTGGTGAATGACTATTAACTAATAAACCATTTTTAGAACTACCTCCCAAGATTTTATATTTAGTTCCAACTCCCATATCCTATTCTAAATGTATTTTTTGTACTAGCTTCTATAGAGCATTTTCACAAAAGTTAATAAAAGGGGGAGGAGGGGAGAGAGAGACCTGCTCTGTTTCTCAGTATCCAGCATCCTCTGCAACTCTCTAACTCGACATTCAAACTGGGATTTCTCATCCCCTAGAACACTTCTCCATGCTTCCCACTGACGCTCTTTCTCCAAGAGTTCATCATTCAGGGCCTCCAAGTCCATTACTTGCTCTTCCAGCATCGTACATGTTGTCTTCAAGGCCTCCATAGTCTAAAAATAAATCCTCCTATCAATTCTCACATCCCACATCAAGCGTGCACTTTAAGCTTCAGCCTTACCATTTAAATTACAGTACATGCAAATTGGCAGCAAACATAAGCTGGTAAATCACAACCCATTTATTTCGAGGCTTCCATACATTCACTTGTGATTGCCGTTAATGTCAGTTCTGTATCATTATAAAAATTTTGAAATTTCCAGGGTCACAACAGTAAAACGAATAATTCTAAATTACAGTATCTTCAGAGCACAAAATTTCTAAATAAAACTGCATAAAAATACAATGGGAAATACCAAACATTTCCATTCACTCAACTGCTCTGGGAAGGAAGCCTTAAATGCCATTGGCCCTGGAAGTATATTAATTCCTTACCAGTTTCCAGATCAAAAAGAATTTTTTGCCTTACAGGTAATTAACTAGCTATCCCGAAGAGATTTTGATCCAGACTTTGTAAGTCTTACTTGTTTCTGACTGGTAAGCTGCATCTCTCTCTCAGTGATTTCTCGACGGAGATGGTCAACTTCACTTCGCAACTGGACGACCTCATCGTTGGCCCCTGAGGCCTCATCAAGTTGCTTGGACAGGAAGAAATTCTGATTGTTCAGTTCTGCATTGTCTTCACTGAGCTGGTTCAGCTGCTCTTCCAAATCTGTAATCACCTAGAAAGAAAAACAAATTAAATAATGCCAGTAAGTAAAGTTTTTCAAAAAAGTGTTTTTCTCTCACAGAACCATTTATTGCCAAGCAAGGAGACAACCTGGCTTTTAAAGTTTTTCTAATTTAATCAAAAGCAATATCGTAATGGTAGGTTTTATGCACAGGAGTGTACTTGATCAGGAAGAGAGTTTTGTTTCTTACAGAAAATAGCTTGATTTCTTTTTCTAACTTGGTTTAGAGTACAAATATGCTGCAATACACTTTATTATTTTAGAGAGAATGCCACACCTGAAGCACTGGATTGGGAATGAGGAGTTCTGGTTGTATCCTCAGATCTGCTGCTGACCTAGCGTACCTTTGCCAAAGCACTTTGCCTTTTTTTGCCTCAATTTCCCATTAAGTGAAATGAGGCTAATACCTCTCCGAGAGGCTTTCAGAGTGTGATATTTAAGAAAACTGAACAAGAGCATTATGGATGACAGCACGGGATATATGAAGAAAGAAAAAAGTGTGACAACACAACAGACTATCAGAAAAGCAGTGAAAAGCAAAAACTCAAAGACAATGACCTTGCCTTTAATGAAGTAGAAGAGTCCATTTGTTTAATCGGACTGGCATTACACCATACGCTTTAAACCACATTCCCCTTCAATTTAAAGGAAAACATGAACAACGGTGGGCCATTTTCACAGTCCCATTTGATTTTTATGAATGAAAGGCCATGAACACTGGATGGATGAATACCTGTACCTCCTCCTGACCCAAAAACATCATCACAACAGAAGAGAAAGAAACCTCAGTATAATCCTGAAATCAGCTTAATAAAAAATAATTTCAGAAACTGGTAAACTCTATACAATTCTTATTCAACTCTTACAAATATGTTCTAGAAGAATTTATGTCTAGATGTCAAAGATACTTCATTAAATGGGAAAAATTAAATCCCAGAGCACGGCTGGCCACACATTCAAGTTTAAATGTTCCAATTTCCTACACAAGCCAAAGACTTAAATATCTAAAGCAGTAGAGCACACAGCTCTTCTCAGCTATCTGGAAAGATGACAACCATTTCTTTTGGAAGAATCTGTAACGGGTATTTTGGCAGCCTTTTACCATGCCTCTCCTAGATCTAAATTAACAGTATTTGATTTTTAAACTGTAAGCAGAAAAAGTCCAACTGACATTACTCCCTGCTGGGTGAAGGGGAGTTCCTGCTACCCATATGGTTCAGAGTCAAACCAAAATTATTCATACTTTAAGCCACAACATTTTTAACAAAAATTCAACTGTGTGGTTGCTTGTTGAGCATTCTTATTGCCCTATTCAAAATAGACATTTTATTCTGTATTGTATGCATCAAGTTTTCAAAGAACGCAGACTGCGTCATAAGGAAGTGTTAGTGTCTATATTGCTGTAGGGGTAAGAACTTCGGAATGTATTTATACAAACAAAAAGGAACAAAAGAGCATTTGTTTTTACAGTGTTTTACCTACCATTCTTACAATTAGCAGCTGAGATTTCTACTGCCAGATAGGATAATCTCTCTTTTTCTCCCACTTGTTTTTATATTTAAGTTTAACCACGACACCTATCTAGGCAGTTTGAAGATATATTTTATACACCCATGGCTTCTTCCACATATATTTTATATATTAATACAAGTACTTGTAATAAAAATTATTAAACTGCTTTTGAAATACAAGAAAGCAGAGATGGGGTAAACACAAAATGGATAAGGTGACATGCAGAGTTATTGTGCCAAACGACTAAATTTTTTTTAAAACCTGGGTGTATTTCAAGTTGGGTTTATCCCTTAAGGGCTGGAAGACAAGCTTTCATTTGCTTTTATTCTAGGTTCTGAGATTTTGACTTCTTTCCCCAACATAACTAAAATGAAACCAGATCATTTTATATTTCACTGTTACATTTTACCTAGTAGGATATTTCTGGAAAACATAAGTAACAAAGCAGATAAGAAAGAAGGGTTCCAGAAGAAGTAATGTAATCGCCTTTCTTGCATGTTTTCCTAACAGTATATTTACTGACAATTACAAAATGACTTGGCTTAAATTCCAAATATATTATAACCTATGTAACGTAATCTATATAGATTGATAGATTTTATTAAAAGAAAAAGATTATTCTTCTCAGTACCATTTTCCTTTTTTCCATGGAGAAAGGGGCAATTTGTTAACAAATCCAATATTTAAAAGCTCTCTGCAGCTATGTGTAAACCAACAGGGTTACAGAGTTTGTAACTTAAAAAACCTAAATAGTAATGGGTAATACTGACACAGGAAAATGGGACACGGTTTGATAGAAATGCCTGTCCTGGGAACAAAGAAGAAACAAAACACAGATCAAAAAATCACATTTGATAGGAAATGATGTCTTAGAGCTACATACATACTTACATACAACCTACGCCAGAATCCCGTACCTGAAAAAAGTCAATAGCTTTAGGTATTCTTCTGTTCAGTTAAGGAAATCCCCAGGCAAAAATGATCCAAATAAACCAACCAACCCACCCTGAGCTATTCTGGAGTTAAAGCTGGAGTATTATTAGAGGAAAGTCTGTAAGAAAACACTATTTTATCTTTTAGAAACTTGTAATATAATTACAAAAATCTTCGAATTTAAAGTTTATAAAGCAACCAAACACTTGAAAGCTTGGAAAACCAACTCTAGACAATCCAGGCAGCCACTCTGTCTGTGCCACTGTATCATCACTCACAGAGCAACTGAAATTTTCTCTTCAATTATGCATATCTTCACCACAACTAATCCATAAAATAAAGATATGATCTAACTACACCATCCTAATCTTGGCAGATTGTTCACTACACGCCACATCTAAGCGCACAACTTATCTTCATACTGATACAGAAGACTGTATCTCATTTTTAAATATTACAGAGCAACCCAAGCAATAGCTGTTCAGCAAAAGTGACCATATTCAGCACAATTCCCTCCCCATTGTATAGTTTCAGAAAAGCAAAGTGTTTCTTGTGAGATTGCACAGATTCACAGCCACTATACCTGCTCCTACAAACCTCTCCAGGCAGAGATCACAAATTAAATATCACAGCAACAAGCGGTTCAGGGCCATAATGATTAGTTTTACATATGAGAGACAACCTACAAAATTTAATCCACATGCTCCACATATCAAAACCACAGGCAAAATAATGAGGGAAAGGAGAAAAGGAAGCAGTTTTAGTTTTACTGCTGACTGCAGCTGGCAAACTTCTCCATAACCTTATTCCTTCCTGAAGATGTCTTGGTTCTCAGATGCCACCACCAGACATGCAGAAAGAAAAAAGCAAGGTAAGCTGTTTCAGGATGCTATCAGCAGCGTGTTATTTGGAGTTTAATGCAATTTTACACAGAATCTTAATTCAGAACTTCCGGACTAATGCACAGTTTTCCTCTATCCATTTCTACTCCTCCTCACTCTCACTAATCTTTACTAGAAAGCTACCTGCCAGAAGTAAGTATCTCTCATAAAATAATCTCACAATAAGATTATTGTGAGGAGGAAGCAAAAGCAGGCATCCGACTCACTTTGTCTTAACCTACTCACATGCGGATCCGAGAGCCAAAGCTTTTCTTTGCATTGTAACGGAGCAGCACACCATGCCTTTTACTGAACACAGCTGCAGATAGATGCCAGTCTTGTATCTCTACCTGTTTGATCAGCATGTAACAATGAACTCACTCTCTTTCCCTTTCCATAGTCAGACATCATCTGTGACTCGACACATACCTTACACAGAGTCTCCAAAAGTTCATCATGGCTTAGCTTGAGGGACGCTGCTCTTGTTAGTAGCTGCAGAGTAGTAGGACATTGCAGTCTGCATTCCTCTTCTTCCCAACCAACCCATTATTAAAACATACAGCCTCCTGTTCTCTGACCTGGTTCCCAGAAGATGAGCTGCCTCTACCAACCACAAGCCTCACCCTCAAATGGCGACAACGTCGTCATCCACGGTGAAGGCCCCATTAGCCTCTTTTACAGCAACACCTCATATCCTAGAAGCCTCTGACTTCTTATTAGGCTACAAAAACTACAAAGCTCCATTTTTGCCTATAACTGGCAACCGCCATCACATTTGCTGTGAAATGAGAATCAGGGATAACCCCTCCCATCCACCCAACAGCCAATCTTTTTTTTTTTGTGTGTGTACAAATTTAACAAACCCATATAAAAAATTTTGCCTGGGTATTAGCCTTGTTACAGTGAGCAAACCCCTTTACTCCGAAACATAATTTGGCAAAGTATATAACATCCTAGACATAATTTTGGAAGTTTTCAAGAACACACATTACTCTTGTTTGTCAACTCACTGAGCCAATGGGAAATCAGGACCTTAGACCAAAGCCAGCAAGAATTTATGCATGACTAAAATATACATGTTCCTAACACACTGGCAGATTTAATGCCTCAATATCCAATCTCATAGACAAGTGCAGAATAAAGCCCATTAATGTTTACGACGGGAACACAAGATGATGACAAAACCTCAAAGAGGGAAGATAAACCTTATTTTATTGGAGAAATCTTGAATAAATGGAAATGCAATATCCAATTAGTACTAAGAAATGCCATTCTCCTTGCTAGAGTAAAAGCAACAGCCTGTACCTGAAGAAGACTAAAAGATTCAGATGGTGGTATCCTGGAATAGCAGTAGTACTTTACTGAGTGTAAATACTTTATAGGATTCTTTTCTTCTAAATATTTATAGGCTTTACTAAATGTTTTCTTTTTGAAACAATTCCACTGCTATTTAGATGACTTGGTTGTATTTTTAACTTCAAATGATGATCCAACAGGCCATAATTAAGAAGCAGTTGGAACCAACTGACAAATACGTAAACTTTCCTATATAAAAAAATGCCTTTTATTTCTAGATCTTTTTCTGATTGTCTGTAAATCACTTATAACACTCAAATGGATCATATTTTTTACAGAATAATTTTTTAAATGTAGGAAACTAGTCCTTATCCCTCAACAGATTTTTTGGATGAGCTATCATTGTGAGAAGATGATGATAAAATACTGCTCTTCATATGTGCCCACATGCATCTGTGTGTGGGTACAGCAGGTACCACAATTTACAATTTTTATTGTAATTATGCATCCTATTATTTCTTGCACAACTGAGACACAGAGAAAGCAAATGCTAGTGTTTTCTTTTTGACCCCAAAAAGCGAGATGTCAAAATATGAAACAATGCAGAGCTATCAGAGCAACTGAATATAAATTCACAAGCAAGGTAGAAATTACAACCAACAACATAGCAACAGTCTCTGTGTATGCACCCCAAAACACAGCAAAATTAAAATGAACAAATAGGAGAGCCTAAAAAATGTCTCCTTGCTCAAAGACTCCAGCAAAAGGAAGAACAAGAGTGCAATGAGTGTACAAGTGAAGCAGACACACATTTGAGGTGTAAACCTTCTCTACAGTGGGAAGCTGTGACCTTTGTGAAGCTAGAGAAACAGAAGAAATACCAAAGAAAGTAGATTAAGGTTGTTTTTTATTTATCCTTTGAATACTACAAAAGTACTGAAGTATTTGAATCTTTCAATTTTTTCCCTTGTCTAATCTTATATTCATAATTCTTATGCTGTTTTGGGCTTCTCAGTAAGACTAAATAAAAAATTAACTCCATGCCACGAAGTTTTCCAGACTAGTTCAAGGAGTTTGTTTCAGCTTACAAAGGATATATTTTGAAAACTTGCTATAAGAATAAACCCACTCATTATCATGCTGCATAAGTAGCAGCATATTATAATTGTTCCCTTGAAGTGTTATCTTATTTTAAAAGGAGTATAAATTCTAATCACCTTCAAGTTGAATCACATGGTCACCAAAAGGCAAAGCCTGCATCATACCGGTCAGGTCACAATGAGAAAAATAAGGTTGAAACATCTGGTGAAGGCACCATAATAAACATTCCCTGATCCCTCACTGTCAATAAGAGTTTGCCCTATATTTTCTCTTAGTGTTCCTCTGTAGACAGAATAGACAGCTAGAACTACTCGTAACACAAAACAAGAAAGTTGCTATCCATGGTCAATTAAATTAATTATACATGCATTCTCCTGAGCTGGAAAAAGAATGTATGATGAGCATGTATTATTCATTTAGGAACTATTCAATTAATTTCTTATTGATGAGGATGTTTGATCCCACTTATCCCACTGAAGGTCTTTACAATGCATTGTTGTGTGCAATTAGAAATCCTTTTATGCAGAACCTTTGAAGCTCTCAACATTCCTGAGACGTTATGGGTCACTCCTCACTGCTGGAGACTGCTCACCTCACAGAGCCAAAATGTTACTAGATAGTAAGTCACAACCTCTGAAAGGCAGCTTACCATGCCGTGAAAAGAAACTAAAGATTTTCCACAACTGGTCTCTGCCTGCATGGAGATCACATAAGCATTTTCATAGAAAACTGTCATTATGTATGAAGGACAAGATAGAACAAAATAAGATAGCTATGGATGTAAGATACATGATAGCACATATGGAGCTACAGGATCAATCTAAACAAAGAAGGGCATAAAACGTAAAGGTTCTTGTGCAGCATTTCTTTTAGACAGAGGTTAACACGCTTTGGTAAGCTCTACTTCCTCATTTCTTCATATCAGTATATTCTATGAACAGAATAGAAGAATTCCCTTGCTTAGCGCTAAAGAGCAACCGAGGAAAATAGATTAACTCTCATCCTGCCAAGATATTTTCAAAAGATGAAAACTTGTACATTAGATACGTAGTCCTACAGCATAAAAAATTAAGTTTGAGGAAATCACTGGAAGAAGGGAAACAATCAAGATAAACCCAGCAATTAAGCCCTACTTACAGAGTGGGCTAAAGAGAAAAAAGCCTAGAGAGATCGGCAATCAATGCTGATCCAGAGGACTGTGGTCCTTATTCAACGCTTTTGTAACTCATGTTGTTGAAAGACAGATGCTTTCCTCAATCATCACAAACAAGTTTGAAATTAGTGTTGATCTGCAAGAATCTGTTGATAGACAAACCCTTAGACATCTGTCCTGGATTGATGAAATGGATCTGAAAACATGTCAAAAGATATCAAAGCAATGGAAGGTGCCAATCAAGATCCTAGAGTCCTCTCTGCTTTTTGAGCAGATGACTACATGTCAATGTATTATTTGGAACCATAATATTTCTTGCCTCTTCAGTGTTAAAGTCCTCCTTAAAATCCAGAGTAGCATGTAGGCTCTTCCACTCTGGCCTAGATCTACAATGCAGCTCAGGACTTGGACAGGTAGATCTCCTCTTCTTGTGAGCAGAAAAGATCTTCACCTACAATTATTTTTTGCAGCTGCTACACCATTCTTATTAGCTGCACTGCAATGAGATATTTTAATTTACTTTCTTCTCCAAAAAGAAGAATAGTATCAATTTCACAATCAGACTAAAACCTCAAAATTGAGGTTTACCTGAAACCTAAAAGAAATCAAATCCAATCCGTCTAACTCCTACTAACACCTTGAAGCCAGAAGTCCACATTAGGAACTAATGTCATCAAGGATTAAACAAGCAAATTGTTTGTTTTCTTAGAATTAATTTCAAAATAATTCAATGATCTGTATTTAATACTCACTGTGCAGCTATTACGAAGGGCTTCAAATTTACGCTGGATTTCATCTCTATGTGCCTAAAGGAGGTAAGAAGTTAATCATCAATTTTTCATACATTAGAATTCGAATCCAACAGCTGTTGCTAAACAAACTGCAGAACAATCTACCAGCAAGCAAAGTTCGGAAGGCAGATGCTGCAGGCTATGAAAGCACTCTGTAGTGGCAAAGAACTGATTAGCAAATGTCACGTTCCTACTTAATCGAAATACACTTATGCTCCCAATTCTAAACCACTTTAGAAAAATGTACAAACTCAAGAACTGAATTCCATAACAGTTTCCATCACCAGAAAACACATCAACTCTATGTTAAGTTTGTACATTCTTGATAAATTTAAATTTGAGTTGCTTTTACTTCCATATCCAGATTGGTATTTCGCATAAAATAAATACTGCATACAATTTAATGCTTGCAAAGAAAAACTATAATGAAGTATTATGCAAGCTATCCCAAACAGCTCTGCCAATCTACTTGAATCCTACCATGAAGTACCATTTAATCCTGAGCCTCTCTAAGCAGCAGCAATGAAACATAATAATCAATTCTTTGGAAGACAGCATCCAAAGTATGGAAAAGTGCAAACGCGTATTTTAAAGAATGCAGTATTGCATGCACCATTTTACCTCCTAATTTACAAGCAAAGCATGACAAAGCAAGAGTTCTTGTTTCAGCCTCATGGCCTCTCTCAAAATTCAAACTGATTTAACACGTGTCTAATGCCATATGCTATCTGAAAACGTAACAAATGAAAGGTTGGCGCACTAGCACATCCAGCCACCTTTCTTGATTCAGAATATTTTCCTTAGAGCCAAGAGACTAAACAGGAAAAAAAACTGTTCAGCAGAAGTCAAATATGAGAGCTAAAAAGCTATATTACCACAACAGGCAATGTGAAAAATAAAAAAAACAATATGAAAAAAAACCCAAAAACCATAACAGAAACACTCCCAAGCCCACCGAACTGGACTATCTTACAACAGCTGGCCCAAAACCACTCCCATTTTGCCAAATTAACTGAAGCGATAACTGAGTGAACACAGGTCATAAATATGCATCCGTTTCACTGGCAGTGTATGGTAAAGATATTGTGCACGTCACCATCCCATTGGCAGTGATATTAGTTGCTACGCAAAGCTTTCGGCTGGGAAGGGACCATGTCAGTCTTGAGCAAAAAAGAAACCGATGCCGTGTTCTTATTCAGTTATTCTTAAGCCTTGATGTTGCTGCTGTACTTTCTCAGTGTGCACCCACTTTAGAACAACTCCCGAGTGAACCGTTCTCCCATTCATCTACCCAAAGCATCAACATAATACAAGCATCTATCTCAGCTGGGCCCACCATCCTTTCCGAAAAATAGCAATGGCAGAAATATTCACAACTGTTCTTTGATCAAATGTCACTGGAGCAAGAGAATGAACATTTTCAACACTTCAAAATAACTGGATCTGAAGGTCATTAAAGACTGCTGCTCAGTGGGGGTTACCTGGCAGCAGGTCATATACATATACTCTCCCCCCGCAGCCCTGGGAATCTTTTATGAAGGAAATATTTCTCAGAATTAAGCAGTTTGAAAGCACCTTTTTGTACTCAAGAGACAGCAACCAGCAGCATGTATTTCAGAATTCATTTACTGGGAGTGGGGGGAAGGTAATTAAATTTTTCTTTTCCTTTATATCATTCACACACCTCACCAGAGACTGAGAGACAAGTGAAAATTTTTAATTAAATAAGCACTGGAATAAAGCTATGTGGAAGAGACGCTGGAATGAACAGTATTTTCCTAGGAATTTGGTGGGTTTTTTCCTGAATAAGTATCCTCAAAGCAAAGTAACTGATAGAAAAAAAAAAAAAAATCATCAAAACATGTATGATCATCAACTGTATTCAAACTCATGAGACATTAATTAAATAAATCAATCACAGAGCAAAACTCCTAACAATTTCATATGCAACTTTCACCTCATCACAAAAGCAATAATGCCCTTACAATCAATCAGTTTTAGCAGCACTGAACCACGAGCAGGAAGCATTTGTATGGTTAAAGATAATAAGACAGACAAAATTCAACATTGTAGCCATTCCTGCCTGTATCAGCCCAAGGCAAAATTCATATCCTGTTCTGAAAATTAAAAATTAAATAGTATAAATTCATTTTAACCTCTTTATGAAACATGCAGCTATATAGCTCATAGTACAAATTTTAGGGCTCACCGTGAGAGCTTGAATCTCTTCCTCTGCCTCAGCTGTTGTTTCCTCTAATTCAGTTTTGGCTTCGCGGAGCTGATTTTCCAGGGCTGTCCGTGCAGCCTGCAGCCCGGTAATTTGAGATTCCCGCTCCTGGAGCGTCAGCTGCAATTCTGTCAACTGCCTTTTGAGTTCCAGCTTTTGTTCTTCATGCTCTAGACTAACCTGAAGAAAGGAAAAGCACCACCTGAATATGAGTTACTAACAAAGAATATATAGGCAACGTAATCTCATTTCAGACCTCACTTTAAGATGCCATTGCCATGTCTATCCCAAAAATCACGTCTTGACAGATTGCTTAAGTCACTGAGAATTCAAGGACACAGCTTTGCCTACTACCTAAAAACTACTGGTTTGCTTTGATAAAGGTTAAAAGCAACCTGGCAATTGTGAAACAAGGGCACAAGAACAGTTCCAGCTGTGAGTCAAATAGCACACCCCAAACGTTGATATAAAAAGCATGAAAGTTGAAGTAGTTTGTGATGAACTTTCGTCACTGAAATTGAGAATCTTTAGGCATAAACATCAATACTAATCTTTAAGTATATGTAAACATTACACACATTTCGCAACTGACTTGCGATTTTCCCTTCAGAATCTTTTTAAAGAAACCAGCCAGATCATCTGGCTCTGGGTTTATTTGAATGGCTTCTGTTGAAGGTTTTCTTGAGGCATACTCAGGGATAAACATGTCATTTCCAGAAATGGATAAGAAATGAACAAGCAGCAGAACAGATCTCAGTGCTCAAAATCAATTCCAAACCTTAGCACCTTCTTCAGGCTGTCTGCTATCCCAAGTGAATCTGTCTGTTGTGCTGTAGATGCGCGACAAGCCTGCCAGAAATCTTACACTGGTCCCAACCAACTTCCGGTCAAACAAGGACATGTGTTGGTCGTCCAACCCTCTTAGCTAAAGGCAAGATTTCAGTCTTAGCTGAAAATTAGTGGAGTGAGACTGGAGAAGGTAAAAGAAGATTTGAAGTGGATCCAAACTAGTTCACACAAAACTAAAAATGAAGCACAGCTCACAAACCTTTAAAAATGCATATTTTCATATTACTGTTAGGTTTCCTTTCCAGAAAACTTCTGAAAAATGTGCATGAAGCAACAGGTCTCCTGCTTTCTTACAGCAATTCGTTTGTGTCCTTTGCTTTCTATTCTGTAGACTGTAAGGCTATGGTTAAGCTGGCCATTGTACATAGCTAAGCTTTTATTCTCTATCCCATAACCACTCTAGCTGGACAATATTATAAGGATATTGTACAAAAACCCAAATAATCTGAGAAAGCAAGATGATCTAAAAGCTCACATTCGGTTAGGTCTAAGAATGACAAATCCTTAATACTTACTTTCATCTCCTTCTAATAGGCAATTTTAAACTTTTTGGGTTTTATTCCTAAGGAAAAAAGTACTACTAGACCAAACTAAATTAATACACCTTATAATTCCATTTTTTATAACACACAGCACTAAAACAACTTGGTTCTCCCTCTCGCTATAATACTCAAAATAAGCTACATCCCAGTAAGTTTGTTTGGAGGGATTAAACCCAAGTTTTCACCTCTCGCAGCCTAGTCTCTAACTCCAGCAGGCGGTTCTTGTCGGTGTGATCTTGGTGACTCATCTTTTCCAATTGTTCTTCTAATTTTCGATTCTGGGCCTCTAACTTTCCAGCTTGTGTTTCCAAGTAGAACTTCTGTTGCCTGAGCTCTGAAATCATCTCCTCTTGGGCTTTCCTGATAGGAGAAAAGCACAACTGACAAATCCAAAATGTCCTTAACACACATCTTCCTTATTCACCCCAGTGAAAAGGCATGCAAGTTTCCTGTTAAGTAGAATAGTTAAGTTCATAGCTCAAATTCTACACCCAGAAAAAAAAGTCAGCTCTTTATTTCTGTCTGCAAAAGATCCATGTACTAGTGTAATCATCAACAAATGCCCAGAACACTAAAACTCCATGTTTGCAAGTTGTACAGAAAAATTAACCTTGAACACAGTAATCTATAACAATATTTAAGCTGCAGTTCATTCTTCTCATTTCACCAGTTCCTTGATACATGTTTTTCTATACAGTAAAAATAAATGCTAAGAATAGTTGCCTTCACACAATGTATTTCAATGAGAAAAGAGAAACCCTATGATTTAGCGTTTGAGGGGGTAGTGTGTTGTGGGTTGTTTTGTTGGGTTTGGTTTTTTAAATTGTAATGGACTTAGAACTTGACCTACATTGAAGTGAAGCTTTGTTGTCTCTGATCAAAGTCCTAATCTACAAAGTGAACAAAAATAATAACTTGTGCTCATAAGAATTTTGAGAGCTGGCAACAATTAATTATTACCATAATAATTTGAAATGAATAGCTTTATTAAAAAAAAAAAAAAGAAAATAAGAAGAAAAAGAAAAAAATGGTCTTTTTACATTATTTACAATTCCTGGAAACATTTTATCATGCATTGGAAACTTCTGCCTTATAGTGTGCTTTCTACTTAGAAGTCTCACAAAGCTCTACATATAATAATGAATTAATATTTTAAGAAGTTCTCTGTGAGATAAGCTGTTATTAATCCTATCCCAAAGAAATTATGTGGGTTGCTCAAGATGAAATAGGAAGACTTAACAAAACTAAAAATAGAACTTAAGTCTTCTGAGTCACATTTCTCTACATTGCACCCTTTTCACCTTTCCTTTTCTTTTTTTTTTTTTTTTTTTTAAAAAAAAACCTCTACAGATTATTGCCAGCCAGAACTGTCAAATGGTTTTATTTCACTTCCTACTGTTTACTGGGCTATCTTCTCAGGAACCCGATATTCACTGGTTTCCTGAGATACTGATGGAACAAAAGCTAGCAGAGTTGTTCTCTCCTCCCAAGGCTTTAATCACTAGTTCTCGTCTTCAAATATGCTCAGATTAGCTGTAGCTTTTGTGGATTCAAAATACAGTCCAACAACAGATTTGTACATTTTCATCACCACAATTCACAAAATAAGCACAAATTAACTAGCTACATGCATAATGAAGCAAGTTTCTCTTAAAATTTTGTTAATTCTGTACTACCTTCTACCAATCCTGCAAAATTACATTACTTGACAATATAACTCTCAATAATCTACTCTAAGATTTTTTTTTCCTTGTTTCCTATGGATGTCCAGTCAAGCACCCTGCTCTCAGAGGACGCATTTAGCTCAGCTAAGTTCTTACACTCAGTTCAGAACCAATGACTGTGACGCTAGACCTTGCATATGCTTCCCAGGTACACGCTGAGGCAATACTTCTGTTTTATTTCAGACTGAAGGTAAGTTATGATTTTTGCTGCCTCAACAAACCTCCTGGGTGATTAACTGGAGGTCATCTGGAGCATAAAGCAACACAATTAAATTTCTCACTTATTTTTGTGAATATTTTTGGCTGCTTAGGCTAAAATAACTTGCCAGATATTTGAAATCCAGCAAAAACTGGAGCCATTACATATCTGGAAGCATAATCACCACTGAAAAGGAATAAAACCAAAGCAACTCTTTGCCAAAATTCATCCTTGCTTGATTCTGTTTAATATTATAGGTGAATCTATCCAAGCGCTTCCCACAAACATGACATTCTTACAACAGTTGACGGATACTGAAAACCTTTTTGCAGGCAGCCAAAGTTGACGCATCTCTTAAATCAGTAAGAGCATATACTACTTTAGCACTACCTTGAAGGATATATCAAACAACCTGTGCTCTTTCCTATACTTCAAGTAGAATGCCTTTAAGTAATTTATGAAGGAAAAACATCATTATAAGGACAAAGGAATCTCAGCTAAAATCCAAAGCAAAATAAAGTTTGGGCAGACAAAAAGATCTGACACAGAATATTTCCTCTGTGTTTAATAAATAAGGATTCACCACAAGAACAACTGCTGATTACATAGTGATTCAAGATGACATTAGATCTTGACCAGTAGTATATCCCAAAAACACTGAACTGCCTATTACACCAGTCATTGATGAGAAATAAAGAAAGGCTGAGGACAAGAAGGCAACAGAGATATATGCTGGGTTAGCATATATCTCTACTGCCTTCTTGCTATCTGGGTTAGGAAGAAAACAAAGTTAATTGAAGCGGCATGCTGAAGCTGGGGTATCTCCTAGTTTACATTACTTCTGCCCATTTCAGTAACAAAATACCTCATTCTTGCAATCAGCAGTTCAAAAACAAAAAACATGCAGAAAAACTCTTGACTTAAAAAAAAAAATAATCTAGTTTTCTTACTTGCCTTCTTACCCATCAGAACAGGATGGAATGTTTGTGAAAGAAAGGTGTTTAATGTTTTCAGTTTCAACGTTATGTAACTGTCACAGGAACCAAGGAAAATACAAATCTATTACCAATATGTATGTTCAAAAAAGGAATACAGGCTTCTCCAGAGATAATTTAGAAATTAAAATTATTACTATTCATTTAACCTGCACAAAAGCACCAGCCTCAAGAAAAACTCTGAAGTAAACACTGTAACACAAACCAATTTTCCTAGTCATGTTTGAGGAAGTACAAATCAGGCAGTGAACCACAACTATTTGAAGAACAAGCCTATTTCTGTATCACTGAAAAACAAGCAGGGAGCACAGCAGGCATTCAAAAAAGAACCACTTTTACATTAAGAGAACAGATCTTACTGAGAACTGTTCAGTAGTGACCAGTATGATAGCAGTTGCTATACTTACATGTTCCTCTGGGTAAAAAGGCTGCTATTTGCTGCCAGTTTATTGGCCTCAGACAATTCCACTATTCTCTGCTCCAGTGATCTAATCTTAGAATCCATTGCATTGATCATCTGAAACAGAGAAAAGTGCCTTTGAGACCACACAATAGAAACGATTATAAAAACAATGTTTAAAAAAGTCTGAACTTTTTCCAGAAACAAAAAAAGTAAAAAGAAACTGATCAAATGGCCAAAAGAACATTGCAGATGCAATTACTGGAACTATTAGAACGGCTTTTTACTGCTTTACTATTAGGGAAAGCAAGCATTATATTATCAATGCACAAAATGATGGGTACACAGCAAGGTACGTAGCTACTTTTAAGGAAATATTCTCAAAGGTACCTTGAACTAAATAAAAGGGTCTTTTAAAATTAGTATTAATCAGTGGATTTCCTTCAAAACAGCTCAGCAGCATTACAAAACCTCAAAACCAAGATTATCATGCTTGAAATCAGTCTCAGAAAGCTACTTTTAAAATGCTTCAATTTCCAGTTCAACTATACATACCGCCTTCTGTTCTGCCAGGACTTTACATTTCTCACGTGCTTCTTCTTCATGTCTTCTAAGCATATTCTCAAGTGCTTCCTTATCTGCAAGATCTTTCTTCATCTGATTTTCCAACACCTAAATGAAGACATTTCTTTTGTCTAAATTATATCTGTTTCACTGGGCAAAGGGCAAGCAGAAAGAAAATTATCAAGATAGAAATTTTTTTTCAAGCAACTGATCATATCTCAAGCAAAATTAAAGCCAAGATGCAATTGCATGACATCCACGGAAGAGCAAATTCCAAAAAAGAGCACTCCCTCAGTTATCTCTGAAACTGAATTTAATGATGGAATTTTATGAAGACGTGAAGATACTGTAGATCATTTTAATTATTATTTTAATTCATATAAACTGTGTTCAGGAAATATTCCATACTAATGCAACAGACAACAGAAAAACTCTATACCCCAATAGCATAGTAGAGGAAGTAAGGAAGTGCACATCCTTTGGCTGCCCTACCAATATGGCTCAGAAGTATTTTGTAAGTTCCATAAGTATGCATGTGAAGGCAACTGAGACTCCATAAATTCTTCACATTGGAGACATCAAATAAAACGGCTAAGTAAAAGACTTCTTTTTGTGGCACGAACACCTTTCATTAGGAACAGGACTGAAGTAACTAACTGTTACCTTTTTGTAAAAACACATGCTACGTATGTATGTATGTTCAGAGATTTAAATCAGTTGTTAAACTGAAGGTCGTTTCCTTCAAGACAAGATTTCAGAAGCACAAAGCCCGGACACCACAGGATATGTTTTATAGTTCCAGTTACAAAAATCCCATGTCCTCTTTCACCCAGCTTCCTGATTCCTCCTACTAAACCCTATATCATATGTCCCTGTAATACACTGGCTCTCTTTTTCTAATCGCTATCCTCTTTTCCAGTTTTTATGTCATCACTTCTCCTTTCCCAACATCTACCTCTGATCTTCCTGCTTTCTATCACTTTCCTTTCATTACTGATTACCACATGCTTTGGTCTGCTGGGAAACCTTCTTTCTTCTCTTTTTTTTCCCTTCATATTTCTCCCACAGAAATTTCTTTTCTCCTCTTAAATACTACATCCTCTCACATTTAAGCTGAAATGTAGAATTAAAGTCCTAGGTAAATGTACTAGATTAAAATTGCCGAAAACAGATTATGCTTAGTGGAAACAAAGATTCTGACAAAATGCATTTACTGACTGACATACTGCAGGTTCTTTAGAAAAATCCTTAGGCAGTGCACATACTCTTATTTCCCAATTTATTTTTCCTAATTTTAGATGGTGTCTGATTCTATTTCTAACCATTTGTTAGTCTTATGCTACCCTGGAAAAGACAAAAACAAAGTGGGCGGTTTCTGTGGCTTCTTGGCAGATGTTACAGCTCCAAAAAGATGGAATTTCAGAAACGCTCCAGTATTTGCTGAATTTAAAACTTGCAGGTAGGCTGTGTGAATAGTCATAGAAAATCATCAGTAGGAGCCGAGAGCTTTCTCAGGATGTGAGATCCAATAGCATGAAGTATTATTTAGTCAGCAATAGTCAAATTACAATAAACAACTGCCTCCCTAAGGTCTGACTTCAAATGCCACCTGTTTAAATGCAGTGCTAAAGACAGATAAAGTACAATGGCATGGACTAGAAGAAAAACTTATTCAGATTCCACAAGCTCTCTGAATATTTCAGTAGTGGTAAGCAAAAAGGCAACTCGTAAGACAAAGCAATCACAGCCTAAAGGCAACTGTTTTACCCTGAACTCATTCTACCCACAAAAGCTTGTAGGAAGATGATAAGAAGATATTTTTACTTTGAGTTTTTCCTCATAGAATTGTTCCTTCTGCTTCAGCTGCAACTCCAGATGTTGTGCTGCAATCTGAGCCTCACGGTGCTTTTCTTCCAGCTCCTAAAAGCAGCAGAGATTCATATTCAGACACAAAGTAGTAAGTGCTGTGTGTATGTGTTACACAGGTATCAAACATTCATTCATTCTCTTTTTTAAGGCTTCACATTATAAAAATCCCAAGACCAGGGCTGTCATAGTGAAAAGAATTATAAGAGCTGCACATTATCAGTCTTAAGCTTTGCATATCGCTGGTGATGCATCTACCGTAAAGCAGATATACTGCTAAAGACAAAGATTTCTACTTCCACAGTATGAATCTCCATTTCCCAGTACCGTATTCCCAAAGATGGGCCAAGGAGGTTTTGTGAAAACAAGCAGTTACAAACACTTCATAGCTGCAGTGGCATCACAGGAAGTTCAGATCTATTTTTAACAAGGTCTTTCACTTGTTTTCTCACAGAAAGCCTCAATAATGGGGCACTGCTGTCTCTGCTTTTCATACTACATTCAAAGAGTGGGAATAGTATTTACTTGGCTATATTCTGCAGACGGATGTTGTCAGAATAAATATTTAGAAATTGGTTGGAAATTGAAAAGTGCAGGATGCAATATACGTGGTAGAACATAGCAGAATATTTTTAATCTCTGTACTTCACATCAGATAGTTTGAACCATTCTGCTGTCTGACTATATCTATAATCCCCTTTCAACAAGGCAACTCGCAAGAGTTTAACTTAGAACTTTATGCTCATTCATTGTCATATTTGCCATTCCAACAATTTCCTTAGAACAAAAGGCAGAACCAGGTCTGTCATGCACTACCACTGGATTGACTCTTGCAGAGACAAGTTCAGGTTCTGGGATGCATCCAGGTCTTCTGTCTGCCTTCATCACTGAAAATTTCCTGATATTTCTACTTTAGCTCTTTTCATATTCTCTTTGCTGATCTTCCTCATCTTGAAAACATACAAAGACTTTTTTGCTCCAGTAATTGCAACAGACCTCTCTTTCCAGAAGTGAGAATCAAAGAGGAGGTTCACCAAAAGTAGGTCATCTGCAGTGCCTAGTACCCAACACTTCTGCAAGGAATGGAGATTGCTGCTTTTTGCAATTGAAATATGTCTCCCAGCAACAAGAGGGACAACTAACCTCCCCCAGAAGCCCACACGTTTCAGGTCCTGGCAAAGAATCAGACAACCGGAGCAGCAGCAGTTTCAAAGCTACCAGCAGACTGCTCATACTGTAGCAGAAGCTTCATCAGTTTCTGCAGTGGCACTTAACAGCCAGTGTGGGCTTAAAAAGGTAACCTCTTACCATTCCAGTTCTCACTCACTATTCTCTGTGTAGTGCTAACTCAAGGTAACCTCTTACCATTCCAGTTCTCACTCACTATTCTCTGTGTAGTGCTAACTTTGCTATGATGCTATTAACAATGATCTACACTTTCAAGCAGTAATAACTTCTCTAACTTGTTTTCTTACTTCTTAATCAAGTCTCTACAGGCAGATCAACAGGTATTTCTCAGGAACTGCTAATTGAGTATACATGAAACCAATGCCTTTATTCAACAATTTCCACCTTATTCTATGCAATTCTATACCTTCAGCTCCCTTCCTACCTTTCTAAACCAGGAAAAGTCAAAAGTCATGAGGGAATGAACAGGGTAGAAGTGGAGAAAAAAAAAAGAGTACTATTACCTTGTGCTCCCAGATGGAGCACTAGGAAAGACTTTGTAGGATTATTTCTTCAACAACTGACTTTTTTATAAAAATACTATTGTGTGTCTCCAAATTTCTGTCAGAACTCCATGGAAACTATCTATAAGAAGAGCTAAACACATCCCATGATGTAAAACAATTAGTTGATATTTCTGCATTCTCTTCCAGTTTTTCTTCCACAGAGAATGTAATCAAAACCAAGGAACAATCCCCAAATATACACAAGGGCTTATGAAACAATTCAAAGTTTTACACTATTTCTAAACAGAAAGTTGGCTTTCTGCACAGCAAAACCACAGCTTCCCGCTTACCATGCACTCATGTTATCAAAACAATTTGAAAAAATCAGCACTGCTAAAGAGCTGATTCTACTTTTCTTGAGAGTGCTCTGACATTCTAATGCTGAAGTCCACTTATGCAGCTATTACCCAGAACAAGTATGGGTTATCTGTTGACTCGAAATACCATTATTTATACATTTTCATTTGGCCTTTGGCCTTCCTCAGGTGTGTCTATGCTCAAGATTGCTACCAATTAAATGTAGTCTTTCCTTTTCATATTGGCAACATAGAAAGAGAACTCATGAGAAACACAAAATTAATATAATTATTTCGCTATGAAACCATGCTTGTGTCCCAGGGAAGTAAAAGTATTAGAAACACCCTCTGCTTGGTTCACTGTAGACTGACATACCAACTTGCTATAAAGATTTAATAGGTTTAACAAGGAGAGAAACAAGAAATTGCCATCAGAGAAGATATGTGGGTAAAAATGGATTCCTGACAAATATCACCTTTTTTTTTCCCCCAGACAGACAGTTTAGATAACTAATTTCTCTCTGCTTCAAAATGTAAGCATTTCAAGTAGATCTGACCTCTAAATTCCTTTGCAATTTAGTTTAAAAACTAGATATCAATGTTTCTATTGTTGCAGTATCCTGTCCTGAGAATGTTTCGCTTCTGAAACAATCATTAGGTAATTCATTTAAATATTACTAACTTGACTTAAAAGTGCTCCCACCGAGACAACTAGAATTTCAAAGCAGTATTAAGACTAAAGGTATAGGAGTGACTTTGTAACTAAAGCTTCAAATAGAATTTGAGCACTTAGGCATTCTCTAGTATGACTGGTACAAGAAACAATGCCCTTTATTCAACAATTTCCACCTTACTCAATGCAATTCTATGTCTTCCGTTCCTTTCCTGGCTTTTCTAACAAACTCCTACCCTTTATCTTTCATTTTCACCTCTACTCACCAGAATTTTTTCTGCCATCTGTTGAATCTGTTGAGATTTAGTTTGAATATCTTCCTTTAGACGGTTTTCTCTTCGTTCCACAGTCTCTAATCTCTTTACTTGATTCTCCAGAGAATGGCGCCGTTCCTGTAGAGCAATTATTAACTGCCATTTAGGCTAACCAACTCTGCATTATCACAAAGCAATGAGTAGCTTTTGGAAAAAAATCATCTGAAGCAGTCAATATATGGTAGTCTTTTATATTTGAAATCACCATCATGCCTCAAATCCCTTATGGTAACCATACGTCCTTATTGAGTCCTCACTGAAAATAAGAAGCCTCTCAGTTTTCTTCAAAGAAATACATGCTATTTAATGGATTAGTGTCCACATCACTTTCCTGTAAATAGTTACTACAGGAATACAGGCTGTGCACAGTCATCCACATGAGGGTGCCTAAACTGAGACACATGCCAGTAACTAATTTCCTCTGGATAGACATTCTCCACTCACCTCCGCTTCAAGCAATTTCTTTTTTATGCTTTCATTAGAATCTTCCCGATTCTGCAGCTTCTCTAACTCCTTCTCAGCTCGCTCCTTTGCTTGACGGATATTCTGAAGAAGTTCAGTTGCCTCTGAGCTAGCTTTCACAGCCTAAAGGTCCGAAGAAAAAGAAAAAAAAAAAAAAAAAAGAAAAGGTATTATAGGAAAAACACACACAGACAAACTTGGTATGTGAAAAGTTCATAACCTCGAGATGGTCAACATTCTGATTGTTACAGAACTTTGGCCTAGCCATCTAAAATTAAGACAACCTACAAACACGTACAGGAACCCAAATTCTAACTTCTGTTACATAATTCCTTTTTGTTTCATAAAAAAATGAAAATGCAGGAGATCTACATGCTTTACTTGCTGCACTGCAAGTTTCTAGTTGTCTCTATGTACTAGAAGTAACGTCTACCCGCAAATTCAGCTCAAGTTCTTGGAAAGAACTCACAAAACACTCTTACTAAAACACTGGAAGAATAACTCATTGGCCTATAGGTAATTCCTTGTAATTAATGAAAGGAGAAAAGGGGAGGGGGCATTAAAACATGACTGGTTTCAGATATGAGAAGTACTATTTCTACACACTTTTGGCCTCCTATTCATATTTTAGATCACTAACCCTTGAAAAAGCTCTCTCTCAGGAGATGCCAAGCTTGAAAAGCTCTCTCAGTGGACTATTACGACAACCCCTTTCTTTTCTGCTGAAAGATCCCAGCAAGAGAAGTTCCCTTACTCTTCGTACAGTGCCTTCTTAAGTGACAGACTGACCACAACTGCAAACATGAGATATTAGTACTTCCTCCAGCTTACATACCAGGAAACTAAAGCAAGGCCAACATGTGTTTTACTAGTAAGTTAAAAACATCTGAACCCTGTCTTCAGAAGCAAGGGCCTAGTGCATTATATACGGCACACCCAAACTGGCCTTTTAAATCAGAATTTCTCTACACTACTCCAGATCTGACTCAGCTTCATTTGTAAAAATAAACACTGTTGACATGTCTCAAGAGCTGAAAGCATATTGAGAACACCAATGATTTCAGATACCAGTTCCCACCCCCTTTTCCTTATCATCCCCCATGCTATGACTAATTCTATTTTTGAGGACAAAACAAAGCACACCCCTCCTCTGCATTAAGGTTTCATTGGAAAACCGTGTGGAAAATTCACTTTCACCACCCAGACATTACCTTTGTCAGCTTTTCCTGCAGCTCCTGGATTTTTGCCTGTTGCTCTGTATTGATCTACAGTTAAATAAAAAGATGGGGGGAAAAAATGGTGTAAAACCAAAAAGAAAAAAAAATGCTCTCTACTTATGATACCGTATTCATTTTAATTCACTTCACAGAAATCTCCCTATAAATGCCACACACCAAAATGCTCCTTGGCAAATCTACTCCCATTTTACTAATTTCTGGTTGATTTCACATTTTGGTCACTGGGTAGATTGTTCAGTGTGAGAATACTCAAAATTCTTTTTACTTTTCATTTGCTGTTCTTTATCCATAAAGAAAACCCTTATGTATCACTTCCTAACCTAACTCCAAACTCACACATAACGGCCTATCCTTGCCTAGCTTCTGAACACAAGCCGTTAAGAGCAGGATATCCAGACATAGCTTTATATCAAATCAGGAAGAACAGTGAATCACATCAAGAAAAGATGAAAAGAAAAATAAAATAAAATAGAGAAGGATGTGAGGCTGTGAATGCCACTGACTAGCCAAAGACACTCTTGGTTTCTGTGCATAACATGAAAGACCCAGGAAGCAAACTCCAGGATGCTGAAGTAGCATACCTTCTCCAATTTGGAATACAGCTCTCCTGCTTCATTTTTTCCTTGATCTTTAACCTGTAACTTAAATATAAAATATATAAAAGTCTCAGGAAAAGTTGTAGTACACTGGTCTTCTATCCAGTCATCACCTTATGCAATTTAAACACAAGCAGTTACACAAAGTATAAATTACATTGAGTGTACAATTGAAAGATGTTTTTAGTTGGACAAACCATGCTAGTCTTTAGAGGAGACACACACAATGTGCGTGTGTGTGCATGTGAAACAGCACTAGAAATTCAAGCAAGCATCAGCCTCCTCTCCCATGAAGCCTAAACTACCTTTTGCAATTTGTTGTGACATTCAGTAGCTTTACGTTTGAATTCTTCAGCTGCCAGTCGGGACTCTCTCAACTCCGATTCATAAAGATCACTACGCCTGCGAGCTGAAATAAGATCCTCTTCTAATTGATTCATCATCAACCTCATTTCTTCTACTTGAGCTTGATATTCCTGTAGTTGTGGTGGAACGGAATGAAAAGGGATTACGCTTTAAAGTCAGCAGGGGAAATACCTGGAGCAGCAGATCCCAGAATACTGATTGTAGGCAAGAGCTGCATTTAAAAATATGTGGAAGAAAAATAAAGTACAAAACAAAACAGTAAGAGCTAAATAAAATAACATATCCATGGTGTTCTGGTTTGAGTCTTGCCATTCTCAAGTCAATACCTGATAAAGTCAAAATATTGACTTTTTGAAAGTGGCTTTACTGCAGAAACACGCACATACATCTACATACAAATGAAAAAAATTACTTACATTTCTAATTTCTGAAACAGAAATGTGCCTTTGAGTTGATGTCTCTACTAAATGCCCAGATGCTCCCTCAAGACACAAATTCTCAGGCTGATAACATGACAATTACCACAGATCTGCACAGCTTGGGTAAAAGGAAAGAAGGAGAAGCAGAGGGGTAGCATACTGTGGTTTCTAGCCATCAGTCATTTCTCTTGACAGAGTTAAGAAGGATCATATTGCTCTGTATGGGAGACAGCCTAAAATCAAATATTAACTTTAAAAAATTGTCTAAAAATCCATTGCCCATAGAAGATATTTGCCTATATGGTCAGAAATAATGATTCCCCATGCAGGACGCTACAAGATAGGGCATCTGGATGGGGAAGGTGGGAGAAGAAAAGAACATTTGAATTGACTATCTCAATGCGATGGGGTATTCAAACTGAGACTAGCTTGTGAGATTGCTTCTTGTATCTTCTCTGGAAATAAAGAATTTAATTGTGTTTATTTAGCATTTACTAAGTCCTGCAAGAATACATGTTATAAAATTACTCCAAACAAAAAAAACCCCACAAAACAAAAAACCAAAGTATTTTTTATGAAGCTGAGAACAAGTAGAAAACATGCACATCCAGAGCTAGGAAAGATTATGAAGGGCTGACAGTGGAGGAGTCTATCCTTCTTTCCATTTTAATATCTTGCAATATGCCTGACTACCCCCATATTCAAAAGAGTAACTGTCTCATGACAAAATTGGGTTTGTCATCACTTCTTCCAGACAACCAGCTGTCTTTAGTTAGACAAGTGATTGCATGAACACTGACCCTAATGTCAGCCCATGATTCTCTAGCAACGTGGAGAGCTTATGCAGATATTTAAAGCAGCTGGGCCTTTAACAGATTGCTTTACTATCTGTTACAGAGAGCATGGCAGAATGGCTCTTTGGTGTTTAATCCCCAAATTGATTCTCCAGCTTGTAAGGCTGACAGGGGACCTACTCTTTCCAGTTAGTCTCTCTGCAGATGACCTTATTTTCTTGCTGGAAAGAATGAGAGCCTTATAACAAGTCAGCATACATGAACTCAAATATTTGTTTCATACAGATACATTTGTGAATTAAAAAGGCAGAATGGTTTGAAGGAATACATGTTCTGCTCAGAAATCATGATTTGTTAAGACTTCCTAAAATACTCAGCTTTTATATCAGCAAACACTTGACCATGGAATTACAGGTATGACTACAGTTGCCATTGTGAAAATGAGTGTTTGGGAAGGGAGGAGAACAGGGAGGGAGAAAAGAAAGAAGAAGAGATCATTAGTAATATTTCAGTTTTTCTTGTTTCTTCATGTTTGCAAGACTATCTTTGACTATATCTCATGATCAGGTCTGAAGAAACAGACCACATCATTCAAGGTGACACAGAACAATACCTCTTGCATATGCACTGGTCATCATTTTAAAACTATCAAGATGTACGTAAGTGCCTATTAACAGATAGGCGAAGCTCAGAGCATATACCTGAAGCAAATCACATCAAGGTAGCCACACACAAATGAGTGGGCCTTTCAAAAAAATATAGATCCTGATTTGTTTCAAGTGGTGTCCATTCATATGGGTCTTCATCAAGTAACAACCAGAACACAGGCTTAGTTAAAAAAAAAAAAAAAAAACCAAAAAAACACAAAAGAAAAAACAAACACTCCAAACAAAGAATAAACCCAAACCACTAACCCACCATTCTCTTCCATTCAAGTACCTGTAGGTTGAACCTACAGTCTTGCCCTGAAAATACCAAATATCTAATTATTGGGTTTTGAAGATTCTGATTTGCTGTTAATTTTACTCATTCTCTCTCAAGCTTCAGGTTTTTAACAGCACAACTCAAAGGAACTCTTTCATCTCGCCTCCCAGTTCCCTCTAACATAAAAATAATGATCCAAGTATTTAATGGCCGAGATCCACCTGCTGGTATGAGTCAGCAAAAACATCTCTGCATATCTTGTTGTGGTGTTCTTGCACACAGGTTTCAGAAGACCACCCCAGATATGAAAGTCTACAGGATATTCCAGATTCACTTGTTGACCTAAGCAGCATTTTCATGTCATCATGAATCTTCACAAGTGAAATTAAGAGATTCTGGGACAAAACATTTGATTAAAAATTACTTGCATTATCTTTCCTCTGTTACATGCATCTGTACTGCCTAAGAATCTATTGATATTTAGCATCACCAAAAATACATTGCAATATTTAAAGCAACTTTGCTAAAAAAGCACCAGAACACAGAGGAATGAGTTTTAGACCCCTTGTATTACATAAAACCACCATCCAGAAGAGTGTTGTAGAGGTCTATGGAGGCCTGCTACATCCAGAGGGTTGTTTTTGCATTTCATTACTTTTTACATAAGAGCTGTTTGTGTCTGGAGAATTATTACCTAGATTTCTGGGCTTTCTTGTCTCAAACACTATGAAATTAGGCAGTTAATGTTTGTAAAGTGCTTTGAGGATGAAAACCAAAAGATAATTGCAAAGAATCGTTTGAAAATTTCAGTTTCTTTTTCTCAATACAAATGTTGCTATTAATTCATAAAACTGAATGGATTCTGTCTTGTAGATCATTTTAAATCCTAAAAATGTCTACATTTGTCACCACTTTTTAATCTAATTTGACATTTTTTTTCCTTATGAACAACCATATGGATTAATGAATTTTCAACGCTCTTCTGGTGGAAAAAAATTATTTACTTTGCAAACAGATTAAATTTGGAAAAGAACAGTTAGGCAACACAGATTCTACTTTGAAAGAGCATTAAGCATTTTAAATAGTCAGATAAGAAAAGGGGGGGGGGCAACCAACACAAAATTAAGGTTAGCTCTGTTCTCTCCCAGGTGAAGATTCATTAACGTTGTGAAATTTGTATAACTTGACCATTTAAAATGGACAGTTCATTTCTAATGCAACATATTATGAAAGTATTGCAACTTCCTCCCAAGCTGGTTTTATAGATAAAGTACTTCCAGGACTAGAAAAACTTGAAGTTTGGAGTTTGTGCTGACTTGCAATATACACAGAAGTGTAATTTTGTTGCTTCCCATTTTGTTTAAAAAAACATGTGGAAACTCACAGATTGGGAGTCATCACAGCCTACCAACAGAAAACATAATCTTGGCAACAGAGCTGGAACACGCCAAGAGTGCCTATTTGTAGACAGCCACTCTGCTCCCCAAAGAAGCAGGTATACCTGTTCTTTGATCTCTTGCAGTTTTCGGCTTTGCTCTCTGATATCATGAAGTAGCTGTAGTGCCTTATCATCTTCCTGAGACACCTCCATCCTTGCCTGCTCCAGGCTTCGCTTTAAGCTCTGCAGAAAGCAAAACGTTCAATACATAGTCTTTGGGTTTTCAGATGGCTGTACAATAAAGATCTTTAGCTCTACAAATGCCTTGACTGCAGTGAGGCATCACACAAAAAAAAACAACCCACGAGACATCAATGATGGAACCCTAAAGAAATTCACAACCAGTGCTGCTTCCATCTGGACAGAAGCAGCCCATTCTACAAACACTGTTTACTACACTTAAATCTTAGTTTGAAACTCTTACTTCTTCACATCAGGTTTACAGACAAAAACCAAACAGAGATCACAAAAGGCATCCATTATTGACAGCATTTATCTGTATTTTATCTAGCACTATTAATACACAACCTAGATACAATCCTTCAACTTCATGTTACTAACAATTCTGTTCATTTTTCTGCTTGCTGTTCAGTGTGTTAAATCCCTTAATCATCATTAAACTTCTATAAAGAACAGAAGAGCTGCCTCTGTATCTCACCACACATCTTACCTGCAAATTTTAACAAACCAGCGGTCCTCCTATCAACTGTGTATTATACTTCAACAGAAAGATAGAAACTGAATTTTATTTACCTAGTAGCATTTGGTATAGGAAAATCACTCAGCCCCATTTTAAGATCTACTTCCCAACAAATCCACCCATCAGAAATGCTTTTCAGCCCTCTTGAAACAGAGTACTATCTGGATTTTGGTTCTTGGTACAAGACAGGAAACAGAATACTACATCCAACCGAAAATACAGAGACTATTCACTAGAATGAAAATATCCTCAGTGGAATCTTGCCAGGACAACTGGGCAGACATTCCAGCTCCCATGAAAAATGCCAAATGATCTTTGAAGGCATGGGTTTACAGCCTTATTTTTATATTCTACCTGAAAAACAGCACCTATCCTAGCATCATCCCTGACACTATGCTGGGGAACTGCATCAGTCTGAACTCACGATACTACAGACAGAGGCAACACCATTGTTTCCTAATACTCATACTTGTCCTTGAAGACTTCTGTCTAGGTACTGACTAGGCCTCATCCTCTTCTGGCTAAGAAATCTGCAAATCAAACCCAAGCACGTTCTAGCACAGCCAGTAAGACAAACAGCACAAACAGCTTCAGCAGGACCAGGACAGTAGGTACTCCTGTATGTTCTAAGGACATGACCATGAAACAAAGTTTGAATAAAACTAGCAAACAAGCCTCTGCAAACAATTCAGGGCTCCGTGTTCAACAAACATCATCTCACATATTATTTTCTCTCCATCAATACCCCACTGAAGCCATGATGGAAGAGAAAGGCAAAGGCCACCAGATTTCAGGCCTTCAGAGCTGAAAGAGCTGGTGTAAGGGCTCACACTGCATTCTGTGATATAGGTGGCCAGGTCCTGCTCCAGGAGGGATCGCTGGGTCTCAGAGGCTTTCAGTTCCACCTCCTTTTGGCTAAGTACAGCCTCCACCTCTGACACTCTCCGGTGCAAGCGCGTCATTTCCTGCTCCATCTGCAATAAATATCAAGAAGTTATAAAAGGGGCTTCAAAAGCTTTGTTAACTGCTACTTTCAGAGCTCTGTTTGTAAGGAATTTGTCTCCAAGAGACTTCTAGCTATGTTTCTCCAAATGGTGTTTAAATTCCAATACCATTGTCTCTGCTCCAGGAATGCACAGTTCTTCTTAAGGACAAGTAGTAAGTCTAAGTCACCCCATTCATTCAAGCTGCTTGTTCATATTCAGTCATTCTTCGAACCCCAGTTAGCAAAGAAGACACAATCATTTTTCACCTGACTTGCAGAGATGGGTCACTTTAACCTTATCCCAAATCCATGCTGGACCAGAAGATGGTTTCCCCCCATCTCCTTGTCAGGAGCAAATGGTCAAATCCAGAACAGAGCAGGGAGAAAAGTAATCGAACTCTCATAAAAGTCTCAAACAAGCAGTAAGTTTTAAAAGACTCCACCAGGTTCCCTTTATTGGAGCACAGCCACTGTTACAAGATGTTCACCATAACCAGTGATATGACAACAGTTATGTAAGTAGAAGCTGATGAGTTAGGAAGAGAACCTCAGAACAGTACTGCTGTAATTGTGCATATCATGAAGAGGCACGGCCTGCAGGAAGAAGCAGTTGTCTGTGTCACGCTGAGAAAAGGACTGTTTAAAATCCAGAGCCGCTTCTTGTTAAGATAAAAGTATCTAGAGCAACAGCATGGCCTAAATTCATCTCCCTTTGTATTGGACAGGAAGCCACCTCACTGAAGGAAAAGCACTTTGCCCACCACGAGTCTGGATGATCAGCAGCATCTGACAGATCCCTGGACATACAGTGGTTGCAGATTCCTGGAGCAATGGAGATGGCCAATCGCATAAATAAATACCTTGTGACACTTGTCCTGGACCTCTTGGAGTTCTTTGCTCTTGAGAAGAAGTTTCTTTTCCATGGAGCTGACCTTGGCTGGAGAATCCACACTTGAAAAAGCAGATCTAAAAGAGCAAAGCCAAACAGCACATGAATATAGGCAAAAGGTACAGAAATCTGCATTTATGCAGCCTTGGTAAAGTCACTGGGTACTTACTCATACCGGGATAAAAGACAGGTGCAGCGATCACAGTCTAACAGCCATCATTTCAGATCAAACATACCATAAAACCTGATGACAGCATATCATTATCAAATAATCCATGTGTACTCCTGGTTACAATATTAATATTTTCCATCAGTGGCTTATGTCAGAGTGCAAAACAATAAATCACAGCAACATTTTTGCATAACTTGTATGGATTTATAAGTGTAACAAAAACAAAACAAAGTCAACGTAACCATTCAGAAAGATAACAAATTTTCAGAGAATTGCTTTATATTTTGTGCTTTAAACGGGCTTTTAAGTTCTCATCAAAGCATAAAAGCTCTAAAAACTTTAACATGTCATAATTTGCATCACAGGAAGAAGGGTTTCATATCCTCAGTTACCTTCTGTGAATCAAAATTGAAACTTTCTTATACCAATTCATATGATACCTACAAACTCAATCAATATCAATATGATTAGTCACACTGCAGAACTTCAGAGTTCCACTTATAAGTAATTTTTTTCATCAGACACAACTTAACTGTACTATTCAAAACAATGCGACTCCAGAAACCTGGGGAAAATATTTACATGTTCTTAAGCTTTCTGTCTAATTGGGACTCAACATTTAAGTTTGCTGTTTCTGTTAAGTCTAAATTCATTCTAGAAAAGTATAGGAAGCCACTCAATATTTTGGAGCGTATTTTTAGTGTTTTGCAGTCTTAAATATATAATTTGCAACCAAAAAATTAGGCACACACATCAAACCATAATTTTAAAAATCACATTCTCCCTCACAAAAAATGATTCAAACTAGATATTTAAGCAGTTAATGATAGAACGAGTGTTAACTGATAGATGAAAAAGCAGAAGTACAATGAAGGTGCTAATAAAAGATCATACAGTCTGCCCACACATTGCTTTCTGCTTCTCCTGGCCACAGTTTGGTATACAGCCAGTTATCCCCATGGAGAGAAATGAGCTTTGAGCAGCTCTCTGCATATAGCCATACACCCACACACAGCAGCACAGTCTCTTCTTAACACCAAGGAAAGTTTGATTCCATCACCACCATTTTCTGAGAAAAATCTACTCCTTAATCCAAACAGATATGCAGGATAGTCACAAAGAAAAAGACACATGGATTTTTATGAAAATGCTGCAGCAACATATCTGTATCAAAACAGACCTTCATTACCATCACCTCAAGCAGTCATTACAAACACTGTTTTGATATTAGCAAACAAACAGCAAAATCCACCAATTCTGCCTTGAAAGGTCAAATATTAATATTTCTTCAGAAACCTGATATGGAAAAACTTAGAACAAAGAATCCTGCATGTCAACAATGCAGATATGATTAGCACTTAATAAAAAAAAAATGCTAAAACTGAATGCTTTTTAAAGCATTCCTTTAGTCCTGGTCCAATCAATCCAATCCATCAAATTATCATATTTAAAAATCAATTTATAAAGCGTGTCTATACTCCTACAGAGAAAAGGAAACCATCCGAGGAAGATGCATATTAAATCCTGTAACAGCTGGGTGTACAAACAAGGCTAAAAATGAATAGTTGAGAAAAGCAGTCTAAAAATACAAATTAAAGCTCACATTAACTAAAAAAGAACTAAGGAATCTGCTTTAAAATGTTAATCAAATATATGTAAATAGCTGCAAATGTGTACTGAGACAAGTCTGAAAATCTTTTTATAATAAAAATTCAGCTTTACAGGTCTGAACTGTACTTGCTAAAACAATATTTCTTTTTAATTATAGTTTCAACATAAGCCATCACCTTTTCACTTTTATTCTTTTCGAATTTGAGGGATTACCTAAGAAAATTCTAGCCAGTTCTCAGAGACCTGGTTTTATTGGCTGCTTCTATTTCCCCTCCCTAAAGGGGTTTAATTTTATGTGTTATTTTTGCTCATTTATATTATTTGCTACTAAAAGAATCAGAGCCTAATATTACAGGCACCATTTTGCATTTCAAAAGCCTCTCCTAGCAAGCCAGCTTAAAGCATCCATATGCATTGCAACACAGGAAGTAACAGGACAGATTCAAGCAAGAAGACACAGCGCTCTGCAAAGACGCGTTGTTCAGCCAGGAGTGACGGAATGGGACAGAGCACAGGAGACTTGCACTGACAAAAGTTTGAATTTCATTAGGTGACTGTAGAGGGAGCTGCTCCTCAGGGTTGGTGTCAGTTTTGTAAGGAAAGAGAAGGCTACAAACTAGAACTACAATCTTTCTTCCTCATCCCTGTCCAAAGGGAGGAAGAAATTCCTTAAAAATATATGTCCTGGTGACAACAATTTTCCTGCCATGGAAACAGGACATCTTATCCCCAAGTGAAGCTGATAACAGTTAGCACTGGACACACAGTTTTTAGGAGATACCCTTTTCCCAGCAATTCTTTCCTGTGTACAAATTATATTAGAACAACGTCATGAATATCCATACAACCTTCAAAGTATCAGAAAGGGGGCAAACAGAGGAAATCAAGAGAAATGGAATACTGACTAATCTAATAAGCCTTGTCATGGTGATATAAGCTCTCAACACAGCATGACAAGGTGGAAAATACCCACATTGCTGGGGCACTTACATTCTTCCTCAGTCAGCATCCTCTCAGTAATTAAACACATACAATCCAACATCAAAAGTCATGATGCAAAGCCATCATTCAGATTGATACCAACTCAGAATATTTCATTTAATTAACTGCTACATCTGGATCAAGTCTCCTAGCACAAAGAGGAGTTTCTGCTGTTCCCTCTGAAGTGTGAAAAAAAGACTAACAAAAGGTAAAAGCATACATCCACAAGAATATTGCAATAAAAGATTAAAAAAACCCAAAGTCAATTCTACAGTACCAAGCGCTGGCAGCACTAGCTGTGCCAATTTATTTTCAAAAGCAGCACTGCCTGCATGACTAAAAAACAAGTTAACTTACAGCTATCTAGTGATTTCACAGCTAGATCAGCAATAGCCTCAACCAGCAGAACTATCAGCAATGGTGCTAGTTGTGTAAAAGCTCCTCCAGTCTTAATGTGGCTGAGATGAAGAAGGAAAATGTATTAGTACAGGAAGAGCTGTAAGGTGATTCTGGGGTATCAAACTCCTGTCTTGACCTCTCTCGTGCATCATACCTCATACCCTCCTTTGTCCTTTTATGCTGCTCTCATAAACCCCCAACTCACCTGTGCTTCTTCCTTCTCACAACAATTGACACCATCTGTCCTAATCCTGGCCCCCACACAACATGCCTATAATCTCATCCCCCATCCATCATGCTCTATTCTTTTTAGCATTATACTCATCTGTACCTTCCACCCCCTCGTAAATGCTTGCTCAGGCCTAAAAAAAACCCAACCAAAAACAAACAGTGATACCATCAATCTGTGAATAGAGCTAGCTGAAGCAAAGCATATTTTTGGTATGCTCATCCTGTGCTTCCTCTTTAATCTATCTTTGGTGAAAGAGTTTACCAGAACCCAATACACTGTTGGAAGAAATCAGTAATCCTTCATTTTGGAAGAATGGCCCATTTTAATTCTCAGTATTCTATAATGACAATCATTAATTCATATCAAATTCAAAACCAAATAAATAAATAAAAAGAAATCTTGAAAAATACCAATTCGTAGGAACTTACAGAAATATTTGGACCATCTACCAAAGCCTCACAGACCACAGTTCAAGAATTAGCATTACCATTAACATATTCTGATAGATAATTAAAAAAAAAAAACCAAACCCACATCAGCAACTGAGATTAGGTACTAGTCCCACTGTCAGCCTTGCCTGTGAATCATACCTCTAGGTTCTGGTTTAGCAAGTATTTTATATTAACCTAAGTTTTGTATCATAAGTAGTCAGGCCCCTTTAGCATCTTACTCCCATCTCAGAGAGGACAGAAGCAGGCAAAAATTTACATCATAAACTATTTTTTAATTAGGTATTTTTTTATTAGGTATTCATTTTTATTAGGTATTTTGGTGTATTTGATTAGCCCAGGATTCACAATGCATTTATCTCATGCCTAGACTAGGCTTCTGCTAGTCACCTGCAAATGACAAGAACAATTTTCTTTCGCCACTTGATGCATATTTCTGGCATCTATGGTTTTTTCTCCCTTGTTCTAAGCACTGGAGATCAGCCAGTTAGGGACAGGAAGTAAGGTGGAGCTGGCTTTTAATGGAATTAAACTCTCAGTTGCCTGTTACCTTGTCACAGTCACACACTCACAGCCAAACAAGCAGCCAGATTTGCAGTCAGACAGGCATTTCTCCCCATATCAAGAATTCAGAGGCCATGACAGGAGAAGGAGTTAGCTAGTCCTTCTCTGCAGCCTGATCCCAGTTCTTAGAATTACACAGGAGATTTATTTAACAAACACTTTGCTAGTACAGGAACATATGACATAAGCAATGCCCTTGATTTCTCCTAATTGCTTCCTACAACACATTGTCATGCCTTTTGCTCTTTTGTTAAATCTTACACTTGTTATAGGCTCAAAAATTCTTTCCAAAACTCATGGTATGGGGCAACACACAGAACATTTGAACTCAATGGACCCTTCTAAACTATACACTGACTATATAATTTCTGGCAACAGGTCTAAGTGACTTAGGTGAACCCTTCTAACCCTAAGTGGTTGGGAGAAAGAGGAGAATGGAAAACATAACTCTTTTATCCTTCTTCTGTCCTATTTTTTCCTAATTGCCTTTTTTCTTAAGTATTTGAAATTCCTATCTCAGCTATGGATTCTTACTGTCCAGTGAACATGGGCAACAGAATAACCCTAAACTTCGTAGCTTGACAGTGCTGAAATTAAAAGCAATGAAAGTTTCAAGGACCTTATTAATGGCACTCCGCAGTTGCTGGCCTAACTATGAGCAGCACTAGAGGCATTAGAGCTATCATGCTGCAGACACAGGAAAACAGATCTGCATCACTTAGCAACCATATGGGTGAGACTTTCAGAGAAAAGATTTTAAGAAGAAAAAATCTGGACTGATAAACTTGATGACTTAAAACCTTCCAGACAAGGCATCCCAGGGTTCACAACAGATAAGCTTACTCCCCATTTACTGTTCTCTTTCCCATCTAGAATTTGATTTTCAAGCTTGTGTGGACAGAAACAGTACTTTATTTCCTCAAGTAAAACATACACCACACAATATTTTATAAGTAAGAAGCTACCTTTATGACAAAATGTTGCAGTGATACTAAGAATAAACTAGTCACCGCATTATTTAAAATAGATATCTTCAAGTCTCCATACACTCTTTGCCATATTTAAATCACCTTTGCAGAACAACATGCAAGTATTTACTGCTAAAAATATCGAAGTGCATTTATCGAGATCTCATTCAAAAAAAGAAACCACTAAGATCTTCTTATATTAAAATTATTTTGGGGGAATTAAGTACATGATGTCTTTCTGTTCCAGGCTCAGGAAAGAAACAGGCCACATTAAGCAGAAATTTTACTTCAGTCAGAATTTATCCAGAGCACATTATACCCCCTCCCAGCTATTACCAGAATTCAAATATAATTTCAATACGCATTTGTGGTACTAGCTCCACAAAGAAAGCATATCAATCAATCAGCTGTATCGATATTACTTTTCAGCCTTCCACCTCCAGCACAGTTACACGATTGTTCCTGAGACTTTACCTCACGCTTGTCTTCAATTCTAGTCCTGGGCCCCGATTACATATACATTTTTACTATATATATATGGTCACTGTCGAGCCTCTTCTGATATATGAACGGTCATGTAGCCTTGAGAGATGGAGTGCAGTTCCCCATGCAGAAAAGACAACACTAAGTTATTTCACTTCTAAATCAAGGTAGATTTTATCCCCAGGTGTTTTATAATTCTGCTAACAATATTAGATCATTTCACCAAAAGAACACTTGTTTTGGTTTTTATGTCCTCTCCCTTCCTTCCTCTTTTGTCATAAAAGCAACTCTGCTGAGGAGGGACAGCCGAAGATTCCCTTTTTATTACTGGCATAACCATCATATAACCTTGATTCACAGTGTGGGCAAGATCAAAGATGTCAACATTATCACCAGGTTTGGCTACACACTTACTGCAGAGCAACTATCACAACCAATACGACAAAAAAATGAAAACTTCATTAAGACAGATGGACAATGAAGTCCATTACTGGAACTAACTAGCAGCAACAAATGATGGTTGAGACAAAAACACAGCACCTTAGTGCATTGAGTCACTAACCCAGCTAAAGCCATTGCATTCCTGAGAGGCCTCATGATATGAGGTAAGGACTTCTCAACTTAAGGTACTGTACCAGTACTTTTTCAATAGCCCTGTCATCAGAAACTAATCACTCACCACACCAAATGCTTTATACCATACTATTTATATTATTCTTTTTCCCCAACTCTATTCTCTCAGAAAGCACGTTTTCTTTCAATTGAAAACTATTTTTTCCAGATCTTTAGCTCCTTCCACAAACACTTACCCTGCATACTTCATCTGAGTCTCCAGTCTCTTAACACACAATACAGCAATGTCCAGTCTTCATATTTAACTTGACCGAACGGCACACAGTCAGCTGCCATGAAGCTCCTTCTCTTGTTCACTGACCCATTACTGCACATTCCAGATTACGGAGCTCCATTTCTGTGGATCACTGATTCAAGCCTTACACATCCCCAGCACTTGGTGCCCACTCTCTGACCCAATAAAATAACACCCACCCCCCTCCTTTTTCCATCTCTGAACTCCTCAGTATTCTCCTTCTTTCAGGAACCTGCAATACCAGAAATGCAATCACCTACTGCTCCCTGGTTAACAGCAACAACTAATTCAAAGTATTTGAACAACCATTTTAGCAATAACTGGTTTAGACTCAATCATTCCATTCCTTTCCCTCCCTCTCATCCCAGAAATAATTACAGAATGGTAGGACATGTACAAGCCACAGCAGCAACAGATAAAGCCAGAAACTGGCAGTTTCCCTAAAGCAGAGTACAGGCCAGTTAAAACAGCTTTTCCCCACACACACCATCCTCACTGTAACAAACCTTCGCATTTTTCCAATGGTCCTATCCACCTAAGCAATAATTCCTACTTACTCTGATCTGATCCCTAATGTTTTGATGAATGAAAACCCCACAAACGGCAAATCTTCACCCGAGAAGCCTGCTGGGTTCAACTGGCACGTAGAGGATAAAACCCGCGAATTCTTCTCTGGTTCATCAAAATTTGAGGTGTCATCATCAGACTTGAGTGTAGGAACGAAGGGGGGAGGAGCTGGTGAAAAAAAGCAAGAAGAAAAGACAAAATTCAGCTACAGTTCACTCTGCAACAGTCCCACTCATTCAGTGCTTGCAATGGCACTGCAGCTCCTGCTTTTAATCTTGCTAACACAAGCAGACTGAGCTGCTGCTCTCAAATCGTATTACAGCAACAAGAGATTAACCCTTAAGCTACCAACATGGCTACCACTCTGCAGGCAGAATGTCTCCCACGTTGATTAAACTGGGGTTTAGGTTGGGGACTTCAGATTGTTGGGTTTGGGGGTTTTTTTAAACACATATTTTGAATCAAATCAAAGCACCAGGGTAAGAAACTCATTACTGTAATATAGCTAAAAGTAATAACAGTCTGATTCATCTAGAAAAATAAAATGTCTCCAACCTATCCAATTAGTGACACTACATGAGAATGTACCCTGATCCTTTGCTAGTCAGCTAAGGGATATATCTACCCTTTAATACTACCAAGAACCCTCACAGCACGGGCTTCTAATCAACAGCAAACTGGTTTTTCTCCTGGAATAGTCTAATGAACTATAGCTACTAGAAGGTAATTGGTCTTTAGGAAGGGAAGAAATACCAGTAAAATTTTATTTCTCTAGAAGAGCTTGGTAAAGATCTGGAACTCTTGTCGGGACACCACTGCAGTCTGGCTCTGATACAATCAGCTCTGAAGAGAGGTATAAATAGCAGGAATTACAATGTATTTCTTACTATAATTTCTAAATTGGTACCACTTAACTTGTTAAGCAGTTGTTTAATTTCAGCTGATTTTCTCGTGTTTGCTTCAGTTTAATTAACCAACAGAACAAAAGAACAAGTTCTTCTCAATGATGTGCAGCACCCGAGCTACCTGCTGGCTTGGCTACGTGTGTGAAAGGAATGAATGCAAAAGCCTGCTGTGCAATTCCTACCTCATTAAATCACGTTTTCGAAGATTTATTTATTTATTTCATCACTCAGGTCCTTGCTCATTGCAAATCTACTAATCTATTTTTTGCTTTATAAAGGACACAGCTCTTCAGTTAGCAACTAGAACACAGCCCATTGTCACAAGCGGATGGAAGTGTAGTGTGCTAAAACCGTTACCATGGATCCAGTATAGATCTCCTGTAGCTGAAGGGCTGATGAGAATTGAAGAACCGGGAACAAACATTACAACCCCTGCAGTGCAGGCTCCCTGCTCCTCACTCTCTGCATGCTCGGAGTTTAACCCTACCTGCCTGCATTCGTGACAGATGCTGATGCTTATCTGACTGACACAGGCAGAATGAGTCACGGCTGGAGCTTGCTAGCTCCCTCTAGGTTGCCAAAACCTTTCACAGCCCGCTTTTTAACTCTTTATTCTCTAGACAAATGTACGTTTAAACTACCCAGCAGACCAGCATTAACAGCCAAAAAAAAAAAATAAATCTGTCTGTATAAACTGCCAAATCACAACTACACATGCAGGCTTTGTTAGCAGCTCCCCAAGGAGCCATTCTGACGCTGTTCACAAGCAGGGAAGTGAGAAGAAATTCCATGAAGCAGATAGGATGCTGCTCACGTACAGTAGTTCCAAGTACATTAGAATGAGATAAATGGGGAAAATATACAAATTAAATAGATTGTATAGTAAGCAGTTTTACTTATTCGTTCCAGAACACTGAAATACTCTGTCAATATAATGAATTTATTAATTTCTGCTATTTATTGGGTTTAATAAAAATTTAGATCCAATATAATGCTGATGTTTATATACTGTAAACATAATCCTGGAAAACAGATTGGTGATTAGGTTCTTTAATTTATTATTATTTATTTAATATCAGGATAATGTCCAGCTACTCTTTCATGTGCTCTTAATGATTAAAAACAGGGAAGCAAGAGAAAACAGTTTGTAAGTATATCCTCTTTAATGCAAAAATAAGCTCAAGTTACAGTTAATTCATAGCAGAGAAGGGTAAGGTCAGGAATTGGTATTTTTTAGTTTAGGACCTCTGATGAAAGAACTTTGCATATCCTATTACAGGAAGGGGTTTCTGTGGGGTTTTTAACATTGTCTTTGAAAACAGATACTGTCTAGCAGGTAAAGCAATAGACAAAGAAACAAACTATTCACTACCTCTGGGGAAGCCTAGAATCTTTCTTAAATAGGTAGCAAAAACCAACATAGCTGCCTTTTTATAATGGTATAAAAACGCTGTTACATGCTCCTCAGAGTTTGACAGATAACTTCATCTTTGAAAGAGTTACCTAGTGCCTTACTTCTCACCAGAGATTAGCTAAGAAGCTCTTAAGGAGTCATCTTCAAGCCCTTGCAATTAAAACCAAAGTCTTTCCTCTACCAACAATAAGAATTCCTAGTCAAACCACACGCATAACAGAAAATATAATTTAAATATGCCTAAAATCAGCATGCACATAAAAAGATTAAAAGCACTCAATAGGGGAACAATGGATACGAGAAGATAAAACTGAAGGCAAGACAGAGCAAACCTTTGGGGCTGGTGGGAAACTAAAGAGCACAATGTTTTAGACTACAGTTTCCTCTAATGTTTGATAAAAGATGTGAATGAAGAAAAATTACAAAACAATGAAAAAAATCATTTGCCCTCTATTTTGCATTCACTAAAAAATCTGAGTGACAGTCCAAAAACTCTGCAACTTTGTAGTATAAGCTTGTTACAGTATTTGTATCAAGAAACAGTAGTGACTAAGAAGAAAACTTAAAACAGTCATTCCACAAAAACAGCTCTAGATGTGAAGTACTTCTGAACTGTCAACATCAACTGAAAATGAGAAGCAGAACTTCTTCAGAAGTTTCAGGACACTGGACAAAATCTCACTGAGGAAAAAGAAGGAATATCTTTAAAAGCAAGCTAGATCCACTCTGATTTTGTTAATTATTTGGTTGCTTCTTCATAGTCCTTTATTCCTAACACTAAGGAGTCCTTTGCCCAAAGCATCTGCAGAATAAAGAGAGTAGTCTTGTAATAAAAAAAAAAAAGCTAAAACTGATGAGCAGTTTTGTTCTCAAATGTGGGTCACACAGTGACATAATCTCCAGTTACATTATTATTTCTTGCTTAAAATCAGAGGACTGTTGCACAAAAATACAGCATTTTCAGAACAAGATGAAGATTGGTGAATGCAAATACACGGATGTGCTTATCAGTTGCTTCTTTAAAGGGAAGAATCCTTTAGTGGAGGTCAAGATAAGACTCTGAGAACTGAATGTTAAAACCATTCCATTGCATCTGGCAAGGTGAAAGATTTTCATTTTTTTCAGGCTCACTCAAAAGGGAGGCAAAATCATTACTCAAAAAGACAGTAACACCAATGCTTCTACTCGAACAAACTGGTTGGGTATTAAGACCTCTTTCTGTCTCCGTTACGTTACAAACGAACGTACATATTCTGTTTACCATTTAAAGTATCTTGCAAAGAACTGTATGTTTTAAAAAAAGCCAATTGCTTGCCTAGATACCTCCCCACTTGTGGAAGGATGTAACCCTCTTCCATCTGTTCCAAAGAATGACTTTCAGAGGAAAAGGGGGTGTTGTAGGTTGCTAAGTTAAGGAAAAAAAAAAACCAAAAACCCCAAACTACCACACATACACTGCAGTACTTTAACCAGTTTATCATTAAGATTAGATATAATGTGTCTTATGGAAAAAAGCTTGCCTTTTTTTCCTTTTTTTTTAACTCTGCACTAGTGTATGTATTTATGATTAGTTCAAGGAACATTGCCTTAATCAGGTCTTTCCATTCTTTCAAAATATTTTCATGCAAATTCAGAAAAGAGATACTGCGTTTCCCCTGGGACAGTGAAAAACTTAACTGAAATAGGAAATCTAAAGGAGATACAGAACATTTCTTAAGAATGAAAATGTGTCTTTTCTTGATCTACAAGGTGATCTATATATGCTTTCTGAGGAAAAGCATCCACACAGCCTAAGTAGGTTAGGCATTATTCTTCCTCAGGCTTTAAGAGGCCTATTTGAATAAAGCGTTATGGAAGAAAAATAGAAAATAGAAAATCCAACTGATGTAATTTAAGGATGTTTTCTCTAAGACCACTTTAAAAAAAAAAGGCATTATACTAGTTCTAGCCAATCTCCACGATATGATCTTAACATCTTTACTGTTCTGTCAAGACAATGATCCAACACATATATTTCTGTTAATAAAAGTCATCTTGAAGCTGACACGAAAGTGATCTCCACTCAGAGAAACAAGTCAACACATTTTTCTGAAGGCAAGCATTTAAATGAAACATCACGATGTTTAAATGTTACTGAATGACAATTTTGGGTTCATAAGGATAAGGAAGAGCCTTGGACTTAAGAACAATGAGATTTAGGTTTCTGCCTGTTTAATAGCAAAAGACAGCCTAAAAATCAGTCTGCAACACTTCCAAGTTCTTCTGTTTGCACAAGACACTAATTATTTTCTTCTCATATATATTGTTTCTTCATGCAAGTCCAAATACACCATTCCATTTTCAAGACCTCTTGGACTGCAGTTACAAAACAACTCTTAAAACAGAAGATTGTTTATGCTATACATATATATGGCTTAGATGACAATGTAAGTCTTCTGACCATCTCTCAGCTAACCTCAGCAGGCATATTTTTGGTTCAAATATAAACAGCTGATGTAATTTATGGATTTCAAACAGTGAAAGATGATTAACAAAATCCCCAAACTATATACAATGCAACCATGTTGCCAATAACACAAGTATTTCATTTCCCCATTCTCTACTTCTGATTTGAGATACTTATCAAGCAAACAGTTCCGTTACCAACTTTCCAGTTAAAATCCCGATCATTTAGCTGAAACACAGATAGAAATATGTTTATTCTATGTAAATAAATTTCAAAATATTTTCAGAAAATTGTCAAGTAAATCATCATAATCTTTTGAAAGTTTTGGGGTTTTCTGTTTGGTTGGGGTGGTGTCTGTTTTAGGGGACGGGGAGGAGCTGTTCGAAGCTTTTTAAGTCAATCAATAGCAGAAATCAACAAATACAGAGGGCAGAATCCATAAAAATGTTTCAGTACAATACTCCAAAGAAGGGGAAAATTACCTGTTGAGACAGATTCAATTAAATCTGACTTTAGGTTTAATGATTTGATTCTGTATCTGTAACTTAAGAGCTGCTTCTGAGACACATGCTACTTGAAACAAGGGAAGCTGGGAGCTTTTTTAGAGGCAACTATCTTTTGGGAAGGTGTTTACTGAAAAGTCAGGTGTTTCCTAAGCTAACATAACAACAAAATGTAACACTGAAAAACCCCTTAATAACACATTCTTAACCAAAATCTGTTAAAATGGTTTGTTAAAAAAGGTTATCCTGGAACTCCCAGCACACTGACTTAAATACCTGCAAGGCAAGTGTACCAATTTTTCCCCTACCTTTTCCAGTCTCAAATATAAATAATATCATTGCTTTTATAGACTAGAGGAAAGTCTAATTGTGCTGACACAGAAATTATTTAACAGTCACAGAATCATTTAGGTTGGAAAAGACCCTTAAGATCACCGAGTCCAACATTCCACATATCCAAAATCTTTGACCAGATTAACTTGAGGTAGTGAGATTCTTTAATCTACACCTAAATCCTGTGACCTCTTCCAGCACTCACTGGTTTACTAATTTTCTCAGGCTGCCATTGCTCCAGTTAAACACCACTATCTGCAGAGGTCATGATAAGAAAGAAACCTTTAGCTTTTAGATAGCCCAGGTCAAAGCTGACAAGGGTTTTCAATAGAATGACAGTGACATCGCCCTGAATAAGCCAGCAAATGGAGAAGCACTGCAGAGAGCAAAGCCATAGGTGATCCATTGAATTTGTTACTAAAAGCAAGAAGACTGCTGTGTTTTGTGCTAGTTACAGTGGGGTTTTATGAAGTCTGAGACATAACAACGAAGTCAGGGGTCAAAACTGCATGAATCTTCACAGAAGTTAGGTCCAGATATTATACGGAATGATGCAATCCACAGGCCAGCTGCAGACAGAAATGCGATTTTTAAAATCCCAAATGATTATTTCAACATTATAATGACATCAGGGCTGCCTACCAGCTTGTCCATCAGTATCACTGTTGTCACATCAAATGGCAAAACACTCAATTAACTTGTGCAGTTGTGTGAATATTAGACAGACAATTGCCAAGGAAACACGAGAACATATGCTCACATGCCATTTTTTTCCAGATCTGAGATAATATGATACAAATGCAATAGAAAAATTTTAGAAACAGAAACTGGTGACTTAGGCAAAGGCCTCTGGGGGAAAAAGGCAGAGTGAGTTGAAGTGTGGGAAATCTATGCTAAAATGATGAAAATGACTCAAGGCGCAATGGCTCTCAAAGGGCAGAAACAATGGAATTTAACACAACAGCAGCTCCACAAGTTCAAAATTAATGAATCAACAGAAAAGTGAGTAAACATTCTGTGGAGCTTCCAGCTGAAGTGCAGAGATAGTCATCAAAAGTAGAAGCACTGGCTTAGCAATTTGTCATGGAAAATGGAGCACAATCATTGCTCTTACAGCGTATTTGATAAAGAATATAAGGCAGACATGTTCCTTGCACAGATAATCTTACAGTCCAAATAATTTAAAATACTATCAAACACAAGTCAGGCACTCATACATAGATCATCAAAGATCCGTGAAATATTTGCTTTTGCGATGGAGCTGGTGCCTCAGTACTTCCAGATACTAAATTCCATTGCTTCCCTAGTTTCATAAACAATTTTCTGCAGAGAAAATTACTACTTCATTTTCTTTATTCTATTTCTAGTGGAATGAACAGATTTTTGACAAAAAAAAAAAAAATCAGTCTTATATTAGACACATTAACTCTGAGGAAAAACACCAATGCCCTTATGACCGCTGACATTTTATCATCTACAGGAGCTAAAAAAAAATCACCACACCAACCAACCAACCTCAAGTGAAGTTGGATCACAAGATGAAAAGAGAGAATGCTGAAAATACAACAAAAAGTAATGAGATGAAGCCATAATTAAGCAAACTGAGGTGGATAAGGCCTGAAAGAACACACTGATGCATTTTAATCTGAGGAAGGACATGGAAAGGACCGTTTTGATTTTCCAGTCTAGTGCCTACAGTAATATGGCAATTGCATCAGAAATTCATATAGAAGTGTATTAAACTTCATCTTGCCTTACAATTTTCACCTGAGAGATGTTAACATATCCTATCCAAAAGCAAAAACGAATTGTTTTGTTAAAAATACCTGCTCCAGGACACAGTCCTTTCTTATTATTCTTATTATGAATATTATTATGAATAACTATTCAGATCAAACACACTTAAATACACACATTGTACAAATTTTCATGTCCCCCAAGGAAACAGGAATTGTTACAAACACAGTATTATTCTACTTACAGTTACGGATATTATCCCAGTCAATTTTAGAAAAAAATGGATGGCAGCACAGTCCCTCATAACCTAATCTTTCCTTCTGCCCACAAAGCAGACTCTGGATCAGATCAAGAAATTCACTACTAACTTTCACATCCTCTGGGAACTTCAGAAATCTCTGCATTAGAAAGAAAAGAATTTCTGCTTAGTAGGAAAATGGTAAGATTAAGTTTCATTTTTCTGAGATATGCCAAGCACAAAGGATAATTATTTATAGCATACAAATAAAAGTATTGTGCTTTTTTCCAAACAGGATTTTATATGCATTTACTGCAGTAAAGATAAGAAAAACAACCATTCCCTATCAGACAAATGGTAGTCCCGGATCACTCTCTCATGTTAACAATGGCCAATGGCAAACACAAACGAAGAGTACCACAAAACGCTTCCCCAGAAATTTTTTTTAATTTTTTGAACCAGGGATGTCTTTGTGTTTACCAAATCTCAATGGATTCTTCTCCTATGAATTTTTCTAGTTGCTCCTTAAGCACACATAAACAGTCAGTAGGTGCAAACTTACTCCCCAGCATGAGAACGTGCTACAAGAAGTATCCTTTTCTGTTGTAACGTAGTTACTGCTGGCTCCTTTCATTTGATGCCCCTAATTCCCATATTAGAAGAGATAACAGGTACACATTATTTGCTCACTTCCACTCAGCTACACATGATTATTTTCTTTCTTTTTTTCTTTCCTACTAACTCCCACCATTCTATGTTTTTCAGGCTGTTATGAAGAACAAAACTGACATTTGCATAGATCATAACATCAAGATACTGTTCTTGAGCCCACCACTGGGTAAAGTTGGGGTACTTTTCCCTTCATATACATTGGTTTAAACTTATTTACACTAAATTTCATGTGATGTTTTAATCATGCAGACACTCAATATCCTCAAGTCTTCCTGCAGCTCTTCATAGCTAGCCCTTGCCTTTACTATCCACAAACACTTAGTAAGATGCAGAAACTTTATCAATTCACAATTGTTCCTTTCAATTTCTCTTCTAGATTATTTTGGAAATGCTGCAATTATAGTTGCCAGCTACATCTCTTTTAATTCATGCACTGCAGATGGTTATTTTTAGACACCTGTTACAAAAAATAACTTGATATCTACAATACATAGACATATAGAAATATAAAGCATATATTCTAATTATTTTATGAACATGGCAAAGTAAGAGAGATTTGTAAGCTTCCCTTCTCAACCGTCAAAACATAGCCTTTAGTTACAGCTTTTTTAGACAAGAACATGGGAGGAATCCTCTTTACCTGGAAGTTCATGATGTTATTGAAAGTTTTTGCTGTAGTTCCTTCAGCAAACGGAGATCGTCCATAGATCATTTCATACGCAATGACTCCTAGGGACCACCAGTCACATTCTGGACCATAAGAAGCTTTGCCATCTCCATTCAATCCCAATAGCATTTCTGGTGCAATGTAGTCAGGTGTGCCAACAGGTAGCTTGGCATTTGCCTAGAAGCAAAGATATATCAAGTGAAATTACAGCACTTTCTGTTCATTTTGATTTTGGTAATAAACCAAATCTTTTCTCTTCTGCCCCTCTCCCCCTTTTTTTTTCCTTTTTCTTTTTTTAATGAGACACAATTTTGAGCCCTCCAAGTAAATTTTAAACTAAGTGATTTTAAGCAAGGCTATTAAGCAAGAAAGTGCAAGGTTAAGGAAACTGCTGATAAAGAAACAGAAAGCAAACTATTTAGTATAAAAAGTCAAATTATCAGAGATATCTGTTACTAGAAAGTACAAACAGCTGAAGTAGAAAAGCAGCCTTCTAAAAAGCACAGGATTACTAAACACTAAGTTTTAAGCAGTGTACATACTCTAGCAGTACTGTTTCTACTACTGTTAACAGGGACATCATAGCTGAAATTTCAAAAATAGTCAAATTTAGACATAAACATGACCTTGCCTTCATTCCATTCAGTGTCAACCCTGCCTTTCTACCTTGTGTTCATGATCAGCAAAGTATCTGAATTTTTGGAATGCTTAGAAAAGGTAATTCAGGAGTCAAAAATGCAATAATTTTTGCACCAAGTGGCATAAAGAATGGAACAAAACAGCAGGCAGACTAACACAAAAACCTGAAGACAACTAAAAAGGTAGTAAGAAAAAAATTAAAAGAAAAATGCAATGCAGAGAAGACTGGAAAGGGTAGAACAGGGAAAACAAAATACTGAGTCACAGTAATAAGAAAAAGCTACAAAAAAGTAAAAATTATAACACAAGACAGGAATCTGGCATAGAACTTCATATTCTTGCTAACTACATTTTAATTTCAAATTATCATTTGAAGTTGTATGCAGTTACCTAAATTTACCAGTAACTTATAACAACAAATGATTTTCAGTCCAATTATGAACAATTATAAATCCACGTCCTTCTTTAAACACAGCATTGAACAGTATGGTTTTTTATTGTATGATTTTTATATTGTAATGCAGCACCATGAGAAAGTAAACCTGCCTCTACCTTGTGTATTAAAATTTTAATAAGCAATTATGTATCTATTGAGAGCTACAAAAAATCTCAAGCTCACATTTGAAAAGCCATTCATAAATGGAAAAATATGTTGTGATAGATTCCATACTGGACAAGAAAGGCAGAAGAACAAGGTGTAATCAAGGAAAGATGTAATGTTAGTTTTCCTTTTTTGATTGGACCACCCAAACAAGCCGTAGACAAAGTTCAAATCCAGATTATTACCGTTTTGTTCACTGTCATTTTGGCAGCTGACCCAAAGTCCACCAGTTTAATGTGTCCTGTTCGGTCAATAAGAACATTCTCTGGTTTGATATCTCTGTAAGCAAGAAAGCAGTCAGTACCTTTCCATGCCATTCCCCACTGTTACATCTAGATAACAAGATATAGATTTATTGAACTCCAATATGATTTGAAAATGCATACAGTAACAGCCTTCAAACTTTGATATGATCTTTAGAAAACTGTGATATTTAACTACTCCAACATCCTATACTGCCCTGTTCACCAATCAGCCCACAACAAGTTTTAACAATTACACTGATTTCCTGTACTACTTGGTGCTAAAAGCAACCATCTCTGGAAAAGATTTTTATTTTTTATACAGCAACATTAGGGCTTCTTTTTACTAAGCCTCCAGAAAAAATATGTAACAATCCTTTCTTGATATTAGTTTGAACTTTACATCAAAGTCAATGCCTTTAGCTACAATTATAGTTGGACTCTGATTTAATTTTCTAATTTTCTCATCTGATACAGCATGTGAAATACTGTCCTGAAAGAGGATGGAACATAAAAAATCACAACAAGAATGCATCATTCCAGAACACTTTTCTGGAATGATACTGATCAAATATGTGCACTGCAAAGCAACCTTTACCTACCGGTGGACATAACCCATCTGATGGACACTGTGAATAGCCAAAATCAACTCTGCAAGATAAAACTGCACCATACTCTCATCTAGCTGGTCTCCATATCGGTTTAAGAGTGACAGTAAGTCCCCTCCAGGATGATACTCCATAACCTACATAAAATTTTAAAGGAACAGATATAGCTCATATATAGAAAAGATACTCCATTCAACCCCATATTACACTGGACACATATCAAACAGTGACACATAATGCAGGAAAATTTACAGAAGATAAGCACATTTCAACCATCATGCTCTTCAACATAACAATGGCAATAGTGCTCAACAGAGGAGAAAAGAAACGAAGGCTAGGCATTACCAAGTAGAGATTTTTCTTGTCTTGAAATGCATATTGTAACTGTGGAATCCATGGGCTGGTGCTCTGAGATAATACACTGCGTTCTTCCTCAAAAAATGACACCTACAAAAAAAAAGAAAGTCTTCAGCTATATCATGATGCAACTGAGTTAGAATATATTAGAATCCCCTAGTTTCAGAAAGATTTGAGTCTGTGCCAAAGGCACACATCAGAAAAAAATTAAATGACACAGAAAATATTAAATGTTATTTCCTTGTGATGTGCACCTTTAAAAAAGTAATTTTACTCCTCTGTGTTCCCTGTTACCCTCCCACCTTCTGTTGTCTAGCTTGCTTTCAAGTGAACTGTGCCTGCAGCAAAGGCCAGCTTCCCTTCCAAGCTGGTGAAGCATCCACAAGTCCAGAGTGCAATTTTGGTTGACTCCATCTGGACTAGCCCTAATAAAATAAAACTACTCTCAAAAGAACCAGATAAGAAGAGAAGCTAGAGCAATTACGGGGTAGCACCTTACAGCTAATTCAGTCATAAATTAATTGGAAGGTATTGAAACACAAGGCACTCTTGAAATCATACTCTAGCAACCGTTTAATTATTCAGATGTATAGTATAGCCAGACAAGAAATTAATTTTCTTACAGAGATACTGCAAGTTCATTTAGATCAACATCCCCTACTTTCACTGACCCACGCTCAACGAGACCAAGCAAGTGTCATATTGAGGGCAGCATCATACTTTGCTTTCTTATCAACCTATGACATCGCAAGAGTAATTTTAGTTTATCTTCATTTCTGATAGCCATAAACAATGCTAAGGGATGTCAGATGCAGGCTAACTGCACCATATATTGGGAACAACTGATGCTGATATTGCTGTATAAATTCACGAGGTCTTCATGGAGTATCTCTGTCCTACTTGTCATCTCATGTCAGTGAAAGATTAACTTCCGTTTCTCACCAAACTACGATAACAACCTCCATTATCCCTTTTTTAAGTTTTCAAGTAACACATTTCTCAAGCTAGTGAGAGGCTCTCCATAAAAATCCAGTCACCACAGTTTGCCTTCACACCCACTCTTGACATTCTACATTGCTCTTTAAAATAAAAAAAAAAAAAACCTTAATGAATAGATTGCCTAAAAATTCAAGCCATCATCAAACTGATCAATACTGATCCACTATTTTCTTCATCTGTCTTTTCCTGTCTTACAATTAGATGGTAAGCTCTTTAAGACAAGGGCCATTATTTTTTTGGATGGCACTTCAACCAATAGATTCATAGTCTACGACAACAGTTTTTAAACACAGCAGAACTACACACAAATATACTACTTCACTGCAATGTAGGACAATCCTTCTCAAGGTAAACTTTTAACTTAGTTCTAATAGTAGTGACAAAAAGGAAGTATTCAACAAATTGTAATTCATCCATCTACTGTCATAACGGAAAAATATACATACATTCTCCTGTGCCAACAAGGACTCCTTGCTCATCACCTTCATAGCATATACATCACCAGTAACTTTCTCTCTTACTACTTTTACATCTGCAAAGTGACCACAGCCAACCACACTCTTTACTTCAAAATCCTTCATGCTGGGTTGCAATTCCTTTAATTCAGCTATAGTCTCTGCATCTATAAAACCAAAAAATTTATTTTTATGTTAGCCAACTGGCATTTCGTAACAGACACATCATCAAAAATGGGGACTAAAACAACAAAAAACCCAAAACATTTTGTTCCAAACTCTCAGGAAATGTTAAATCATTACAGAATATGCTTCTCAAAAAAACCCAGTACGCATAAGAACTAGAAAAAGACTGTATTAATGCACAGTTAAGACTGAAATACAGTACATACAAAAAAAAATCAGGAAATGTTAAGATAGTTCCCATAGCAACCATAATTCTGTCCCATTCATAACATCATAGGCTGATAGCCTCTTCTGTTTCTAAATTCTTTCCAACCATCCTTTACCAATACAAAGTATATTTTCTAAATACGAGGGCTTTACCCAGCCAAGTTCTACCAGTCAAGTGGCAGGGTTTTCTTCTCTGCCTGTGGGAGGCACTAGTCCATTGTCTAACAAATAATTGTAGCCATTTATTTCAGATACTCAGTTCAAGTTTTCCATTAACTAGTTTCAACCATCACGCACTGTGATAATCAATTGCTCGTGGTAGATGTTCTAAAAATTCTTCAGACTAGCAGAAAATTACTCTCCACTAATAATATCTAGAAACTGTTAGACAGAACTATTACAGAGTGCATGGTAAGTTACTTTCATCCAAATGGCTTTCTAGTATATCTTAATGAAAAAAATTGATGAAAATTGATGAAAATCTAAGCACAATATCAGTAAACTATTTACTCCATCAGAAATTATGTTTCTGAAGCACACAATTAACATTCACAAGTTATGCATACAAAATTCAGGTGACACATGGAATCCAAAAGCTTACTTCAAGCTGAAAAAGCCAACGATTACCAAGTTCCTTTCTAGAATTTTTTTTTCCTCATACCTCTAGTCACCATCCTGCTCTTGACATCTGACATCCTTCTGTGGTGCATACTTGGAGCTTTGCTGTATGTACTACTCAGAAACTTTTAAAGTGCCTCCTTAACTATAAGTATAGTACAGACTAAAAAGGATGCACGTTCGAGTCACAGCACTTCAAAAGACACTTGCACTTGACATTTTTGAACCTGAACAAAGCCTTTACTAAGATTGCCAAGATCCCCTTTGCAATGTTGGGTCTGCCCACAAAACATCAGATGCTCAAAGTCCTGGGTTACAATCATTAATGAATCAAAGTAAATAAAGCATTATTCAAGCATTCAGATTCTGAAGAAAAAATGACACCTGAAAATTAGTCTAAACAAACTTACACTTTCTGACAAAGTTGCCAACATGTTTAATTTTCATTAACGTGGGGTTTCTGCATTCTTCAAAGAGAACGAATAAAGAATCAAGGATGCCTTCCCGGGAGAGAGGAGACATCTGCTGTTGAGTCACAAAGAGTGGCTTCCCCTGTTAAGAAAAAGAAGCAACAGCAGATGGAGTCTCAGACAACAATGAAAAGCCTCAAATCAATAACATATGTATAGAGCAGATTATATATTATCCATTTAAAAATCACTACTTCAGAAATTAGACAAATTATACAGAAGTGTAAGGTAAATATATCAACTTACTGTCTTAATGGCAATAGCTAGAGGTATTTTATTTTTAGACAAAACAATCCTCTAAAGATTGTTAAAGTTCAAATGACAGCTTTCTTGGAACGATGTACATCCCACTGATGACTCTGATCTCATTGGCTTTTTTCTTGACATTGTACCATGTGGGTTTTTTTCATGATACAAGTAGTTTAAGCAATCAGCATCAATATTAGCTCTAGATGGAAAAGCTGCTGAATTTCAGATGATCAAATAGCACCTGGTTACATAAATCCACCTCATGACAAACCCTCAGCTACATCACCCAGGAAAAAAATGGGGATTACAGGACACAATGCAACATTGCATCTTTATGTGGGAAAATCCACTCAGGCTAAAACATCAACAGATACACATAAATCTATGACAAGCCACTATCTGCTGAACTTTGTGCAAACTCGGTACACACTTTGAACTTCAACTAATTATCCCTTTCTCTTACTCCTTCCTCCTGTTATAGTTGAATTGAAATAACTAGAGCCTGAATTAAATTCACTAAGTATTTATTAAGGCAGGAAAGCAAAAACAGCACTGGGCGGCCGGGGAGTCACAGCTCCATCCAGGCTCGCAAATTCCAACAAGTATCACAGCCCTTTTATCCTCAACTTCAAGGCTGGTTGGCTGGTTTAAGCAAACAGTTATGCTTTCAATCACGTAGCAAGAAGCTGTACATTGCAAAAACTAATCTATTTTTACACTAAGGTCTAAACAAAGACAAAAGTTGTCATAGTAACATGAGATTATGGTTTAACATTTGCCTTTAGAAAGTATATCTTGCAACCTCATGGTTAAGTCTTTTCTCACCAGACAGAACATTCTCAAATCTGTTGCAGCAAGATTGTTCCTTTTATTGAAACCCCATTTGATCAGCAAATTACCCTTAGTTACTTATTACACTCCAAAGGACCACACAGGCATGCTTTGAGTGTCCACGCTAACAAGCAAAACTGTATTTTCATACGCCGGGTATGGACGCAGATGAAACTGAGATCAGCTAATCCCAGGCCAGATGCTCTTTACCTGAAAGAGCAGATTGAGCCGAGAAACTCGGCTGGTGATGGGCTCCATCGGTCCTGCTTCTGCCGGGTTTCGGGCACCGCATTTAAACTTCAGCATCTTTAGAGATTATCGTGTGTCAAAGATCACCTGAAAAAAAGAACAGGGTCTTTCAAGCAGAGGCACGCGAATGGCTTACTTTAAGAAAAGGGGGATGGGAGGTGTGGGTTATAACTTAAGTAACTTGTATTTCCTTAGAGGTAAAAATTTATTAAAACTACCGAGCCTGAACGCGTCCGGTGTGCCACAGCAGTTAAGGCGGTGTGGGGAGCGGCGGGGGGAAGGACAGGCTGCGGAGGGAACACCAACCCTGAGGGCGCAGAACCCGCGCTGCCATCAGCCGCCGCCCCGGCCCGCGCTTCTCCTCACGCCACCGGCGCGAGCCCCGACCTCCAGCCATCCCACAACCCCCCGCGCCGCTGCCCACCTGCCGCCCCGCTTTACCGCCATCCCGGTTTGAACGGAGCAAGGGCGTGCCGCGGCGAGCATCACTTCCGATGACGCGCACCGGGCGCCCCCTGCTCAGCCAATCCCGAGGCCGGCCTGGCGGGCGCGCAGTCGTCAGTTGCCGCGGCTGCCGCGGGGGAGCGGCCGAGGCCCCTGGGGACGTCAGCTGTGCGTCACTCCGCCGAGCGGGCCGTTAACGGTTGTAACCGCCACGGTAGCGGTCTGGCCGGGCCGCCGGGCAGCGTGGGGCTTCCCCCGCGCTGGGGCTGGCAGCCGCCCGCCCGCTGACCCAGACCTGGCGGGAGGGCGGGGGCTCTGCCGGGGCGCGGCGGGGAGACGCTGCCGTGTGCGGCCGCTGCTCTGCTCTCACGGGTGTGTTCCCGTAAAGTGTGTGCGGCTTGTTCTGTATGTTACTTCTGCCTTTTTTGTTTTTCTCTTCTTTTTTTTTTTTTTTTTTTTTTCCCTGCCTTTGCCAAATCTTAAAAGGCCAAAATGACTCGCTCCTAATAGCTCTGACTGGAGCTGGTTCAACTGTAGACTAGGCGTCATAGCTGGCAGCAGCTAACCGCCAGGTAGGACAGCCAGAGGGGAAATAAAAATGTTCTCCAAAGCTTTAAATTTTCCTCTGTAAAATGATCGTTTGACCTTCATGTCCCAATTTATGGGTTTTTTAATTGATATGTGTGGCCATTTTATTCATATATGGGGTAATTAGCTTTCAAGTGAAGCATCAGTGAAAATGTTCCAGCTCTGGCATCCCCTCCAATGTGCCTACGTGCCACCCATCAAAATGCTAAGTGGAATGCAGCATGACCTTGTTTAACAGTGGATCAGTGCAGTGATGTCAGTGGAGAACATCAGCGTGAAGCATTGATGGTATCTGGAAACATCACAGTTATGCAAAAACCAGGATGCTGTTTCAAAGTACAGTTTGTTGGCAGGATTTAAGCTGGTAACAAATCTAGGTGATGGGGGTTCCTTGAATATAATCATATTGCTGTGTAGAGGTATAAAATGATATTTTGCTCTCCAGCAATTATTTTAATTATGCTAATAGTAGGTTGGCATCTAGCTGATGAAGTAATACACTGATGGATTTATTATATTATGACTTTATACAAATTATTTTACAGATCTACGCTTCCTTCCACCTCTTCCAGACCACTCCTGGAACACTGACATATTTTTAGTGTATTCCTTATCTCAAACTTACATATCTGGGTTCATTTCAAGTTATTAAACCTGAAAGAGTTTTTAAAATCTGATTTATTGCCCACCAGCTGCACTGCCAATTTGCTTTTTGGATTCTACTCAGGACACTGTCATTGTGTATGTCTCATCCACAACTGCATTGCACAGGAAAGATCAGCTTTTAAGAGGTGCAGTAAAGAGCTTCCTTCCTTTTCATAAACTTGTGAATTTTCATGCTAATGCATTTTAGTAAAGTGGCACATCCTACCTTGATACTTGGAACCCTGTTATGTCTAAGGGTGCTCTGTCCTAGATTTTGGACAAGTCTTAACTGTCTGCCATTCAAACTAAGAGGAGAACTTCAAGCTCCTCTGCCTTTCACTTTCTCCAGATTACCTTCTGCTGCACAACTGCTGTTGGCCCCCCTCTCTTCTGTTACAATTACTGTTAAATATCCACACTGTTTCTAATGCCACCTAGGGAAAATTACAGTTTCTGTAGATTAGATTTAGAAAAGGGGGGAAGCAGAAGAGCTGGGTTCTCTTTCTGACAGCTCATCTCCATATTGTGTTGAATAACAAGGTGTTGCTGATTCTCTTTCCACCTTCTCTGCAAGATAGTGTAAAACAGCTGATCCACAAACCAGGTGAGGAGATGGGTCAGTCATTAAGGGTTTAATCTCACCCACGTTAGGCTACACTTTCCCTTCTCCAACATTAACACTAGCTCCGGGTCTCCTACACAGTATCCCAAATTTCACCAGCCAGGTGAACTGTTTGGGTAACAAATCTGCCTCAGTTGAGTAACTGACCTCTCAAATGCCCAGCAAGTTCAACAATTGTATGAGTTTAGCTGCTATGATTTTCATGTTTATAACTTAATTCTTCCAAATAAAGATTTCTTTTTTTCATACGGCTGACTGCTTGCAAGCAAGGAAGCTGGTTGTTAAAATCATTGTTTGGAACACACAGTTTTCCGTGTAATTTAGGTGTGGGCTCAAGTTAATGAGTTCCCTTTAAGGAAGTCCTTAAACATATTTTGCTGAAAGAAGCCAAGTGGTAGAAGATCACTTACTGGTTTTTCTTCTTTGTCGGTGTGTAAAAGACTCACATAAGCAAGAATGTCTAGCAGAAAAATGAAATAGTAGCATAAAAATACAGCTGCACCAGAACAATTAGCAAACATTAAGAAAAGAAGCTGAAGTGGCGGTTGAGGGAACTAGGGGAAAGAGAGAAAAGCTGTGCAGTTTCAGTGATAAAACCTCAGTACCCGTTTCTGATGTCTCAAATAAAAATAAATAAATACCTTTTCAGAAGAACACATACTTTGTTTTTCTTTAAATTGGCGATCTGAAGTCTTCCAAGTAAAGGTGATGATTTCTTCATACTTCTGATACTTTTATCAAGAGCAATTGTAGTACGCTAGTTCTTTGTCTTTATAATGGTCAAATTAGAGATCACTTCTTAATCTTGACAGCTACTCCTGTGGATAACCTCACTTGAAGGATCATCAGCAGACCTGCGGTTGTATAAAACAAGGGCTTATTCTCCACTATTAAATTAATAGGTCATTCAAAAGTGTAACAGAATAAATAGCTCTATGATTTTCCCTAAACAGGTCCCAATATGGTGCTCAACATGTTTTGACATCTCACCATGCACTGAATTGGTTACCATCTGTTTGGCATTTTTATTATAAGAGTAGGGGTTTCCCTTTATTTCCTTGGCCAAAATTCTCCACCTTCCTGCTGTTGTATACTGTGCCAAGGTGACTGTGTTCCAAAGATTGCTTGTCACTGTAACACCCTTCAGGCTTGCTCGGGGTCTAAGACACTAAGTAAATGTAAAAGACTGGGCATGCAGGTATGCCAACTTTTTGCCAAGAACCTGGCACTCAGATTCTCATCCAAACTGCCATATTTTAATGGGCAGAGAGATGCCAAATCCCCCCTAACACCATCTGGCTGTGAACTTCTGTATTTACAGCAGCATCTCTCTTAAATATCTTTATCTTTAGAGCAGCAAGACCGTCGTGACTGCTCCCAGGATGCTAACTTCCTGAGATTTACATATGGCTAGAATGTAATAAAAAAGGCTTGTACTATCACAATTCTAAGAGCTAAGCATGACCAAAAAACTTTTTTGTCCTACCTGGGAAATTTCTTCAAGTCTGGTTTTTCCAAACTTTAATGCTTATCTATTCATGGAGACTGGTAGCAGTTTGCAACCAACTTCCAGAGTACGTGGACCTCAGAAATCATGTTCTTCAGTGATTCATTTGTCAAGTGTTATGGCTGGCCTTTACCATAGCTGATCTATATGCCTATGAAAACACAGAATTAATTATCCATTCTCACCTCTATCCCTTTCTCTTAACTTACCAGTCTTTAAAAGACCTTGTAATAAACCAAGCTCTTCCGTTTTTTTTTCCTAGCCCTAACCCTGATCATAGCCAGGTTACCCCTTTCTGTATCAAAATAAAGGGTTAGACTTGGCTGACTCAAAAACCATCATAAACCCTTACTCTCACCATTGCTTAATGGAACCTAAACAATCCTTAGATCGTAGGCACATTTTTTACTACTTTCTTTTCCTAAACGACCACAAAATATGCAGCTTGGATGTAATAGTCACACACACTACAGGGGACAGAAATATTTGTACAATACATCTTCAGGAATAACAGTTACGGAAGAGGTAAGTAGATTCCTTTTCAGAGAAAGATATGAAGGCAAAGAGAAATAATCACCAGGAAAACAAATATATTGTCTTTCCTTCTGCAGTATTTTTAATTTCCTCCTTAGAATTTTTGGAAGACGACCACTCTGCATTCTCCTAGGATAAGCAGAAAGGAAATGGAACATTAAAAGACCTAACTGGCTGTTAGGTGTTTCTTCCATAGACTTCCACTAGAAGTTAGGTACATAGCTACATCTGACAATACACTTCAAGGTTCTTTTGACTGAAATATTAAAGAACTTTTTTGTTTGTATTAGCAATATGCTAATGATAATATTATGTAAGTGCTAATGTTCACTGGGGGGGCTTTGTTATACTTTTTTTAAAAAAATAAATCTGTATATTTATAGAAGTAAAATACATTTAAATAGAACTATTTCAAATATACATGGTAGCCTTCCTATCAGATACATAGCCATTATTTATTTATTTATAAGAATGCACATGTGATGCTCTTCACACCTAATCCCAGTTCTAAGGATACCTCATCCCAGCATACACTTTTGAGTGACTACCCATGTTTTCTTACCAAACTCTTCTAACATACAGCCATATATTGAATATCCTTGTAAGCCAAAACATAATCATGCTAAATTTCTGGTGTGACCAAAATGAAATGATAACTGAATTGGGTCACTAACAATCTTTTTTATGTGTGAGCTGAGCATTTAACCACATGGAAGTGAAGCTTTTTTTTAATCCTAATTGTCTTCCACATTATTTTTTTTTTATCCTAAAACAAATACCTCATTACTTTCTAGAGAAAGAAATTATTAACTTTTAGATACAGTGAAAAGCAAATGATCTTTTATATATCTCAGCTTCAGGCTTCATGCTATCACAGGGACACCCCTGATTCCACAAGAATTGTTTTACAGAAAGCAATTTATTAAACCTCATGATCTGTCAAGACACATGAATATTGATGTGTTCATATTAACATCACCTGGAGCAGCTGAAAACTAAATTTGTCATGACTTAATGGGAATTACATGTTGCAGAGCAACAAGTGACAAGGGCTTAATTAAAGCAAACTGGCAAAGTATCTGAGAAACTATAATAAACATACTGTTTTGTTTTAAATGCAGCTAAAGAACTAGCATGTTTTCATTGATGTGGAAAGGAAGGCAATGTTGAACTCTGTTCTAAAAGATAAAACCTAGAATGGGACAAGTAAAGTTTATCATCTGGAAACTGCATATAGAACACTCACTCTGGAATTTAGATACAGTAATCATGTAAAAGACAGCCACATCAAGTTCTATTTTACCTGGATTTGAAAAAGAAGCTATGAAGTGAGATACCTTTATAGTGAAGATACAAAACTCTTTTGAGAGCACAATTAAAACATTATTAGAATTTGTTCTTATATTAGTCCTAGGATGAATGAACTCTAGATGTTCACAGGAGGACTTTTTTCCTTGCCTTAAATCAACAAATCCACAGGAAAGACACCCTTTACTTTACTACAACAATTTGCTTGCTTGTGGGATGGTCATCAGTGCTTCATTGCCATGTGTTAGAATTCCATTTAGAGACCTAGCATTCCTCACCCTCCTGTGGGCTGCAGAACACTGTGTATCCTGAATTGTGGTGAAAGAATTTCTGACTCAGTCTAGTCCATGCACTATATTTGGAAACTGGAAATCTGACCATCATCAAGGGAAAGTGCCCCAAAAGATTAATTCTGTCTTAATATAAGTAGGAGGCTCTTAGTTGATCTCTGTCCCTGAGATCAGCCAGAAACAGAGATGTGCCAGACAGACATCTCCCTATCCAATATTGATGAGTAGCAGAGCAATGCATACCCATAAATCTCTTTGGCTGACTTCCAAAAAGTGTAAGAATGTGAATTAATTTAGGAAGTAGCTAGATGGCATTGAAAGATACTCGTATGTCACTATACCATTTTGATTTTGGGCAGAACAGGTCTCGTTATTGTTTGGAGTTTTCTGGAATAAATAAGGTTAGAATGATGTTGAAACTGCACTATACAACAAAATGGCAGGCAGCCATCTGGGGAGGGAAGCATCACTAAATCAGTTTTCCAATGGAGTGGAAAACATCTCCCTTTTTGAAACAGGGATGTTTGATAGTAGGTGGGGTTAGGTCAGTTCAATGCCAGTTACAAACTACAGTTCAGTTGGGAACAGCCTGCTCAGATCAAATCCACACACTGAGGCAATGGCTTCAGTCATCTCTGATGTAGAAGTCACTGGGAAATGTAAGGTGCTTCCCTGCAGCCCAGTGTTGGCTGACATATGTAGCTACAACACAAGACAGAGTTCCAAGATTTGTTATCTGAAAGCAAAAGAAAACCATTTGCTCTCACCTACAGTTTAGTAAAACAAATACTGTCAGGCTGAAGCATCAAAATTAAGTATTACAATAGATTAAACAAAATATGTCTGTTAAAATTCTGTAAGCTCTTTTTTAAAAAGGCTTCTTCATATAACTCAATTTGAAAGAAATTCCATCTTTTTTGTTTTGAATATTTATTCAAAAAAATTCAGTAAACAAAAATCTGTGCACTGCGGCCTTATCGGCATGGTAGCAAGAGTGAATAGGGTAGAAAAGAACAATAGTAGCACTTTGTTCAGAGTATAAATAAAAGCATCAGATGAGGCAATGACAGCTTTAATGTAGGACTCTTCCAGGTAAGACTAAAAGAAATTTAGATACGATTGCCTGTCTATTTTTTAATTTGGAATCACGATTTTGGGACTTTACAGATTTAAGATGTTCTTGCTCTGAGTGGGTGTGTTCATTCCTGTCTTGAAGAGCTCAGCAATGACAGCCTACATGTTACTTTATTTAATTCTTCTAGAATTAGTTCTATACTGTTTGCTTGGAGGGCAAGAAATATTTTACATGACTATTGTGGGATTCTGATTTTTAAACAGCTTTTCCATGTTACGAATTGTGATGAGTAAGTGATTAAGAGATAACACTGACAAACAGTGAAGTAACTTAATGTTCATGTAGGAACTGAATGACAATTTTTGGCTGCTCCGGAGGTCCCTGCATGGTCAAATCGCTCTTTTTGGAGCGCTGTTCATCATTCCTGATGGTGATTGGCTTGGCTCACATTGTTTTCTTACACTTTTAAATTTCCTTTGCTACCTGAATGGAAAAGGCTACAAACCCAGTACATTTTCCCTAAAGAAACTAAAAAAAAAAAGCACAGTGGGAGGTTGTTGCAATGATGCAGTGTTCATGGTCTGCCAAGGAACTGCATTTAACCATTTTTAGCCAAAGGCTTCATACTAGAGTACAAGACTTGAAAGAGGAAAGGAAACTCCATACAGAAGAGGTTTTATGGAATAAACTTTTCCTGCAAAAAAAAGTGTTAAAGCTACTTTTCTTCTTTCCTGTGTTTTTAAAGTACTGCAGATGGACTTCAAGTTTTAAAAATCGCTTTTTAATAAAATTTGGTTTATGCTACTGATCAAATGCCTCTATAATTGAATGAATTACGTAAGTACTAAGGTAGAATATTTTCGACTTTCTGCTTTTCTCATCACTCACCTAATCCAGTTTTCCTCAGAGCAAGGAGTCTTGTGCATTGATTCTCTAAAATTTTGAAATGGATCACGTGCAGCATTTATGAATTGTACCCATGGATGAAAACAGCTAGTAGCAATTACTTTCTTGGAAACAGAAAGAGAAATGCAGACTTGTTGGGGCATACATATTACAATTCTTAAACCTTTTAAACATGATGCAGAAAGTAGTCAGCTTTTCACATCAAACAGTTATCAGAAAAAGCCCAATAGCCAACTTCAAAATGTCAAAAACAAACAAATAAACAAAATCTATGCTAAGTGATTGTTATTTGCTAACAACTTTTCTAAAGCAGAACACCACCTACCACTTAAAATCTGCCAGAAGACAGCAGTAAAAAAAATTGGAGGTGGCTGTGTTCTGCATCAACTTAATCCACCATGAACAGATATTAGGAAATAAAGTTTTTACATTTTTGAATACAGGATGCTGGAATAAAAGAGTATTTGCACACAGAATGCACAGTTTGTTGCACCTCTGTCCTCTCTATATTCTCCTGGGTTTCATTCTGATGCCATTGAGTACCCCAGCATCAAAAGATGATATATCATCTAGTTCCTGTGAATAAGAACAGCTATTTCTCTCTTGAAAAGGGCTCTTTAAATCCTACTGGTTTTCTGGTTTGCCAAACTGGGATTCTTCAGCACCAAACTGAGACAGAGGCACAGACAGGCAATGCTGGCAGTAGTGTTCAACAGCTGTGTGGTGTCTGCTAATAGATGGTTATTCTAGAACCACTCTTCCCTCATATGTAACCTCTTGGGGCAAAAATGGCATCTTGACATTCAAAAAGATCCAATAAACAGGCTAATACAAGGTATTTGTAAATTATGAAGGTGCAGGAACAAGACTACCTGATCACCCTGTCAACTGCCCAGTTGTGGTATGAGCAGGAAGACATACAACTCCAACAGCATGAATCAGGACTACCAACACATCAGAAAATGGCAACTGCTAAATAACATTTTTCTTTTCATCCTTACCAAGTCTTTTGTAAGGGGCCATTTCTGCCCAAGCTGCATATAAATTGTACATTGTTAGTAGATCGATGCTCTCTTACTTCATCTGCATAGCGTTTCATGCCAAAACCATGAGATTGCAGGAGTTCAACCATAAAGAAAAAAATAATCAATAAGCCTGGGCAGCTTGTGACGCTTAGTGACAGATTTTCACTGCCTATATGGTTATATTTTAATTTAGACAAAAATAGTTAACACTGCACTTCCATGCAAAGAGAAGTCATCTGCTTCTTATCTAATGTGCAATTCAATAATTCCTATAATTGATCTTCATTGACAGTTTATGCAAGCTCACTCACCCACACCGCACATATTGTACTTCCTGACATAATTCCCAACATAGACTATGATATTTCAACAGAGGAAGCTTGTTAAATCAGGTCAAAGAAAATAAAGAATCAGAATCTGCTTCAAATCCTTGCAGCTGTCTGTCTTTTCACCCTCCCGCCAACACCCCCCTGCTGCCCCCCCCCCCCCCCCCCCCCCAAAATCCCAACTATTGGTATGTTTGTAGTGGGCTAAAAACATAAAACCCAGTTTTTTAAATGTTGATAGGCTTCAGAATAAATATGCATCATCTTTTTTTCCTCTAGATGCTGGACTATTACTGTTGATCAGACGTAACTGCCAGTCTTTATTGTTTCCACATGGTTTGATTTTCCCTGGAAGTACCATATATATTCTAATGATCTGCTGAATTAAAAGAATTCTAAATCGGTTCCCAATTGATGAGACACTATTTCTGAGATAGGCAAATAAAGGACATTTTCTCTCATAGACAAAGCAACACAAAAATTATGGAGGTGATAATGGGTCTTCAGGTGTCTGAAAGAGTGATATGTAATTTCAGAGAAACACAAACAATAGATGCATTTTCCATTTACAATTATTGTAAATAAAGAGGAACATAATGTTTCTGTTTTCTAAACATGATAACTTGCCTAGCTAGCATTCTCCAACTATTTCAAATTACTCTTATTTTCCAAAGAACTGAGATACAGGAAGAGTTCAACAGACTAAACACTAATAGATGCAATAAATGGCATCAAAAAGCCACACAAAGTTAAACAGAAGCATGCTAAAATACTAGACACCAAAGGCTGAAAGATAATTTCCAGAGCATATGCTAGCACAGGGGAGCCCCTGGTTTAATTTTCTATAAATACAAATAAAACTCCAGCTTTTTAAACAGAGCATTATTTGAAGCTCAGAGTGAGGCACTTTTCCAAAGGTGTAGATTCCTTTATTACAGATTCTCTTTCCAACAGTAAGACCTAATTCTATAGCAGTTGAGCAAATGATTCCATAAATAACCTCCTTTACCCGCAAGCCTTTACCCCCATCAGCTGGGGGTAGGCTCTTAGGCTAACTACCAACTGTGCTGCTGAATGATTTTCCAATTTCCGATGACTATAGCACTTCAGGTTAGTTGTGCTACACCTTATTGAGCTAGTAAGTCATCAGGAGAAAAAGGAAAGCAACCAAGGGTGACCTATGTATAGATGCAATAAAATTCACAGTAGCCTCCTCTTACCGTTCATGCCCACAGCAAGTTCCCAGGGAGGCTTCTGCACAGGAGACGGATGTTGGTGTGCTGCAAAGAGTAAGTCAATATTTCATGAACTCTGCAGATGTATCATTTTATGTGGAAGCACCATCTTTTTCCCACAGAGTAACTTCTGAAACACTAGACAAACAAAAACATTTGAAGGGCAAACCCATAAATATTTCAGATATTTGTATATAGGTTACTCTTTTGGAGTTAAAAATCTGAGTAAAACTGACACAGCATGTATCTTACGTGTCACTGACACTGAATAGCATAAAACTGACCCAGGGAGTAGCAAGGACTACTAGCTCTGGGCCAGACTGTGTGGCACAGGCAAGCCATATAGCCTCTTTCAGGAGAATATTTAATAATTCTTTGGAAGGTAGTTTCTTCCCTCCTTTTTGGCCTTTGCTGAAATTTCTTCAATGAAACATAAATTTTGAGAAGCTATATTCATCTATCTATGCAATGTCTTTGACTCAAAATAGGGAAAATTAATTAAATGCTTCACGTAAGGCTGCATCTGACACTAATCTAAAAAAGGATGATTAAACCCGGCAAAAATTATATCCATTTAAACTAAGATGTTCTTTTAACAGGAAGGTGTTTTTGAAAGAAACCAGATACCCAAATATGTGGGGAGATAATGCAAGCTAGCCCACAGCACTGAAATAATGCATGTAAGAAGACTTTTGGTGACTCTTCCTGCCCATCAAGGCTGATTTCATGTGGCTTAAAAGATTTTGTCAGGCAAAGGTCTGGAAGCTTTATAAAACAACCTGATCTCCAAGAAAGAGGAGAATCACAGTCCAAAGCATGACAGGTATGAAAGGGCAATCAGCCAAACTGAGCTCTGCTGGAGAGCCTGAACTGCTGTAGGGTTTTATCAGTCTCTCCATCTGAGATGAAAGGCCGTCGAGTGAGCAAAATATGCACACAATCTCTATATCCTTTTACAACAGCATGCCAAAGTATTCATCAATCTCAATAAATAATAACTGGCTTCATGTTTGTCACATCTCTCGTTTGTCACATTGCGGGTCACACTGCTTTCACACACCCCATGTGAGAAGTTGACTGTGATCTCAGACCGAGGGTGCACTAAATGTTCATAAATGTCATTTCTGATGAGACTGAGCTTGCGTAGCCTCAGCAGGCATGGAATGCTGTAAAACACAATTTCAAAATGGGAAACAAGAATAGAAGATACTTTATTAAGGTAATGTTCATATCTGAATTTCACCCCCATATAGATCATGTGTGGGTGAATATTAGATTTAAGCAGTTAAATTAATGCTGAATATGTTAGCAACAAATATGGTCTATGCACTTCCTAAAATGTCTAGAAGTATGCAAAGCAATAACATGGGAAAGGCAAGACAGAAAGACAAAGGAAACTTTTAATCTTAAGGTTTATTTTTAGCTCATATATTGAATGAAGGTTTGGCTTTTCCATAGAACGCCCACACCCATGCAGCAGAGCAAAGATTTTGATGAATGTAATACCCAGAGTATCACAACTTTCTCCGTGGTTGTTTTTTTCATATAATGCAGTTAGTTAATTAGATCTTCTCTGATCAGTCATTGAATTACTGCTTCAAAAGGCATTATGATATGATGAGAGTGCCTCGCAGCAGTTAAACACTTTGATTTTTTTGTCCTAACACATTTACAGCTAGTGTGAATTAGGTCCTCCCAGCAGGAATAAAGAAATACTTTTTCTCTTTTAAATTACAAGCACAATTTATCTCACAATTTAAAAACTGACCAGTGAAATTACTCTAATATGGATTCATTCTATCCCCTTCTCCTTTCTGGTATTTAAGACTAATCACTTTCATGTTTTCCATCTGTGTTATGTTTTCATCTCAAGTTCTTTGGAGCTGCAACCTTCTCTCTTGCTTATGTTCTATTCAGCTCTTTTAGTACCATCACCATTACACACTCCCTTCCTTGATCCTTGGGAGTCTGCCTCAAAAACCAAAGTAGTATAGTCACCACAGGAAAATACTAACAGAATTACTTTTTTTTTCCTCTTGGGACTTGTCTCTTGAAAAGAAATTGTGAACTAATGGTTAAAGACTCTAGGTCACAACTTCAACATGAGATTTGTGCATGACCTGGCATTGGGGACTGCTGGCTAGTTACTGCCTTGGCTTCTCTTCATCCCTCTGTGAAAGGGGAACACTGATTACAGGACAGTGTTACCCCAAGACTTACTTCATTATAGTTTCTATGAAGCACTTTGGACTCCTTGGAAAGCAGACGGTGTAGGAAGAGGTAATAGGTAGTTTTTTGAAAAGTGTGGTTTTGCTGCCTCTCCAAAAGCAGATGCTCGGGGATCTTTGCATAGTGCTGTACGGAGGAGTTCTTATGCCAGCAGTAAAGCAGAGAAATTAAAAAGCTTTCAGATCTGTGCTTCTGTTAGTGATACAAGTCCCCAAATGGGGAGAAAAGATGTGGGTTTTGTTTTGGGTTGGGGTTTTTTTTGAGCAGTCTAAATAATGGAAAATAATTTACTTTTTAATTCTAAAGATGTTTGCCAGATGAAAGAGAGCTGAACTGGAGTATAGGAAGTTCTGCAGTTGCCTTTCCAGCAGGATAGTGCAGTCTGCACGTAATTAAACAACAGAAACCAACACCCATAATTCAACAGCATGTCTTATCTATTATGGGGCAATTTTTTTTCCCTTGAAAACTCTTATACATAAATTTAAGCTTAAAATGGAAATTACAGCAAGTTCTATTTCATTGTGAATTGTTCTCATACAGCAATATACAACCACATTTGTAAAAAACCCAAATCTCTTACTGCCAGCCAAAGCTGACCTGCACTCTTATGAAGTCTGCTATTTTGAATTTCAATGTGCTACCTGTTACGTGGGCAGCAGACCCCAGAGAGATGATACACCAGTCTGGCAACTCTCTGTTCTGTGAAGCGGAAAGATGCTGACAAACTGAAGGGGATTTAGAAAACAGCAAATAGAATGAGAAGACACAGGATTTTCATTTTTCTGGAGAGATTAAGACCCAGGTCTTTTTATAGCAAGGTTGGTTACAACCCCCGAATTAAACCCCACTACTCAGACAGGGAAATAAACTGTCATCTGGAAGCTCTTTTCCTAGTACTTGCACTGTTCCCCGTGGCCAGGCTGGCAAAGGAAAATCAGATTTCCAGTTGCCCTCCAGAGCCAAGAGGAGGAGAGGTCCCTGCTCCAGACCACCCTGCGGTGCCCCTTTTCCTGGGGCCCAGGGAGGCTGATGTCCCTGTGTGGCCCGTCCTGTAGTATTCCCAGACACTACTTTGCTTACCAAAAGCTATTTCAGGAGGAATGGGCATTCTGAATAGAAGCCACTTGGATTCTCCAACTTAAATATTAAGAAGTTTTGTTACTTCTTTTATTCCTCTTTTAGTTTTGGAGGTTTTTTCTGAACACCTGTTTTAACTGTTTCTCATTAGCTAGCATTTAGTAAATACTACAAAGAATTTAGTATTTAGTTAATGTTAAGTAGCAATACCTGGCTTTTCCAGCTTGAACTGCTACAGGCAAGGTGAAAAACAAGAAAGTTTCCAAGTACAATCCTGTTGCCAGAACGCAGTGATAGGCATCTCACCCTGCCTGGCCTCTGCATCTGGATGCTAAGATCAGGCATTAACTTCAGGCTTAAGATGAACATGTATAAGGTAACAATGATCCTTTCAGTAACTGAATTGTTTAAAAGAAACAGAAGTAACGAAACCACGGTTTGAAAGCATTCAAAAGGAGAAGGATGCTGGGGAATAGCACTGACTAACTCATGCCAACGCAGGGCCCCTCAACCATGTAGAATCAACCAGGAGCAACTTAAATACTGCTGTTCAATGTTTTTCCACCTGCATGTTTATCTTAGTTCATGCTCTTGAGAAGCACTGAAGAAATAGCTCTGGGTACGAAAGGCTAGGTAATAGGCAATGCAAAAACTCTTTCTGAAAGCTACCCTGCTGCATATATCCAGGATGCCTCCATCCAGGCAGGATTTTCTGGCTCCTAATGATGTGACAGTTCAGGCTCTGTGATTTTTTTCCAGTGCTTGGAATTAGTAAATAAGGGGATTCCTTTGTACCAGTTGAAAGAGTAGGTTTTGTTTGGACAAAATACCCCAAACCAAAAACCCCTCAAGGCTGCCCATTCCTTTTATCTTAGGGCAAGAAACTAGCAGTAGATTGTGGCAAATGAAGAGACAGGACATAGCTTGATGCAAGCAAGATGTCGATTTATTGTACACAATCACGAGTTTATATATGTTTTCAGAAGCTGCGCGCTTTAAACAGATTGGTTCTTTAAGCTAAGAATTACATACTAGGCAATCCCTGATTGGTGGTTAACTACAAAGGACACTTTCATCAATTAACAGCAAGGTGTTACCTCTCCTAGACGCCATCCGTTCCTCACTCCCGGCATGACTCACGCTGTTGATTGTTATCTACTCACATTCCTTGTCCTCCCAGGGTTTGTGGCCTACAAGCTCGAGCACATTCCTATCAGCTAACTGATTGCCACTTTATGGTCCTGATTTGCAGGCCCCCTCCTGCATCTCCCCCTTCTTGTTTTTGAGCAATCCAACATGCGTTCTCGTTGTAAGCATTGAAACAAACAAGGAACACATAATACTAAAACCAACAATACTGTCAATACCATCAGTGCTCCTTTGATTATACTTTGTAACCAGCCCCCTAACCCAAGGCTTGAAAGCCAGTCTGTTAACCCTTTCTCAATCTTTACGGTCTGTACATTTTTTCTTAACTCAGTGAGCTGCTTATGAATGGAGTTCGAGTGATCAGTCAAATTCATGCAACACTTTCTTTAGTGCTGTTCACTATAGGCTACTCTCTACTGTTCATGCTGTTTCCTTATCTTCTAGAGGCGAGATCACATTCCTCCTTTGTTTCTGTCTCATCCTAGTTTCTTCTCATACTCCCTCAAAATTATTTACCTCTTTGCTGCAGGATCTCAGCTGCACTTCGTCAAAACAAGGCCAAAACTGCACATCATCAATGTCAAAAACAACCCACTGTCTCTGTTCTGTACAATTTTACAATTTCCCCTTTTTGTTTTTGAACAGCTAGTACCAGGTTTGCCATGTTCTGCAGGGCTCTTGCAAACATGACAGCAACCAAGGTAATAGCAAACAAACAATACTGCCAATTGAGTGAATGGATGTCAAAAAGGCTGATGTTTTCTCAGATTTTGATAACATGTTGTTGCAATGGGGTGCCTAAAATCCACGCAGCACATACCATCAAAATCCTCACAGCCATGTCCTTGAACCAACAAAAAGCAGTAAAAATTTTGACTCACATTCTTAACTGCCTAACAAACAAGGTGATTTAACTCTTTAATGCTTTCCCTGCTGTTACTCCGGACAAGAGAAGAACCAGATAAGAGAAGAACCGCTGCAATACGTTCCCATCATAGCCTCCTACTACATTAGCATCTACAGAAAGACAATTATCAACATTCGAAGTGTAAAGAATATCAACTTCTTTTGGATTAACATTATACAGAGGTAATCAATTATCCCAAATATCAAGGCTTTTAGTAAGATTCTTCATTCCCCGCATACATTCACTTTTTTGCAACAATGTCTGCAAGTCAGTTTCAAGGAAGGGCATGCCAAACAAGAACTGGTTCAGTCAAAAAGTGCAAAACGTAGCATGCTTTCTCTGAATGTGCCTCTGGGTCATTCCCTTCATTCCCTCTTTTTTTATGCAACCAGAGACACTTTACCATAACAGAGAAGCCCATATTTACATCTCTGAGCCCCGACACAAACTGCAGCTGTATGCACCACCAGGCTCAGGGCAGAAATCATTCATGCAGTTACATAGCTATATATCGCTACAAGCATGCAGACACCTATTAAACACTAGATAACCATGTTTATCTTTCCTAGTCTCCTTCACAATACCCAGCTGTTCTATCATCTCTTGTTAGGTCAAATATTCTCCAGCTTCCTGTCCTATATCTCTCTTCAGACATTCTCTATCCTCCTCTTTTTTGCTTGTTAATTGTGACAAGGCAAATGTTGTGTGTAGCTGGGTGACCATGACCTGATTTATGTTACAATCAACTAAACACTGAATACAGGAAAAAAAGGTATGGGAGACATAAGGCAAACATCAATAAGGTGGTTAAAGATAATTATAATAAATCCTGTAATACTTTTGAGTCATGGCCCAAGGTTTCCCAGCCGTGAGAAGAGACCAAAGGCATCCCGCCCATGGCTCTGCTGCAGATCTTTGGTTTAAGGCTTTTAAGTTTTGTATACTTTTGTAAATTAATTCAGAGTGGTCACTCAGATTCGCATAACACATCCTATCAAAGTTTTCACATGCATGTCCCTGTGCTAATAATAAAAATCAATAGCAACTCGGTTCTGTAGCAACATATGACGGACAGACTCAACATCTGTTAATAAGCCAGAGAAAAAAAAGAATAGTATTTGTAGTATTACTTTGTTTAGCAAGCTAGCAGCCTAATTTACTAAGCAAGTTAAGAGCGTGTACTATTCTTACAGAAGAGATTAGAGAAGCAAAAATGTGTTATGCTGCATTCCAGAACTCAGCCTGAGAATTACAGTCTGCTGTGAGTTCTGCATTACAATCATTTGACACATGTTGGGGTTGCGATTGTGAAAGTTGCCCATTTACAAGTTTCATTGGCATTATCATAGCTAGTTGTTTTAAAAGCAACCCTTGAGCTTCCTTATGTTCAACTTGTTGCAAAATATTCTGAAGCCAATCAATAAAGTTAGTATTAAAGTTAGTGACTCTCTAGGACCCTGCAAGACTGTGGCAAGACTCCCGCATCTGGACTGCTTTAATAGCAATCTCCTTCATTTGCAAATAGTTGTCCCTGGGATACCTTGCCTGAGTCACAGAATCGGCACAATTATTTTCTCCAGCCAACTGCTCATAGTTAACAGCAATTCCCCGATTAAGGTTTTCAATCAAGGCTCACATACATAGCTCACAAAAATCAGATAACCACATCATATACTGTATCAGTACCATACAAAGCAATAACTTCCAATCATGCAGTGTGAGTGTATAAGGCTCTGCCATCACTTCAAGAAGGGACATAGCAAATGTAATATGAATCCCCCCTTCCCGCACTGCTTTGCTTAACTCTTTAACAGCCTCGTATTGCACAGGCTGCCACTCGAGGTTGATTTGTCTGACAAAATACTGAACATGCCCTAGCGACTCCCCAAACCCCTCACTTAAGCGTTTCCCACTTGCATTCCTGCCACCAGTCCCTCAGACCCCCTTTCACCCTCCCCGAAAATACAGTCAATGCATCGAGAGAGGCGGGTGGCGGGGGGGCAAGGTCTAGCTCCTTTTCCAGATCTATAGGACCTGGATCGAAAGGTTTATCTGTGTCAATGGAATCATTGTTCGAGTTGTCCTGTTCCCGTGCTTGGTCCTGTGTTGTGAGGGTCGCTGCAATCAGTGACAGAAGCTTTGGGGGCAGAGGAGGTGTGGACAGAATCGCCATCGTTGACAGTGTGTTGAATTTACAGCTTCCTCTATTTCAGTGCTTACACTGTTGGTGGAATTTACAGCTTCCTCTGGTTTAGCACCGTCAGTAGAATTAGTCCACACTTGGCAAAGAGTAGTCAGAATTTGCCACCAAGATGTTAAGTGTATTCCCGACACGGAGTTCCCCTCCGCGGCAGCATCATACAATTTTCTACTGACCACTTTCATTTCTTTCGAAGTCTCTAAAGTTTCTTGACTGCTCACCTGTCTCAATGAGTACAGGTTTCTAAAGCTTCTTAAAACTTCTTCAAATATTTAAAATCTCTAAAGTTTCTTGGCTGCTCACCTGTCTCGATGAATACAGGTGTTATCCTTGGGGTTTAGGTTGTCTGCCTGGTCCAGCCAGCAAGATGATCGTTCAGCCAAGATGTCTCCTCCGGAACGCAGCCCTCTTCCACGAGCTGTCTTTTTTATCGACCAGTTCCATCCTTATTCTTCCAAGGCTTCGGAACACCACCATAGGGGTCACCATTTGAGGAGATTGAGGCACGGACTCCCGAATCTGACTAGAAGACCCTTTATGAGTCCATATACGTCTTTCTGGGGACGAAGCCTGATTCCCCATTACGGATTTCCCACAGCTTACCTCTCAAATCCAGAGGGATTTCAGGCCGGCCGGCTCCCGCTTCCTTTCAGTGGTTCATTCAAAGTTCTGTGGGATTCGCTGCAAGTCGCTCAGTTAGGCGATTCGAGAGCCCTTCACGTCAGATCCTTAACCGGATCACGTCGGGGTCACCAATTTGCGGCGAATGAAGAGACGGGACGTAGCTTGATGCAAGCAAGATGTCGATTTATTGTACACAATCACGAGTTTATATATGTTTTCAGAAGCTGCGCGCTTTAAACAGATTGGTTCTTTAAGCTAAGCATTACATACTAGGCAATCCCTGATTGGTGGTTAACTACAAACAAACATCAATTAACAGCAAGGTGTTACCTCTCCTAGACGCCATCCGTTCCTCACTCCCGGCATGACTCACCCTGTTGATTGTTACCTACTCACATTCCTTGTCCTCCCAGGGTTTGTGGCCTACAAGCTCGAGCACATTCCTATCAGCTAACTGATTGCCACTTTATGGTCCTGATTTCCAGGACCCCTCCTGCAGTAGATGGGAAACAAACTGTTACACACAGAGCCTCTTTGAAATGTTTAAATGATTGAACAGGAGCAAGAGGTTCTTGTTTCAGATTATCAATCTCTTGCAGTGTCCAGTCCCCAATAAATCTTTGTCTCAGAGACAAAAGGACATGTCCTTCCTGCCAAGCCACATGCAGCACTGACCACAGCACAGCCAGGGCAATGTTTTTGGAGCTCGTGAGCCCTGCAGATGAAACACAGATATGTTCTCTAAACCCAGCAAGGTTGGCAAGGGGGGGTCACCTAAACATGAGCAGGAACAAACTCATCTTTGATTGTGCATATCTGCTGGTCACACATTCTCTAATGAGGGACAACTGACTAGATCCTGCGCAGATGCAAAGGTGCTGGGATTTGTACCAAATAGTTAATGGGCCCTAAGAATTAGTAATTACACAAATAAATATATAGCTAAATAAAAACCCATTACCCTGTACTTTTTACTTTCAACTTCTTGTTCCCAAGAAGTGAATCAGGCCTCTCTTTAGATAATTTATAGAATACCAGTTTCCATAACAACATAATTGCTCAATGAAGGAAAAATACCTGGCAGAGTTGCAATTATCATGACATGATTGACCACAACAGTGAGTGAAGGTTGCGTTAAAACCAAGATTGCTTCATGTCAACATGGTCAATTACAATCCAATAACACTAGATCAAAGGCCATCATTCCTAACGTAAGTCATTGCAAATAGCAGCCTATCCATGAGAAGTAGAGCAAGATAATAGTGAACAAATATTTTTCCCCACAGCAAAGCACAAAGTAACGCCCAATCAGTTAGCGGTTGCAGAACTCCATGGCCAACACCATGACAGGTAATTTTAGGACTTAATGGTTTCCTATGAAGAAATACAAGTGCGAACATCTCACTCAGTTTGTCTTCATGTGAGGAGAGGCACAGGCTACTTTTTTAATAGGAATGTTTGTTCCACAAAGACTTGTCAAACATTGTCATGTTGTAAGATTCAAGAGGGAGTAATTCACACCCACTGCTGAAAACACCTACTTCATTAAATAAAACAGCCCTAGTCTAGATGTAGATCTACATCTACCCACAGAGCCATTGTATCTTTACTCCTTCTGTGGACTGCAGAAGCAGCAAGCCCAAGGCCAGGTGTGTGGAAGTGCTTAGACCTAGCACCTCTCAAGTGGGCGTGCAGTGCCCACCCTGCATGGCCCCATCCCAGGCCTGCTCTGGACCCTCTTGTGCTCACCATGTCCCTGAGACATTTTTTGTTTCTTTGCAGCTTCTCCAGCTGAAAAAGCTTGAAGCAATGAGAAGCGGTGCTGCAGACGCTCTGAGCAGCATGTCTGTAACACAATGCTAAAAGCACGTGGTGGCAATCCCTGCAGCTGCTACAAGAGTATGTGAGGATGGGAGCCCTCCTGGGATGTCTTGGAAGATTGTCCCAGTAAGAGGGAGCCAGCTTGGACCCTGTATGTGTCTGGAGTCTACCTGGAGCATGGTTAGTCAAAAAGGAGCCCTAGGTGCAAAGTAGCATGTATGTCATATGGCTCATCAGGGCCAGGTGTGAAACAAAGTTAAACTGGTGGCATGGTACCCCAAACAAGTCAAGCTGGCCTGAAATATTGGCCATGCAGCTTCACTAGCTGCAGAGTAGTTCTGCTTGTTTCCAGCACTGTCAGCTTTGTTCTAGAAAGACCATTACTGCATGCTTCCAAACTTCACACCTCAATGTGACTAAAAGCTATAGTACAAAGTATTTACATCACTAATTCACAGATGTTTTGACATCATACTTCTATGTGCCATATAGCAAGTCAAAACTATTACCCTATTCTTTTCTCTTTGCACCCCTTGTTCTTTACACACAGGCAGCAGGGTGAGCACAGTATGGTGTCATCTCTGTCCTTAGGCAGTCCTGAGTCACGCAGGCCATGCTTTATACCCTTAGCAGTCAACAGATTTTTCCCTTGACTTCAATGTTATGAGTCACTGTGGTGGATGAGTACTTTTCCTGCTCTAACTGACATAATATTGATAACCCTGGGAAACAACAAACTTGCCAGAAACTCTGTGGGGATCTTGAGCCTTGGGAAGAATCAGGATGGTCTTTTATTTTACTACCTGTTACTTGGCTAACACTCATAACAGCTCTTTTTCCCTCCTGTTTAAGCAGAAATTTCTGTTTGCCTTTATCAACCTCTGCAAATACACTTCCCCACTTTGTATTTCCTCTACCCAGCACCAGGGAAAACCTGAGCACACACCTACTGGATAGCAAAGAGGAAAAAAAGGTCGCACATGTCTTATCTCTGGCTTTGCAGTTCTGGCCTGCTTCAAAAGCAAGACGTGTATGCCCTTTAATTATTCATTTGGGTAACTTCAAACTCTGAGCAAACTCTTGTAGGCTGCCTGCACCGCTTGCTGCCCACCTTGCAGCAGCAGGAGGCTGAAACACTTCAGCACGGAGGTACACAAACAACCAGAATAATTAAAACATTTATCAGAAATAAAGTGCAGTAAAGCAAGGAGAAAAGTAAAGCAATTAATCATTCAAAAAGATGAGAGAGAGAGCATGGCAAAAGAAACCTGATAGTTTGTGCTACCTCCCCTGCAAGACTGTCAGCCCACTGACAGGAAGATTAAGGATGCTGATGGGAATTCCTCTCTCACCACAGTCAGCTTTAAAAGCACAGGACAATAATCTACTTTTACAGGTCTGGCTGTGGCTTCTGCGCAACACGTCTTTTTCTTCCTTTAAGTAAAAAAGGATGAGTCCTTGCAGTGCTTGTTTTCTTAATGCTGTCGTCACAGCTGAGGTGGAAGTATTGATTGAAACACTTGGATATTTATTGGATTTGCAACTTTTCTAATACGTGAAAAATGTTTTGTCCAGCTTAATTTGTACAGTCTTACATACTCCAGTGTTTGCTGGTGTAACCGCCAAAGGTCCAGACCCTCTGCCACACTTCCTTTGTGAAGAGACCAACCAGTGAAATCCCTGAAAAGCAGAATACTAATTTCAAAGCATCGGGTTGAACAATATACTTGACACCATGCTTGAAGAGCCTGCACAGCTTAGAGTTCACCTTTCCTTGACCCTCTAGGAAGGACAATACACATTGCCATATCCATAGCTTAAGCTGGATTGCCTGTTTCAGTATCTTACTCATTTAGGAGCCTGTAGCAGAGTGAATTGCACTGGCAGATTGCCCTGAATGGTTCCTTGAGTTAAGTTCTCCCACCATCCCCATGGCTTACTTTACTGAATTGGGTAATTGTGGGATGGGGAAAAGCAAGAAAGGGAAATTACTCAGCAACAAAGTCAGTGCTGTCCTTTTTCCCTGTACAAAATAGAAATTTTTGCTACTTGCTTTTCTTTTACAGCCCTGTAAGTTTTTCACCTGAGCAAGAAAAGAATGATTGCTCCTCTTATAGGCAATCTTACACCACTCTTTTATACCAATGCTTTATTTTCACCCTTCTTTCCTAAAATCACAGAGAAGGCCTTCATATATCCTGGACAAAGTGATATTTTTGTGTTATGTGATGATATCACTTGCAACAGTCACTTGCTCTCAGTTCTCTGTGTGCTTGAATCATGCAGGCCTTTTTGTATTTTCAGAAAGGGTCATTCCTGTGGTGATGTCCATGCTGAAAGATAATTTGTGCTGTATGCACAGGAACCTTCCGTGCTGTGAGAGCATCGGCTCCTGAAACACTTGATCTAAATCTCCACAAGAACTGCCCACTATCTGCAGTTCTTAGTACCCGAGTAGTGAAGTCTCACACCAGGCTTGAGCAGTGCAATTAAAAAAGGAACTCGTGTTTGACTTGTTTCACTTAAGTCATTCTTCTTTTTTCTAGGCTGAGGTTCTCTAAAGGACATAACCAAATCTAAGCAGGGGAAGAATAGCAGAAATGGGAGTCAGGTGTCTACCGATGGACAACAACTGTCCCAGCTCTCAGCTGAAATACATTTTAGAATCCTAATAGATAATGCCACCATATAACTGTAAAGAAACTGTACTATTGTATTCTTAACAGTTTTTCATGAATATTTAATTGGGATAACACACAAGATAAAATACCGGTAAAATACTATACAAAGGAGTTTTAAACACGAGTAACCTAATATATTTCAAAGAAAGTCAAATCAATAATTAAATTCACAGGACAATGGATTATTTTTTTTGAAATGGAAGTTAATAACAGGTTGTGCTGTGGACAAAGCTCTAATCCAAGGTTACTCAGGATAACAATGTTATGTTTTGCAGCCAATAGGCCCCAAATGAGCATTAAGCTTGTATAGATGCCTGGCTGAGATGGTGGCATATTTACAATACACAGCACTGATTTATATGTGCTTTTTCTCCCCATCCAGGCAATAGCTTTTTTTTTTTTTCCCATCCCTATCCCAACAGCTGCAGCTATGGGTTTTGTTTCAGGCTTTGTTTGAGGGATTAAAACCATCTCAGTATAATCTCTTTTTGTTTTATACACTGAAAGAAGCATTAGAGATGAAAATTAATGCCACAACGGATTTCATTGATCATACCAGAAGGCTTGGTTTGCTACAGTAGGCACTTCCAGCAGAAGGTGCTCACAATCAGTTTTAATATTAAACACCCTCCTGTGTTTAAATAGCAACGATCAAATCTGTGAAAGCATGGTTCCTGTGTCAGGGCAGAGGGATTCTTTTAAAAGGGCCAATACTGTTCAAAACACCTCACCTTATGGTGAGTCCCACTTTCCAGCAATGTAAGCATCAGTTGATTGCAAAGACAAAAGGTCTAGCCAAATTGGTGCATGGGGAAATTGCTATGAGATAAAGAAGGTGTTACCTCTGGGTCACCAGCACAAAAGAAACCATGGTCATAATAGCCAGCAATTACCATTGTGGGACAGGTGCTGGTGGGCAGCATGGCATGAGGTACCAGGTCTCTGCATGGTCTTTGGGGAGCAGGTGCTCACATTACAAAAAGCCCACTAGCATTAACTGTCACTGCTAGGAAAAGGGCCAAGTATCAATAAGTCCTGCTAGCTGGGCTGTTGGGACACATCCCCGCAAAAGGCTGTTTCAGTGGCAGATGGCCAGAGGGAAGTTTGCATTCGCACAATTCATGCTCTAACCGTTATGAATAATCAGCACCTCTCCAGGGCCCTGGGTCTGACACAAGGCAGGAGCCAGCCCTGCTAGAAAACTGCATCAGTCATCAACCCAGCCAGAAACATCCTTGGACTGATGTGTTGGGGCAGTTGCATATAGATAAACATAATCTAAGTGAATCTTTGGTAGGAAGAAGGAAAGCAAGCCTCAAGGAAGCAGGGTCTAAAATGAAAAGCTGTGAAATTCATCATTTCTTTCTGCAGAATCTGGGAGCGAAAAGCACAGGTTTCCTTCCAAATGCTTTTGTTCAGTTACTATTAAAGCCTTGCTTGAAATTAAGCAGTCTTAGCAAATGTGACAATATAGCTTTACCCTGCCTTACTCTGCCTCGGCCTCCCTCCTGTGGCAAGAAGGAAAGTGATGCCTGGACCTAAGGGGGAAGAAAGTCAACAAAACCAAAACTGAAAAACCAAGTAGTCCTTCCCCCAATAAAGTCTTCCCCCAGAGAAAGAAGTGCTATAAGCAGAACTGACTACAACTCCCAATGTTCACTAAGGCTGCTTTTAAGACAAATTTTATCCGGGAACATCCTAAGCAACCTAAAATGGAAAGCAAGCCCCGGTGGTTGTTGGAAGCTGTAGTCGGCTCTCCAGGGGTGAACGATTCAGTAGAAACATCTTGAAAGCTGCTCTTGTAAACAAAAGAGCCCAGTTAGAGATCTGGAGGAGCAGGTAACAAGTGGGAAGATCGAACTGTGCCCCTTCGGGTGTGCCAGGCTCCCTCCTTGGGCTTTTCAGGACACACGGGTGATTTGGGGGGATTTTTTGCCTAGGCCTGCAGCAGAAACAGCGCGACCTGCTCGCAGCAGGCGGCTCCAGTAGGCACGGCAGGATCCGTGCACAGCTGAGAAGCGCAACACCCCCCCCCCACACACACACACACAAATACACAGCGTCCCCCCGCCGTGCGCCCCGAGCTGCCCCGTCCCTGCGCCCATGAGCGCGGTGCGCGGGCGCTGCCGCCGGCGGGGCCCGGCGCCGGGGGGCGGGGGCCGGGGGCGGCGGCGCTCCCCGCCCAGCAGCCGCAGCCGCGGGCCGGGCGCGGGGGGCGCAGCGGAGCGGCGGCGGCGGCGCGCAGGGCCATGTCGGCGCCGTGCCTGCGCCTGCCCGCCGCCGGGTCAGCACCGGCGGAGGCGGACAGCGCCGGCGGCATGGAGCCGCCCGCCGCCGCCGCCGGGGCCGCCGCGGCCGCCGCCCTGGAGCTGGCCCTGGAGGAGGAGCTGGCGCTGCTGGCCGCCGCCGGGGAGCCACCGGAGCCGCCGCCTGCCGCCGCCGCCCGCGACCCCGAGCTGCTCTCGTTGATTCGGCAGAAGGAGAAGGACCTGGTGCTGGCGGCCCGGCTCGGCAAGGCGCTGCTGGAGCGCAACCAGGACATGAGCCGCCAGTACGAGAGGATGCACAAGGAGCTTACCGACAAGCTGGAGGTGAGGCCCCACCGCCCCCCCCCCGCCCTCCCCCGGCCCGCAGCGCTCCGCAAGGGCCCCCGCTTCAGGGCCGCGGCCCCCGGCAGCCCCGCGGGCTCTCCCCGTGGAAAGCGGCCCCTTTCCCGACAAATCCCGGGGGCGTCAGGCAGGCACGGGCCCTGCCGGGCAGCCCACGGAACTCCCTGTGGCCGCGATGGGGAAGAAAGGGTCTGAGAAAACCCTCTTAGGCCTTGGGGAGGCAAATCTGCCGTTCTTCCCCCTCCCGGGCTGCGAGCTGGTGTATCGGCCTGGTGTTCCTGTGGGTGCTGTTTTGCCCCAGGACCCAGGTACCACCTGGGTGAAGAGATGTGCACTGTGCTCGGCTCATCTCATCACGGAAATGCCTCAGAAGTTAAATTTATACGGCAGGTACTGAGCGACAGAGCATATGTAACCCTTAAGCTTAAGCTGTTGCAGCTAAGGCATTAGGCATGGCAGGAGATAAGCCCTAATGATACGTCTCTGTTAGCTGGTTGCTCTGAAAAAATACCTACAGGTATCTGGAGAGAGCTGTTTGCCAGAGACTCAGTGGATTGAGCTATTTATTGATTTTTAAGGATGAGAGAGAGCTATTACAGAGAAAAATACTTGTGCAGGCAGCTTCTTTTGGAACAATTTTCTTGCACAACTATATCAGAGACCCACTGTTACCCCACTCTTTTTCTCAGAGATACTTCTTCAAATTTTAATTCTCCCAGCAAGTAATACTGCTTATAAGGCTGAGAAAAAGCCTCTCACCTTTCTGAAGAGAGTTTGAACAGGGGTGGATTAACATTCAAATTTTAAGTCACTGCCTTACACCAGTTCTTTCTGCATGGTCCTGCATACCCCAGTGTTCCTTCCCCACGGACTTACATCTCTGAAGTTCAAGAGGATTTGTGAAATTACTGTATGGCCTTTGTTGACTTGACAAAATTCCTCTCTATTATTAAACTTAGCACTTCACCCTGGCTGATCCCTTCCTCTTTGCAGGGAAATCTCTCTCCATTTACTATTCTGATAGAAAAACAGTGAAGGTGACATTTGCTCCAATTGTTGTTTAGTGGCACTATTTACCAGATGAAAATTTCCTAAAGTATTAAAATTTGCCAGAGTGAATGTGTTCAGGTTGATCTTTAAGCAAGAACAGATGTATGTGGCGTGCTGACGTGGTTTTCCTGATGAGTTGGAGTAGAACCTTTCCTACCATTAAAGGAAAAAGGCACAAGTTTAGGTACTCACTGAGCTGCCTGTTAGGGAGTTTGGGAGTCTCAAATACCACTTGTTTGCAAAACATAACAATGAAAAGCAGAGGGGAATAACTATGACTTTATAGTACTTTAAGTAACAAATGTTTACCTCTGCTCTTACAGACCCTTTCAGAAGGTAAATGAAGGGATGGTAAACACAACCAATTGTTTACGTTTTCATGCCATTACTATCATTCTAACTTTCCAGTTGAGTAACAGATCACTATTTTTCAGACTAACCATCTGATAGGAATTAGTGTTATCTACTTAAGGGTCAGATTTTTTCCACTAGGCTTGGCAGATCTAAGGCAGTGCTACTTCACACAAAAAATGAAACTTGAACATTAATATTCTACAACACAAGCCTGGTAATCCTAGCCTCTGCAGATTAAATGTTGGCCGCCTCCTGTTGCCACTGAAGTGAACAAAATTTCACAATAAGCTTTTCAGTTTTGGAGGAGCAGGGAGGAAGGACCCACATCTGTTACCTCCTTCCCTATGCTGAAACATTCTGATGATGACCAGAAGTGAAGTCTCAGATCAGAACCTTGGTGACAATTGCATCTAATAAGGTGATGATTAAGTAGTATTTAGGAGGACAGATTTTCTGCCAGTTAGCAATTCAAAGTTGGTTACAGCAGATTGGTGAGGCCTCTCCGTTTCCCAACAGCTGACATGCTGGCCTGCTCCTCTGGTGCTTTGCCTCAAGACTAAATCTGTTCTAGTTTTGTGGGTTCATTACTGAAGTACAGCATTCCTGCCATACACTTACTCTGGCAACTCTTTCACTTCACTGCCTCAATTCAAATTCATTTCTAATCATGGAATTGAAGCCCTGTAATAAATTCTGATATGTGATCCTAGTCAGTTTTATCCTCTGTAAGGGATTAAAACCGCTAATGCCTCTGTTCCTCTGACACAGAGAAGCTTGCTGTGTCCAAGCATTTTACAGTATGAACCATCTTTATCAGCTGGAATACTCCCCTTGCTCTGATCTCTTTAAATGAGGACCAGCCCAGCTCAGTTAAGTTGAAGAGAAGATGTTTTCAGAAGAAGCAGTTCTGTGTAAAATTCAATGAACAGCTGGTGGATGGAGAGACACTCAGAAAACAAGAAACTCCCCTACTGAGGACAGCAGTTTTCCCTGTCATCACTACATGCAAAAGAACACTATTCAGATCTGCAGCTGTGCAGGTTCTGGGAGAGGGAGAGGAAGAGGCAGGAGGAGTTGGTCAGCGTGTCTCATTTGGTTTATCGTCCCTCTTTGCAACAGCCTCTCTGTGCCCACTACACTGTTCTGGTTTCTCCATCACAACAGAATAAATTTGGTATTCTTCACCCTCTTCTAACGCCACCCTTTGTGAATGCCGTTTATTGGAGCTATACGTGGATATTTTTTTTTGCAGTAAGGGACTAAAGTGGTTTTTAAATGATTGACAAGGCTTATCGGTGGCTTCTAAATCACATTTGAGTATGTCTGGGGAACTTCAGCGCAGTGCTTTTCCTCAGCAGGCTGAAGTTTCATTTCTTCGATTTAGAGAAGGCCCTGGATCTTTCCACACGTTGCCTAGCAGTGAAGGAGACAGAGCCATAAAAGACAGCATTTTCAGTGTGCCTCTGAAAGTGAAATTGTGGCTGCTCCAGCTACACTGAGGCTACAAACAAGATTTCTTTGCAATGGTTGTCAGAGGCCTGGTGCTAGGATCTCATGCCTACCTACTGCATTAAAAATAATTATAATAATACTTAGCTCTCTCATTTGCAAGGGGTGCTCACCCTTTTAGTGTCTGAAACACAGAGAAATTCTTTTGCTTTGGGCCGCTGTTTTTAATCAGCTTTCCCTTACATTTGAGGGTTTTCCAGAAAACTCTGAATTTGCAGAAGGATTTGGAAGGACACAAGCAGGGTGCTGCTACACTGTGCTGGAAGAAGCATAGGAAAAGATTTGGAGATAAGGTCAAAAAAGAGAAAACACTGCATGTTCTGCAGAGCAGAAGAGGTGGAAGATTAGTGATAATGCAGGCCAGAGGGCTACTGGAGAATTGGAGGGCTTTGACATTCAGACCTGCTCGGGAAGGTGGCAGAGATGCTGCAAGGGAGGCTGTGTGTCATCAGCAGTAGGCACCCAGGGGAAACAGCCCCCTCACAGCCTGTGTTTCTAACAAGCAATAAAAAACCACTTCACATAAACGCAGTGCAATTTTCTTTTCCTCCTAGCAGGTTTATTTTCCCCTCCTATGCTAAGTGCCATGGGGATTGCTCACAGGGGGATGATACCCTAGGAAAAATGGGAAAGTGCTGCCAGTGCTGGGCCCCGTGGGTTTCTGTTTTTTGCTAAGACACATTCCTAAAAGGCTGGTGAATCCAATAGAGCACAGCATAAGGTTATTCTGGGGGACAGAAGACAACCAACAAAGAGAGGGCTCCTGCTCTTCAGGTTTCCCTGCTAATCTTGGGACATGCCCACGTCCCCAATCTGTGACTGCTCTGCAAGTATGCACATAGCTTCAGTCACCAGGGGAAATTCAAGCCCAGAGTTTCGGAACAGAGATTCTTTCAAATGGGCACAACACAAATCTGTTTTGACCTGATTTGCAGCTCTGTTTCAGTCAAGGCCTCATTTAACTGAGCCTGGAAAACATGCAAAGTTCCCTCAGATTCATGCCGTCCCTCATTTTCCAGCCAGTCCTAAGCAAAGCAGAGTCTCAAGAACTAAGAGTGGTTTCTAAGAAACCTGCAACCCAGAATGTGCACGTATGTAATGTCTATAGCATCTACTTCACTGCATCCATTGCAATTCCAGAGCAGACTGCATCGAACAATAGAGTTACTGTGCACTATCAAACTCTCAGACAACTAATTAGGGTCAGGAGTAGAAGGAGGAAATACATACATGATTCAACTGTTATTTGTAAGACCCATATGATAAGAGAGATGCCTCATCTACATTCCTTGTCAGCAGTAAGGATACAGTTTTTGTAGTTTTGACTATAAAGGCAATTCTTAAAATAATTATGCCACTGCCCACTGAAATGTTGCTTTGGAGTTAAGCTAGGCTCTGCTAAATCAATTGGCCTTCCTGACCTATATGTTCCACCTATTGATATGCAGCCTGCTTTACTCCTTTGGCAGTTGTTTCAGTAAAAATTCAATGTGCTGATCTCCAGAGGCCAAGGACAGGCAAACTGCTGGAAATTGAAAACAATATTAGTGCCAGTGACCTGCCTTGACACAGGATTGCCACCTCCATAGCATTGTCACACTCTAGTAGTATTCTCTTTCCTGCACAGAAGGTTTCAGCCCTAAGTATAAAGGCAGAAAAGGAGACAGCATTCACTTTTCACCTCCCTTCCTAACCTCTTCTCCCCTGTTATCTAGCATCTAGAACAAGAGAAACATGAGCTAAGGAGGCGATTTGAGAACAGAGAAGGAGAATGGGAAGGAAGGGTGTCTGAACTGGAAAGTGACGTGAAGCAGCTGCAGGATGAGCTGGAGAGGCAGCAGGTTCACCTGCGTGAAGCCGACCGCGAGAAGACACGGGCCGTTCAGGAACTCTCCGAACAGAACCAAAGACTCCTGGACCAGCTCAGCAGGGTGAGTTACTGCGGCACGGCAAGGGCAGGCACCCACCTGCCTTGGTCACAGGAAAGGCTCACAGCTCTGCAATATACCACCTTTCAGGCAAATGAGCAGGGAAAGCTTCCTTTTTGAGGAAAAAGAATGGTTCTGCATCTGGTCAGATTACACAGGTGTCCCTATAAAACATGATGCCATTAAGCTGAATTTTACACCTTTATAGAGTGCTGCATTTCACTGGCAAAACAGTTATGCTTCTGGGTTGAGTGGTCATTTACTGCATAGATGTTTCTCAACTGTTTTTGTGTCTAAAACAAATTTAGAAAATCTGTTCAATTTACACATAGGCTGAACAAATGTAGCACACAAGAAAAAGGCTAATCTGTGACAGCGAGGTGAAAGGCTTTTTGCTGGCTTCCCTTTTTTGACATTCTTTGGCTAGAATGTTGTAGAATTGAACATACCATGTCATTCTAAGATGGTGTGTCCCTATAGATAACTTTGCCATAGCTAAATGTGTGAGAACCTACCAAAATTCCTTGGAATGGCACATCTCAGCAAAGGGCTTAACTTGCCTCTGTATGAAAGAGGATTTATAGTGAGGCTGCTACAAATCAGCCTAATTGACTGAATACTTCCAGCATGGGTTTCTTTCTGACAGCAAAAGACTTAACAGTTTCTGCCTTCTCTCCCAGAAGTTAACCTGTCTTCTAGAATTAAGAACCTTGGTTTTTTCTCTCCACTGGACAGTTAGTACTAACCATAATTTTAATGCTTGAGAACACAGTTACTCCAGCAGACGAAAGCGTTTTCTTCTCGCCAGTTGCTTATCCCCAAAATAGCACAGAACAAAAACACACACCACAGGCTCATGCTGAAGGGGCCCATCTAATGTTGTAATAGCATATTTCAGACTAGATTCTGTCAGAGGTGAGTCTCTGTGTGTGGATTGCCTAAGGGAGGGTCAAAACCTTGATCACAACACTGGAACAAGAAGGCTCTGAACTGGGCCAAGTGTACAGGTCTCTTCACTTGTCTTTATTCAGTCTGGGTATGCAGTTTTCCTGTGCCTCTGGAGGTGAGAACAACTTGTCTTGGGTATAACACCGTACTAGCACTTGAGGGAATAATTCCTCATTCTGCTGTAGATTTTCTTGTCAAGTACTAAAAGAGCCAATGAGTGGATTTGTTTTTTAACTGGCCTTAAAAAAAAACCAAACAACTCACCACAAAAAAAAAAAAAAACCAAGAAAGAGAACAAAAAACACACAAAACACACAAAAAACCTAGAAAACTTCCTTAACTCAGGAACACTGCTAATTTTATCCATGTTTTCAAAGCAATACCTGCCAAGTGTAGCGGATGAGCCAGTGAAGATCTTTCACCTCCTCCCTGGACACAGCATATTTCACATACAACATGGATGAGAGACTCCACCCAAGGTCTTGCAGAGCTCATATGTTGTGTCAGGTTTCTTATCCAGGGCTAAGAACTTGGCTCCCATCAGATTTGGTGACCCTCAGTGGTTTTCTGTGTATGCGTGATTGCCATCACTGGCTGGGAAATAAAAGATTTTTTTACAGTCCCAGCATAAGCACAAACTGAAAGATCAGTCTAGAAAATAGGAGAGGAAAACCAGACAGCTTGCTTTGGGCTTTAAACTGCATGGGATTATCCTCACATGACACTTGTGCTACAGGAGCCTCTCTCAGCCCAGATGCTCAGAGCGCCACTCAGCTAAGCCTCATGCAAAGGAACCACCAAGTTAGGTCTACCGGCATGCAATGACCAGGCATGGCTTTTGCTCCCTTACTGCCAGAAATAGCCTTCATCCACCCACTTCAAACTGCCACATCTGGGGAAAAAGTTGAGTCCTGGTGCTGCCCTCCCTGCTCCAGCCTAGCCCAGCTCCCAGCTTAGAGGACTGTTGATCTCCAACGCAGATGAGGCAGACTGATAGAGACAGCTTATGCTTGCTGAGGCACGGTTCAGCGCTCATTGAGTTTGTCATCTAGCCAAAACTTGCTAGTAACTCAAATACAGCAATGAATACAGCATGGGTGTAAACAGACTTCCTAGAGTCATGAGAATCTAGGCAAACTGAAACAGAGTTGGGAACAGTCTGTCATCATTCAACCAGTTGAAGCTTTTTAAAATCTCAGCATTATATTAGCACTTGATTACTGACCACTTCACGTTCCACATTAGCTGCTCCACAGCGCAATCAGAGTCCTATTTGTCTGGTCCCTTATTCTGAAGAGGTTATGCGTGTAATCCTTGAGGCAGTGGTAGTGCTTAAACCCTGCACCCACATAGTTCTGGGTCCTATTATTACTTGGGCTTTCAGTAAATAAAAAGGACAAATACAGTTGCATGGACATGTTTGGCTACAGCCATATTGCCACAGGCTGGAATCTTGCTAGGGATCATGAACTGAGCACTGGGAACTGAGGACTGAAAAACCCTACGAAAAAATGCTGTTACAGCCTCTGTGGACTTTGAGGTGTTACTGGTATCCTCCTTGCATTCCTGGTTCTGCAATTTTCACCTGTATTTTACAACACAGTGGGTTGGGGAGGAGAGAGTTATGAGAAGTCTGGGATAAGGCAATGAAAGCCTTATTCAAAGCCTGAACTCTGACCCATCCAACACCGTATACTCTACTAGAGGCTTCACTTACAGGACAGAAAGGCAGGTTGCTGTCTGGTACAAGTCATTCTACACTAGTAGGTACTAGGTCTTTAAATTTGAATTTCTACAGTTTTTAAGCAATTAACACCTCATGGCCCAATTTCACAATACCTGAGCATCTCTCTCCTGGGAAAGGTACTCCCCTGGCACTAGACTCTATATGTCAAATGACAGTCTCAGCATCATGAGCTACCAACCCACAATGTGCTGCTTGCTTCTTCCGGAGTCCCTGGGCTTCAGCTGCTTTTTCCCCTCAAAGGCAACATCCACCATCTGATTCATCCTACCCCTCCCTCCTTACTGCTACTACAATATACTTTCACCAAGTAATTAAGCTTTAGGACATCTCTGCCTTCCCCAGAGATGAAAGACCAACCCAAGCACATACATTTTTGTTTAACCCTGGCACAAATGCTAACCATCCACGCATACAGTCCTGCACACCCACACAAGGATAGCAAAGGGACCTGGAAAGCTCTGTCTTGCAATTAAAGCATGGGACTGAAAAAAAATAATCTATCTTCAGTTCTGGCAAAGACTGATAAGGAAAACTCAAGGATAGGGATTTTAAGTCTGTTTCAGTGTCCAAAAACTGCCTTGCCTCAGAGTCACCAAGAGGCTAAAATAAGGTCTATAAAATGATTTGAGGTCTTCAGATGAGATGATGATATAGGAGAACTTTACATATCTAATAATCGTAAGTAGGCTATAAGGAACTTTGCCTCTTGAAATACAGCCTTTGGTGTGGTTCTCTGCTTTTAGCAGAGCAGAGGTACTGCCGGGGGTTATAGCAGTATTAAACCATGGGGAAATCGGGTGGGCTGGACTGGAAGCTCACAGTGAAAGACACAATTCAGATGCCAAAGATCAAGTTTAATTTCTCCACAGTAACCTTATTTTTTAATTTGCCAAGTGATGATTAAAATTCCCTCTGCATGTTGAATTGATTTCCCTCCCCCTGCTTCAGCACAGCAAAGCAAAGCATGTTGTAACTCTCAGCACTGTGTCCACACCAAGCTAAATGCCAGTTCTACCTAGCAGAACTGCAGAACACATTGCAAGCAGTATGCCAAGGTACATAGCACTCACCATAAATGCTCAAAGATAAAGTATAGGAGTCAAAGTACAGTTTTGCTGAGAAAGTCAAGGCTTGGGAATTATTACGTGTTCTGTTTCCAACACCTTCAGTCTCTCTCATCTGCTTCAGTTCCCCATTTGGAAAATAAATATATCCTATGCTTTTTGTCCTTTTATGTTATAAAATTTGGGGGGAAGCTGGTATAGGGAAAGGTCTCCTCTTACATGTGCCCACAGCACCTAACACAGCAGGAGTCCTGTCCCCACCTTTGGACTTCTAGGAGCTACTAATGCAAATAATAACAACAAGCAGCCCTCTTCCTATAATGAGGCAACATATTACTACTTTGTCAGGAAGTGAATGAAAAAAGACTTTCACACTGTTTCTATGTGGCTTCACCAGATGGCTTTCCCACACATTTCCTGCTACCAAGCTCTGGGCTTCTGTAGCTGTTTGCTGCATGTATCTTGGGCAAGGATGTATCCTTCCAAGTTCAGCTGGGCTTCTTTTGTGGTACGTAGAGCATAAGGAAGTAATTTCACAATGTTGGGCTCAGGTAGTTTTTGCAAATCTGTTTTCAGTGGTAGGAAGAAGTGTGTCATCTTGCACCGCTGAAATAGCTTTTTGTGTTTAGAGAGGAGCGCTTAACTGCCACGACATCCCTCAGAGGGGCCCTCAATCACCAAGTTCTTATATTCACTCAGCTTCTAGTGCCAACATACTGCTACAAAGAATGAGGTGTTTCAGTCAATCCCTCTGGTGCAGCAAAAAAATGATCAGCCAGCCCACAAATCTCCAAAGGAGGTTTTATTTGCTAGCCACAAAACCTTCCTTTCGGTAATATTTCAATTGAAGGAGTTTTGTTTCTAACTTCACACTGTAACATGCGGCAGAGCTTCAGAGGACTGGCAGGCACTGCCTGGCTTTGATTTGAGAGAAACATGGTTTTATTCAAGAATGAGCTGAACATACTAGATTCTCCTTTCCAAATCAGTTTAACTTTAAATACATCCTTTTGTGGTCAACACCACAGAACAGGGGCAGCTCTGTTGTCAATTATTGATTCAAAGAGATTTTTCTGAATGGTTGTTTGTTGGTTCCATCAACATAGGAACAATATTGGTTTTAAAAAATTGAGACTAGTCATTGAAAAATGTTAGTGGAACAAGTGTGCTGGGCAAGATTCACTACTTTTGTCATGCCAGAGATCTGTAGCCATTAAAGACAAACTAGTTCATAGTGTAATTCCTTATTTTATCTGTACAGATGCTTAATACAAGCCTCCTTATGTTTCTTGTTTATTAAATTGTCTCCACTAGCCCAGCAGGGTATATTAGGAAATTCCATGCTTAGCACATAGGCAAGTAAGTCAGGCTGAATTTAAGTACTGCTTCAGGCTTTTTATTTTTTGAAACAGAAGAGGATCCTAAATGAACCCAGGCTCAAGAGGAGTTGCTTTGACTAGACCCACATTTAAAGGTGCAGATCAGTCACTGCAGTGAATTCTTTTTCATAAAAAGCCTCTAGTTTTTGCTGTGGCTCAAAGTGGACCTATTCAGTAAGGAGTAGCTTCCTGCGAGGAATGCTATACTGCAGCACATGGAGTCCTGCATAGCAAATCCTGATCCGCATCACCTCCAAGCAGTTTAAATTCAATGGAGGGGGGAAATGGCACAAGAAAAGGCAGCATCCCTTCCTCTTTGAAGGGTCCTAAGTACCTGCTTCTCGTGGCAGCTTAGGTAGGGCTGCTCATTGCTTGGGGGTAGGCAGACATCCCTTCCAGCATTGCTTTGTGCCTGGTGTAAGGCACGCTTACGTTACATGATGTGAGAGGAAAGCAGATAACAGCACAAGACAGAGCCAGATGTTGAAGCCGGCAAACTTCCCATTAACAACAACAAGCACCCACCAGCTCCCTGCCCCTCTGGAGCATCAGCAGAGCCCAGCACTACGTAACCAGATCTTTGATCACCCAGTGAATGCTGATTAGTGCACACGCAGGAAAGGTTCCTTCTCACCAGCTACTTCTCTCCTAGCAGAGAGCACTTGTTAATAATTCAGGTTCATGCCACATCAGGACTGGAGTGCTGAGGCTTTCTATACTAAAGCTGTAAATATAGGACGTGACTGCAGCTGCATGTTCTTGCCTGCAAAGTCCTTCAATGAAATGATTCAGTGCCCTAGAAGGTAATGAAGAAACATCTTGAGGTCACTGCTGAGTGGCAGTTACCCACCACCCATCTAGGGGAAGGGAGACAGGCAAGAAGAAAAGCTCAACCCTCTGCTGACAGTCTGGCCAAGCCTGCAGCACATATTAACCCCATTTTACAACACCCAGAGCTTCAGGAGCCAACTGGAACAGGGCCATCCAGACACCAAGGCATAAATGCAGCGAACACCAAAGTAGTAATTCCAGCAAAGGTGGGGGGGAGCCACCCCTACAGCGTTTGCCCAAAGATTTTGTACCTACCCATTTCATGCAAGATTTTAAACCTTGTATCCTTTGGTTTAAGTTCTGGTGAGCATTGAGGGAAATGGGCAGAAAGCTGTACATGGAATAAAACAGGGGCACATGCTGCTACTGAATAGTAGCAAAGCCCTCCCTAGAGAAAAGGTTAAAAAATTACTATAAAGATTTTAAGATTTGTTACTATTAAGGCAGTGGAACTACACAGATCCCTGCTCATGGGGAAAAGGATAGCATGAATCTGTCCCCGGGGCTGGGTGGGACTGTCATCCTCCCTCAGGGCAGTGAAGCAGGTACCCCACCATCTCCAGGGACTCCTTCCTGGTTGCTAGATGACAGCACTCCACGGTCCCAGCTGGTGATGTTGCTGTGGCAACCGGGTGTGATTTCTCTGCTTGTAATGCCATGACAGTCAGCGGACACGCAAGGAGACGCACTTGTGACGTCCAAGGCAAGCCTGCGGGTGGCAGAGGCCTGTCTGCCACCCCCATGGGCTTGGCTCACTGCCAGAATGTGTCCCTGGCATCCACCACTTCACACACACATACCCCACCCACCCCCATTTCCTCCCCTGTTCATGTCACTTTTTTCATCAAAAATCGCCCTGGAGATCTCCTAGCCCAAGGCAGCCTGTTGCCCATACCACCCACAGTGAGCTTTTGAACCTGCTAGGGGAAAGGTAAATGTTTTATTTACTTGGTAAAAAGAGCCCTTTGTGAGCAGGTCAATCAGCTCAGACAAGGGTGACTCCATCAGGGCTTGGCACAGTGCATCTTCTCCTCTGAGTCCAGCTCAGGGAGCACAGCGCAACAGAAATGATTGTTTGCCAGAGCCACTTAGCCTCCACACTGTGTATGGCTCACCTCACATCCTCAGAGGCTTGTGGTGCCTGGATGGAGTAGCAAAGGCTGCCCCATGAGACACCCCCAGACCTCCTGCCCCCCACACCCGGGGTAGCACGTCAGCAGGGAATGAGCATCCAGAGCATTATCTAGGAAAAATAGACACAAGTGTTAAGCACCTTGTACTCAGCCACACACTGCTCTTCCCTGCACCTAAGCAGAACCCACCTTTCACCTCTAGCAAGTGGTTCTGGAAGAGATTTCAAAAGTGTCTGCAAGGCTTCTACTTTGAGGCATTAGCAGCATGACTAATATGTAAACATCTGAAAACAGGAATCCAACATTAAACTGAAACCAAGCTTGTTCTGGGGTGAGGAGATAATCTGAATGAGACCCTTCCTCCCTTCTTGCACAGCACAAAAAATTTCAAGTAGCTATTCTGTTTGGGTCCAGGTCTTTACAGTAACTGTTTTATTATGCAGTAGCTCAGAGGTAGGAACATGTGGGCAGAAGAGATTTTTTTCAAAAAGTTTGCCTATTCACACTTGCTGTAAACACTTCCTCCAGAAGATTCTAGAAAGTAGGACACAGAAGGTGTTTGCATCCAGCCACTGCATTACTAGCTAGAACCAGAGCTAAACATGACTGAAGGCTTTGCAACTATCTGCATAAGTTTAGTTGATTTTTTTTTCCTTATTTGATCTTTAAAGAACCATTCTGGGTTATAAAGTTTGCACACCTTATAATGAAAGTCTTTAAATTCTTTTTTTTTTCCCAGTAGGACTGCTCTTTCTAAATGAAATTTAGTAGACAATAGCTCAAGAGAGAGGTCTCTTCTACGCTGAGGGTTTTTTTGCCAGCTGTATTAGGTGCTCTGATTACCCATGAAATCATAGAGGCCCCTTGCAAAACAGCCTAGAGTTTAATCAACATTTTGTTTAGAAAGGCATTTAGCAATTGAGCACAGATACAGGATCAGCAAGACTCTGTTGCCGACTTTGATGGATGCCGCAATGCAACACAGAGCTGGCTTATGCTTGGCAGTACCACCCATGGGGATGGGAAATACCACCATAGATAGGTACAAGAAGTTGTCTAGAGGAGAGTACAACAGGAAACAACTGACACATTAGGAAATAAATCAAGTGACCTGCATGACAGAACAACTGGGGTAAAAGGCTGCTCAGAAGTAGGCCAAAAGAGCATTTAATTTGGAGGAAATACAGGTTGGCCTAAAAATGTTATTAGGTGTCCTCCTGTAGAGGCTCAGTTCTGTACCTGCAGGGATTTACACCAGATTTCCTTCATGGACAGGATCCCTGTCAGTGTTTGAGAGGGGGACTGCCTAGATCAGAAGCGTTGGGAACATTTCCATTAACTGTTCTCACCATTTCCTAACTACTTGTCCTTGATAGATTCTAGTTTTGCAGCATGTAAAGAACATTTTTAAAAGGAAGAATTACTTGGATAGTTTCAGCTGGGTTATCATTCTACCAAGATTAGCACAGTAATGCAGATGTGCAATAGATGTAGAGCTATCATAGAACAGTTAAACAATCTGGGAATATACGGGTACCTAAGGCATCCAGCTCACTTGAGTTTGCCCTTTAAATACCATTTACCAGTTCCACTGTGCAATTCATCTGACCTAAAAGTCTGTTGTGTTTGTCTTCACTGCTTCCCCCTTACCTTTTGTCCCTCAGTCTTCCTCCCCTCTTGGATACAAAAATCAGTTGAAGCTTAAGTTATCACCAGCCTCAGGCTGGTAGTTGTCTCTGCAGCTTTGTTCCTTAAGCTGATGTGAGACCATGTTATCCCTCTGTTCCTTTGGGGTTAGTTTGGCCTCCACATTCAGTACACCAAGAAAGAAGAATTCAGCTTTGCAATTTTCTTGTTCTCTACATCCTTGGAAGTCTGTTCCTGAATCCACTTCCAGATTTGGCAGAGTTCTGTAGTAACAGGGGTGCTCTTAGAAAGCTATTCCATTTGGCAGCTATTTAGCATAAAATGTTCATGTTTCTTGAACAAAACACCATTGTATTTGGTTGCCTACAAGCTCAGATGAAGGAAAACTGAAGTCTTCTGCAAGTCAGGTATAGACCAGCATATTTGTTGCTCACACCAGGGCCATGAGGCAGGTACAAACCTTAAGGCTTTGCTAGAGGGGTCTATACTTACAGAAGAGATCCATAGTCCCAGTAGTTTTGCAGGTGAAGTGTTTCAAGACCAGGTAAACACCCACAAATTTTAACAGAAGGGGACCTTTCTGAGAAGTACTTAAAGAGTTCTCCTTTGCTTCTTTACATGGTTAGCAAATGTTTTGCACAGATTTTATTGCAACACCAGAAAACTGCAGCACTAAGAGACTAGGCAGTGATCGTCAATGTAAGCCAACAAACAAGACCCTAGTAAAGGTAAAATCTCCTCTCCACTTTGACAGACCACACAAGAGTTTGAGCTTTTCTCTTCATCTTACAAAATAAGGATTAATATTTTATTGGCAAGGGTTGTTTGCTTTGGGATTTTTTGTTGTTTGGGTTTTTTTTTTTTTTTAAGGTGTGGACTAGGACTCTAGTGAACTATGTCTCATACTGGAAGCGTACTACCCCAGGAAAGAGTCCAGACATTGCTCCTTTACAGAGTTTAAGCTTTACTTGCCATATCTCTTACATAAAGGACAATGCGTATAAGTTGCAGGATGAGATTTAGAATGGACATGAAGAAAAACATCCTAGCTGTAAGGTTAGCTGAGTAGGAGAACAGATGGCCCAGAGATTCCACAAGGTCTTCATCAAAGGAAGCTTTTGGGAAACAGTAGTCAACAGTTAGGCAGGGCTGGCCAATTTTTGCCTTGACATGAGAAGAACTAGGCAAAGTTAAGTCTGAAAGAGGCCTTCTGAGGTTTCTCTGTCTTTTGCGCAGGCAAGACTTTCAGTAACATCAGATGAAGCCTTCTTTCTGTTTATGACCATTGAAGGAAAGAGGCAGAGAAACCTAAGGAACACTCACAAGAAGTAAGTGATCTCTAAGGCTTTGGAGCAGACTTGCATTTTCACTCTACATTGACATGAAGTAACTGAAGGGTGAAAACAAATGTAAACAGGGGACTATTCAGAAGTAGGTTCCAACCTTTGCTTGAACATGAGCTCTTGAACTTCCCAGCAGATTTATGTTCAGATGAAGCCAAATGAGAAAGCCTGAAATTACTGCATTTGTTCAAAAGAGATTGTCTGTAGACTTTAGCAGTGTGGTATTTGTTCAAACAACATTTATTGATCAGCTATGAAGCTGCACAGGAATTTGCTAACTCAAATTATTCCTGTAGTTTTTATCTCTATTCCAGAGAGATTTATTTCCCTAGGCTTTACTGGATGTTGTACTTCCCTTTGTGCACAAATTCTTCCTACATGTTGTGCTTCTTACTTTTTCCTTCACCTTAGCACAAGGGACCAAACATCTTGGTGGAGGCTGACTAATAAATATTCAAAGCTTTAAGAGCAAGGCAAATGGTTTGCAAAATTGATGATTTCATTCATACTGCCTCTTTTTGGGGTGCCTGAAGCACTGGTGCCATGGGCACAGGCCCTCACCCTGCAGAGCTGCAGACAAGGAGCGGTGTCCCAGTCTTGGTCTGCTTTATCAATCTCTGCTGCAAGAAACCACTACACCCAGATCTGCTGAGCTATCCCATATTCATCTCCGTCAATGCACAATTGTCCAAGGCTGCTCGGGCTCATCTGGCTTGTTTTCATGGTACAGAGGAATGAGCTCTGCCCAGAGGGAGAGGTGGAAAAGGATAATACACACTTGGGAACAGCATTTTTTTTCTCTGCCAGATGCAGTTGCATATCACTGGTGCATTTAAAGCTAAGTAAACACAGGCATCTCAAGATCTCTCAGGCAGCACCCTGCCTGCATATGGAGCCCATGCTGGACACAAACCCCAAAACAAGTAAATAGATAATAGTGCCATTTAAGAGCAGGCAGAAACATTGCTCACAAGCAATCTTCTTGCTTGGCTGCAATAGACAAGCCAAACAGTTTTACCTTGAACCCCTTGAAGGGGAGGCAGGTGCCACTGCAGCAGAAACCTCTGAGATTGTAGCCACCAGTTTGTACAATCTAAAACTACTCCTCAAAACCCACCTACAGAGGATTAATAGGTTGATTTACTTCATTTAAAGAGGCCTCCTCCATTCCAGGTATTATCCAACCCAGCAGCTCAGAGCTGCTTAGAAAGATTAACTCTGGCACCACGAGACACAGCCCATCAGCTGCAGGCTGGCTCTCAGCAGCTCCTTCCTTTCAAAGGACTCATTTGCATTAAGCTTTCAAAACTTGAGAAATTCCTTCTGTCTTCCTATCCTTCATAATCCTCCATCAAGAGATAGTACCACAGACTAAGAAGGTCAAGTTGGGGGAGAAAGAAGGAGACAAGCAGCCTTTCTCCCTTCATTAAGGTCACTGCCTCATCTCAGCACAAGAGGGGAAGATTTGCCCGGTGTGCGACAGTTCCAGACCTCACAGCTTTAGTGCTCCTGATCCCAAACACAGGCCTCCTCCATCAATCTCTGCCTGGCTCATGGACAAAGAGCACACTGCCAAGAAAATATTTTTTTATGTGAAACAGGTGATGCAGAAGTCTTTCCAGGCATGAACTTGTTCAGATGAAGATACTAGCTCTCCTGCTTCTTTTAGTCACCCTAAACATAGCTATAAGCCACCCCAGGTCAGGGAAAATGCCTGTTCAGAACCACATACCAAGTAACCAGTGATGTTAACCCTTCCCACAGCTCAGGGAATGTGACAAGTATCCACAGCCAGCTGGCCATGGTGCAACAGGGCTCACCCTGGGGTCAAGGAAGGAGGAAACAGCTATTTATGCTGGAAAACCATTGCCAAAGCACATATCTATATATACAGATATACACCCCCCTCTACTCTTCCTTCCCCTCACATCACTTGGCATACAGGACATTTGCATGAGACACCTGCTAGTATTTCAAGCACGTGAAGTGGACAGTTTTCATTAAGCCTGTGTCAGCACTGCAGACTAAAATGGATTGTTTATACTTACAGTCTGCTGATGCCGCAGAGTGCAGACAGATGGGCAGCCATCTCGCAACACCACAAAAGCCTTGTCTGCCCCTTTGCGCAACAGTAGTGAGGCCACTGCAGGATAAATTGGAAACATCAAGGCAAGTTTGCTACTGCTTTAATGTAACAGGGAAAATTTTTGGTATACCAGTGTCCTATAGTCACCATAGAAGAGACAGTACTTCAAAGGCACTCAAATAATCACTTTTTGGTGCATTCCACCAGCATCGTTAGGCAAATGTCCATAAATACCTTTCTCACATATCTTGTCTCACTGAGATTATCCTTGTCTCCTTGGCAACTGTCAGATGATCTATAATGCTATCAGGGATTAGCCCCAATGAGTCTTATAACCCTCGTGTAAATTCCTGCTCTGTGAAGAGACCTGGCCAAACACTCTTTCCTGGTAATGTTAAAATGATGCCATAAACAATATTAAATCCAAGAACCTTTCAGTAAACCTGAGTAAGGATGAAAACTAATATGGAGCTTTTTAAGTGGTAGTATTTGTCTTGTCCTCCAAACAAAATAAGTTTGAGATGTGAATATACTTAGCATTTCACAGCTTGACAAGTAAAGCTGTATTCTGAATCAGTACTTAAGAGAAGGCTTGTGCTGAAAACTTGGGCTCTAATATCTTTATCTCCTTTGTCTCTTAGTGCCAGTGGGGATCACACTGGGAAATTCCAAATCCCCACAAGAGCTTAACAAACTTATGTTACGCTTTAACCTATTAATTTCTAAAAATTAGCCTCGATTCAGGACAACACTTGAAATCCATGTGCATGCTCTGACACCAGTTGTACTGAGACTTTCTGCCTCTGAGCAAGCAACTATAGGCTGCACCCTCCTGCCCCACTCCTCTAAGCTACTCAAGTGGACGTGACCAAAGCATCAAGTCAAGGAGGTACAGCCCCAACACCACAAGCTCTCTGCTCCATACCATGCTTGAGCCTGGTGAGGAAGAAGTTTTTTGTCTCTTGGTACCCCATTTTGCCTGCCTGGGCACCCAGAGCAGGCTTTTGCCAAGCATGGTACTAACATCAGACAGATGAGACCTGTCTCCATGTAGGAAATGCAGAGTATGCCAGTGCAGGGAGCCAAGCAGCACTGCATTATACAGAAGTGTTAACAGTGAGAGTAAGTGATAACAAGCCACCTGTGATGCACAAGTAATACGGTAAACTACATGTTCCTTCTTCAGTCCATCTAAGTCTTTAGAATGTTCCAGCTTGGGGAGATCTGCTCTAATTCAGTAGAACAAAAAAAATGTCTCTGAGCAGAGCCAAGAAAGAAGCACCAGCCTCAGCACCAAAACCAAAAGCAGACCCACTACAGCAGAAGTATTCTGTAATTAAGCAAACAAATCTCTGGCACAGCATTATGTCTGTATGTGAATTCAACAGTGTGCCATGGCTGATATCTATTAGACTAATCAACTAGAGAGAGCTGAGAGAGAAGAGGAAAAAAAGGTCTCCAAGCTTGTTCCAGGAGGTAGGTCACAAAACAGCCAACCCAAGAGGCAACAAGGAAGCCAGCGTAGGCAGGGTAGTGGCAGGCAGAAAAAAATCCAACTCTTGGCACAAGCTGGTTAGCCATGATGCAACCCAATTTCTTTGCATGCTTCTGTGGACCTATTTGCTCCCCAGCCATCTGCCAACTCGAGCACACACCTCATGACATGCAAGACAGGAGGGGGAAAAGGGATCAGTGGCTTAAGGCAGGTGACTTTTAGCACAGATAGGATAAAAGTCTTCCTAACTCATGTGCCTATGTACTGGCAGAAGTTTGAAGCGACACCATTTTAGACATTCCTGCACACAGCAAGCAGTCAGTAGATTTAGTATTGCTACCACAGGCTTGTGCACATGGAAAGACTCACCAACAGCAGCAAGAGGAATAAAATCTGCCGAGAGCTGAATATCATGATCTCCTCTGTCACTGATGACATTATTCTTGCTTTCAGGCAGCAAGAGGAAGAGAAAGTTAATCATTTATACGCAGCAACACTAGGGAAGATCCCAGTTTAAAATCCTACTATAGTAGCATAAGAACTGGAGCAGTAGATCAGCCCGTACTCAAGTGCAGGATAATCCACACACACTTGTGCGAGGCAGCCCTCTCTGCTGAAGATAAAGCAATAAGAGAACGTAACTGGAAAGCAATGAAAATTGCCACAGGTAAAGTATAAGCATGCTCAAACTGGGCCTTCAAAATGAAGTGCGCTCCAACAACCCAATAACTTGTCAGGGAGACTTTGAAGCTGAAGAACAGCCACTGCCACACAAATTTTGTTTTATTTTACTTGGTGTACTTCAGCGGGTCTCCTACTACCTAGTTAGGGCCAGAAAGCACATACACAGGGTACATGACACAACAGTGCTGACATTTGCTTAAAAGCACTAGAGCCAAAATCAACAACCTTTTCCTCACCCCCTCCCCCTTCTCCCAAAGGGGGCCAGTAGGCCTTTACATACTCTGACCCTCCAGATCACTGAGGGTAAATCAGGGAATTTTAGTGGAGGGAAGCATGCTCCCCTTCCTCTGGTCGTGACAGCTTTATGAAGGATGCTACTTCTTTCCAGACAAAGCTTAAGCCATCAAACCTCCAGCCACCTTCTCACCATCAGATACGCAGGACAGGCTGCTAATGATCACAGCATCTGTCAGTACAATGTTTCCCAATCTAATATCTCTTGCAGTGCTTACAGGTCTCCATACCCCAGCATTGGTTTGCAGGCAGTAGCATGACTTGGTTGTACAGAAACCTGAGCCGCAGATCACCCCCAGTCCCTATGTCTGCCTGGCACCTGCTCCCTGCCCCAGCCTAGGCTCACTGCAAGCTTTCTGTGTCTGTTGTCAGAAAGCAACAGCCTCAAGTGCCAAAACAAAACACAACTTGAATGGTTCTTATCCATCTAAGCAGCATCTTCAACTGCGGGGAAGGGTTTTTGATGCAATGCTGCCCAACTTACATTTGCAAAACCTTGGCCATAGGTGCAAATCTAAGTATAGTATATGTGTGCCAAATTTGCCCACAGCCAAGCACAGAGTCTTTGTCTGCAATGCTTGCAAGAGGACTCTAGTTCACATGCAGTTATTTTAACAGCTGTTGGAATGTTGCCACAGCAGATTTTTCTTCTTTTGACAGCACTGCATCACTCCATCAAAAAAATAACTGAACACATGAAGGGTTTGTGACTGAGATGGTTTCACCCATACAGGATCATCCATGCTTTACCTTAAGTGATATTCACAGATCCACCAAAGCATGAGACTCACTGAAGGGCTCTTTCCAATCCTTGATTATTCCTCTGTGTATGATTTGGCAGAACCTAGTATATTTCATATACCATCCTACAGTATGTGCTGTACCCACCTTGTTTTCCAGCTAAGTTTGCTCTCCATGGTCTAGCTTTATTTTTTATTTCCAAGCACAGCTTTTTGTAGGACTTGAAGTACTAAAATGCCAGTGAGTTTGCCAAAAGCTGTTATTTAAATTCATGCAAGAACTTTTTAAAAGCTAGATTGTAGGAGGACAAGGCTCCAAGGAGAGATCCACATTCTTGTTTCTTGATTCTCCCATCATCCAGAGACTCTGGCCGCAGTAATACCCATGCAGTCTCTTCAGGCGAGTACCTCACCTGCCAGGCTGACACACACAAGAAGATCTAGCCACTTACACTAGAGCTCAGCAGCTTCCCAAAAAATGGGTTACAGGTGTTCAAAAAATTTACCCTTGACTTTGAATACACCTGCTGTGGCTTAATTTAGCAGCTCTGGCTTATGCTAAAAGTTACTATTACATATTTGCCACTACAAGTGCTATCAAGGTGCAGACTGCCCTGAGGGCCAAGCCCCTGCCCTGAAGATCCACGACTTCAAGACCTAATCCCCTTAGTGCTTACACCTGTGGCACTGCACAAAAAGGTAAACAAGTACTTCTGTGTTCAAGCACCTGCTGCACTGAGTCTTATGCTGAACCTTAGTGGAAGCAGAGCGAAGCTGGACTGAGGGAGGACAAGCATTTATATACTTTACATATGGTAATGTATAAAGTATAGATCTGTATTCCACTTCCGCAGATCTGAGTGCTCAGATGTTATTACGAACACATTGTAATTATCTTTTGTCAGCAATCTTCAAGAGCAAGGTCTGCCTTGTGCTCGAAGTCTGCTTGGAAGACCTTATGCTCTAAACAGATCTTTTCATGCTGCCAACAAGGGAAAACAATTCAGGAATAGCTGGAGGCTGCAGAAGTACAGGAAGAAGTATTGATAAGTTAAATAGTATCTCTAGAAGCTTTGTCTGCAGGTATCCAGCACAGTTCTGTTGTGTTTAGAGTGACAGATCTAATACTAGCTGACCAAGAAATATTTTTAAGTAAAATGTTACCTAGCAGCTGTACAACAATCCTTCAAGAAAGTAGATTAGGACCTTTTTATTTAAGCATTACAATTGTGACATGCTGCCATGTGGGTTTTGGGTTTTTTTCCCAAAACTTTGTGGTGACTTACTCATTTTTATGGTACTCAGTTTTCCTTTATGACCCTACTGCACGTATCAGTGATAAAAACATTCACTGAAGAGAAAGCTTTAATGGAATAGTTTGAAGCTGCAGCTCTCATCCTGGCCAATATTCACTATGGGGTTAAGGTTTTCTTAATTTTCTACAGAAAGCAGCCAGAAGTTCTACTGCATCAGCTATCAGGAGTAAGCCTTCTGCACAGAACACCTTCTGTCTTGCTTTCTTAAGTCTGCCTCCTCTAGGTTTTCAAATAAATTCATCAAGTTGTGAAATAAATGAGCAAACATATCAGCACTGTTATTAAGAAACAGCCTGATAGAAGTCGTTGGGAGTCAGTCTTCACACAGATTTAAAAGCTAAAAAAACATCTCCCGGGTCAATCTACCACAAAGTTTAAATACACCTACATTTTAGAAAACATTTTCTCTCTTCCTGTTTGAAGGCTTCCTGAGATAAATATATTTCAAGTCAGGTCCTTGAATTTTGCCCCATCTTTTTTTGGCATCCACTCATTTCACATGTATATGAACGGACACCAGTATTTTTGTGCACTTAGACACGTACATCCAAGTTTGAGTATCAAGGCTACACACATTGGAAAGCTTTTGGTTTGTATATTACTACTAAATCCTAAAAGAGTATATTTGGAGCTTAACAGGGTGTATAGATGAAGATTTCAAGAGCAGGCAGAGCTGCTAGCTTGCCATTACCTATTAGATATCCCCAACAGAACTCAGTTAATATTCTTTGAAATAAAGGAAATAGAGCACTTAAAGCCAGAGTAAGAGACTGCAAGAAGATTAATTATTGTCCCTTGCTTCCAGGCACTGACATTTGAGTTTGAACACCTCCAGGTTTAAAGTCATAGACTAAAACCAATTTCATAAAAAAATAAATTCAAGAATGGAGATTGACTGTCCTGACTTCCGGCTACCAGGGGAAGACCCTCAGAGCAGGAGGGTATGTTACATTTCTCTTTGCCTCCACCATCATAAGCTTCTGCTTCTTTTTTCAAAATGTCTTAATGATCAAGTTAAGTCCTCACATTCCCAGTACAGCTATACCCAAACTAGTTAGGCATTTCGTATTTCATTAGACTATCATCTGACCCGCACTTATAGCTCACTAGAAATTTACTGGAAGAAATATTTTTCATCCTTTAGCTCAAGTAGAAGAGTCAAACTGAGTTCAAAAAATCTAGATTAAAAATCTACATCAAAGGTAACTTGGCCAAAATGTTCTATCAAGATAAAAATATGCCTTTTGTCAGGGAAAAATAATGTATTCATGGAAATTAAGGTTAGAAATGCATTAGAAGTTAACTAGGAGAGCAGACCACTGAACTAACTTACACAAAACACAGACCATCCAGCTTTCACACTGTATCAGTTTCCTCTGCTAGACCAAGGCAAAACTTGAGAAACTGCAGTCTCACAGGTGTGGGGGACAGACAACAGACCAACCTGAAAGTCCCAGATCCCCTTGTGACACACTAGACCCAAGTTGTGCTCCACTGAAATTAATGTGGGGGTTCCTCTCAGCTCCACTTTAGCATCACCAGACTGGATTATTTAAGCCATTAAGCCTTTCTGCTTCCATTTACAAATAGGTAACTAAAGTGCAGAGGAACAAGTACTTCTTTCAAGGTTATGTGCAGCATCTACACAGAACTAGAAGAGCCTGCTAGTCTTACACTTTATTACCCTATTCCTTCTCAACAATCAGGAGCCCAGTTGCTGCCAACAAGACCCATATTCAGCTCTCCATCCAGAGCCCTACAACAGACACCAGCCCTGGGAGTCACTGTGCAAAGCTGTCTCATCTCCCACACTTCTTCTGCAAGCAGAATTTGCATACAGAGAGCAAGAGCCACTTCGTGCACTACTTAACTCAGAGGACAAAGTGTGCCTGGAGGACACGAAGTGCTATCTCCAGTGCTAATTTATTGCAGCATTCAAAGCATCAGGCCTCCGGCAGTCCCTCCCACAGGAAGCAGACTGACTCATTTTTCCACACACTGTATTTTCCTCTCCACAAGAGCCAAATGCTTAGGTCAAGAACAAACCACAAAAAAGGGAGGCTCGTGTTTAAGCACCTCCTAAAACATGTGCACAACCCACATCCACTTGTGAAGCTATTTCTTTCATTCAAACAATAAACCTAGAGATATTATACCCAGTTAGACTTGCCTGCATATGGCACACAACTGCCTTTGTTTCTGCTCTAAACAGAAGTTCCTAATCCCATAAAATGATTTAGCCTAAGATAATGGTTTTTGGCCTCGGCCAGTTATCCAAGCACTTACTGAAATACAAGATGAAGACCACCATTTTGCATTCGTTTCCCTGAGCTCTTTGCCAAAGCGTTCAGAGCTTTATCCTGAAAACTGGTTCTTATACATCAGCTAGCCTTATAGGAGGGAAAAAAGAACAATTATATTGCTAGGAAAACCCTAACTACTCTTTCATGCTTTGCTTAGTGATGCAGCAAAAGTTCACTATCACTATTAAAAGTATATTTTAAGGACACTTGGAAGTTAAAAAGTAGCAGTACCTTGCAGTACCTTCAGGTTATCTCCAGCAGCAGTTGCAGCACTTCAGCCATCAGAAACACAGGAACCAACCAAAGTCAGCTAATGCAAGCACTTCACCCCTCAAAACAGGCAATGCACGTTCAGATTTTGCGGAGGTTTCCACGAAGGAGCTAAACAGCCCCACCCCAACACCACTTCTGCACCTTAATAGGCAGGTGCAAGCACAGCCACACAGAAAAAAACCCAGCTGATCCTTGTTCTCTCTTATAGCCAGCTCCCCCACTAGCCTCTGCCTCTCAGGTGTGAAGCATTTGAGCTGATGTGGCATAGACTCACTGCCATCCAGAAGAGCCCACTGCATGACTACAGTGTGTTGAAACTACTCATATTCTTTTTTTTGTTTTATTTTAAAACTCAGGTAAATAGGAGTGAGGTTGAAGAACAGGTTAAGCATTTCCTACTTGTCCTACAGAACAGAAAGGGGAACAGATCTGCAGCAGGGAATTCTCACTTTTACACAAGCAATCATGTTTCCAAAATGTCACAACTGTGGAAGTAGGGCAGATCTTAGTATAATATGCCACTGCTATCCTTTGTCTCACAGAATCCCCTCAGACTAGGTTTAATGCTACAGCCACGAGGCTATTCCTCTCAGTAACATGTCCTGAGTCTGACGCTTATAAAAGAGTAACTCCAGTGCCTCTTCTCAATTACTCAGACTCCTTGCTTTGGCAATTACAGATCCTCATCCTTTAGATCTTTGATTCCCTTTTTTTTTTGACAAGTCCATCTTATGCTAAAAAAATGCTCATTTGTTTCTTTCTCTTGCCCACCTGCTTGGTTGTCAGTATAGGACCCCCCCAACCAATCCAGATGGCCTGTGCTCTACAATGTCAGCCTGTTCCCCACTGAAGGGAAGGCTCATCAGCCTGTATGGCTGTAACAAAGGAGGTCAGGCAGCGTGCTGCAAAATCAATCCCTTCTGTCCAAGCAGAGATGGACTGTAGGACCTTCTGAATAAGAGACCTGCAGGGGTGTAAAAACATTGCAGGTAGCTGAGCATGAAGGTGTGTGGTATAAAGGCACCAAATGTGAGATACAGATTAATTTGCCTGAATTGCACTGAAAAAAAGTGACAGAGACAGGAAGACAGCATGCCCCATCCAGCTCACCGTTTCATATAGGTGTATGACTTCAGTGCCAGGCCCCAGGGAGGACACCGCAGGCTGGATGCTGCATGTCCCCCCTACAGTGGCCGCCTCACAAATCTTACCTAAATGAAGCAGCAGTCAGCTGGGAGTCAAAACAAAGAATGCTAGGGAGCGGGCTGATGGGTGCTATGGCAGGTTGCAAAAATGATTTCTGAGCAGAAAGAAACCTGTGTTAGGAAGTCAATCTGACCTGCAAAAGCTAGCAGATACACTCACATTGGCTGGTGGTATTTAATCCACCTGCCAGACTGCTTGTAGCTACTGGATATATAATAGGCATATATTAGATAGTGCTATCCTAGCACTTTTACAATCTTAAAAAAACCATTTTTTCTAAAAATATCCCATGGCATCAATGTTTATGGTCTCTGGTGGTTGTTTACAACCAAAATATTTTGGAAGTGTTGCAGGTTTCCTGAATTCTTATTTTTTCACACAACAGTTCACACCAGGGCCAAGCTGCTATATACTTTATGTAGTTAAATTTCCCCTTACCTGGGCAGTAGCAGAGTGAGGGATGCAGCAAAAAGAGGAGGATTCAGACCTGCCACATCATTTGGCAGAGACGGGGACAATGCTGGCCCTGGCCATGATGCACAGCACTCCCCAGCTCCAATGTCCTGCACCACACTGGGGAGCAGTGGGAAGAGATCCTCCAGCAAAGGCTTAGTCACGTCCCCCTCCTCCTCCTCCTCCTCCTCTTCCTCCAACCTGGGTACTCACAGGGCTGTTTGTCACACTTTTTACCTCATACATCTCTGCCAGAATGTGTTTTGTCCTTTCTTTAGTGCATATTTTCAGAGGCGCTGCAGGTGTCACTGGCGAGCTCACCTGCGCCCTGCAGCGAGGCTGGTGCAGAACCAGCCGGGACCGGCTGGAACCGGCTGTTCACAGCCTGAGGTAGCCCTGCCCTCTCCTCACAGAACTCCCTGCAGCCCCGCTGCCAGTGCCTGGACACCTAAACCTAATAAATTCTACCCCTCACCTCAGTGAAACACAGATTGAAGAATTATTTAAATACGCATTCGTCACACACTCTTCACTGATGCCATCAACCACAAAAACAAAATCTCCTCACGCCAAAATCGAAGCGGTATTGTTACAACACGATAAAGATGAGCAATCTACACGCTGAGTATAGCTCCCCTCACCCTTCACTACTTTACAACAACAAAAAAAATCCCCCGCTGTTCAGTCCCTGGCGATGCCCCATCTGAGCCTTGCCCATTGCATCTCCCAGTCACTGCTTTTACTTCAAATTCCTCTAACAGTAAGCGATCTCCCTGTCTTTATCCCAACTCACAAGCTTTTTCATCTTATTTTCTCCCCCCCAGTCTTGTTAGGGAGGGGCAGTGAGGGAGCGGCTGGGTGGGCACCCGGCAGCCCACCACGGAGCTATGGCCTTTCTCTACATGGTGGTGCAGGGGCCCTCCATCAGGGGTTTGCTCCTCTGCGCATATAAATCTTCAACTCAAACCAAAGCCCTCAAAAGGTGACAAACGGCAAGCATCACCTTCTGTTATTCAGAAGTACTTTCCTGGATAGACCAATGCTTCGAATAACAATTTAAAGTTGACCTGAATTAAAAAGCTTTGGTAAAAAAAATCTCTCAAAGATTCCTAAACTGGGAAACCTCCAGGTATGCAAAATAAAGATGGTTGCTTATGGTGCTGGTGTGCTGAGGGCTGGAAAACAGCCATGGCCTCACTGCTTTGTTGGCATGGGTCAGCTAGCCCAGCAAACCAGGCTTGCCGCCGCTGCTGGTGGGCACAGGGTGCAGGAACCCTGGCTGTGGCAACAGGGCAGCAATCCCAATCCTTTGGGGCTTCCCTCAGCAGCGAGATTAATGTATTTTTTCTTAATTATTATTCTAAAGCAAGACGTTTGTTGTTTCCTCCTTTACTTGCGTTTCAGTCACCAAATATATTTTCCTCCCAGAGAAGAGCTGTTGAATCCAGGAACCCGAAGCCAGGGGAGGCAGCGATTAGTGGTTTGAAGTGTTAATGGTACCACAGTGGGAGCAGGGAGTCCCTTGAACTCAGCCATTAGCAAATTAATAAAAGGGGTAACACACTCTCCCGAGTGTTACAAATTTAGCACTAATTAGGACTTCTCTTTCTTAGCTATTTTAGGCAATAAAATCTTTGAGATCCTTTCTTAAATTTGAATCATCTTGTTTGTAGAAGTAAATCATATGGAAACATCGGCTTCTTCACCCAGGTACAGTCTACTAAACTTTTTCCATTCTCCTTTTCTTTCTGACATGACTTATAGCTGGATATTTTGGATGCAGTTAGTTTTATTTAGCAAATCTTCCCCCAAAAGAGGGGTTTCTTTGAATGAGACTAATCTACAGGCCATTCATTTCTCACAGTCCAACCCAAACATTTCAAAGATCCCCTCTTCACAGAAGCATCAGTGCTCCAATGTATTTATATTTATTTATTTATTGCTCATATATCCCAGATGTTTAACCCTACAGAGTTATTGTAACTCGTAAGCCATATTTTTCTGCCAAATGTCTGCACAGTTTTCTGTATTTTAGCACTTCAAAATTAATCACTAGGGAAACTTAATCAGGTTTGTAATGAAAAAAGCCCTTAATTAGAGCAGAGGCCAAAATGTCCTCCTGCTCTTCTTGCACTGCCCAAATCTCATCTAAACCTTGCCTGAAGTCCAGAAAACAAATCTCACAGCTGATTGAATATATCTAATTGTGAATTGATGTCTACACTTTTGCAGATATGTTTCAAGTTCTGCCTGGTGGCTGTGTTGGCTAATTTGCCTGTACCCAGGAAATTAATTCTTTCTTAACTACAGAGCAAAGCTATGATGTGCGATATATGTCTGCCTTTCGGGAAAGAATATTACTTCTCTAGCAAAATCAATGCATCACTAAATGATTGACGTAACCACAAAAGGCTTTAGCTGTTAATGTTTAGGAAAACACGGATGGGGAAGAGAAAGCCCTACAGTTTGCATAATGAGAGTAGAGCCAGACGGGCTGAGACAGAAGGAACTCACTTCAATTCAACAAAAAACATTATTTGAGCAATAAAGGGAAAATGCAGAGAGAAGGTTCCATCTTCTGTTGACACTAAGTAAAAAAGCATGTTAGAATTAATCATTAGAGAGCTCATGGTTTAAAACACACATGTACACATGCGCACATGTACAACAGCGTGGAGGAAACATGAAGACACCATATGAAAATACACTACAAAGCTTGACAAATCCTGGACACTGTCAAGATGGCTTTCCATAAAATAATGCAAACTGATGTTAAAATCTGGACTTTGTAATAAATGAGAAAGGGTAGTTCAGCAGCAGTATGAATAACCCCTGAAACCAATGTAGCATGAAAACGGAGTTTCCATGACCAGCGCTCAGCTCAGAAGACTTTGTCTCGTGTCTATGAAAAATCTTTGCAAAGGTGAAACTAAAGGTATCAGCCATTTCCCTATCTAGAAGAACTGGATGAAGACTTTTCCTCCTCTTCCTGTGGAGGAAAACACATGATACAGTCATTTCTGTTTACTTCTGTTAAATGGCTGCTCAGAGAGTGTTCTGCACTGTGTGAGGCTAAAGAAAGTATTATTTTTACTTTTCTCTACTGCATGAGATAAGATGTGAATGGTGTATGCTGAGGTGACACCATAACATCCTGTCTGCTTTCGGGCCCTAAATGCTATCAGTAAGTGAGTCCTCTGTTCCCTCCATGTGGGCTGTAACTGCAGGATAAGATGTGTAAGCATGTAAGCTGAGGAGCAAGTAGGTAAATTCCAGATGACGATTTAAAGCTGATGAATACAAATCTTAACAGCCCTGCAAGCCATCTAGTACCGGAAAGGACCTTTGAGGTCAATTCATTTCCCTTCTGTCATAGGCAGCCCTCTGAAAGAAAATGCATGATAAAGTGATCCAGCTTCATCACAAAATTAATTTTTGCCACCATTTCTCCTGTTGTAATGGTGCAGGAGGAGGAATCCTGCTGCAACTCCTTTGAAATGTAGAAATTTTCCTATTCCCAGCCTTTATACCCTTATCCAGTTTATTCACATAATTTTTTTCTGCCAAAATTGTGCTTCTGCTTAAATAGCACTTCTCCCTTCTGTGTGCTTATCCGTGATGTATTTATAGGGAGTGCTCTCTCAGCATTCATTGCTTGAGATAAAACAAGCCATCCTTTTTTAGTCTCTTTTCATGTAACAGACTTCCCATGATCTGGATCACCCTTGCAGCCCATCCCTGCACCTGCTCCAATCTGAGGATGGGGACCAGAACTAACAACAGCAGCTATATAAATTGTCTTAACAGGGATTTTTACAGTGCTGTTAACACTCCCGTGTTTCTTACTGCTATATTGTACATTTACACTGTCTGTGGGTAGAATTGTTCTAGCATATAAATTACATAATACAGTTAACCATCAAATACTGGTGTGTTATCTCATCTGATACCACTTGAGCTCCTTGGGAGTGTGGTCAGTGTCTTGCAGGCAAAATCCTTCGGTGGTTTTTATCTGGTGCTTTTTCATCCTTGATAGCTCCTGCAGAGTATTTCAGCATGAAGATGTTTCACCAGTCTTTACAAAAGCAAGTGAATCATTCCAAAAAAGCACAATCCATCCATCTTCTTTAGTGTCACCAATTAATAGCTGTTCAGGATGCTTTGAAATCTATAGCTGCTTAAGGGAAGAAAAATAACCAACCGTTTCCTATAGTGCTGTGGTATCATATTTTGTGTACTCTGTCGGTGCAAGGAAGCTTTATTAAATAAATGAGGTAAGGGTGATATGCAAAGGCCTCTGATGTGAGGCTTAAAAGAAGGGGAAAAGACCAATTATGCTAATCCAGGATCAGAAGGGAACTAAAAACCAATTGGTAGACAAGATTATTTCTTACTGTTGGAAACCATTTCTTATTCCAGAAACCAGTGGTCAGAGCCTGGCTGATTTTGGTGGCCACACTACTGTCTTCTGCTGCCCGTGCAAGCAAGCAGTGTTGGAACAGCCAGTTTCCTCCACAAAATGGAGCTGGAACAGCCTTGTACCTCTTGCTTCTGATTTGGATTATTTTGCTGCAGATTGTGCAAAATAAAGAACCATTTTTAAGAGGGGGTAGTGTTGCCTTTGTGGGCAGCTAAGGTTGGGTCTGTGTGCTTATTCCTCAGGTTACAAACTGCTAGTGCAAAGTCATTGCACCCTTTGGTGGAGCTGCTGCCTTGGACTCCCTGTCAGCCACAGCTCCCTGAGTCAAATCCTGACCCATGTTTGCTAGATATAATGATGCACTCCCAAACCTGCTCACAGCTGCTGACCCCAAGGCGAGTTTTCTCTGCCTGCCCCCACCCCTTCTGCCCATTCCACCTCCCTGTCTAAGGCATTGTGGCCACTGATGGCATTTGCTGTTGGACATACAGCTCACCCTGTGCCCTGAGCAGGACAGCAATGCTGCCTCTTGAAGGGGATCAATTCACTTCCAGCTAATCTGCTGGAGGGGGAGGTTTGCGCCTAAGTGTAATGGAACCTGATGGAGGCTAATTAAATAGAAAACTATCCATTTGTGCTGTCTCATTAGGGATTTGTCATAAAAACCTTATGTTCTCTTACAAGCCTAAACAAGTGTGTTCACCATGTAAAAATCAGCCATAAATCTGTCTGGAGAGTAGTTAACATGTCTAAGCTGTCATTTATGTGGGCTGTCTGCAGCCTGGATCCTGCAGGTAGGAATGGCCTTTCTACTATCCTCAAACCACCCCGCATAAATGGGGCATCCCTCCTCCTAAATGGGAAAGAGGGCCAAGCCCAGCGATCCTGCACTGACAGTCATCTGGAGCGGGTGCTTCTCTGTCTGGCCCTGATGGGAGCCAGAAATCAGAGGCAAAGAGCACTTGTTATTTTGGAGCTGTGCCAAAGATGTTCAGAGGTTTAGAAAGTATAAATCTAACAGCAGTGTTTCGTAGGGGCTATGGAGATTGGCTCCCCTCGCTTTTGCAAGTGGCCTGGTCTCCTTCTCAACCCCAACTAGACTACTATTTTTGAGGAAAACTGAATTTCCTGTAGGACAAAGGAGTCATCATGCTATTTTGCAGTGGGAGTAAGTTATGGGCTGTGTCCCCTTGGCTGCCCCAAGGGAAAAACAACATGGTCTGAATGGCTGCTCTCCCTCACCTAAACTGTGCAGGTTTCAGAGTTTCTGCCAAAACTAGGCCTTGTGCAGAAGTCATATCAGGGTAGATCTTCCTGTGGGCAGGAGGAGATATCTGCTTTCTGTCTATGGGATGACCCCCTGGGATAACAACAGCTGGTGTCTCCTTGCAGGCATCAGAGGTGGAGCGGCAGCTCTCCCTTCAGGTCCACACCCTCCGGGAGGACTTTCGGGAGAAGAACTCTTCCAGCAGCCAACACATCGTGCGGCTCGAGAGCCTCCAGGCTGAGGTGAGTCACCCACGCTCAGCCTCACTCTTCCAAAAGGTGGCCAGGGCTGTTTTAACTTCTATAATGAACCCCTCTGAACTGAGTAAACAAACCCTGCTGCTTGGAGCAAACAAAGAGGATGGTAGCTATGGGGCAAAGGACACCCCCAGTGAGAGTTTTTGCTGCAACCCAGGGCTGGCTGGGGTGGCACGGGCCAGCTTCCACTGCTTCCTCAGCCACACGCATACCTGCAAAATGAATGGCTGAGAAGGATCTTCCAGGAACTAAACCACAGCTGTGCTCCTGCAGGGCTGCTGCCCAGTACAGATTAAAATCTGGAGCACGGTAGGAAGGTCTGCAAGGGTTTTTTTCTGTTCCTCACGCTTGCAAAGAAAGCAGCAATACTCCCTTGCCTCTGAGCCACACATATAGGAAAGCAAGTAGCCCCTACCTGTTTTAGCTCTGGTACATTAGCAGGAATGATATTACTGTCCTTACTCTTACCTTCCCTGACAGGGGTCACTGGGGACCACGTAGACAGGAACTAGACAGGTAGAAGATGTCCAACTCTATTACCCAACCACTTTTTTTATTTATAAGATGTCTGGAAGAGCTTCTCCTAAAATCTCTCAATTTCTTGTTTCCTCCCGCTCCCACCTGCTCCCTGCTGGCCCCTCGCCTTTTCTTCCCCTCCCCTTGGTGTGGAGCAGCAGGTCCTTGAAGTAAGTATGGAGCCTCGGAAAGGGTTTGCCCGTGTGTGCATCACTGTTATCATGCATGCCTGTCACTGTGCATGCCTCACCTTGCCTCCTTGTGTCCTTCTTGTCTCATGCTTTCCAAATCCCTTTCCCCTTGTGCCCTTCCCATGGGCAGGGGCCCATGGCAGAGTGATGTTTTTCTCTGTTATATGGTCATTTGCAGAGTGTTTGGATACCAAATATGAACTCTCAATACAATCTCTGTATTATACCTCTTATTTTTCTTGCACCCCTTTTCTCCAGCCCATGCAAATCACGATGGTGGTGGGAAGAGACATCTCAGAAACCATTAGTCACCTAAGAACAGCTTTCTAATACCTACAGCAGCCTTTACCCTGCAGGAATAGCAAGTCCACGCACTTTGCTAATATTCTTTCATGTGGCCAAATCTTTCCAGCAACCTGGAAAGCAGCAAAGAGACACGGTCCCAAAGAGGCCAAGAAAGCAGTGGGTAGTTGCTGAAGTTGTCTATGGTCCATGAATTGAAAGGAGGCCATAGGGAATATTTAGGGTTATGCTGGACTAGTAAATGGCATACCCAGTTCCCAGAGGTCCTTGAGTGTATTAATCTGGGAAAAGGCTCCTTTTTCTTGGTTAAACAAGAAGTGACCTTGGGTAGTGCTGATTCATCCTGTGTACTGTTCCCAGCTAACTGAATCACAGAGGTTTTACTTGGCACACTGTCCCTCTTCACCTGAAATCACTGCCCTTGACAATTAAAAGAAATGAACCAATTTTAAAGGCAACTGATCACTGGGAGGCTAAAAATAAGCATGGCACAGAAAGGAGTCTTCATAAGTAAAGACAGAAAAATCCCTGGTGAGGACCTGGTGAACATGCAGCAATTAAAAGCATATGGGCAGTGCTAAGGCACAGCCCCATGGGGAGCAGGATCCCACAGGCTCACCCTGTTGTCTCCAGCACTCATATAGAAGAAAACGCTACCATGCTAAGTTGGAGACCAGCCAGAAAAAATAAGTTGCTTTACCCAGCCTTGCAAATTGTAAGGTACAAGGGGTGGGCAGGGCTGGTCTCTGTTTAGTCCATTTGGACATTTCTGCTTGTTCCCTGGCCTCCTACAATGCACACCCAGCACCTTTGGAGCTGCCCCTGCAGCCTAGTGAAGGAGGAGTTTCCTTTTAGAGCTTTCCTAAGCTTTAAACCACACACAGATACAATTTCTTTCATACAGGTACAGAATACATACGTGCATACTTTTGCTTTTTGCTATTTCATTTCTTGCTTGGGAAGGTGATTTCCCTCCTCTCTGCTCCCTGGAAAGTGCAGGATCTGACACTGCCTCTCCTTCCTCTGCAGATCAAAATGCTGACAGACAGAAAGCGGGAGCTGGAGCATCGCCTTAGTGCCATGATGGAGGAGAATGACCTGCTCCAGGGAACTGTGGAGGAGCTGCAGGACCGAGTCCTCATCCTGGAAAGACAAAGCCATGACAAGGACCTGCAGGTGAGGAGGCAGTGACAGGACAGGGAAAAGGAGGGAAATGCAGTAAAAGACGTGATTTGGGGTAAAATTGACCAGGAAAATAACCAGGAAGTGGGAGACAAAACAACTGAAAGACTAAAATGGCTTATGTAAGCGTGGCAGCAAGCAAGGTCCTGGGGACAGATAACAGGAGCTGCAGTGGGGCATCTTGACAGCCAAGAGCAGCTTGGGAAGAAGATCAGAGCAAGGCAGTGGGACAGGGTGCTGGGGAAATGAGGTAAATATAAAAAGAAGCTGAGAACTCTGGTTGCAGTTCATTTTACTTACTTGTTTAACAGTAGAATTGGCTTCAGAAGGGGATTCTTTAGACCCTGCAGTTCCAGAGGGCAGTAACTGGCCTCATAGCTGTCACTGCTCAGATGGTTTCCAGCAACCCCCAATGGTGTTCACAGCTGTGTGTCACCAAACGTCATTCCCCAGAGAACAAGCTGGCCCCTCTGTGGGGTCAGGCATCTTAGTAGAGAGCAAGCTTTTTCTGTTTCTCTTCTGTGATCCCCAGCTCTTCAAAACAGGTCTGAATCTTTTTTCCGCTTGTTTTAATATATCTTTGTATTTATATATGTGTATAATTTTTTTAAAAAACTTGTCTATATTACTTTTCTTTTTGGATTCACTTCCTGCTGTGTTGTTTTCAGCAAATTTTTGCACCCAACTTCTTCACAATGTTCCTCATTTTAGTGCTGATTAACCTGCTATTTTTATCTTTCAGGATATTCTGGAGTCTAAACAGTCCCTAATGACATTTGGAGATTATTAAGCTCCAATAAATAGCAATACCAGCCAAGAGTACTTTCATCCTGGCTGGAAACCCTCTTTTGTGACACCCATTCCTCCCTCTCAGCTCTTTCACAAACCAAGAGATTCATCCAGTCCATATTTTTTTTCCCTCCACTTTTTATTTTCCTCCTTCCTTGACAAATTCCTTGATTTTCTTTGCAAGCTGCACCAAAGCCAGCTGGAACTCCAGGAGGTGCGGCTGTCCTACCGGCAGCTGCAGGGGAAGGTAGAAGAGCTCAGTGAGGAGAGAAGCCTCCAAAATTTCAACACAACCAGCACATCCCTGCTATCTGAGATAGAGCAGAGCATGGAGGCAGAGGAGCTGGAACAAGAACGAGAACAGGTATTTGCCCTCTGGCCCCTGGGAAAGCCCATGGACCTCTGTGACCAGCCACAAAGGGAGAGGGATTTTAATGCATTTGATCTGGATTTGAAGCTGAACCAAGCACCAGAAAACTGGGGCTGTGGGTCTCAGCTCTGGTATCAACACCCTTTTGACCATATGAAAGTAAATCTCTGCATCCATTTCAAAACCAACATAGCAAACTAGAACAAATATTTGTGAGGTTTGGCAATCACATGCCTCACTTCACCGTGGAAGGAGGATCTCCATGGCCTTGATGTCCCAGGCTAATGTCAGGCTGTCTTGTTCCAGCTGAGGCTGCAGCTCTGGGAAGCATATTGCCAAGTGCGGTATCTCTGCTCCCATCTCAGAGGAAATGACAGCGCAGACTCAGCAGTCTCTACAGACTCCTCCATGGATGAGTCTTCAGAAACCTCATCAGCCAAAGACGTCCCATCTGGCAGCCTACGGGCAGCACTTAGCGAGCTGAAAAGACTGATACAAAATGTGCTGGATGGGGCAGACTCCACGGTAAGTTGGTGGCACAGAGAGACCTTGGCTTGTGCATGTCCCCTTGCCCAGGTGACAGAGCTTGCTGCAGGTTTCCACTGGATCCTGAAGACTCCAGTCTCTCAGAAAACCTCTGTGGCCCACAGAGATGGGCTGTCACAGTGCACAGCCTGCTCCATGTGTCTCAAATGGTCAGTCAAGAGCCAAGCTAGCACATGGGCGTTCAGCCTGCAGTCGTCAGACCGCCGTAAGTTTCAAGCTCATGCAACTGTCATTGGTCTGGGAGTCATTCTGGAAAATTAAGGAAAGTGGGCTTTCTTTGAGATTTGCAGTAACTAAGAGTTTCAACATGGAAATGTTGCAGATTGTCTCATACATCACAGACCAGTTATTTCTCTTGGGATTTTCCTAACCTTGCTTTATTCGCAATGGGATCACAAAACCATCATAACCCCTATGTGAGTAGGTTCTGCTCCTGAGAACTGACACTGGCCAAGAGCTGCCAGACTCAAATACATTGACAGGTGAAGGGTTTTGCTGGCACAAGATGGCACTTGTGGGGTATGGTCCCAGGGCTGCTGGGGAGGAAGGGATAAGCATGGAGGACCACTCAGCATCCACAGGAGTGCAGAATTTCAAGAAAACACCTCACTTTTCACTATGGCTGAAATCAGGCCTATTGCCATCACCCACAAGCTGGTTGCATTGCCAGTGTGACTTACATGAGATGCCATGGTGAGGAAGACAGTGCAGACCCTGCAACTGCAGACATGCATGGGAGTACTTACCCTCCTCATTTCAGTACCTGTAGCAGCTGGTAAGGTGGCTGAGCATAGACATGAAGTTGTATTTGTTAAATGAGAAATAAAGAGTCCCGAGAAAAGTCCACAAACACAGAGACTTTAGTTACATTTTTCCAAGTGGTCAGCAGGTCTCTGTAAATTTGGTTTATGCTAAGGTGAGAACATGTCTGCATGCTTTTTTTTATTATGTGTAGAAGTGCTAGCCTTGGCTGAGCATGTTTCCACTGTGGAGGTACATGTGAACACAACTCAAACTCCACTAAAGTCACATTGACACTTTTGTCTTCCTTGTTTAGTACCCTGTATCCCAAACCAGTATCAAATTAATGCAATTGCCTTTTTTAAAGTGAAATCTGAGCAAAAGATTTCTTTCCTGCTCTCAGAGCTCTCGACGAAGTGACGATGACACCTTAGAGGAACAGATCAGGCGAACAAGTGAGGATTCGCGAGCCCTGAGGGAATTAATGGAGGGAGAACGGGGGAAACTGAGGCAGAGTTTGGAGGAGCTGCAGCGACTGCACAGCCAGGTTAGCAATTCCCACACTTTACATGTGGTGTTGTAACACCTGTGTTCATCCTCCAAGACATGCCTTCCATGTGCTGCTCTGCTGTGCATGGGGCAAGGTTCACCTCCTTCCACAGCAGCATCCCAAAACCCTCATAAATGTACACACAAAGAATCTTAATTGTGGCCAACCAGGCAGCACCCCAGAGCCAGTAGGCATTGGCTAAGGCTAAGACAATAAGACAATCTCAACAGCAATGAATGATCCAACCCCAAAACCAACACCACAGCCGAAGCACAGAATCACACTGCATCCATGCTGAACGTAGCATTGTCTGTGTCTGAAGTCCTATGCCAAAAGCAGCAAATGGAGAACAGGCACCAAAAGGAGATGCTCTGCAATCTCTGTGGGACAAGCCTCCAAATGCCAGAGGGGATCCGGAGGCTGCAGCAGAAACAGCTTTTAGTGCAGCTGCTTGTGCAGCACCAGCTGCATTGGAGGAGAGAATGGAATTAACACCTTTGGCTGGTTTTGCCATTCATGCTGTATCGCCCTTTTGCTGTACCCTTCTGGAGAAGAAAGAAGAAAACACATCCCTGTTCAGAAAGTCAGCACAGCCTGGGGTCTGACAGCCTTGTATAGAGCTATGGGACCTCCCACCATGGGGTCAAAGAAAAAAAAGTGAGAGCATCATTAAACACCCAGCAGTGATGGCTGCATATGTATGAGGATGGGAAAATGTCTTGCTGACAAAGCAGCTGATTAGAGGCAGACTGCAGCAAGGGAGCAGCCCTGGCACCCGTCCTTCCCTGAGGGCTGCACCTTTCAGCGTTGCAGCCACCACAAGAGACACCTTTGAAGGTCCAAACTCCTGCCCCCAGTGAGTCCAGACACTTCTCTGGCTTTGCTGCCATAGTCCTGTGCACCTCCCGCTGGTCCCCCTTGCCCTTAAACACACATGAGGTGGAGGAGACAAGGGCTTGGTCAGTGCGACTTGGCTATGCTGACAGAGACTGTTAGAGGCTTATTCACAGACTTTAAGCGACCATCCATACACCAGCCTGCTTGTCTGGATGCAGCACCTCCTTACACACAAAGCCTTGACAGGACACCAGGAGGGAGCAGCATTTGGTTGTTCTTTGCTGGGGCTGGTCTCCCCAAACTCCCCAACCAGAAAGGACAAGAAGATCCACCCTGGATTGCAAGTCTGGACCTCCGTCTCTGCTTGTAGGAGTCCCTGACTACCAAAGCTCTGAATACTTAGGGAGCAAAGGGAAGATTGCAATTCTACTTTCTTCTCACACCTCTATGTTATATGGAGAAAGATGGGGCATAACTACAAATGCAGCAGACATTGCTCTCAGAGAAGCACTCCAGCCTCACGCAGCAAGTACATGTCTCCCGCAGCTTTTGCCCATAACCCAGCCTTACGCTTGCTCAAGGTTAATAATTATTCTCACCTCCCATCGAAGAGGCAACATCGTCTTCAGTTCAATACTAAAGAAAATCAATGCATGTGGAAACCTGGTCCACCGAGGGCAGCACTGCTTTGCTGCCTCTGCATCCCCCTGTGCTGACATTTGTATCAATACAATAAAAGGGGAACTCCTCCTCAATGGCTTTTGGGACCTCATAGCACCACAAACACTCATTGCTCCTGCCTGAGAGCAAGCTGAGCTGGTAGAGACAGGAATCGCCCCTGCCTCTGTCTTAACTGCAAAACAGTTTCACACCTTCAGCCCAGCCTGTTTCCTCCCTTTGTGGTATCCCATTCTTACCTGAAACACAGATAAAAACAGTTAACCCCCCAAACCTATCCCCAAACACAGTTATTTGGGCTTCTTGATCCACTGTCCCCTGGGATTCCAGCAGAACCTCTCAGCAGCTTTCACAGAGCTCCCACCACTGCTCTCCATCACATCCATGATCTGAGGTGCACCCCAAGCTGGGCTGCAGGAGGGCACAGCTCAGGCAGAGCTCCCCAGTTCCCTGGCAGCCCCAGCACACAGTGGAGAGCCTGTGCACAGACAGGGTGCATTCACACCCTCCTCCCCCGCCACCCCCAACCCAGCCATGCCATGCTAACAGCAGATCCTCCCAAGCTGTTGATGGGATGAGCCCTTTTTGACTGTCTGCCCTCTATTTAAAGATTTCTTTGAGGATTCAAGCACTACTGAGCTGCATTTAGGGAAAGGAGGTGGTTCAAAAGCTGGAAGGGTTTCCAGGTGGTAGAGTAGCGTAACAGAGCATGTGTATACCCTAGACAAAGAAATTAAATGTGTATGAAATATTGCAAAGCTGTGCTAATGCAATCCTTGCATGATTTCACACCCTATTAACTCACTCTGCACAGGACCAAAACGATAGATCATTTCTGAGACTATTTAAGACTCCGCACATATTTTAAAGTCTAATTAAAATTGAGATGTGCCAGTAACACCTTGCATGGCATGAAAGGGAATTTTCACATCCTTTGTCTTTAGCTTTATACTACTTCAAGAGACCTAACAGCCCTCTCCAAAAATCTTACTTGCTGCTAAATGAAGTTTGCAATAATTTAACCCTGGAAAGATCAGAACACCATAGGCAGACTGACGGGATGCATGCACAATACAAACCACTTGGAGCGGGGCAATATTTCAGCACCAATACCGTAGTGACAGCAAAGTTGCAGGTGGGTCCTGCCCCGCACAGCTGCACAGCTTTCAGTGCTGTTGCTGCATGTTAATGGGGCCATCCTGGTGACCTATCTTACTCAGCCCAGCACTGGTGGCACCCCAGGGAGAGCTGGCACATTTCATGGGGGGTTGCACTAGCACTAACAGCCCACTCCCAGCAGACACAGCTTCTCCTACAAGCAGGTGAGCTCAGCTTCCAGGTTGGCCCATGTGGCTTTTTTTCTCCCCCACAATTGTGGTGAATTTATCTGAGCAACCCTGGATTTTCACACCCTTACTCTGCCCATAGGTCACACTGCTGAGTGTGGAAATGACAACATTGAAGGAGGAACGGGACCGGCTGCGAGGTGCTGCTGAAGACAAGGAGACAAGTGAACGGCTCCTGCAGGCCATCAGGGACCGAGATGAGGCCATTGCCAAGTAAGTGGTATGAACAGCCAAAGCCAGGCTGGGTTAACAGTTATAGAGTGCCTTAGCAGGAAATGCCTCCAGGGTGGCTTTCTCCTACTCTCCATAAATTTCAGTAGCTGCTAAAAAGCTATGAAGTGAGTCTTGGTTTTGCTGGCATTGGGAAATGCTGCCAGGAGCTGGGGAGCAAGGCAGGAGATGCTGATTTCCAGAGCTACCCCATGGCAAGACTGGGGGCATTTAAGAGAATGCTGTGAACAATGTTTTTGCCATCTCTAGTGCTGGTATGAGTCGCAGCAAGGAGGGGAACCAAATGGAAACACTAGGTCTGTCCTGTTTGTCATATTTTTTCTTTTGCTCTTCCAGACACACAACCCTGCTTTCCTGCCTATCCCCATTACGGCCCTGCTTGGGCGTCTTCCCTCAACCATTTGTCTGGTCACTCACTCTCCTTTCCCATTCCAGGGTCTTTTTTGTATCTCCTCCACTCCTGTAATTATTTATTCTTTCAGGATTCTCCCACTGTTGTGACTTTATTTTCCCCATCCTCCTTGAAGTCCTGTGCAGTTTTGCTACCCTGTACCCCACACCGCCCCTGCCCAGCTCTGTGCTTGGGCTTGCCACACTGCCCAAACAGTCTCTCCCTCGAGGAGAGAGGCAGAAACTTTCACCTCCCTGTTGAGGATACATTTGATAATCTCTCCAATAAGCAGATGGGCCGGAACACCACCAGTCCACCTCCTTACGGAAATGCCTAACACTCATGCCCTCGGCGAGAGGAGGAGCACGAGAACATTGCACCTCTGAGGCTGTGGGGCATCAATCAGCATGAACAATCCCTTCATCTTTTTTTAAGTGACCTGATCATCCATGCTGTTCTTGCCCATATAGCTGGCTACCAAATTCCCATCGTTGTCCTCTGTAACACCTCCATCTGTTGGCAAAAATCAGGAGCATCCTGGCTGCACTGCCGGGTGCAGAGAGGTGGTTCTGACATTTCCAGTGCGCGTGGGTTGCTGGTTCTGCTGTGGCTATGGTTCTGCTGTGGCTATGGCAACACACTGCCGCTGCAATAAATCCCCCAGTAATATCCAAGCAGCAACGGGGAGCTTCACACAAAAGGCTATTTAAGGTGCTCAAACCCGCAGCCGGGAGTGGAAGGGTACAGCTTCTCCATGATGGTTAATGACCCCGCTGGGACAAAGCACTAATATTTATGGCTGACAGTCCTACAGTGGCAGGAACCCAGAGAAAGGGGGATGTGACAAGTGTGCACGGGTGAGTGGCGGGTGATTAATGAGCAGAAAGTGGCTGCAAGTGAAAGCAGACAAGAGTGTCTTGTTGCTAGAAATGAAAGCATCCCTCCACAGACTGAGCGGGCTGCTCCCAGGCAAAGAGCTGTCTGGGAGGCTCACGATATGCTTCCCACATCGCATCTCAAGGGTTACGTCATTTTTGTTGAAGCCCTCCCTCAAAAAAGCCCTAACTCTGAACAGAAAAAAAAATCACTGCCTGAGGCAGACATCTGGCATGGAAAATTTTTAGCTTGAAGCTGAAGTTTGGCAACACAGGAAGCAATAGGAAAATAGGATCCTATAATAGGAGGTGTTAAGCAACCACTACCTGGAATATAAACACAGATTCCCAAATCGCTCTTCTGCAGGAGAGCACAACGGAGCTATTAGAAGGCAATGAATTAGCTACAGTTAATAAGATGCAATTATTTCTCCTGAAAATGTTTGCAAGGAGAGATGGTTCCCAGCAAGTCAAGTTACAGTTTCCCATCACACAGCAGTTAATTGAAAACTTAAGGTTTGTGCTCACCTGTGTGCTCCCAGCATGGTGAGCAGCATTTCCCAGCTTTGGCAGATTAGGAAATTGCTCCTTCCTAGAGGATAATTCCTTTCCACTAGCCAGTAACAGCTGGAAAATCTCAGCCACTGAACCCTCAGGGCCTTTTGGGCAACTATGGCCATAGCATCACATGCCCAGTGGCCACCAAATGCCTGGAAAGAAACACAGCAGCAGTGTTCCCAGGGCCAGCACAACCCCATTGAAACTGGGAGCTTTCCTTAAAGCATAACATTTAATTCAAAGTATGTTAACAGTTTGTCATTCTCAAAAAGCATGTGCTGTGATAAACTTTCTTCATTTCTTCCTTCCTTCAGTCCAAGTCCCAGCTGAAAGCAAAATTGTACTCTTTGTTTTTTTCTTTTGTTTTATATTGCAATTTATTGATCAAGTGATCAGACATAGATCATTTGTTTTTTAGCACATACCATTTCCTTTCCCATGCATTAGTAAACAGAAGAAAAGGAAAAAACATTTATATGTAAATTCTACCTCATTTTAGATCTCCATTTTTAATGGCAGATGCTGTGCGTTAGCTAGGCACACTATATTATCTTACACAGCAGTGTATCTGAATATCTTTTTGTATTCTTCATAGTGTTCTTACCAGAAATCTGCCATTTTTATAGTAATGATGTCCATAGTTCTGTCTCGTTCTTCAGATGAGTAGATTGTCCAGAAAACAAAAGAAATTTGTTTGCTTAGGATTTGGGGACTTCCCAATGAAAGAAATTGTTGACTTCTCCTCAAGGATGTGTTTACCACTTCCTTTAAAAAAAAAAAAAAAAAAAAAAAAAAGAAAAAGTAACATGCCCCAGTTTCTCCCTTTTCCCCCAGGAAGAACGCAGTGGAGGTGGAGCTGGCCAAGTGCAAGATTGACATGATGTCCCTCAACAGCCAGCTGCTGGATGCCATCCAGCAGAAGGTGAACCTCTCGCAGCAGCTGGAGGCCTGGCAGGTGAGCAGCTCCCAGTCACTGCAGGGCAGGGTGGCACGCAGCCCAGGAGGCACCTTTGGGGGACTTTTCCCCCTTCCCTGTAGGTTTGCTGTGTTACCAGCCTGAGCATCCATAGATAAGAGTGTTTGCCTTTGCCTCTGCAGGAGCCAGTGATGCAGTGGTGCTCAGGGGGCTGAAACATAACTCTCCCCTGCTCAAAGCTTTTCAGCTGTGAGCTGTTAATTAATTATACAGGAATATCCATTTAAAATGGAGAAACAAACCGTATCTCATGGTTGCATGCAGCACAACTGACATACGCTTTACAGAGTAACTTGCTGTGGCCTGGGGAGGGAAGGTGTCTGTGGAGGAGGTGTCCCTGGGCAGGCACAACCTTGGAGATGTGTGGGCACCGCACGTCCTTGCATTTCCATAACAGAGCAGAAAGGTGGGAGGCAGAGAGCTTGTGGCAATTGTTTTGTGGTATAGCTGCACTGTTTTCATCAACTCAGAAGATCCAGCGAGACGGAGAAGCTAAAATCCCAGCTCTCCACCAAGGTAAAAAAACCCAAACCTGCACCAGTTCAGCAGCTGCCCTGGAGAAACTCTACTTGGGGACACAGGGGAAGCCCATGTAAAGGCAGAGAGCCCTCGAGAGCAAAGCTGTCTCCTCTCGGAAGCTAGCACCAAGGGAGGGCTGCTTTAATAGAAAACAGGAAAATACAAGAAAAAAGGTCCAGGCCAGTTATAGTAATTTGTTGCAGACCATGCAAGACCCCAACTCTACTAACAACCAGCCTGACCGGTAGAAACCTGTCCCGTACAACCTCGCTCCTGTTTCAACTCCACTGTGTTTTCGTTTCTCTTTTCTTTTTTTCTCTTTTATTTTTTTTTCTTTTCTTTTTTTTTCTTTTCTTTTCTTTCTCCTGCTTACAGTTTGCTTCCTCAGGGCTTTTTACTATCTGGCTCCTTTGGTTTCTGATCTAGTGGCCTTTCTCAGTTCCTGTACCAACAGCTTTAGTCGTACACCCCTCCTGCCTTTGAGGTGAGCTCCCTGCACCCTTGCCATGCACCCTCCATCCCCTTGCCTGCTCCATTTGCTGCCACCATCACCCGCATCTGTGTCCGTCCTCACTGTCATCTGGCAAGAAGGGCTAGTGGGGGGTCTCCATCACCCACCCATATTCTGTATACACACACACCATCCCAGCGCCAGGCCAGGGCACAAGAGGCAGCATCCTACACCCTGTGGTGAGGTTTTACCCCCAGGTCACCACAAAGAAAGCCAGGCTGAGGCACACAACATTAATCTTCAGTATTCAGCATATCTATATGTGGAAAACTTGAAATACAGACTGGGATTTTACTTCTCAGCCTTGTTACCTAGTAAGTGACATTCAGTGCTCTGCATAGGAACTGCCTATATCCAAGTTTTCGTTCAGTTTGGGTGGGTGGTATAAATTGAGACCTACTTACTAGTACACTCAGTATTTAGTGCTGGAGTATCCCCAGCTTAGGGTTTTAATAACAGGTGTTTGCTTTCTCACTTTACACTCTGTTGTCCACTTGCAGCAATACAGCAACCCCAACCCTGCTCCTATCAGCTCTGTGAGATGAGGATCAGGCTCACTAACACTACAGAAAGTTGACTCCAACATGAAAGTCCTAAAGTGTTATTACACGGCAGCAAAATAGTTTCCAAGCACCTAATGTCCTCAGAACAGAAGCTCAACCACAGAGGCACAAAACAAGTCAGGCAATTTATGTATTTTGGGGACTCCTTTGCAAAGCTGAATGTTTCTGATAAAAGGGGATGAGATTCTGTGCTTTAGCTGGGCATAAATGGAGGCTTTAATCTAATAAGGTTTTGCTCTTGCACACTTCTAGTCTGCACTTTACCAAGGGCCATCAACAAGATTACAGTTTTCTGTAAGCACATAATCATACAGTCTATAAAATATGCCACAAGCAAAATCCTGCACATCTGAGCCTAGCACAGGAGCAGATGTGCACTTCCCCTCCATGTCTTAGCTGACCCCCAGTGATATTCATCATTATCTGACTGGGGGCAGGAGGAGTGTTACTGGGAGTAGGAAAGGAATACGGAAGTAAAGAGGCTGCTTCTCTGAAATGAGAGCTCAGTGGCTTCCGTGCAATGACAGTGGCACCGTTAGGTTAGGAGATGCTGCAGCAGTGCCAGCAGAGCGCTGCAGCCTGCACGGCCATAGCCACCAGCCTCCAAGGTCGCCTTGGGCAGCTCCAACCTTCATCTCATGCAAGGGAGCCCAGCTCCAGCTCACAAAGAGAATACATGCTATTTGCACCTCCTTCAGCCTCATCTCTTCTGCAAAGAGCAGAAACTCCTACCTAGAATGCCCAGAGCACACCAGTACCATGTTATCCAGCTTTATGGGACTGCTTTTTTGGGCAGGACTCATACCGCTGGTGTTTGTCCTCCCTCCACATCCCCGGACACTCCTGTGCCCCTGCCCAGTGCCAAGGCAGGGACCACAGCTCTGCCCCAGCCTTCTCTGTACACCTACCCCAAATCTCCACAGCCAAGTGCTGTGTTCTCTGATTCCCGCATCAGACAGTGACCCAAACACAGTGCAGTCTCAATAGCTCAATAGTGCATACTGTATTTTTATGTGTGTATATATATAATATTTTTACATATATATATATATCTCAAAATCATATTCATCTGTTGTTATGTGGTTAACCAAGGACACAGATCTGCCATGCTGGAGCCTGGGTGCCTACCTCATTTACTAGAAGAGGTGCCTTCAAAATCCAAGTGCTACACATTTTCACATGGCAGCTTCACCTCTGGAAATCTGTTTCACCTTAATGCTGATGTTTACCTTAACCTCTTCAACTCTCCCTCTGCCTTTTCCTTTTCCAGCCCTGCTCTAAAAAGATCCAAAGCTTCCCCAGTCCATGTAGCTCTGCACCCTCTTGCTCCCCCAAGGAATGTCCCCATACTAAATTCAGGTCCAGGCCATGGCTATCAATCCTTTTTCCTGCAAAAAATGCTGCAACAAAAGATTAGCCTTCATTCAAGTTTCCAGTCCAGGCTGGCTGGTTTTATTCCACATCGAGCTACAGAGCAGCTGGGGCACCCACTGGGCAATGGCAGCACCTTCCCTTCCATCTCAGTGCTCCCCGAGTTCCAAACAAACAGCACTTCCACCCCTACAGCCCATCCAAATATATATATATATATATACATATATAAAAACATACCTTTGTTCTCACCAGATAGTGCCCTAAGCCCTAATCAGGGAGTAAATCTCTGGAGAACTGTTGATTTCTCCTGTGCGGCTACTTTGTGTACACACGTTTTCACTGAGATAAAGTTTAATATGCAATTATAGCAGAAATAATGGATCTGAAGGTTTAAAATTTGTATAATTGATAGCCAGGTTTTCAAGGAACACGTTAGCATATCATTAGCGGCAACAGAACTGACATTATTTTGGGTAGAGCAATTTCACTGTGCTGCAAACGTGGATGAAACCAAAGGATGTTTCTGGTGCCTCTGGAAAACCACAGTGCAGTTGTTCATGCCAAGCTGGCGGTCAGAGAGTCCGCACTGCTCTGTTGGCTCTAGGGGAAGGAGCAGGTCTAAGGGATGAGGGCAGTCAGTTCTCTTTAGTAAGCCTGATGCAAAACCCACATGGGGTCTGGTGGGCCCACACCTGGCCCCAGCCCCTCGGCTCCCAGCGGCACCTTCCCCAAAGAAGCCCCACTAACAGTGGCTGTGCAGACAGCTCTGTCATGCCTACCTGCCTGCTCCACACGGCAAGCACACAGATCTGCTCAGGACAGACAGCCTTACTTTTCCTGGCATTTCCTTTCAGCCGCATTTGTTCTTTCTTATTTATTTCTCCCCCTAAAGGGGACATCTGCAAGCTGCAGACAGCAGGAAAACATAGTTTAGGGGTGTCACAGAGTCCCAAGCAGGCACAATGCTCCTCTGCGAGACCACCTGAGCAATTCATCCCTCAGAATTGTGTTATTTACCTTCCTTGTTCACTAAAAAGCCTCAGGGCAGCAAGCAAGGCTGAGCCTACCGCCAGGTGGGGAGCTAGGCCTGTCCCCACTCTTGTCATCATCCCTCCTCCATCTCATCACAGCACGTTTCGCACCCATTCCAGTCGAGTCCCTGCATGAGCTCTCTTTGAGCATCAGCTGCCACTGACAACCTCTCTTCTCCCTTTGCCGTAGGATGACATGCACAGGGTCATTGACCAGCAGCTGATGGACAAACACCCGAAGGAATGGAGCCAGCTTGCTTATTCCTTCTCCAGTGGCTCCGGCGCCAAACGGAGTGCCAGACCCTCCCCCGTGTTCAGGCCGGAGCAGCAGGGGGACGAGCCCGTTGGGGCAGAAGGGAACCGTCTCTTTTCCTTTTTCAAGAAAAATTAATTTGAAAAAGAGAAACCTCTCCAACAATTCCTGCTTCAAGATGGGGAGAGGGGCAGCTGCCCAGCTTGCTGATGGACCCAATTAAGTAAAAAGAAGGGGGCAAAGGAGTTAACCCTTGAGACTCTGCACTATTTACACCGCACCTGGTCTGAACCAAATGTTTACATGAATTGGAGATTTGCAAATTAGCAATGTGATACTAATAGAAAGAAACTTTTCCTATTCTATAAATGAAGTGATAAACTTCAGGGTATATTTTAGGCGCTTTGACACAGCCTAGTTTCTGCTGTGAAGAATAATCTGATTGTCTTAAAAGCATTCTCATGCTGGAGAAGGACATAAGCAGCCCCAAGACAAAGCAGCACAGGGGATTGAGAACTGCCATCACAGTGAGCACAGGGGGAAGAAGAAAGCTGAATGGAAGAGAAGAAAGGGGAGTCACTTACACCTCCCTCCAGTTCTGGCAGCAGCTGTGATATCCTTCATCCATCTCACTGAGACTGGAGTCGCTCTGGCCCCAGCACTGCCATGTTTTGACAAGTGTCGCTTTCTCTGTGGTGGAAGTTGAGCCCTCACTGCACATCCTGCCTGGACGCCATGTCCCCTGCAGCTCTGCGTAGCTGCTTGCCTCTTGCTGGGAATCCAGGCTCCTCACAGATCAGAGCAGTTGTAAGATTGCTGATGTTGCTGTCTTCTCTAGCTCCCTCCTGTTACAGTGGTAAGAGTTGTAGAGTCTGTAGTTACACAGAATGTTAAGGATTTCTCCCCAAGAGACTGACCATCTACAAGGGATTACAAACTGGATGAAAGTTGTGGATGTTCAGTCCTGGGGCACCTACTTACCCTCCAATGGCCAAAGGTAGTTGTGGAGCTTCAGCAAGTCACACACCTTTCCACAAAGGCATGTACACCTCCCAAACAGAGTAAGAAACTTGTCATTTTAACTGGACAGGCCCGCAAGAAGCCTAACTCATAATTCACTGAAAGCCTACCTGTAATAATGTTTGTAGGTCTCTGACACTGGGTTGGCAGACTTGACCCTCAGAAAGCAGGCGGGCATCTACCTTCACTAAAGCCACAGGTGATTAGGGTGTCTACAAAGCTCTGGAAAGCCCGCAGCTTACTCTGCCCCATGCAGTAACATTAGCTACGGCCTGACAAAAAAGATGAGTATTTGTCCCTGCCTGCAGGTCATTTACTCCTCAGCCCTTCGGCAAGCAGGTAGCCAAATGTCCTTTCAATGGAAGGTGATCAGAGCCTGCTTTGCTGTAAGCATGACTTGTCAATGAGAAGGAACGTGGCTTATTTGTTGTATGCACACAGCGGTGCTGGAACTCCTGCAATACTTCAGTAGGGACCTTCCCTACACACTGAATGGGCACCTTACAGCTCTCCTCTTTACCACAGCCTGCCATCATAAACCAGCAAGGAACGCCAGCCTAAGTTCAGAGATGTCCTGCTGCTGCCATGCAGTTTTCATACATTCTCCTAGCTCACGATACCCACAGGCCCTCGGTTGTTTCCCTCTTGCTTTAAAGAGGCTACCACCTACACCGGCCCACAGCAGGTGGAGCCAAGTACACATTCAGCTCTGCCCTGCTCAGCAACTTAGGTGCTAAAACACCATCCTACAGGGAGCTGCTATCTCTGCTCACTATTTACAGTAACAAGCTTTCTGCTAGTTAGGTATCAAACACCTTCTTCTAAGAAGCAGGTAAGAGGTTGGTGGCTTGTGGGTTTATTATTATTCAACTTATCTATGGGATAGAACATCCATAATACCTCAGTACAGATACCCTTTCTGCCTACAAAGATTTGACATATTTCCTTGTTAGCATGAAACTACCACACTGGTATGAAATCATCTTGCACTAAGGTAGCTCCATGTTGCAAGGAGCAGAGTACTCTTTGGGACTGAAAATGATGGTAAAAAGTTAAGTAGTAAAACCCACTTACTTGAAAGCAATGGAACCTGGATTGCAGATCCTGCTCCAGGGAAGACTTGGGTAAAGCACCACTAATACAGCTTGATGCTTACAGGGAAAGGAATCGGGAGTCCCGCAGGCAGGGAAGGAAAATGAATCTTGACTTCTCCTTTCTAGGCAATGCTCGACTGTTGAGTATCTGCTTGTGTCCACTTGTGCAAGTGAGGTGAGGGGACCTAGTGCAGTGCCAAGCGTGCTCTCAGGATGGCAAGTTCTCATCCTCCTGTCTCCCCTGTGTCATGATTCTCAATAGGGCAGAGACACGAGACACACGCCCAGCATCTCCTGCTGTCAGGACTCAGTTACACCCATATGCATTAACATAAACTTTGGTAGCTGCAAAATTAGGTGTGGGTTCATGAATGCCAGCAACGCCTGTGAACAGTTGTCTTACACACTATCTGAAAACGATGCTCTGCTTCTTGTGGGCGAGCCATGTGAACATCTTGGTCCTCATGGACTTTTTTTCTGCTGTCAGTTGTCATTCCCAGGCCCCAACAGCTCTCTTCAAACCACATGCCCAGCAGCTGTGTGGGACTCTAACCCCCTGAGGATGTATGTATGTATGTATGTATGCAATCCTAAGGCAAGGACCTTAAGCTATCCAATGAAGATGCAGTAATGAGATGAAGAAAGGTGCCTTCTGCTATGCGTTTGCTGAGAGGAAAGTGACTCATCCAGTTGCAGGGGTAGGCAATTGAAATGCACAGCGTATCTCTTCATTTAATGAGGAACCTACCTTAAGCCCATTGCAGTTTTTTTTATTTAGTAAGTGATGTAAGAGATTGCAAGAGGAAAGTCAGCATGTTGTAAGGTGCCAGTTGGGTATGCTTTCTTAAAACTAGCCCCTTAATCCTAAAGATGTAGTTGCACTACTAAACCCAGAAATACAAGAGAATTGGGTTTAATGAACTGGACGACACACCAAAGGAGACCTCTTTCTGCTGAGCTGCTACTTAACAAGAACAGAAACTGCCTTAACATAGCAGCTAGGTTTTGTTTTCTGTCTTGAAAAACCTTATCAATGCAGTCCTTCATGTCGTCATTTGTCATGTTGTGTTTTAAACAAGGTCCTGACTACTTCACCTTGAGCTGTCATTAAAACATTCATCTCCATCCTGCCACAGCCAGGAGCCTGGAACCATCCTTGCAGTGCTGGGTTAGAAGACACTCCATTTGTGATACTTGATACTTCTAGGTCTAGGACACACGTGGCGCAAAGGAAAACATCAGCCCCAGTGAACGAGATGGAGGAAGCACATTGATCCAGCAGGTACACAGGATCCCCGAGTAGATTTAAGGAGTGGGATCAGCAGCTCTGAATACAACACTCAGCCTTGCTTTTGAGATACTGGTAAATAAAACAGTAGTGCTGCACAGCCACTGTTCAAATATTGCACAGAGAAGAGATGCCTGCTGAGATTAAGGTTACAAAGAACTTTCCCACAGTTAGGCAACAGGTGACTGACTGGGCAAACGTTTCTTATGCTAGCCTAAGGGAGAAGGGCTCAATCTCCTGCAAGGGAAGCAACTGTAAACAAGAAACAAGTAAGTGTAAACGAAAGGTCAATCACTAGCACTTTATCTTAATACAAATTTAGATCAGCAATTTGCCATTGAGATGAACGATAGATCGATTAATGACAACAGACAAATTTTGCACAGAGAAGCAAGGAGCGAGGTTATAGGCAGTGCTGCATGCACAACGACTTGATAGGTGCGTGCACTTGTCCTACTTAGAATGGTAAATTCCAGATACGCCTCTATATCAGGCAAACTCTCTACTCCCCACTTGGCTATATAAAGCAAGATCATTTTAACCAAAAAGCCAAGAAAGGAAGCGTCTGGGTGCTGCAGCAATGATTTCCTTAGTTTGAAGAGGGGAAAAGCACACAGCAGGGACAAGCAGAAAGAATGTATCTATAGATATGTACATATGCCACAGTGCTGTAATTTTTGTATGTAGCAGTAATGTAAATAAATGTATGGTTTTTATAAGATACATATTATAAAAATCTATAAAGGCATATTTTTAGTAAAAACAATGCTCTACTTCTTTTGTAAATAGTTCTCTTCAGAATAAAACAGATCATTTATACAATACAGTCTCAGGTGTCAAGTCACTGCTTATCTTGCCTAGCTGCAAAACAAGTTCACTGTCATCTTTAACACCCAACATCACCTTTGGGACTTTATTACCCCCAGAAATTCAGCTACATAAAGCACTTGCACATGTCCAGAAGAGAACGGTCCTGGAGAAAGAACATTTGAAGCATTTGTTATCTCCTGCTGCACAGGAAAATAGAAAGGCGAGCTTGTAAATCATCTCCACCTTCCAGCCATTTCTATCATTTACCGGCTTTTATACAGAGGGATATTCAATCTTTAACAAGATTAGACACAAAACACAGATGGACAACGAAATATCTCCAGCTTGTGCCAGCTGCAGTTCAGAGCATCTACACATCCTCAGGATTCCCCTCTACAGTAACAGCAGAACAGCGCAGACAGACGACAAGGCACCTTCCCCCAGCCAGTTTTCACCACGCTCCTGCAGAAGCGAGGACCTGCCTTCCATAACCTGCTTACGCATCAAGGGCAGGCAGGGGTAAGTGAATGCTAAGGGCAACAAGAACAGCGATGGCTGCATAGTTCCTATACAGAAACACATACATTAATTTCCTGGGAAAGCAAGGAGAGACTCCAGATGGCTTTTAATCAACTCAGGGTCTGACCCCTGCTGCCCTGGAGGAGAAGCTTTCAAAGCTCACTCACCACTTTTTGTTGAACAGAAGAGACAAAAGTTTATAGCAAAATCATGAGCATCTCACTTTCACACAGGAACAAGGTTACCAGTTACAGCTTACTCACTCATTCACATTTAAAACTAGAACAATAACTAAACATTTGAAAGCACTGATTATGGTTTTGCCAATACCCCCTCTCAGGAAAAAAAAAAACAACCAACATCTACATATAGCAGAAGAGTTCACCCCTGGCTTGCCACCCTCCACCTCCAAATGCTGGACAGCAGAGGAAACAGAGCCTTGAAAAAGATTTGGCAGCTTGTAACCTTTATTTTTAGTTTTTTAAAATTATTTAAAAAGCATAATTAGAAACTTTCATTACAGAAATAATCCTAGCAAACCAGTTAGACATTCCATTGCTCAACATTTAGGAAACTTCACATCAGCACCACTAGAGACACAGTCCCCACCCCTTCCAATTGAATAGTCAGTGGCAAAAGCAGAGAGGTAACTGCTCCTCTACAGCCAGCTCTAAGAAAAAATAACCAAAAAAATCCCGCTTTAAGCCAGGAAGCTGGACACCTGGATTGGCAGAGTTCAAACCGTGGCCACAAAGACCTGGACTCAAAGAGGATCAATCTTTCCATAGAAGAGAACACTCCAGGCTTGGGTGCACCATTTCCTCATTTTATTGCATCATTTCCAGTAAATTCAGACATTTTCTTTACTTCTGCCTCTATGAAGTTACTCCCTCCTAGATCTGCACACACGCTACCATAAGGGTCCCAAACCGACGCAGCTGGGCCCTCAAATCTGAAAGTGGTAGCCATCACAGGACAGCTTCATTTCAACAGGAAGGCTTTGAGGGCTGACCCAGTTCCTTCCTTGGGCACGCACCACATTCGACATCAGAAAGCAGACAGGATGGACCAGTGTAACGTAAGCCGCCACTTTCCATAGCTGCTCAAGTCTTACAATTATCAGAGCTCACACTAGCAATATCATCCCAGCTCATTCTTATTCTTGGGTTACCAATGAAAGATATGTGAAGAAAAGAGATGGGTGAAGGCAGCTGGATACATACTCCCAGCACCTGAACCGATTAAAAAATAATGTGTTACACATTCATTGTTTGCATTTTTTAGAAAGTCTTTAAAGTGATTGATTGTGATGTGATTGTATGATTAGGGGTCTTACCACAACCCATAAAATCTAAAAAAATGCAGGCAAAGTAAGTGACTAAAACTTAGCCTCTCCTGGGGGAGGGGAAAGGAAGGGAGAGAAGTGGGCTGAAAAGCTCATGGACATTGGTGAATCATCCTACCAAACTAAGGCCAGCAATGCCACAGGGCCACTGACTGACAAACATCCACCTTCAGGGTCTTAAAGGAAGTCATACCCTCCGTGCCTTTTAGTCGTTTGAAGGAAAAATTCTTTTTTTTCTTATTATTCAGGCAATTATTCAGGTGCTGAGCATGTACTTTCAGCCCATTCGATATTTTAGTTACACGCACATACACTCTCCACCTTTAGCTACATCTATCCAGGCTGATGAACCAAGCCCTTGTTTTCCCAGAAAGGCCAACAAGGGCCAGGAAATTGTTGCTGAGCACGGTGAGACCAGTTTGTTTCCAGGTGTGATCCTCCACCACTACATAACCCAAGCAAGCAAGCTTTCCATTTCTTTAACATTCAACAGCAGTCCTCCTTCCTAACGGAAGAATCCTGGGAATGATCCTGCAGCAGCTTTCATGTTCAGACATCAATCCAGAACAGCTGGATTTATTTTTATGCCTTTTCTCTCTCAAAACCAAAAGCTTTGCCACCAAAATTCACATTCGAGTTCAGATCGCCTATTTGTGGACAGGGCAACGAGGAGAAGTGTGGGGGTTTTGGCAGAATCACATGGTTTTTGTTGTTCTCAAAAGAAACGGACCCTCACTTAGGACCCTGGCAGAACCAGAAGCAGAGGCCAAAGGAGTTAAAACTTTGCTTTTTTTTTAAAAAAAAAGTTTTATCCACATAAATCCCACTTCTGCAGGTTGGTTTGTTTTTCGGTATCTTGATACAAACTGAAGGAGAGCACAGGTACAGCTGGGCTGCAGCACAAGGTGGTGAAACCCAAGGACCCAGCCACAAATCTGGATCACGGCAAACTGAAATTCAAGGCCCCAGCAGCAGCACCAGCTGCCAGCCCAGGGGCTGGTGAAGTGAAACCCCAGGCTCCAGCAGCAACACCTGCAATCCTGGTACCTAGAAAAACAAAGCCTGAGCCCCAGTAAAAGCTTGGAGCTGCGGGTGAAGCCATAGGCCCCAGGGGCGCCAGTTGCCAGCCTGGAGCCCAACAGAAATGAAGCCGGAAGCCCCAGGAAGCAGTTGCTGCCAGCCTGGGGCCAATTTGATTTAAGAACTTTGTACTATTTCTTTAAAAAGATGAACTCTGCAGTCCATGATTGGTTGACATTAAGAAGGCATAAGCCAAAGCAACAACAGGGAGGCGAGGCTGGTTAAAGCAATATACATTATATACAAACTCTTGGGTTAATTAGTCCACTTGGTAGGCAACGTCCTTCTTGTCTACAAGGCGCACTGGAATGAGCAGGGGAGGAGAAGGGGGCAAGATTCCATCCGATACCTTCTTGGCACTGAAGTGGTAAGGTGCCAGCGCCTCTTGATAGAAAACATGGAGAAAAAAATAATCTTTAAATAACGGCACAAAACTGAGAAAGTCCTCCCAAAGCCTGCCCCAGTGGAATTGCCAGAGTCTAGCTGGAGGGGCTGATCTGCCTGAGAGCAGAGTCACTGCAGCAGGGAAAGGGCATTAGCAGCACCGCTTCTTCCTTTTACTGTTCTTCGTTAGCTTCACCACATCGTTCTGTTGCTGCTGTTGCTGCTTTGCTAAGTTTTCTTTCTTTGCTCGCAGGACTAGCTCTGTAATGCAATTAAACATCTGCAAGAGAAACAAGCAAGTTCAGACCACCCATGAACTCAGGCTAGCTTTTGTGGGATGCTGTTCTTCTGGAGCAACGCCACTTTTCTAGGTATTTCAACAATGGTTCAGAGATCTTCCCCAACCCACTACAGGCCAAGTGGAAATCCAGTACCTTCCCAACCCACTCCCACCTCCTTCCTCTTTCCCAAACCTGTAAATAAAACCAGGTCAGTCTGGCAACTGAAGCCGGGAGTGAAGACTGGGCAGTCCCACCTCCTAGAAGCAATTTAGTGAGTCTTTCCTGAGACCATGCCCAGTATGTACGCACTGTAAAGCAAGTGAAAATGCAACATGAGCTCCTTCATTTCGCTTCGCCAACTCTTCCACACACAGTTGAATGTCTCCTTTTGACATTTTATCTACTTACTTGCAACTTGTACAAAGCATTTTATCTTTCTTCCTCAATGGGAAGAATGTAATTGATATTTTTTCCCAGACCATTATCCCCAAATAGTTTAGCTATACTCTTCTGTGTATTACATTACCTCTTCCACATTAATATTTTCTTTGGCGCTGGTCTCAAACAACTGGATCTCCATCTGCCCAGCAAATTTATAGGCATCTTCTGTTTCTACCACTTTTCGCTCTGGGTCATCATTCTTATTCCCCACTGAAAAAGGAAAGAAAGAAAAAAAAGTCATTTTGGTACTTTAGCAGCTCAGCCTACTAAATAAATAAAATGTTGCAACTATTCCGTTACAAACTTACCTAGTATCCGGCAGACATCATCACAATTTTGATTAATTTCATGCAACCACCTTTTTACATTCACAAAAGATTCTGCGCTAGTTACATCATAGACAACAATGACCCCGTGTGTTCCTCTGTAATACCTATGGAGCAGGAAAAGACAAAAAATGTTAACTCCAGCCATGTATCACCTTCTCAGCTCTTTCTCTTTCACTTAACTTTTACAAGATTCATAACAAATCCTCAAGTTACGGTAATCAAGTGCCCCCATTTTTGTTCCACTGGGAGTCATTTAATTCTTTTACAGCAGCTAGATCACATGCTACTCTAAACCTACAGTCCCCTGCTCATTTAGTCTATACAAGTAGGTTTCAAAGTCCAAATACTACTGTTCTCTTCCTTGTTCAGGTTGTCAGGACCTTCAAAGATTAATATTGTCTTTCAGCTACGTAAGCAAAAGGTAGTGGTGCCCCCAGTATGTCCTCAAAACCGGCCGTGATGTTAACCTTCGTGTTGTACAAGCCACACTCAGTTTTTGCAGTATTTTTGTTATCTTTGAAAGATCACTTACAGACTAAAATTTCAGCAATCTTCTGATATACTCAACCCTCAGTCACAGTTCTCTTGAGCTCTCAAAAATTTGTCTTGTTGAGCGACTGTGTTCTGATCACACCTTCCTACTCAACAGATCGACTCCGTATGTGCATTCAATGCGCTCTGCTACCTTTAGCCATTAAAAATAAACTTTCTTTCAGTTTATTCCCATTAGTCTTGGGCAACCACCACCTTTACAAGATGATAAGCAATTCTGATATGCAAGAAAAGTATCTCAATTCAAGTTCCGACATTATCACCTGCATAAACCCACTAAGAGCAGACAGTATGTGCACCATGCCAATGCTATATAAAAAAAAGCAAGCTCCACCTTCTCGTTTTTCAGCCACATTCACAGGACTACCAGGTATTTTTCCTACTGCAAATTAGGCAGCTTTGACAAAAAAAAAAATAATTAAAACAGTTGACAGCAAGGTCTTCATCAGCACCTAGTTTTTATATTTTGTGTAGATTTGCTCTTTCCCTTTCATTTCCTCTTCTTTCTTATGATCAGCCTCATCATCCCTTCTAGAACAGAAGCCACCTACCTTTATAAATCACCAAGACAGACTTCCACAGATAGGCATATATCACATACAGAGTGCACACATCTCCCCCCCTCGACCCTTTTCCTCTCATGATCACTTTGTAGTGACATGGGTATAATACTGTCACTGGGTATAATACTCCTCTATGACAAGATACATACTCTACAGAAGTAGGAGAACCCATTCTTATTGCTCATCTGGGCACTTTCAGAAGACAGTCAAATACTTCTTCCACACTGCGTTTCACCAGTAATTTATGCTTTACATTCACTTTCCTTGGCAAGGACTAACTCGGGCAAGAATTACTTATTCCCACCCCTTAAGAGATCCTGCACTTTCAAATATTCTAGTCCTTTCGTAATCAGTTCCATTAATAGCCTTCAAACTTGCTACAGACTGCATTTGTGCTTTGCTTTGTTACGAGCTCAACTTTATTTCATAACTTAGATCACTTAGAGGAAAAAATATTCCATGGCCTGAAACCACACATTTAAAAAATAATCCATCCATCCTCTCCTGACATTAACACGTACTGCACATTGTTTTGGATGAATGCTGTTTGTGTGATAGCATCAGAAAGGGAAAGATCTCCGATCCTACCAATACAGGAGATTTCTCTACATCTGAACAATAAACTCATTATCTTCAAATTCTCCCTTATCACCTAACAGTCTTTTAATCCAGCAACCCTTGGGCTGACCTACCACTTCCTCCCTAACACTGAGCATTACATTTGCAAAGACAACGCTCAGTTTTCAGAGAAACGCAGTGGTTCAGCTACACCTACACAAGCTGCTTCGTTCTGCTGTGCACACCATAAAACCATGCCTGGTATCCCAGCCATCCGAACCAGAGGACCCAACGGAGCATCCTGCTGCTCCTACCTTGCCCACGCACCTAGATTTTCTAGGCAAAGCATATCATGCCAGGGAGTAGAATAACATGCACCCTGCACGTATAGATCCCATTCCTGACATGTCATCAGCACAGCCGTTTGCTCCTAGGGATGAGGACTGGGGGCCAGAACAAGCAGCACAGACCGCTATGGCATTCAAAACTGCACCACAGGAGCTGCGACCCCCTGTCACCCCCCTGTCACAGAGCACTAATATTGCCAACCACCTCATCAGAAATATCTTCCTTTGTGCAAGACAGCAACCCCTGACTCCTGCTGAGTTCCTACCAGCAGACATTGCTTCTATTTTTAGAAGGGAAAATTGTCTGGCACGTCATTCTAGAAAGGTTGCCAACCCCTCATCTACACTAAAATGTCATTTTCTCCATTGGCTGACATTACCTTTTAGCAGCCGGAGAGATAAGACCATGACTACCTTTTATTCTCCAACTCTTAGGCCCCATAATAAACATTTTTCTCAAAAAGCTAGTCATGCTATTTTCTATCATTTGTTAAGATACAGCTTTGTGTCCTACATAACGTTTTAGGCTTAACAGAGACAGCAAAGATTGTCCAACCCCAAGTGCAGGACAGTAGCAGAAAACAAAATCTGATTTATCCTACCCCATACTTCAAATTTCAGAATGATGCAGTGCAGAATTGCTTTTATAACAAGTTGTAGGCTTTGGCAAGTAGAGAACAGATGGGGCTTTTGGCATTCAGGGAGGAGTAGGTGTAAATTTTGTGCTTTTGGCAACCAAGAGGTAGTTTAGGCTTTGACACTAGGGAAAGAATGCCTTATCTTCTTCCCATCCACATTTTAGGGAAGATGGAGACCACAGAAATGAGAGCAGAAGAGAAATGAAGCTCTTAATCTCAGCCTGCCACTCAAGGACTAAAGGACTGATGCTAGCTGTCCTCTATATGGTAGGTGTACTCTGCCATGTACCCTACAAACCTCAGAAACCAGTAACTGCTACTACTCCTAGTGATAAATACATTCGTGAAATACAGAAAAAAATAAAAAAATTAGACAACAGTTATTCATGTTTAGAGTGTCCGTGAAAGTACCCCACTGAGGTGAAAGACAACCAAACCTGCCCTGTATATGCCCTCGGATGCTTGATAGTAGCCAACCATCTTCCATATGGTTGGAAAAGTCACCTAGATCTAAAGGCTTTACATTTAGCTCTGGTGTGGAAAAGGCTTAAGAATATGAACATTTAACCTGAAACAAACACCTAAATTGCTTGTTCTACCTATAGAATTATATTTAAAGAAGCCTAAAGACATAAGCTTACTGCCTTTGAAACATTACCTACTAATACTGCAGGCTCGATACAGAAAATCTTCGGAACTGGTTAACTGAACTCACCATGTTTTCCAGCCATCTGCATTCTCCCCTCACATCCTGAAGACCACCTTTCTAAGCAGAAAGGAACATTTTGCCATTCATTGTAGTACTCCCTACTACAAAATACCAGCGAGAAAGCTCTCAGATAACCTCTAGTAAATGCTTCCCAGGATTAGCATCTGGAGTTACAACAACTAGTTTCATGAAGCATGACGGTCGCTAAGTCAGAAGAGACAGAGTATTACTGAGTGCAGCACTAGAGCCCATATGTTCATTTTTCTAGAAAAAAAAGAAAGGTAACTGGCCAACGTGAAAGACAGGTTACTGGCTTAATCCAGCACCTTTGTTAATATTTCACTAGTTTGTAGTATACATGTTTCCTTGTTTTTCATTCATCAAGAATTCTAACCAATTCCAGAGACATCTAATAATTTTGTTTTCATACTCATCTTTTTTTCAGGTTCCAGGAAGTGTATCTATTGTAACAGGTCAGTTAACTAGTCTTCTGACCGTCACATCTGGTTTACAAGACACAGCAATTCTATCATTTCAAAAAGCTTATCCCTCTCTTGAACATGCCATTCCACACAAATGGATGGCAGAAGATCCTGTGCTATCACTATTTATACTGAACAAGCATCTGACAAGGATTATGTAAAGCCTAAATCCTAAAACCACAGACCTGAATTAGGACAAAGTAGTCCTATCTACAAGACCAAGTCAAATACAGGAACTGGTTGGTCGAGCATCTTAAGCATTCCTGCTAATATAGCCAAGCCCTGGCATGCTACATCTCTGGTGAATTTAAATCAAATTTAGCTTGGAAGACATTCCATGCAAACCAAATTCACAAAACTTGGCCTCCCCTCCCTCTAGGCACTAGCTATCCCAGTATTTCCACATTTAATAGAGAGTAAAAACAGCTGCTGTCTTTTATACTTCCCCGTCTGAAATTCTGATCTAGTTTAGTTTTCTTGAGTTTCTGTAGAATGCTCCAGATCAACCTCACTTCTGTTCCTTAACAGTTTCATTCTGTTTTTCAGATTCTGTAGCCGGTAATCAAGTAAAATAAAAATAGAACAACCTTTCAATGTTTCCTAATTTTCCACTATTAACTTCCTACTACCTCTACCATTTTGCAATTCTAGGTCTACACAGCAGTACTTCCAACCAATTACTATTATTTACCAGATGGGCTCTAATTTCAGGCTTGCTTGCCAGGCTTGGCTTAACATCAGTCTGAGCTCCAACTGCAAAGGGACTTCCTGGCCTACAGTAACACTGGAGGAACACCTTTTTATACCCTTAACCTCAGTGCAGTCAAAGACTACTACAGTCTGTTGACAGTGCACTCGCACTCCACCCATGATTTGGTAGCCAAGCTCTTTCGTAAGTACTAGCATGGTAACTTGATTTGTCACTCAGTTTGGGATAAGCAAATCAGTTACAGTATTACTTTGCCAATTAAAAAAAAAAAAAAGAAAAAGAAAGAAACCATTTCTAAAATCCAAATCTTGTAATTCCCGTTTTTAAAGGTGTTACATTAGGTCCAGAGTGCCTCTTGAAAAATATCAGTGAGCGCTAGACAGTCACAGCTAGCCAACTTAACAGCAAAAGGAGCCCTCATGACAACATAAGCAGCATTCCCAAAGCATTTTCCTCAACACCTCAAATGCACCTGGCAACAGGAACTTGCTTGCTTAAAGCTGCACAAAATTCAAATCTTTTTTCCCTGACCACAGAATATTCTGTAACTACTTTACCAGAGTTAAGGCAGGAAAACGGGGGCCTTCACTTCCCAAAGAGTAAAATACACCTCACTTTGTTAAAAAGCTAGGCAAAAGAAATTAGTAGCAGAGTTCAAACAGGTCATGGCACAAACGCCCTCAAACCATTTCACCTTATCTATTATAAATGTGATCAAAGAAAAAAAATTTACATAAAACACTACGCAAAGTCCAATCTGCAGCTACTCCTGTTCACAAAAGGAAACCTCCTTTCCTGGTATTCCCTGTTCCGTGCCGGATACCATGGCTTTCTAAACTAGCTGGCATCAGCCCCACGAACCAATGCTCATTAACGCAGCTCCAAGTCATGTCAGGGAATCTGAAAACAGGAAGGTCATGTGCTGACTCAGCACTAATTGGGCACTCTGTGATGAGCCTGTGCGCACAGCTGATGCGAGCCGCAGCACTGCATTGCTGCCCCCACCACCACTTCCTGCCTGAAGCTGCCTGCAGCACTGAAACAAGAAGTGCTGTCACACACAGAAACCCTGCAAGAGGCAACAAGAGTCTTTTCAAGCTAAACACTTAAGAAACAACAGAAGTAATCCAGTAATATCCATATAGAAGTGCAGAGGAAAGGGGCAGCGCACACATCAGGTTCAATGTTGCCATTTCTAGCTGGTCAGACGTAACACATATGCAACCAATCTCATCATTTTTATGTCTGAGTAAGTTAACTAATATGTCAGCTGAAAACAATCCTCCTCTCAAATAGGAACCAGAAGAGAAGTCAGTCCTGAAAGATCAAGTGAAACACCTGAGTCTTTCAAGATTTATTATTTTTTTTATTAACACCCAAAGGAAACCAAAGTTCCATTTCCGAGTGCATTTTTATCTCTTCCCTGAGTGCCACGGTGAGCAGTCCCTCCCTCCTTCACTGCAATCAGTTTACAAACACATTTTATTCTTAGTTCCCACCACTGCAGCTCTGGGTGTGGTTTCTTCAGGAACAGGAAAAGCTGTGCACACACTGTTCAAAAGGACAATGAGCATGAAACTGAACTCGAACCAAGGAAAAGGTTAACATCACGTGGGTGTCTGCCTCAACAGAGCTCCACACAAAGATAGCCGCTAAAATGCATTTGTCATAAAAGAAAACTGAATATCGGAAATCCTACTCTTCAATCTCAAAGCTATTCATTAGTTATGTGACACTGACAGAGGGTTTGCAGTCTGTACTCCTGCAATACATTCAATCAGAGAATAACCTTGGACAGGCTTCAGAAACAAGTTTTCTACTATATGCAGTGAAATGCCCCCAGTTTCTACCATTTGCAAACTAGCAGCAGAGGAATAAGACAAAGCCACCACGGTAATACACAGAAGAGTGAGGAAATCTGAAATCGCAGTTTCAAACCCAGCCACAATATCACCACTGCTATCAGTCTAAAGCAGGTGAGAGAAGTCCTGCTATACAGATCACAAAGCTATCGTTAGCTAATCAACTGCAACATTAAAATATCTAAACTGTAACTCTAAACTACAAGATCCCTACACGAAACTACACATCACAAAGCCCAGTTATACTCACGTTGACGTAATAGTCCGGAAGCGCTCTTGTCCAGCTGTGTCCCAGATCTGTAGCTTCACCTTCTCTCCATTGATCTCAACTGTCCGGATTTTAAAATCCACTCCAATTGTGGTAATGTAGCTGCCTGAGGGGAAAGCACGGACAAGTGAGAACCCCCGGTCTTGTTTATTTTGGATGTCCCAAAGCACACTTCTGAATGCTACTTGGCAGTAGCTCTCAGATTAGCCAGGAGAACAAGGTTCCTCCTATCTGCCTATCATTTAAAATGCCCTATCAGGTCATGCTGATCTGCATATTTTTACCTGCAGCTAATCATTTTCCATGCCAACCTTAAAATTTAAACCTCAGTGTTACAAAATAAAATTACTCTTCTACCGCATTAGCGGCCTAGAGTAAGCACACAAATATCTCAAGAAATATGTAACTATGCAAGCATTTTACTTGTGAAAACTTTGAGACAAAGCTTTGCTTTAAATGCTTGTGCAATCGCTTATTTTGAATACAGTCTGTTCTAAGAGTTTCCTCCCAATAAATTAGTTATGTCACAAATGTAAGTGGTTTAGCCACAACATTCAATCAATCTAAATCCCAAATGGACAATAGGAAGTCTGCACAGAACAGCCAGCACAAGCTAAGAAACCTAAGCTATTTCTGGAACCATGTCAGTGTTTAAATACTGTGGGACTTTCAGTTGCAAGTGAAGATCAGACAGGATGGCTTGTATAGGCTTATACCAAGAGAAGCAAAGTTAGAAATGTAATGTATTCCTAGAGCAGCCATCAGTGGGTAAACGCAGAACAACAGCTCCTTGCCAGCCAGAAGCACTGGAGCAGACCTTGACTGTTTCACTTACCGAAGTAAACAAAACACTCACCTGAGAATGTATTATCTGCAAAACGCAACAGCAAACTGCTCTTGCCCACACCTATGACAAACAAAGACAGCAAGACCTTTGAATACAGTCATCTTGGGTGTCAGATAACGTAACAGCATTTACCCATCCACTGCATTTTTAACTCTAACTAGGGTATTTTCCCAGCAGGTAATTTAGTACCATCCACCTTGACTATTCATCTGAGTACTCTCCTTGAGGATTTGATGAAGCCCACTACAGTCACTCCAAGACCCGGTATGCTTGTAGGAGCAGTACAGGGGTTTCTTTGTCTCCTCCTTCCACCAGCCCTCAGCAAACTCTGAAATGGTAGCTTTTGAGCTGTGGTCAGTTCTGAGAGGTCAGAAAAGAGTAATAACTAAAAGCAAGTTAACGATCAGTAGGCTTATATTTGCTAAAGAAAGATCCAAAAATGAGTATGTCCTGCTAATTAACAAGTACTAAGAACACTGCTCTAAACTACTCCATTAAACGGCACTTGCACATCGTGCCTAACACCACTGCCTACCTCCCATTCATTATGCCGCGCTGAACAGCAGTGGAATTTGGACTACTTTGACAATCAGACTAGGGTTTGGTACTATAAAGCTTATGTTATCACAGCCACAGTTTAACAGAAGCCTAAACCAAACAGAGGAGTTGGGAACTATTGCTCTGTATTGCCATCCAAAACAGGCTTGTTCCACATCTAACGGGAAGGACACATACCTTTCTGAAGCTGTACCTTTTGCCAAAATGTTCCATGAAACATTTCTCCAAGTGCTTTGAGTACCACTTTATCCAAGTTTTCCTTAAATGATTGTTTGCACCCTTACCACACCCTGTTGCAGGGAAGCATTTTTCACACAGTGCTTCAGACAAGAATCATTAAGAAACTCATTCCTGCACACCCAACCAAGGGAATCTGAGAATCAGAATGCCTCAGTTGTTACCTCTGCATAACATCTCTGCTGTTAATGTCCCCTCTCCCTTCCCCCCCCCCCCCAAAAAAAATCTGCCATGGCATGAAGAGGAAATTCAGCTTCACCAGGGTGATTATCTATTAAATCTTTTCAGGTAAAAGTTATTTAAGCTAATTATTTTGATGATGTATAACTGGCAAGTTCTTCTTAATAGAAGACCTATGCAAAGACTATACAGAACTCCAATAATTTTCAGTTGCTGGGATCTGAAGATAGCTAGTAGTGGGGGGAAAAGAAAAAATCAACCCACAAACCAAAACAAAACTAAAAATCTGCACGATTCCAGAAAGCCAGGTCTCATTTACAAAGAGTTCAAATCACCAAACATCTGGAGAAGCCATGCTCACTTCTCACCAAGCATTACAAATCTTTTTTAAAAAAGAAAAAATAAAAAAGAAGGAATGCTACTGAAAAATACAAAGTTACAGCATGCATACACTCAAAACCTCTGAGCTCCAAAACAGTGGCAGAGCAGCTCCTGAACTTTTAACAGAGGACTGGTTATTTAGCAAGAGCTAAACCTCTGCAAAATACCAGTCTGCTACGAAAAAAGAATTAAAAAAAATAAATAATTAACTATTTCAGCAAGTACTATGCTTCTTGGTCAAGCAGCCTTGGCCTCTGGCTTAGTAAAAAGAAAGCAGATGCTGGAACCCACGACCTTCTTAAAAGTGTCAGACCAAACCACCTTCTCAAAACACCAGCCAGCCTCAGGCTACGCTGCAGAGCTGCATGGGCTGCACATGACCACTGCTTTGTCAGATGGTCCACTGCTGCACAGACAGTCTTGCCTATAATGCACTGAGGCAGCTTCCAGACAAGAGAAACCTCCTGAACTCAGGAAATTCTACATGCTCCCGATGACAACGATCTCACTAAACAAACACTGCCTCTGACCTGCACTGTTCACATACAGAGAAACCACACTCTTCGTGACCCTCCACTTCCTACGCAGTTATTTGAAGATCTAAAAGCAAAGGCTAACAGGGCCTCTTTGCTTATTGAAGACAGCAAAATGAAACAAAACAGAATAAGGCCTATTGACTTTGCAGAATCAAAATTAAAAGCAAATTTCTGTGTCGTACCGGTTTCTAAGACCCGTATCTTACTGAATGGTAAAGTGAATTAAAGCAGCACATGCAAAGCACAGATCATCTGTATTATTTTTAAATATCTGGCACAACTGAAATCACTACCAGCCTTTCAAGATGCCCTGTTCTAAAAACACACAGACCTACTACCCTCTTGACATATTTGCATAATACAAAGGAAAGCAGATGAGCAGAATCACCCTATCCGGTATCAGTCCACTTCCCATCGCAGGGAATAAACATCAATAAACAAGGCAAGCAAACTGTTTGCTGGAAGCAGGGACAAAGCCTTCCCGTTGGGGTTAGCAAAAACAAAAAAGAAAAAAATCAATACTCAAACTACATAGTGAGATTTAATTACAACAGAGAACCACAGGCAACCCGACAATTCTCGCACCACTTTTTTCCTCTCATTGGGTACACTACAGGGAATTTGCTCAAGAAGACTCAGCTAAGAAATGCCATTTATTGTTTAAAATGAGAAGTCGTCCTCAGAGTTTTCACCATCCTGTTTATCTTGCCTGAACAGTTCTGAAACTCATCAGCAAGCAACAGAGTTACTGCTCTGCTCAAAATACAGCATTTGGTTTTAATAACCCATAGGCTCCCAAAAGTGCCTATGGTTTTAAGCCATTTTGGAGCTCTCGCCCTCTCCCCCTCTTTAGATCCCTTCATGCAACCACAGTTTAGTATAGAATAAAGTATTTTTTCATAGAGCTAAAGTTTCTGGAGGTGACAACTGCCAAGATCATGAAACATTACACTTTCACCCAAGAGCTATGCCTTGCTGCATGCTGGGACCTGCTGCCTTATGGACCACACCTCTATTAAAAAAAGAGGGTGGATGCCATCTTCTCCAGTTTATGGAAATTAAACTGTAAGCTGTTGGAGTGTTACCAAGACTGAACTGGACTGAAGGCAGGAATCTTCCCAGTCTCTGTACTTATGTGCCTGGACTAAAGCACCAGACACAGGCTGAGTTCACACACCAGCTTCTGAAACTGCTGCAGAAGTAACTACAGGTCTATTCTCAAAAATCTGTAACTACCCCTTATTCACAACTATTTCAGGTACTCGCATCCTACTGTAAGTAGAAATGCACAAAGCTCCCGGCTCTTCAAGGATTTATTGAAACAAGGTGACAAACTCTAGAAGTAAGACTTCAGGTTGAATCAGGGAAAGAGTTAAGGAATAATTAAGATAATAAAGAGTACTGAAACGTAGTATTTGTGGCACTCGAAACAATGGTCCCTAGGGCTGAGGAGCTGCCAGCCCTTCCCATCGGTGCCCTGAGCCGCCTGTCACAGGGGACGGGAATTCCCTCCGCATCCCAGCGGATCAGCAGGCGCCCCCCAAGCCTGCGGCTGGGCTGGCGAGGGCTGGCGATGCCGCCCGGGATCGTACGTGCCGAGCCGCCTCCTCCCGGGCCCGGCCCTGCTCCGCGCCTCAGCGCGGGTCTGTCAGGCGGGACTGCGGGAAGCCGGGCACAGGCGCCCCCTCATTCAAAGCGCGGGGGCCACGCCGACCCGCCCGCACCGACAGCAGCGCGGCCCCGCCGCCGGCTAACCGGCCGCTGGGGTCCCGCCGGAGAAGGCCGCCCCCCCGCCGCCCCCGCGCCGCCCGGCCGGGCCTCGCCGCCGCCCTCAGGCCCCTCACGGCCCGGGCGGAGGCGAGGGGCGGCCACCCTGCCAGCGGCCTACCCCCGCCCCCGGGCGGCGCCGCCCGCCCTCACCGCTGTCGCCGATGATGAGCAGCTTGAAGAGGTGATCGTAGTCCCTGGCCATGGCCGGGGCGGCGGGAGCGGCCGCGGGCGGCGGAGCGAGCGGGGGGGGGGGGGGGGGGAGGGGGCGGCGGCGGCGGCCGGATCCACTTCCCGAACAAACAGCCGGAACTGACAGCGGTGCCGCCGCGCATGCGCAGCGCTCGCCCGGGCCGCCAGCTGCGCCGGCACGCGGCCGCGCGTGCGCCGCCCGCCCTCCTCGTGCGCCTGCGCGGGAAGGGCGGCCGCGCGCCCGCCGCGCTTCCCGCCACGCCCCCAGCGCGCTCCCGTCGCGCGCCCGCCCGGGCCGCGCATGGGCGGCAGGTGCAGCGCGGGGTGTGCCTGGTGGCCATGACAGGCTCGGCGAGGGGTGGCCGGACAGGAGGCCGCGGCCGTCGCTCCCCCCCGCGCTGGGGCCTGGGCCCTGCTTCCCCCCGTGCTGACCCGCCGGGCCACCTACGGCGGACTGCGGTGAGCCTGCCTCGGCCCCTGTAGACGCTGGCATGAGGCGGGCGGCTATAGCGGAGGGGAGGCTGCCCTCAGGAAAGCACCAGAGACATGAGGGAGCCCTAGCGCCTTCAGGCACTGTCAGCTCCACACCTGGGATGGTACAGGAGCCGACCACCGTGGGTGGGAACGAGTTTTGGTTTTTCAGCCATACACCCATGCACCAAAGCAGCATGTAGCACAGCCACAAGACCAGTTCCCATCAGCGCCCAGCCTGCAGGTGAGGAGGCCCACAGCAAAGTGATGTGAAATGCCCAGGTGCATCATGCAGGCCTGGTAATTCAAGCCAATCGGGAACTAGATTCCTGGGGTTTTTAATCCAGAGTGGTGCTTGCGTATGGCTCGGGAGGGGCTTTGACCTCGCGCACATCAGCAGCTGTGCCCGCAGCATCCACAGCCCAAATCCACAGGAGTTGCGAACAGGGCTATCAGAGTTGTCTGACAGAAACAGTCTGAGTAATTTTGCTGTCAGTTGCACAGATAACTGACTATGCAAATTCTGCAAGACTGGAGATGAGTATTTAGGTGATCTCCACTTTTAGGCGGAGACATGGCACAAGAACAGTGCTAGTTTTCTCTGACTATTTTTCTACAAAAGTATTTGTTCTTACTGGTACTTGAACTCCTGAGATGAAACAACACAGTGTTTTAGTGTAGAATATTTAAATTACTTGGGACTTCCATTCCCAGTTATTAAGGCTTTTTAATACATACGTAAACCCAGAAAAGGCAACGTGCTAGGTACTGCATCTGTCTTAAAAGTAATTTTAGTTCAGCATAGATGCAAACCAAAATATTGGCATGATTATTTAATTAAACTAAGTTGATTTTTAAAATTTTAACCATAAGTTTACAATTCATTGATACAAGTAGCTTGTTAACATGCATTTGTCTTTCGGATGGGGAGAGCTGCGTTGGCACTGAAGAACACAGACCTTTACGGTCTGTAAACATCTAAATAAACATTATAAACATCTGAAAGGAAAGATGACACAGATATCAAGGACAGTTAACTTGAAAATACCGATCCATTTGATAATTAATAATCTTAATTAGTTGTTCTAAAGATGCTTAAAGAGTAGGATGCACTTACTTTGAGAATCTCTTTGGTAGGACACAAGTACAAGATTGATAGCAGTGGAATGTCACCCCTGCAGATGGTGTCAGTGAGGGTGTTTGCTCACCAGAACAGGTTGCCCAGGGAGGTTGTGGAGTCCAACCCACCTGGACAGTCCCCTGAGCAACCTGCTTTACTCAACCATGCTTTGAGCATGGGTTGGACTAACTGAAATCCAGAAGTGTCTTCCAGCCACAGCTGTGCTGTGATCTGTGGATGTTTCAGACAGTTTTTAGCAGTATTGCTTTTTCCCTTAATATTGACTTGAAAGGTATAGACTCTTTTCTCTGGATTTATACAATAGAGTTTGGTTAAGAGGAATAAGAATATTTTAAAGGCTGTTATCTCTAACCAATTCTAATTTCCCATTTCTTCTGCATAGGATATTGTGGTATGATTTCACAGTTATATTTGCCCAATTTGCATGCAATTCATCTAGAAGCAAACCAACCCAGTATGGCTAAAGTAGCATGTCTGGGTTGAAGATTATTTTTTTTAGCACATAAAATTGCATCTTCAGAATACTTCTGATAAGCAATATGGCTGCTGTCTGTGGTTTTGATTATAAACTTTGCTTAATCTCAACCTTCAAAAAAGTATTGTAGCCTTCAAAGCTTACCCCTGAAAAGTCCCACACATCCTAAAATCCACTTACATGACCTCCATCTCACATCCACTCTGGAACTCATGCATTTTAAACATCACACCCTATAGCTCATTCTGCATTATCCTTAAGATGTAGCCAGCTGAGGAGCAGGAGGGAGGCTGGAATGTTATCAGACATGAGCATGTGTTATTTAACAGACTTACGCTCACAGAAACCCTGCTAGAAAAGGGTTTCCAGCTAGCCCAAACCTACCCCGTGCTAAAGCAACCCCCACTGCAGCTCACCTACCCCTGAAAGCGCTTGGGCAGCCCATCATGTAACCCAACACGTGTCCTGAGCATCAGGGTAACTAAGGACACTGCATAGCTGCAGGGAGATCCCTTGAATCCAGCATACAAACCACCAGCTCACACCCAAAATGACAAAACTCCTATTACCTTTATTTTTAAGTTCATGAAACTTCATCACATGGAAAGTGTGAGACAGCATGATGTTATCTGATAAAACGGACAGTGCAAACTGGACTTACCTTGAAAAAAAAATCAAATAATTTAATATTTTATGCTTTCACATTTGTCTTTTTTCCATTGAAATTTTTAGCACCTTGTAAGTTTAAACAGCTCTCATAAATTATTTTTTGATCTTCTTGAAATACACACGGTTCAGCTGTCACTTGGAGACAGTTGCTTGACAGTTCAAAGATGTTATTACAGTCAGTTGTAGGGAAAAATTACCTTTTACTGACAACTGGTATTTTTGAGACATTTGAAATAAGAAAAAAATTAGTTCTTTAAGTCTCCAAGTTGGCACAATCAATTTATCAGATCTTACGTTGTGGCAAAAATTATGGGTGTTTTATCTCTGTTGTATTATATTGCAGTGTATAAATAGTTTAGTGAAAAGCAGCTATCAAAATCCAAATTCCGTGTTTCACTGTAATTGAAAAATCAGCTTATTCTCAATAAGTGCAAGTGAACTCCTGCCTTTTACTCCTCCTTCTCAGAAACAACTAAACAGTGCAGAAACTCAGCTGCTGTTTTGAAAGATGAATGAGTTTTTCCACTTGCTGCTACATAAGGTGGAAATACGCATCATCAAAATACTCGTAATAACAAAATACCTTATTGGCTAAAATTCTAAGTTAATAAAAAAGGCTTCTATTGAACTGTAATTTTCTTTCACACATTTATGTGGAGCATCAGTTAGAATCTGAGATAAAATGGATAAGCCAAGGCGCCCATGATTAACAGCTCAAACAGCCATTCTTCGTAGAAACTTGCAATTTTTTTCTTCCTTCCTGTCTGCAATGATGAAGTGAGTGATTCCAACACAACCGCAGAGCTTTTTGCCACCTACTTTTTGAATGGCATAAAATTTTGTACATTCAGTGCCCAGTTTTTGCATTGCATTGCATTGCACTGCATGGTTTAACTGCTGTTCCTCAAAACACAGCTAATTAATTATAGGTGAAACCAACTCCAGTGCCCTGAAACTGCCAAATCCTTAAAAACATTCAGTTGAATTTTCACTCTTTGTTACCAGGTCAGTGCAAAATACATTGGTTTAAGATTTGCAAGTCTTTCGGAAGGCAAAAATCAGAATTAAAAACCACCTTCAGAATGCAGATAAACGTCACAAAGTAGAGTACAGTTGCAGTGAGACCAACTGGGAAGTGCTGCAGTTTTGTAGAAATAGTCCACTGCATAAACACAAATGGCCACAGAGCAATTTTGTAGCTTGGCTTCATACCTGATCACAAACTAAAGAGGTCAGCAACATTGTGCTGTTGCAAAAAAAGAACACCCAGACCTTGTGATGGGATAGACAAGTGTGTTATGTAGGGCTCGAAAAGTAAAGATTCTCCCCTAGAAGACCTGGTCCAACAATGGACACCATGAGGCAAATATGAAACAGATTGAAACAGAGGGCAGCAGCGTAAGTTTAAAAAACATAAAAATATATAAGAAAAGACTTAGAAAATCTAAACTTGTTTTTTCTAGGGGTGAGAACACTGAAGTGATGATGCATTTGCTGCAAAAAGAACTGTTTTCAGTGCCTGGAAATAGGACAAGCAGTGATGGATTCAAGTAGCAGCAAGGAAGATAATTTTTTTTTAAGACACAAGGTAAGCACTGACAGTCTGAAAAAGTTTATATAATAAAATAGATGGTGTAGAGGGATTCTGGAATCTCCATCATACAATGCTATAAAAAATTATATGGAAATCAGTTAGGACTGGTTCAGTTGGAGCTGAGCCTCTCTTAGGTAAGGGGTGAAACAGCTGATTTTCCCAAGACCCTTCCAACAGTATTCCAGTGACTCCTACAGCAAATCTGTTGCCAGGAGCCTACACCAGAGGCTTGGGAGCAGAGATAACATCAAGAACGTTTTGACAGGTTCTTGTACTTTTGATCAGAACAATGCAAAGCACTCCCAAATATCTACTCGAGATTGTATCTTGCTGTTTGAGGCATGAGCATGGTGAAGATAAAATGTTTTCCTGTTTGCTGCTACTGCCATAGCAATCAGCAAACTGGTTCTAACCGAACGTGTGTTCTCATGCGGTTACATTTTATGCTCTCAAATTTTATGTTGTATAATATTGTGGGTTTGTCCCTTCATCATGGTTTGAGCCATGCAGAGTTACATGCAAGGAAGATTCCCCCACACCACCCACCCACTTGACACAAGAAATCTTAATGCTCTGGTTTCTCAGGTGCAACCAGCTGCTGTGTAGTATAAGGCTCACTTAACTATTACTCTACATAGAATGTAAAACTCATTTTTCCTTCTAAAAATTTGTATTCTGCAACAAGATCTTCACTATTTCCATCAAGTGGCATTAACAGCTATTAGTAAATTAAAATAAGTTTTTTAAAAAGAGGTGTATGTGGCCAGGTAAAATAAAATACTGCTTTCTTGGAGCAGTACAACTCATTGACACAAAAAAATGAATCTGTATGTTGGCAGCACCAAGTATCTTGTGAAGCCTTTGAAGACATAAAAATAGAGGATTTTTCACAAGTTGAATAACTAAAAAGCTGTCTGTAGTCAGAAATACTTTGGAAATTAATAGGAGTAATTACTTACAAATTTCATTAAATGTCAGTTCTGGCTTGGTTTTAAACCCTAGCTTGCCTCCGTTTTGCAAAAGGCTTTTTATAGATTACAGCACTACCCACTCCACAAACTGTATGCCCTAGAAAAAGTAGGTCCAAAAAGTAAATCACAGTATGAGCTTGTTGACAAATGAATTTGTAAAAAGAACAGTTTACACCAGAAGGATGAAAGTCAGAGCCTTTATTAAATGTTCCTTCTTTAAACAGGCTGCATTTAATCCCCCTTTCGCATTTTGTGATTTCTAAGGCTATTTTAAATACTTTGTTATACAGGGATTTTCAGTCTTCAGAACCGTCACAAGCAGCAAGTTAGCAGTACACAAAAACAATACGCTTTAACTTTCACCAAGTTCTACTCCTGTGTCACAGGGTCTGTGGAAAAGGCCAAGAATACTTCCAGTACTGGAGTTTTTGCACAGACCCTGGCATGGAAATAGGTGTCACCAGAGTTTAAGCCTGATGTGCTCTAGCCACATCTCACAATTTAACAGTATTGATTAGTATATCTGTTTCTTGCACATTATTTGTTTCAAAAAGGGGACCAAATTTTCAATTTTCAGCTAATGTGGGTCTAATTAAGGCTATTCTGGTATATTTGATACTAAAATACTCTCTGGGAGTCCTTTTCATGAAATCCCATCAGAATTAACATTTTCAAAAATGAAAACATTTAAAATAGGTGTTTGAGTTGAAATGCTGATGCAGCGGTTGGTTCAGTGTTTTCTTGTCTTCTGGAGCTTTATTATCACGTCAGTATAGTGTCATCTATCTGTTCATCAGAGTCAGGCTGGCCAGCCAGCTTCTTCAGAGATCTCCTGCAGCTTTCGTTGAGAAGCTCCAAGCTGGCAGCATCCAGAATCTTGGAAACCGACTGAGGAAGGAAGACATTATTTACCAGTAACCGTGCAACATACCATTCAAAATAAGAAACAAAATCTAAATGCCTTACAAGCTGTATTTATCTAAAATCTTTCAAACATACCAAAATCATTCACCTGGTTTTATGATTCCAGACATGGGAGCTATCCAGAAGCAGCTAAGACTTAGAAAAGAGGTCTAGAAATGGATGTAGGAAGCAGTCCGTCCTAAAATACTCTCTCTAGCACCACTAATGCTGTAGTGGGATTATACAAGTGACAAAACCAATAAACTAGCAGTCCTAGCTAGGGTACCTACAGCACAGTAAAGGCTTAAGGCATTTTGAAAGCAAGGCTACTATGTTATACATAGGAGGCATGTTAAATACCTTGGTTTAATTAACACTGCAAGGTTGTACAGTGTCAGCATTGCTTATTTCTTCAAGGCTTAGCATGAGAGTACTGATGAAGGCTTAAATGCAAATAGGAATGTCCCACTCCATCTATTTCCCAAGAGGCTGCCAGCACATTCTGAGGCTCCAGGCACAACGCTTCACCACAAGCAAGGCAATGTGACACAGCCTTCTACTAAAAATGATTACATTTTCTTCCATCTCATACCTCAAGTACTTCTTCACTCGCTCTCATCTTCAGAAGATTGACAATAGCTTGGTCGCTGTAGGCTCTTACACTGGTGTTTTTGTCCTTTGTATTGTCTAGAAGCGCCTTGAGAATTGGTTTAATTGTCTGAGGATCCAGTGAGGGAAGATGGTTTTTATTTGCCCACCAAATCATCTTTTCTGCAACTAACTTTATGTCACTGGATGAGTTCTGAAGACACTAGAGGGAACAAAGATGGACTTAAATTCAGATATAATGAAGGATATATACAAGGACAGGTATTAGATTAGAATAAAAGAAAAAACTACTGCTTTAAAGTATTTTAAACTGTAACAAGAAAACCTAACAGTTTTCAACTCGGGTGTGCAAGAGACAAACTTGTTTTCAAGGTTCGATCTTCTCTAACTATTACACAGTTTAGTCAGACTTGTTGGTAACAAGGCACCTTTTTCAAAAGAAAATTTGTAAAAGCATGGTTGATGACAGGGTCACACGCTTCTCTCAACTGGCTGAGGAAATTACAATGACCACTAAGTGCAGCAAAAGCTGACAGCATTAGTACCTCTGTAAAACACACTCACTCAGCAGCAACAGCTGCGTCAAACTCTGATTGGAGTATAAGGTGCATTTCAACAGTGGATTTCATTTTAAGATTAAAAAAAGTTAGAGCTTTGTATTTTTTTATTTATTCTCAACACATTTTAAACGTGAAAGCTAGCATCTGAATATCAGCTGCATTATTAATACTGTGATAAAGGTACTGTGACAATTGTGATACTTCTCAATTTCCTTGAAAAACCTTTTGTTTGAAATCCTACATTTATATATAAATTTGTGTCATAGTATTGTATTAAAATATAAGTAAAACCTGAAAATGTAACACATTTTTAATTATAATAAAGATGACAGACAAAACAAAAAGCAGCTGTCCTGCTCCAGCACTACCCCTTCACTCTGTCTTCCCCTGCCTTTTCTAAGGCATTAAAAATATCCTGAGGTTCTCAAGTTGAAAATTCAGATCCTGCCTACCATAAGGGATACTTTTTTTTTTTTTTTTTTTTGGGGGGGGGGGAAGGGGTGGGCAGACCCAACTCTAACAAAAATCCACATGCACCCACCAAAAAAACAGAACATAACTGAGAAAAAGAAGAATTTTGAGGTAGAATGTTTAAATAGATAAGAACTGAAAAAAGCATTAACTTCAATACTTTTTTATCTCAGTCTTTCAGAGCTACTCCCTTCCACAATAGCGGAAGTCAAAAAGTACTGCAGCAAAACCAGGTAAGGTGAGAGCTGGTATTTGATGCATTTCTAACAAAGGCCCTTTGACCTTTAAAAACCTTAAAAAACTGACAGCTCCCTCCCAGTCTTCTCTGCCAGCTGTTTGTTACTGCAAAGGAAAAAACAAAGTTTACCCACAGAAAACTCTTAAGTCCAATTTCCATACTATAGGAGTGATAGCAGTATTGCATTCACAACTGCAAAGCAGGCTGATAAAGTGATTCTGTGTGTATTTTGCCACAAAAAGAAATATCTAGATTTTCAGGGATCAGGGGATTTAGAGCTTCCCAAGATAAGGCAAAGCTTAAAAAAAGACTAGGCTTCAGTTTTCATGCTGGGTTACCATATAGAAATTTGATAGAGAAAGCTACCCATAAGTTAGCTCAAACAAAGATTCAGATCACATGAGAACACCACCAGGTAGTTGTTGTAAGAAGTCTTACCTTAATAAAGAGGTTGGAAAGTTTTGGAGGCAGGTTCCCACCTCCTTCCATATGGTATTTCATAAGAAAGCCCATCCCTCTTATGCCGCTAACTGCAATGGGAATCTTCAACATAAAGATACAAAAATTAGTATTACTACAGCAGAGTTCAACATCCTTTATAACTGGGCTTATGGTCTGGTAAGCTTTTGCAGAAGGCTAAACCGATGTTTCAAGAAAAACCTGTTGCATGCAAAGCAGGAAACAATTAGGTTAACGTTACTGGGTAAGATGATGAAAAATCATGTGACCATAAGCCACATGGAAGAAGGCGGCAGGCCCCACAGAGCCCCCAAGTTCATACACCAAATTATTCATTCAACCCTAGATGTAAAATCTTTCTCCTAAAATTAAGTATTTGCACTTCTTGTCAACCTAGCTCATGGATATGAGAACTTTAACAGGGAAACAAGTGTGATCTACTCCCAGTGAAAGCTACTCTACAGCTGAAGATTAATCTTTGTCTCTGCAGAGATTGGAACACAAAAGAATCAGAACAGTCGTGTAATTCCACTATAAAACCTGCATCTTGCCAAGGGAGATTTTTCAGGTAGCACTTGGGGAATTTGTTCTGTTTGGTAACACAGAGAGCCTGCAGACCTTTTAAAACTACTTCCAACAAGCCCTTACAGTACAACTCGCCCCCTGCCATGTAGCCCTTACCCTGTCAGCAGTGGCATTGCTGAGGATCATCTCCTGAACGCTGTTGTAGTACTTGGGGGAACACAGCCTGCTAGGAGCAACATTTATAGCCACAGAGAGTGCCAGGCTCCGTCCGTGTCTCACCATCCAGTCAATGCCAGAGACATCTGCTGCAAATGAAAGAACAGAACAATACCAAGGCTCCTGCTATCCATTCCTCTTCATCTAAGAAAGCTTTTTTAGTCAGTTTGTCAATTCACTTCCATAGAATGAAATACTAAGCAGCACCCTAAAGCAATGCCTAGCTCCCTCCACTCCTCCCAAAAAGCCATGTAAACAGCGCTGAAACAGAGCACCTGTACCAGACAGGAACACCTCCTGGGCAGATACAGAAACAGGGTGCAAACCAGTGACTGTATTGTTCAACCCAGTTTCTTCTGATGGTCTCAGTCATGTGTAATCAGCCCCACACCACTTAGTGCATTGCAATTACACAAGCTTTGACTCTAAAAGTCACCTGTAATTTGAAACCAGCTGACAGATTCCCTTTTTAATCCCAGAGGAGAATAATCCCATAGCACTCCCAACCACTATAAATTCCTATAAAATTAATGTTTTCTTCTAACTTGGAGGCAAATTAGTTAATTCTAAAGAAGTATGGGTAACAACCACTACCCCATGCTCAACTATGTACCAGAGCACACAAATTAACAGCCACGAGCAAAGAAAAGCACGAGAAAATCTGGAGTAGAGATTCAGGTTTACGATAAAGAGGAAGAACATACATAATTAGTCACAAAGTTTGCCTGAACCGATGGCTAAGAAGGTATCTTCCTTCCCCTGCTTTCAGAATTGGCTTCAGCCCCCCTAAACAGCTTCACCTACCCAGTAAGTGCTGGTGGAGAACAGTACTGAGCTCCTCTTCTGACAGAAATGCACACAATTCTGCTAAGCAGCCAGCCGAGGCCATGCGGGTGGCATCCTAAGGAGGAAAGGCAGAAAGGAGTAACACTGGTTGAGCCCAATACACATCAGAGGTAAGTGGGAAGAAGGGCAAGTGACAGAAGATGACAGGAAGTAAAAAAAGAGAACAAGGAAATAAATACTACTAGTAGTAGTATTTCACTCCTGCTACCTGTGGATTTCTGTCAGTTCACAAGGTTTCCTGTATGTAACTGAACTTAAAGCCAAATCCACAGTCAAAAAAAGCCAGCAGAGACTGAAGAATTACAGACCTTCTACAAATTCTGATTTGTTAAATGGAAAAGTCATAAAGATGAATGTTTTAAAAGGCATGTTCACAAAAGTTGTTTAGGTTCGCAGTCCAGAAAGTAACCGTTACTTCTAGCCATGTCTAGATGAGCTTACCTCTGTGATAAGCTCATACTACTTTTAATTTAAAACTTCCAGGCTTTTGTTGTTTTGGTTTGCTTACATGACCATCCCATCACAACTGCTTTCCACCCTGAATCTTACAACCCAGTGGGAATTTTTCAATTTTTTTCTTTCTAGCTTGTCAACAGTTGCATGTCTATGTTGCACAGATTTAGGGAAAAAATGACTAGATGATTAATGTTAATCTCACAGATGATACTGTTGCTATCTGCCATACACAGAAGACCCTGCATCAAACTTGGGAGAACTTCTTGCTCGTTGGAGAAACACCAGCCATTATCTGAAAAATTTCTCACACTAGATAATAAACCCCACCTGAGAGCCTACACACACATATACATGCGTATAGTGAAGGTATTGCAGGTTTTCTCCAAGATAAAAAGCAAATCCTGACTTCAGAGCTGCCTCAAACGCGTCGGTGAGGAGCTGCAGGTCAAACCCATATACACGGTTGCTAAGGGAACATTGGACTCGCTGATTTTCAGTGACTGGCTGGGGATCTCTAATTCTTGTACCCAACTTTCCTCTCACAGACTACAAGGCTCCAAATGAAATCAATCTTACAGACTGTATTCAGTTGAATGAGTAATGCCCAACAACACGCTTCTTTACTTAAATTTCTTTCCACTCTATCATTAATAATTTCCCACTAAAGTTATTTTAGAAAGTAATACTGTTAGAAAGTCCACATTTTATATTTGAGAGTAAGACTGTTGACAGCAGGGATCCTTTGCAGGGGGCTGAAGCAGTACCTCATCATGTCCCAGCATCCCTAAAAGCACCGTGCTGATATTCTTCCTTATTGCAGCATCTACTTTTGCACCAGCTCCTCGTGTTACAAACCGCAGAGCTTGCAGCATTGTGTCCCTAGAAGTGATCACAAGGTACAGTCAGACAGTGCCTCTCTGCCCACCAGAAAGAAGCAGCTGAGCTCTGGATACTGTAACAGTTTCTTACACAGCAATGACACTAACATGCCTTGCAGTTTAGGAGGCTGATATTCTCTCTGCAGTGCTGAAAACTCCGTGCTAGAGAGTATTTCCATGTTTAGTGTACTTGCATCTGTCTGTTACAACGTAAATATTTTTCAACTATTCAAACAGTAAAAAAATTCTCAAGTCAAGGAACTTAATTTCTTAGGGATCTGCGTGCTTAGGATACAATTACAGCTGCATTACTTCAGATGACAGCTGGTACAGTATTGTACCTGAAAGTGGGCTGCCGTGGGTTGCTGGGGGGTGTGCAGGAGAGAGGAGAGCCAGGCAGCAATGTCACAGCTTAGCTTCTGACCCAGGAAGTCCCCATCCTCTGCATTCTGTGTTTTATAACCCTTGATTAATAGTCAACTGCTTTCACCAAGTAGTAAATCTTACTCTCAGAATTGGGGGGGGTTGTTCTTTCATCCTAGCCTTTTCTTTTATCCCTTAATAAGTAGGAAGGGCCAAGATATTACCTATGGCTCACCTGATGGCAGAGTCATCACTGGAACGAATTCCATTCAGCAGCTCCGTAAAGAGAGGATCCACTTTTACATGGATCACAATGAGTTTACCAAGAGCATCAGCAGCTTTAAGACGAACAGCACGGTTTGAGTCCTGCAGAGCTTTGGTGAAGGTTGTTTGCAATTGGGGCAAAAATGGTTTCAGGGCAATCTCAACCTATACCAGAGATGAAAGAAGCGGGAAGTGGTGCAGTGAGGTCTGAGACAGTGGCTAGAAATCAAAGCCTGAAAACAGCCTGACCTCCTCTACAGCCATCATTCACAAATAGCCCTTGGTCAGATCTAACGCACTACTAAAATAGGAAAAACATGAAACAATACGTTATCACAAAACTTTTAACCTTTTCAAATATAATCTTATTTTCTGCGTACTGAAATACAAGGCACATTGCTGAAAACTTTTACACTATTAAGAACTGCCTTCTGTATACAGAGCCCTAAATAAAAGCTCAGCTCAGTTCAAAGATACATGCGATGATCACCTTTGCACTTAACAATTCATAAAAATGGTGGACACAGGAGAGATTAATTACATGGTAGTTTTTAATCCCTTGAAAGTGGGATCAGCATTTAGCAATATTTCTAAGCAGCCCAGTGATTCAAGCATAGGGGGCATTTTTGGTAGGCCAGAAGCTGCTGGAAGAATACAATCCAGTTACAGTGCCATTCCTAAATATCAAACCCACACCAGCAGGCATCCTGGCTGTATTTACATGAACAGCAACAGGTATTTCTGAAGGTTACCATGGAAAATGTTCACAAACCACATCCAATTACTTCACATCTTACCTTAGCTAGAAGAAGGCTTAATGTTTCAAGCAGAGCCACCTTGACATTCCAGCTGAACCGATCTCCCAAGATCCGAATAAGTGGCCCAGTAATGCTCACCACAGATGGTTTAAGAGCTTCAGCAGAAGTCAGCTTAATAACCAGCCCTAAGGCCTTCGCTGCCTCCTCCTTCTGCTCTGGATTACCAGTTAAAACACCTTCTCGCAGCACCAGCAGTATGGAAGTCACTCCCTGTCATGAAAATCGGATAAGAAAGCTTAGAAGATAAGATACAAAAAATACATATCTTATTTTTGCTCCTGTTATACACCAGATGCTCAAACTTGGAGAGTTTCTCTCATTTTCCTGTTGACCTTCAGCTGCCTGCTTCCACATTTACAGAGCTACTTTTATTTGGTTTGATTTCATGCATCTACGCCTTACTAAGCCAGTTGCTATGAGAAAAGTGGTGGCGGCTCCGGGAATTTTCAGACCAGAGAAATTTGGCACAGAAGTCCAGCATTCCTCCCCCACAAAAAGCAGCCAGCGACCATGACTTACACGCGTAACAGAATTGTCAAAGATCGCATTACAAGAAGAGTCTTCTGTAGGGTAACTCAAGAGCAGCAGTACCCTACAAAAAGTCTCTCCAACATACAGGTTTGGAATGCCCAAACAGGCACTGCTTCTAATAATACCTGTAAAGCCGTATCAGTCAGCTCCCCAAAAGGTGAGGTACTGGGGCTGTGACGAACCCATGCTCACTCTGACCCTTTACCTTCTTAGGAATACAGAATCCCGGCACATGCTCGCCTTTGGCCTCATTCCCCACAATCCGGATATCCTTGTGCAGGTCCTCAATGAGAGCAAGCTGGTTCCCAGCATCTAATTTCTGCAGGAGAGAGGGGTAAGACAAATATGAGGCAACAGGGCAACCAGCTCTTCTTTGTGAATTACTCTCAGGTGTGTCAAGAGAAGACACCTGTTTCCCACCTCCTCACTCACAAAGTTGAAGTCAAGGTCATCTTACAATTCTCAAATCTTTGCAGGGTTTGCAAATGTAAACATAGTTTACAATCAAAACAGAAGGCTCAATTTAGGCCATATTTTACCAGGTATCCCCATTTTCTCCTTGCCAGGCATTATTACCACTGTAACCTTTTTAAGCTGCCCCTCACCTTGGTGATGGAATTAAGTGCATCCCAGCTTTCATTCAGAACTACAGGGTTGGTATCATTAAATAGACGTATCAAGCCTGAAACCAAGCTCTTGAGATGACCAGTATAGTCTGCTTTTGTCTTGGAGCAGTAGATGTTCAGAATGACAGCTGCCGCCTGTCTCATTCCCAGCTCAGGGCTGCGGGTAGCTTCTAGTAAATCTTCAGTTATAATTCTTTGTCCAGCATCATCTTCCACAGACAGGATTACAGACTGGCAGTTTGCCATCTCCTAAAGAGTTCAAATTAACTTTACGTTAACTCTCAAATAGAACAAAGCCAGATTTAGCCCCAGGTTTCCCATGTTATCCACAGCATTATGTCTTAGGGAAATACTACCAACATACCCCACTTACTAATTGTTTCTCATTAAATAGATAGTTGCATCACCATTAAAGGCGTGATTCAGTCCTGCAGCAGAGATAAGTATGTAGCCAACTCTAAAATTTAACAGGTGACCAAACTCTGCTGAACTGATTGCTGTACAGCTTGCTTTCCAGCTGCAGAAGGGCTAATTTACAAAAATCAGTATCTCCATCTCCCCCACCTAACTCATCCGTTAAAGACTGTGCCTTTTGTCAGATAACATTTTTTTTTTTTAAGGTACTTTAATGCTGTGCATCATAATACTAATTACAAGCACGTCTGTGGGTACATTAGAGATCCCCAGGCAGACTTGGGGATAGAAGCTGATCTAACGGGCATCTACAGCAGCCAGCCAGCGGGACTCTGTCACTCACGTTCCTAATTCACCAATTTGTGTACATGTCTGTCTGCAGTCACCACTCCAGGATGTTCAATGGAGTCCAAACACTAGATGTTTCAGAAAGCCGTACAGGAGGAGTACTGCATGCAAAATAGGAGATTTCCTCCCTTCAGCCCTTTAATCTCTCAGTCTTCTACACCAAGAATAAATATAAAGTTAACTAGACACTCTGGCAGTTCTCCAAGAGTAAGTAAATGGAGAATTGTATCTTGTTGCAGGCCAAAGAGACTTCTATATGCATACAAATAGATTTGGAAAGCACACGTTTTTCGATTCACAATATGCCACCAGGCAAAAAGACTCATCCCGAAGAAGCTCTAATGGACTGAATTAAAACATGCAATCTGTGAATCTAGAGAACCCAGATTCTGTGCTGAGAAGTAAACCTGAAGCACTATCTTCAGGCAACTTGTCATAACAAAGAGCTGAGCCATGCTACTTGCCAATTGCTCTTCACTAGTCCCCAGCTTCTCTTTCAGCGCAGACATCATAGCAGGCAGGATGACACTCAAGTGCCGTGTCAGAGCATCCCCTGCCACTGATGAGAGGAAAGCTAGCACACGGGTGTTCACAGGGGGAGTAGTCAGCTAAAAAAAAAAAAAAAAACCAACAAAAAAAAAACAAGCAGAAAGTTTTTTCAGAAGGAATCTCACTTCATCTGTAACATGAAAAATTTATGCATCACAACCTAAATAACAATGGTTTTGAGCATAAAATCAGAAGAAAATTTCAAACTATGCTGTTCCTTTTGACATATCAGTCTAAAGGAAACTGGAAGCAAGCAGAGGAAAACGCACAGTTCTGAAGTTTAAAATTTGTTTCCAGTTGTACCTTTGGCACCAAGTAAGGCAGCACCACACGGCTCTTGACAGCCATAACTTGCTTAAGACCATCCACAGCAAAGTCAGATGTCTCTTCATTATCCTACCAGGAGAAAGAAAGTTACTAACCTGAGAGATGATTTGTGACACCCCAAGCTAAGCTAAACCCTATTTCAAGTGACAATTTACCATGTGATCATACAACCAACACAAAAGTCCTTCTATCCAAAAATGCTCTCATACTATATAGCAAAAACCCAAACCAAGCTCTTCTGTTGCATCAGAACATATATTACTAAAGGGGCTAAAACTTCGAAGCCTCGTCTTGTTTGATCCTATACTGTTTTACATGGGTGGCCAAGCAACTTCAGCTGGTGACGGCGGCACAGCCAGGTGTAGCATTTTTCTTAGGCCGATGTTTTAGCCACAAGACCTTCCCTACCAATGGCTAGGATAACTCCATGGAGGAGACAAAACAGAGCTGCCATTCACTGGAAGGCCCGCCACTACAACTGTCCTCCTCCTTTAAGCCAATTATTCAAAACCTGTCCTACAACTTGATTAATCAATTGTTGACTAATTGTTGAGCAATGCTTACCAGCTGCTTCAGCAAAAATGGCAGGATGTCTTCAAGAGCTTGATGTCCAATTGTGGAGTGCAACTGTTCAAATGTTTTAGCTGCAGCCTCTCTGACTTCTTCTAGAGGGTCACACAGTGCTTTTCTCACCGTAGGAACTAGAGACTCTGAGAAAAGGAGTACCTAAATATGCAGAGATAAAATTACAGAATGTCTAAAGCACAACAGACACATGCATCTCAGTAAAGTAGCTAAGAATACAGAATTTGCACAGATGAAACTGAATTAGAGTTCACTTGAAATATACTGGAAGAAAAACAGGATTAATCAACACAAACAGTTGCAGTGCTCTAAGGCTACCTAGTGGATGATTTCTATTATTGTATCTCATAGCAGTCAGAACTGTGCCATGTTTTACATTTATCGACAGATACAAATGCGTATATTTGCCTGAACAGCAACTCAGGTTAGTTAGGAGACTGAATTCAGTCCATAGAACAAGTCCAGCACTAAGCTGTATTGTTCTGTCTCATCTGCAATACCTGTATCATAACATAAATTTCTAGGAAACTGGAGATTTCACCTTCCACATAACTTACCGCATCCCTGCTGGTAGATTTCATTATCTCACTCAGCCCAATGCAGACTCCTTGCCTCTCATCACTCTTGTCTGACTTCAGTCCATCTTCTAGAATAGGGATGATTTCAGGAAGGATCTTCTCTCCTAACTTTCGGACAAGGTCTCCTAATGTCCGTGCTGCAACCTGTCCCCAAAAGTGTATTAATTAACTATTTCCCTGTTTTATAAAACTTAGGAAGATGAACAGTGAGCAAATGTTCATTTTTGACCATAAACTACTGTACACAGTATAGACGAAGTAGTAGGAATGGAAACACTGTGATTATAAATAAACATAGAAAAACAGTTTTACTGTCACCACAGCTGCATTCAGCCAAGAGAGCACTCAGACATACTCAGAACAGTTAAATTAATGACAGTGGTTCACAGAAAAAAATTATCCTGTGTTCTTCAGGAATTAAGTTTATACGGTCAGCTGCAGTAACACGAAGGCATTACTCAATTTCAAATAGTTTATATGATCAGCTGCAGTAACAGGAAGGCATTACTCAGTTTCTCACCGTTCGCTTATCTGCACAAGTACTGGCCAAGAATTTCAGCAGAAGCCCAAAGAGGGTTGGCAAAATTTCACGCAGTGTGCGAGGAGTGTTTGAAACTACAATCTTCCAGACGTGTAAGGAGGCTTGACGCACTACCAGCTGGGTGTCAGAGCGGCCCATGTACAGCCCAGCCAGCACCCTGTTCCTCCTCTCCACACCAAGAGCATTAATAATAGCCTGAAAAGAAGTATCACGAAATTGTATTATCCACTGCTGAAACTTAAAAAAAAGAATAAAATACATGATCATTCAACATGTCTTTCCAGCAGGCCTTCCATGCCGATTTAAAATTAAAAAATAAAATAAAAAAAAAGGCACAACAGACAAAAACAGCTTTACCTTGTTTGACTGGGCTGTTCCGAAGTTGTCATCCTCTGAGGCAGTTTCTGTGGTCATTTTTCCAGTGACTCCTGAGATATGGAAGAGAAGATCTCCAAGGAGCTGAACTGAGCTAAACCTGGCAACAGGAGCAAGTTAAGTGTTACGAGCAGGGTATTCAGGCAATACCTGACCAAATATGACAATATGTCAAATACAGACACGAGCAAAATGCAAGGCAAAGAGTTAGGTCAGCACCGAAACGCTGCATGGGCTGATATCTAAGGCTCAGCCTGCCTACATGGCTGAGAAGCATGCCAAAGAGAAAGGGAAGGAATGAATTCCAAACTGGAAGGGGCTAAGAGAATTCCCGTATCAAAGCAATTAATCAGGGAATAGCCTGGAGTCTAAAAGGGAACATGGTGTTGCCAGCATCTGTCTCAACCCAAAAGATACTCACCTGGGATAAGTGCACTCATCTGCACTCAGCTGACACAAGCCTTTTAGTACGGCTAATCTCTGAGCAATTACTATTAGCTGTGAGCGCTCCACTGCACATTTCCATACACAGGAGGAGAACAACTGACTCAGCATTTTGAAAAATCAAAAGAATATGTGAGGGCTAAATATTGCCATATCAACTGCCTTGAAGTGTGTTTCAGATTCAATACCAGAATTAATAATCTAGCAGGAATGCTCTGCAGGTACCAGGAAACCTGATCCAGAGCTGGCAGGGCTTTGCAGACTCAGTGCCATAAAGCATCATATTTTAATCCACAAGCAAAGAGATGCTTGCTTTTGCTACCCAGGAGGTCTCTGCATTTCCCTGAGGAGCAACACAGAGTCTGAATCACACCAGTTTTTCAGCCATGGAAGAGAAATGCCTGCAGGTAAGATGGTTATCCCTTACCTTATCCTCCACAAGTCATCAAACAGGCCATCCTCCAGCTGTGGCAGCAGCAGTGCAATGGCAGTCTCTGCATACATACTTATGATTCTCTGGCCAGCACGCAGGGCAGTATCCCGCACAAACTCATTCTCGTCTGCCAGTGCCTTAAAAAGAGACACAGAAAAGTGTCTGTGAAAGCTGGAGTTTTTCAGCACAAGATACAAAACCAACAGCAGGAAAACAAAACAATGTTTCCTCTCTCAGCCATGAGAAGTAAATGAACTACAGAGCTGTGAATGCACAAAGCTGATTTCAAGAAATTACTAGTGACTACAAAACAAGACAGCAAGCAAATAACTTGGAGGAAAAAATAATTTATCATTTTTTAAATATCTTTTTTAATAGTCCAGCCATGCTGGACAAGTCTCTGCACACCCCACAATTACTAGAAATGATGCTTAAAATACTCTGCAGGCTTCTTTTTATCCTCTAATAAATAAAACTCTTCAGGCCTCTGCTACATACCTTAAGGATACAAGGAATGATGGGACCAACATAGGGAGTGAATTTGTCTCCAAAGGTAATTGGCAGGTAGTTGAACATCATGATATAACCATCTCGTACATGTGGAGCAATATCCACTTTACTGGCAGTAGCTACAATCTCTGGCATAAGTTTCTCCAGCTTTTCTACCCCCAGCCCAGCCATAACTTCAGCCAGACCTGGGCACAAAAAGGCAGGGAACAGAGATGATATACACAAGCAACAAGCAGCTGATCTGATTTAACAGATTTAACCAGAGAAAGTCTAAGCTCAGTGTTCAGACACAGCTGTTCCCACCTTGAGCAGCACCAGATCGATCCACTGAGCTCTGCTCATATGTCAGGGTCTCCATCAGCCATGGCAACAAATCCTCAAAGCACGATTCTCCCATACCCTTCACCATGGCTCCCAACGCCTTTGCAGACACTGTACGCACCTCAAGGACAGGAAAAACAGAGATTTGCAAAATATCCAGTCAAAATTATTAAGACAGATGTGTCTGATTACATATCTACAGAAGATCAGGACGAAGTCCAACCTAATGCACTGAAAGACAAACTGTATTTGTACAGAAGACTTACTTCAGGTACAGGATCCAGCAGAGACGCCTTCAGTCCAGGAGTCACACTGGGTAGGTAAGGAGCCAGATCCTGAAACAAAGAGCCCGAAGAGTAAGAACTAGATTCAAAACGAGAAAGAAACGTATGTCACCTTCACGTAAAGGGCATTCAGCCCCTTATTAGTAACAATCATCCTTAACATCCTGAGACTTCGATCCGTTGCTTTCACAAAGCCGCAAATAAGCACGCTGGATTGTCCTGCAAGTCCAAGAAACAACACTAGTTCTGTGCAGATCACTCAAAACCTTTTTGATGCTCACCGACAGCCCAACACTTTGTATCTAAGGAAAATCCAACACACTCAACATTTACACAAGGTTTAAAGGCACAAAAATTAAACATAGATCTCTAGCCCACAGCGAGGTTCTAGAAATACTTTTCAAACAAACCCTGGATCCATTTCTAAGCAGCTGATCCATGTTTCACTGGTACTGGGTTTTGCTTGTTTGTTTGCCAAGGCATTTCTTATATGGTAAAAATTACAAGACCTTTTTGCAGGGATCAATCTGGTAATAACTAGATGACCAAAGTACAGAGCCGACAGTCTTAAGCACTTGAGAATTGTCACTGTCTTTATAGCCATTATCTGTTCATTTACATACATTTAATTAAAGCTGCACGGATTCTAATATTGTCTACGTTAACAGCAAAATCCCCAAACCAAATAAATTCTCCCTAGTGTTTGCTGTGTTATCTACTACACAGTAAATACAGCATATGGTTAGAGAGCGCTTATATCGCCATACCTTCTGATCAGTCAGGGAGTACATGTTCCCAATGATCTGGGCAGCCATCTTCCTGGTGTCTGTGGAACGATCTTGAAAAGCTCTCTGGACAATTGGCATGATCAGTGCTAAGGATGGGGCATCAATGAAATGGACAAACTTGGTATCCAGTAGAGTCTGCAGACACTTCTGGGTCTTCCTGGAGGGGTCCGTGAGAGCATCCAACAGAACTGGAGCGATTGCTGAACGTTTTAAAAAAGGAGAGAAAAGACTGTAGTTGCACATAAAACAAAACCACAGTCAGGGTGAGCTGGTGTTCTTTCACAGGATGTTTTAAATCCTTCTAAACAACGAGGAGCATAGGCAACACAGGAAACCCTATTAACATTAGCTTACAAAATGCACAGGAGCATTCAAAAAGCCTTGAAGCAGACAGCTGCTGCTAAGCTCCCATGTTAATACTTTTCTAGGAGTAGTTTCATTTCCTATAGAAGTTTGCATTGCGGTGAATGCAAACAATGTAAATGTTGCGAATATAAACCTTGCTAGTATGAACCACGGTCGTGTCAGGACATTAGAGATGCAGAAAGTTCTTACCCAGGATCTCTGGATTCCTGATGACAGACCCAATCTGCCTGAGAGCTTGCTGACCTGCATTTTGCACCTTCACATGAGAATCTGTGAGCACTTCAGTAAGTTTTGGCACAATATTGGGTAAGCAGGAAGAGAGCTGTTTGGGAGCACAGTATGCCATAGCCCCCAGCAGTTCCACTGATCCTGTGCATGAAGTACACAAAAAGAGGAAAAAAAAGCAGCACAAAACAATACACGGTATTAAGAAGAGATATGAGAATATGATCACATTTACCTCAAACTCAAATCTACCAGTCAGAGAACACACAGAATGGATGAAATGCATTATGCCACTTAAAGACATCAAAAACTCTTTTTTGTTTTGTTTGTACCACAGAAAAGAAGCAGGGGAGGAAAACTCCAGCTTCTGGAGTCCTAGAGAGATAGGGGGTAAAAAGTGTCCCTTGAATCTTCTGGGGGGAAAAAAAACCTGCTCAAATCTGTCAGGGAATTCATTGGTATCTCACAAGCTCTAAGTTTCACAGTCCCTTATGAGACAATAAACTATCACGGCCATCTGTAGGGATGAAGGAATAAAGGGGAATGACAGCAAAGGGGACTGTGGGTTACTCTCAGTCACGTCAGTCAGATATTGGTCCATACCAGCTTTAGTTCTCCAAGATTCCTCTTCTAGTGCTGCAAGAAGTGATGGCAAAACCAGCTTCACTCCATGAGTACTCAAGTTGCTCATCACGGCTTTGGCACAGTCATCTGCAGCCTCCAAGGAGAAGAGAACATTTACAAGCTGTGCCACAAGGCGTGTTTTTTCTTTCCTCAGAGACCCAGTGGGAACAAAGCCTTCACGTAAAATAGTGGCTAAGTACAACAATGTGGTTAGCCAAGTAGCTCCCAATTAATGGCCAATGAAGTAAGATGCTCTCAGCTATTAAGATCAGTTGTTAGCAGCGGTATCTCAAGGGATAGGTCACCTGCTCAGTTTGCTTGGTTACAAACAGTATTCATATCCATTTTATTCTGGTTTTCTCTTAACACTCTATGTTCTCAGAAATGTAAGGCACCTTACCTCTCGCACATACTGGTTCCCGTCTCCAAAACAAAGCAGCAAGTGAGGTAGCACATGAACCACATAAGGTTCAAAGAGCTTTCCAAGCATGCTGCAGAGCATCTCAAAGGCAAACAGAGCCCCTAAAAAAAAACAGAAAGGACAGTCAGAGGAAAATACAACTGTATTTAAATGGGATGGAAAAAGAAGATATAACTACGAATTTCTCCAAAAGCACGCAAATCTCACAGCTGAAATTCTCTTGCCTTCTTGCACTAATGGCTAGTGCTGTTGTAGGGGTTTCTGGTCTCAGAAAGGGCAAGCAGCCCGGTAGCATTAAAAACACGTAGCAGTCCCCCGAGGCCTGGCTTAGGTAAGCAGAAATACGGACAGGAAACATTCAGCAACAAAAGGGACAAGCAGGCTGTGAGGGCCCCTCCGGGCCAGCTGGAGTGGAGCAACCCCTAGCAACACCTGCCTCTGAAAACAGGAGGGATGAGTGCACCCATATTGTCCAGGACCAGAAACCCTTCTTCCACCACAATGCAAACAGAGCAGTTTTAGGACGCTATACACAATCAAAGGCCTCATGACAGACACTTCCCATTTCTTTCTCTGCAAACTTTAGTAAAATAAATCTAGATAAACCAAGCACAGGGGGTTCAGGTATCATTTGATCCGACCGTAATGGTAGTAGGTACAAGAGAAATACTAAGTATTTGGAGGGCAAAGCTTTTGTCCCTTACCCTCACGCCGACGGAAGTTCTTCTTGTCCTGGATAGCATCAGTCAGTGTGGTCATCATCTCCTGCTGCTTGAGAGACAGGATGCCAAGGCCTTTCACCAGGCCTGCCAGCCCATAAGCTGCACCTTTGCGCTCAGCGTATTTATCAGACTCTAAAAGCAGCTGCATTAGCTTCTGTATCATTCCACCTGCATCCTCCTTAATTGCAGGCACCAGAGGTGGTAAACAACTTGCCACTGACTCTTGAACCTGTGTAAAACAACCCACCAGCTATGAGATCATGAAATTTTCATCACCAACATCACCAACATAACTTCCCCCCACAATGTCAGCCTTCTGTCACCAGAGCCATTTTTCCATCTCTGACATCCCGAAAAGTACCATATTGTTAACCTGCCTCTGCATGGAACCCGAGGACTCCTCCAGGAAGGCACCTACCTGCTGAGATGGAGTGGACAAGGCTGCTATCAGTTTGCCAACAATTGGTTTCACTTTAGGGTCACTCTTGTCCAGATGTTTTGCCAGTGAACCCATCAGAATGACCACGCTTTGCCTGACAGCATCATAACTGGCATCATTAGGAGCATTTTTCAGGAATTCTTCAAACACTGGCAAGAGAGAGTTAACATTGTCCTGAAAAACAAAACCACAGAACCTGCCACTAGAGTCCACTCAGAATGAGATCTGCTATGCTCAGTGGACTTGTTTGTTCTTCTCTGAGCCAACAAACTGAACAATCACACCATATTTACAGTTCATGTGTCACGTCACATAAAACCTTGTGCCATCCTGACAGGCAACAAATATTTCCTGCTTGACAGAAGTTAGCTCTTAAATACTTGATCCCCCAGATGTGCCAGCATGATGTCCTGCCAGAAGCAATGTAAGCTGCTAGGCAAGACTGCTACCCTAACCATCAGTGCCTGCTCCTCTGCTTGCTCCACTTGCAAAGGGAGAACAGAAACACAAAACAAACTTCACACTAGTTTTCTAAGAAACAGAAGAATGAATAATATGAAAACACTCCAATTGTCTGGGGCTTTACAGGAATGCAGAGGGCTGTCCAGAAGAGGTGACTGGCACATGTGAGGAAATCAGAAGCTGAGCAATTTACACCCTGTACACCTCTCCCATCTAACACTTCTGGAGAAGGACTAGCAGTGAGAAGAAGGATGAACGGCTTCAGTTGATTTCAGTTTAATTAAGCCAACCATCAGCAAGCTTTCATGTTTTGTTTTACATGAGGCCTTCCTGGGATTAAAAGATCTCTGGTCTGATTTCACTTTATTACTCCAGTTGATTCAGGGCTATTTCTTTTCCATAGCAATGACAGGGAAGAATTACACTTTTTCAACACTAGTCACTAACAGAACAACTCCAAACACACAAAAATTTCAACTACATGAAAGTTTTCAGGTGTTAAAAGTAACAGCAACCTTGAAGACATAAAAAAAAAAAATTTAAAAGCGCCCCAACTATGCTCCAACACAGTAACTACGTTTTCATTCCATCTTTTTCCACTGCTAGAGAGAGCAATGTTCAGACTTACTTTGCCATGAGTGTTGAGCGTCGAAAGAGCCGCATCTAACATGCACTTCCTGACTTCAGGACTGCGATCATTCAGAGCATCCGGTACAAAAAACTGGAAGAGGGGCTTCACCTGAGAGCTGTCCAGATGCTGTGAGAGCTTGTTGAGGGCCAGAGCTATGCCACACCTGTAAAGATGGTGAGCTTGTCAGCTTACTGTCACTTGTCAGAATTTGCCTGAGGTCACAATCACGTTTGCAATCAGAAGTACAATTACAAAAACTGAGAGAGAGAACCATTATGAAATCAAAGCGCCTCAGAGTGTCCAGCCTATTTGCATTTCATTACATAACCCCATGCTGCAGGTTCCCAAAAGGACAACAATCCTCCAGCCATATAATGACTTTCATCCTGATTAAGCATTACTGATCCGCGGGCCAATACAGACAGACATCAGGATCACTTCATTTACTGCTGACATACAGCAGCTTTACAAGGTGCATCAACACTAAAGAACAGATTAGCTTAAGACAGGTAGCTAACAAGATTATCTCCAATTAAACCTGATAGGGCATACAAGTAGACAAAAAGTAATTAGCCAAACTGGAATTCGTCCAGTTCATTAAGGCTTGCCCTGCCACTCTTGAAACAATCAACTGCCCATACAGAGGTGGGAATGCAGTAAGATAGGACAAAAATCAGACCGTCTGAGAGGGAAGGACTCTGCTCTTATCAGGACATAGAGAAGGCAGCATCCAATATTTTGATGGAACTCAAAAGCATTCCAGTTTGGCCTGCCCAGCCTGCCTGAGGGGCATAAATATTCTCTATCAGAAAGACACATGAAACCAGCAAGTCAACACAATTGCATATATGTAGTTTCTTTAATATTTCCTTATTTCTCCGCTGCCTGATCTTCTAAATAAAAAATCTACATCATCTCATTTGGATGCATAGGATGTGGTGAGATCAGTCTGAAGATGACTGTACCTTGCTTCCCACTGGTCAGGTGGTGATTCAGATATCACTCGTCCCAAAGCATCCAAAACTGGAGGTGGCCTCTGGAAGGAGAAAGAATTTAATCAGAATGCCTTTTCCAAGGACATGCAAACAGAGAATACTGTCAGCCGATCCTGCAATGCCATTTTACAATACTGCAGAGAGGTATGATGCCACTAGCAGAACAGCATGGTAAAAAAAAACCAGCAGAGAGCTAGCTTAGGCCCAGAAAGACTTAAACTGACCCTGCTCTGCCACGGTCTTCCTGTATCACCCAAGGCATACCTTCCACCTGTACAATGCCATTACTGGCTCGTAACTTGAGGCTCAAGACATTAAAGCCTGGGATAAGCTCAAACACAGCAACAGTAGGCTTCATGCACACATGACAAAAGGAAAAGCGATTTATAGAAAATATAAAATAAAGCACAAGCTTATGCATGTCTACCCCTTAGGACAAGAGTACTTACATAGAGCTTCTCCTGGTAAATCTCTGTAAGTTTATTCATGACCTCTGCTGCTTGGTTTCGATACTGAGCTACAGCTCTGGAAAGAGCTTCAGCACCTGCTTGTCGCACTGCCTCTTCATGGTAGATGACATCTTTGATCAGCAGAGAACAGAGGTCAGGCAGCAGCTCCAGACCCATGGACTCCCACAACCTGCAGCGCACACAAAGAGGTGACGGGTCACCCTTCAGCAAGAGAAGCCACTGCTACATGTCAATATCAGGGAGGCAAAGCCCCTGCCAGAGGAGCTCCATGAGGAGAGCACAAGAGAGGTCCCCGCACAGTCCCGTCAGCCAGGAGGAACTCTTACCTCTCTGCCAACTTCTGAATCTCATCTTCAACATCAAACTTTACTACCCAAAGGCGACGCAACAGATTCAGTCCATTCTTTTCATCACTGTCCGGTGTTGGTAGAACCATTTGTAGCTCCATCAGTCCCTGAATTAGTTTACAGAAGAATCAGTATAAGGACCTGATTTTAGAAACAGATGCTTTAAAACGCTTAAAACTTTTGCCAAGTCAAGCTCTTGGTGGTTGGAAGTGTCAAAATGCACATTTGCTTGTGCAGCACACTGCTTGTGCTGATGAAGGACTTGCTGGTGCTAACAGGTGAGATGGTGAAACTCCAGAGCAGGGCTCCACAGACCAGGTGCAGAGAGGCAACTAGGTTGTACTCTGGTGACTACAGTCTTTTCTGCCTCCAAGTACAGAGAAGCCAGCTCAGTGACCTAACCTGAGATCTATTTCATGGCAAAGGAAACCAAGCAACCTTCTTTTTTTTTTTTCCTTTTCATATTCTCAGAAGGGACTAAGTGAGAAGCTTTCCAAAAACAATGGGTTCCATACAAACATAGGATTTTTTGACAACTTCTCTCCTTAAGACTAAGCTCTATACAACTGTAAACAGGAGATGTCAAGATGTCGTAACTACACCTGCTTTAACAAAACAAAGGTGTGGATAGACCCCGAGTACTCCTTTTTGCAAGATAAATGCAGCACAAAGTGTTACTTAGAGCATTATTGTTCAGTAGCTACTGCCGCCTCCTGCAGACACACTGCCCAAAGGCCAGCATCACAGCTGAAGCCTCTCTTCATCAGTATGACAGAAGATTCACCTCCTAAAAAATTAAGCAATTCAGTGTGACCCTGAATGACTCCCACCTACCCTGAGAGCTGCATCTCGAACATTCATGCATGGAGATTGCAGGGCCTGAAGTAACACATCGATCTCCTCCTGTTCTGCATAGGCACAGCCGTCCTCCCCACTGCTGCTCGTGCACAGGGCCGTCAGGGCATTGGAAGCCAAAACCTAAAATGCCATGAGGAAGTATTAAGAGATTCCGCCTCTACTTCTGACAAAGCACGTGCAGGGTGGGGGTTAAGTGCTATTACAAGAGAAGAAGTTCTCTAAGAACAATGACAAAAACAAGGACAGACAAATTCAGTCTGTTTGCCTTTCTGTTATGATTATTGACCTTTCTGCCATCTCATCCCTTAGAACAAACACTCAGAGGAGCAACTACTAAACTTCTTTGACAGAGCAAGGCCTTAGAGAAGGAATAAAATATCACCCGTGGAAGAGGGAAGAACATTTGGCGTAATGAAACCCACAGGAGAAAAAGGCGCAGACATTTTATTCCAGGAATACCATAAACACAGGAGAAAATAGGTAACGTATCAACCACCAGCCTCAGAGACTTAAACCAAGTGGGTGTATTTCCTTCATGTAGATGCTGATGAAACTTCGGCAGAATCCTGGCTGTGGTTATGAAGCTGAGGACTCACCTGTAACCGTGGAGAACCTGTTCCTATCACCCGGCTTAGCAGAACTAGCATGTCCCTCCGGGGCAGCAACTCTGGGCCGTTCTGAAAGGTTGGAGCAGGGGCAGGGGAGGCAGAGGGAGGAGAAAAAGCTTTATGTCTTGTGACTCCAAAGTACCTTGCCACTGTATGACACTCTTTATAAAAAACACAATCAAAATCTAGGGCTGGACAGGTATCCAAAGCCTGTGATGGAAACAATCTTACATTGGTAAACCTAACTCGAAGAATTAATCTGCTTTGTCCACTTCACACATTAGCTGTTTTATCCCATGCTTCATCCAAACAACTGTTGAAGGAGGTCATCTGATCCTCACAGTTCTCACTTACCTCATCCACCAGCAAAGCCTGGCCATTTGCCGATGATCTCAGCTGAGCATGGACCGTAAGGATCTGCAGAATCTTGACCAGGAACTCCTCCTTGTCTTCACTGTCATGGGGTGTCTCAGTCATAACCGTCTTTAGGAGAGGAAAGACTAAGGAAAATGCTGGAGCTGATAACGGAGCAGCACCTGCAAAAAGGAAAAACAGTCCCATAAGCATAGCTGATCCTCTCACATCTTTGTTTTATAATATTGACTGGTATAAAACGCACACCTTGGCAGCTCACGATGGATGTGGCCAGCTTCAGCCTTATGCCCAAACATGCTAAGTGACTGTAAGTATTTCTATGCCCCTAGAAACACCCTGGCTAAAGGACACTGTTTCATGTGCGCCCGGACTTAACCCACACAGACCAAGCTTAGCCTGTTTGAAGCAGTGCACGCAGCCAGCCCCCTGTTAGCCTCTGCCACTTGGCAACTCAACAGCGGCAACAGCATGGTTCCAACAGTGACATCTGGCATTTCAGTGTTAGGTCAGTGGTTGAACTTGATGATCTTAAAGAGTCTTTTCCAACCTAAATGATTCTGTGATTCTACCGAATGTTGTTGCTTGCTACACCAATGAGCTGGCTTTAATTAAAGCCACATTAGAATTCCAAATTACTTCCAATGATTTGACAATGCAAAAATACACACCATAAATGAAATTGAAACAGTTCAATGGATTAAAGTAGAGAAGCAGGCAAAACTGAGGTTTTGTCTATCCTGGAAATATCTGTGGGCAGCGGGGATGGAACACAAAATCAAATTCATCACAACCAAATCTGAAATAAAAGCTATTATGTAAAGTGCATTTAGTTTGTGTGTACACCCTGAGAATTAAAATGCACTAAACTAAAAAACCCAAACAAACAAATGACAAAAAAACCATTACAATCAATTTTACTTCTGAGCAGGAGGAATCCACACAGGAATCTGATAATTTAACTAATGCACTTCTAAAGTTCGTTTGTCCCAAAACAGGGACCTGTTCACTAGCTACATTCCCTTTGAACACTTCCTACCAACCTAGCTAACCTGTCACTCCAGTTTCCCACTGGATTCTTGAGAATGAGGTTCCTCTAATACCGGTGCAATTCTCAACTCCCCTCTCCTCTTAAAAAATTATAAAGCTTTTGGATTCCCTTTGTTAAAGATTTTGCTTCTTCCTTCTCACAGGGGCTTGACTATGGGACATAACAAATGCTCCTCACAGTTAGTCCAGTTAAAATTAACGTTATTAGATGTCTAAGGAAAATGTTTGCTTTCTATATCCTCTCTATGCTGTCAGAGAACGCCAGATTTTAAATTTCTAAGATGCAGATTAAGAGCACTGCAGATACAATACTGCAGTATTAGTCAGCTTATGTAGGGCATAGATACTGCAAAAGTAGTTCAAGGGAGAAATATTAAATAACAAACACACTGTGAGCTCCTAACTAACATGAATATCTTAGGGAACCCCCCCTCCATTTCTGATGGGGATTTTTCTCTGCTCAGTGTCTGTCTGCTTTTATGCTTTTTTTTTTTTTTGCAGTTATTGACCAGATATTTTTAGGCTTAAACAACCATCCCTCTATATGCAGCAGGAGGAATAAAGCTTTATCTGAAAAGATAAATGTCCTATTAACACAGGAGCTGGTACTGACCAGCGCAAAAAAGGATTATAAAGTGTATCTTGACATTTCAGCAATGAATGATAAAATTTATCATTCATATTATAAAAAGGTACGGTCTGTCTTAGGTTTCATGGTAAGCTGAGAAACCTAAACTAACCTCTGCTAGTAATATTGCAAGACTCCAAAGAACTTTGAAAATGAGGAAAAATAATTTGATTATATAACATGACTTGTCTGACAAAGTGCTATGGAACCGACTTCCTTTCTCTTGCATAAATGAAAAAAAATAATCAGATATTAATTTCATTAAGCACTGCAGGAAATCTTGACAATACTTCTACTACTTTCTGGAAATAAGCCTGAAAATGGATTTAAATGTTACTGAACTTGCACTTACTATGGAAATTAATTGTATAGTGGAGACTCTGAATTATCACTGAGATGTTCAGCACTGAAGTGGTGCTTACCACAGTCAATTGCTGCTATTCAGCTGTGAAGATTACATGTGCCATAACCACACAACTGCAGCTCTGACTGGCAACAGAACAGCTAAAAGGAAAACTGAACTGGGGTAAGGGACCAAACGGAATCCTACGTTTCCCTTTAAAAATTATAAACCATCATCTACCACAGGAGCTTTTGATTGAGCTGGAGGAACTATCCAAAGCCTGGATGAACCACGTCTATCACTACAGTACACCAGATGCTTTAAGACAGCCTAAGCCATCCCTGCCCCTAAGGAAGCACACCTACCCTCCCTCTTCTGTAATGGCACAAGTACTTGTGCACTCCAGCATGAAGCAGATTCTAGTGATCTAGATTAAAACTAAGCTGGTGGGGAGAAAAAAAAAAAAAGAAAAAAAAAAATCAAGAAAACAAGTTTCATTTTAATGCAGATCATATTCTTGCACTGTAAAAATATTGAAATATTGGTGCTTGCCTTTATGTTAGAGTGGGAAAGAACTGCTTCTTTTACAACCACGCCAGAATAAAATATTCATGAACTGCAGCAACAACATAGCAAACAAGCAGGGGCCACAGGTACTTCGCTGCTGAGATCACAGATAACAAGCAATTATTTTGTCTTTCCACTTATGCTAAGTGGTGTTGAAAGGTAGGAACTGTCCTTGGCAAAGATGAGCCTTAATTTCACTACTATTATTTCTGTATGAACTATTCTAAGAAAAAAATACTGTTATTTCGTTTCTATGTTTACTATACTTGTAACATCATTTCTACTACTACCACAAAAAAAAAACCTTTAAGTTTTTCATATCTATGAAAACTTATCTGATTTTTTAAAAAAAGTTAAGTCTCACCTATAAAACATTATACAAACCATCAGAACTAACACAGCTCGCAGACATATTGGTGGGGGAGAAGGTGTCAGAGGCATCTACACCACTTCTTACCTGGCTCTCCCTTGCCTGTTCGGCTAGGAATGGTATGGGCATGCAGCAAGCCAACAACTCTGTTCAGCGCAGTAGGCAGCTCTTCTTGACACCAGGATTCATCTAATTCACATTCTGGTTTCATCAGGCGCAAGGTCACATGGCTCACTAAAGTACCTGGTATGAAAGAATAAAGAATCTGTGAGAAGACTAAACCCAAAGATTTCTCGAGAGAAAAGTCCCCAGGAGCAGAGCCCCAAGAATTACAACAAAGCTCTGTACAACAGCCCAGGCTGCACAGAGAAGGAAGCACAGCCCGAAGGCTTACAGGGGACAGCTTCACAACAGTTACACCTGTGAGTTACACTCCAAACCGCACAGGGGAGACAGTCCGATTGTGACCAACTGCTACTGAGACATGGTCACGATGGCTAGATAAGTCCTAGTCTTTGGACCCAGTGCTATCCAGCAGCAGGATCTCAGGGACATCAGTCATCACCCTAAGCACTGTTCCAGGGTGGTTTTTCTGCTTGGCTGTCTGTGGTACATGGTCATGATCCACAGCTTGTAAGGAGCATGAATTTTCACTTTTGTGCCATAAAATACACCCTGCCCTTAAACAGCAACTGCAAATACTAACCTAAGGTTTTCAGTCGGGCAGGCATGACACAGGAAGCTAAGGAAAGAAAAGGTTTCTTAACCCTTGGAGCAGCCAAAGGTGATCGAAAAAGTGGCAAGAAGGAACCAACAAGACCAGGGATGTACTGAGTTAGACCAGGAGGCTTTCTCTTTATAACAGCATCCAGGAGTCCTAGAGCTGTTTCCAGCTCATTATCAAGCTGTAAGAGAAACAATTTAAAAGGTTATCATAAGATCTTCCATAGGGAAAAAATCAAGCTGTTAAATCTGATTTCTAATGAAACAAGGAAATCGGGTTTTGTCAAACATTCTCTATGCTACTCCATTTTCCTTACATCAAAATGACTTGGGTCATGGTAGCTGCGGAGCTGGCAAAAAGGACCATCGAGGCTTACCTCCTTCAGCCGTTTTCTTATCTGAGACTCCCTTTCCAGCTGTGCATGCATCAGCTCCTTCTGCTTACTAGTCAGCTGCACCTCATCCTTTATTCCTTTCTTCTTCTTTATTTCCTGCAGTAGAGCACCATAGACATTAATAACTGGGAGCCATTAACACCATCCCCTCCACCAGATAGGAAAGTTGGACACATTGGCGTTTTTTGCACTTCACTTTTAAAACAGCATCAAAATATTCTTCCAAGTATATCACTCTTAAGTGAAGACACAGAGTGGGAATCAGCAGATTGACACTTTAGCGTCCCATTAGCAGAATGACATCAGTTTCTCCCACATTTCAATCTGTCACAAACTATTTGACATCATCAAAAAGAACTGTCCAGCTCTTTCTACAGTGGATGGGCATGTCATCCTCCCTAGAGCAAACAAAAGTCAACCTCCAATAAAAGACTTCTCCAGTCAACCTGGTACATTCCCTTCCTTTCACCAAATTCTTCCCCGCACCTACACCCACTGCTCTGGCCAGACTCAACAGAACTGCTGGCTGTCAACAAGATGGAAGCACCTATTTAACAACCCTGACCAAAAAAGTTACACAACATACATTGAACATGAAATGAAGGGAAAAATCGGGTATTACAAACAAGTAAGCACACTCTGAAACAAGTAGACCACCACATAAATTGATACAAATACAGAGAAAAACTGATGCATACAGATACAAGAAAAGACAACAATCAGGTATTCAAAGAAGTTCAGAGAATCTTTCCCAACAGAAGCCATGCAAAGGTTCATGTAGTGAAGGTTCTGACCAGCCTGGCTTTCCTGTGCCATCAACTCACCTCCTTCAGCTCCAGCTCAATGATTTGTTCCTTGAAAGAATAAGCTTTGTTCTCCCTCTTCATGTTAGCCTTTTTCATACTATCCTGTTGAGCACTGAGAAGGAAAAGTAGAGAAAAGAATCAGCACTGCTCTGGACTAAGATCCAGGCACACAAATCCGGGAACTCCTGTCCAGAAAGAGCATCTGACAAACCCACTTGCCAACCGGCTAGGTGCCAGCAGCCATCAATCCCCAGGTGCACAGCAAAAAGAAACTATAGTCTTACCTCTGTATTATAGACTTGTCATACAGTTCTCCCTCTGGAGTCTTCATGATAGCAAATTCCTCTCGAGTAACCTGGCACAGAGCTGGGTTCTCCATTGATGCTGAGATAGTGCTGATGAGCTGTGGGAGCACTCTACCAGGTGAAAGCAGAGAGAGAGATCCCACTGCATTCATAGATGACTACCAAGAAAACAAAGGAAAATATTGTTATCAGCATTCCTTGAAACTGTCTCAAAAAAGTATGCTCTGTTGAGACAGCCCACATTATGTTCCAATTCCTAATTCCTTGTTGAGTGGGTACTTGAATTTTACCTGAAATTCTACTCAGTTGCTGGTACACATGCTTTCCCCATTAAATCCCAGCTCCTTTTCACCAGAGACATAGTCTTTGAACCTGCCTTTTCCCCATCTTTTAGACAAATCTCCTTCCTTATAGACCAGTTAATACTTAACTCCTCCAGAAAACTCTCCTCTTCCAAAGTACCTCCCAAAACTAACACAAGGAAAGCAGAGGTTTATCACCTGGTTCTCCAGAGTGTAGGCAGTGATCCTGGGTAGTATGTCATGCAGGTGTTTGGTAACGAAGTCCTTGGGATCTATCTTCATCTTAATGAGGAGGGCTGGCCAAAGACCCGGCTGCACAGCCACTAGCAAGAAGAGATGAGCATAACAGATATCAAGCAGACTGCTAATACAATGAAACAAAAGGTAAGGTAAAAACCCCTTACACTGGCCCTGACAGTGGTCTTACCCCATCACTCACCTACAGATGGATGATGGCTCACCAGCAGCATCTCCAGCGCCAGCTTTTCTGGCTCAAAGGAATCCACATCGAGCCCTGCCACACTCGAGATGACACAGAGTGCCTCATGAAGGACACGGGGAGGAATATAGGACCTTCCTAGCTCTGACAGCTCTCCCGACTCCATCACCAGGACCTCATGAGGCAGAACCTGAGTAGACAACTTGGCATTAACACATAATACCAAGCTTTCCTGAGCCCTGAGCGCACGTCCTCACAGTAACATACTGAATACCAACCATCAGCTCCCTCTGTCAGTACCACAAAAAGGAAGGGAGGGATACAGGACAACAGTGGAACCAAAGCAGCGATGACAGTGACAGAATTGTTAAGAATGGAGGACTGCACTAGATTTGGCAAGCCAGGGTAAAATAAAACTTAAACCGACCATTTTTGGCAAAGACTTTGGAAAAGGTTGAACCAGCTGGCTGGGAACAGTATGCACAACTTCTGCAGTCTAATTTTACCCAGTAACTTCTCAAAAAGACTTTACTCAGGCTGTATCTTTGACACGGGAAGACTATTTACAAAGTCCCAGCCTTGGTACCTAATTAATGCAACTTAATCAATTATACAACTTGACATGGTGCTGGCTTAGCAGCATGCCCAATAATATAGCACTCATTTCCTTTTTTTATTTTATTTTTAATTTTTATAGTAGTTTCTACTAAAGTATTTATATTACATTTGTTTTAAATAGGCAGCCTGAGCTATAACCCAGGGCCAAAGAACTAGGATAGCGAGAAAGGAACGAAGCGCTTGGTCTTCCAGCAGATAAAATTTGGATTAAAATAAGAGAAGGACATGGAAAACTGCAGCTTCCTCCCTACGTAATTTTGAAGAACGTGTCTTCTGTGTATGTAGGGAAGACTAAGCACACCACAGATGCTGATACAGTAATATGCAGTCATCTAGTGACAAGTGACATTCTAGGAAATCATCTGGAACTGAATCATCTTCATCTCACACTATGTCAATCCCAAGAGCAAACCTTGGGTAGGGAGGTGACTGGCAGCATACAAGCAACTGCCTAAGCAGAGACTATTCTTCTTGACTACTCACCTTATGAGAACTGAGAACCACTTTCAGCTCCTCCAAGAGCCCATAGGCCAGTTTGTACCCTCCCAGAGAGGCCAAGAGCTTCCTCACTGTTTGATGGGCCTGTCTTCGAACATGCCAGGTCCGACTCAGCAGTACTGCAACAAGGGCACGGTGATACTGCCTGAAAAGAGAGAAATACAACGGGTTTAGCAAGGGAGGCAGCTCTGCAAACCAAGTGGACACAAAAACACAAAGAGTTCAACATTTTTTACAAAGTCCGAAGCCCACCCTCTCTACTGCCCGCATTAACACGCAGGGGTCAGACACAGATCGGTGGCAGCAAGTGCACGCTACGTACTGAACTTTACTTTCAGGCAGCCGTTGCACATGATCCAAGAGAAGGCGCTCTGTCAGTTGCAGTACTGTACACATCGCTGTGGGAAAAGACAAATATTTAAAATAGCATGAGACTTCATAAAGAAACACATTTTTTTACCTGAAAACAAACAAACAGCAAGCAAAGCATGTTAAAATAGCTAGCCAAACTGAGCCTCTACATAATCTTCTCAGTGAAGCTGGAGACAAATCCAACTCAAATCTGCCAAGGCTGGAAACAGAGCCATGGTTTCATAAAAACGTTGTTAGCTGAATCCCAGCAGAATTTTCCTGACCACGATGTGTGACCTATTTTTGTTTAAGTCAACAGAGCAAACAGAATGATAAACACCGTGCTCGCTGCATCAATGCCAGTAATTCCTGAGCCCTGCTGAAACATTTTCAGCGACGATAAAACGTCTACTGAATTCATACTTAAGTGCATAATATCATTTGAATAGTAGTTTTGGTATTTTATCTTACACCATCTTCTGTGCTTTAACTGTCACTAAGCCCTTTGGTTTGTATATCAATGTTCAATCACAGCATCAAAGCAGGAGCAGAAAGCTCCTGAAACACGGGGTGGGTTACAACCCGTATTAAGTACAGGTACAGAGGACTTCCAAAATTCAAGGCATCAGATGGTTTGGGGCTGTTAAGCATTTCAGCTACATGTTTTTGCTTAAATAACCACCAATAACAAATCACAACAATATTTACTCTTAGCATTACTTTTTTGGATCTAACATCCTAAGGGAGCAATATAAAATTTTCCAAATCACGCTGTTTCAGAGTATTTGCAGACTTGGGAAGGAAAATGAATGGATACACACATTGCCTTCAGGAAACAAGGATTGCAGGAAGCAAAGGAGAAACGATGTTATTTCCCATTTAGAAAACTTCACCTCTTCAAAGCTTTGTACAAAAGATAAATGAATTCATTTCAGAGAAAGGAATCACAAACTCATTTTCAAAACTTTCCATTTACAATGCAATCAGTAATGTTTTCTGTTGGACACATTCCATAATTTTTTTCCAATTAATCTTTAAACACAAGAGAACAAAACAGAGCATAGAGACACTAGTTTATAAGCCAATTGATTTCCTATCTGTTATTACTCTTCCACCACATACTTAATATTTTCAACTACCTGTTTTTTCTTCACCCTTATTTTACTTTTTGCCATCTTACTTGTAATTTTAGGCTTCTCTGTGTCTCTCAGATTGGCTTCAACTATTTACTTAAAAACTGGGACACTACAGAGATGCATTTTGTATTGGAAAGGCTTTAACAGACTACAATTTTGGAATTATAAATGTTTGATGACTCAGGTTCATTAAGAAATAAATTAATACATTGTTCAAGCTTAGACTACAATTAGTCTAGACATACTTCTGAAAGAGTACGCTGTTCACTTTCATTTGAAACTGGATCCACCAAGGATTATAGAACAGGGCGAACAGCATCATTAGCTCTTGTAAGTACTACGTAACAGAGTTAAACTGCAACCGGATACACAGTAACTGACAATTTACCTTCCTCTGATGCAGACTGCAAGAACTTCTCAGATGTAAAAATTTGTTTTTTCTCATCCAGAATCAGCTGCCAGAAACCACTCAGCTTAGACTCTGAAGGGAAAAGAATAAGTCTATCAAGTATATTTCAAACTAAGTCAGAACCCACCAGCATACATAAAACACAGTAGAATTCTGCCTCCTGAAATCATTCAAGTTACTTCTGTCTTAGCTTGTCTGCAGTTATAAAGCCTCTCATCTCTCTCATTCAGAACTTAAGTATGCCCCAAAAATACCTGCTGCTGACAAAAATACATTTCTCTGGGTTACATTTGTGAAATCTGGTCTGGTTTACCTTAATATTTCATAGGGGAAACCTTCCTAAAAATGAAGGAAAGGAGGAAAGTGGTGTGCTGCTTTTGATAGACAGAACACACCTGGATTTTATATCCTGGCAGATGTATGAACTCACGAGACTTCTTGTAATATCCTCTAATGGAAGACAGAACTTCAGTCCTCGTGTTTTCCAAAGACGTTTGGTAAAACCACTACCCAAGTAACAAGCAAGTAATAGTTTTAATGCATCAGTCAAGTCCTAGCATGTAAGGTCTGGGTGACTGTCTTCTGTCAGAATAAAGAGGAATATCCCTAGATGAATGGAAGCTGGAAGGTGCAAAGGTAGGGAAGAGCAAGAACTCTTCACTGACATAACTGAGAGAGACTGGAATTAATCTTTCCCTGGCATACAAAGGGGCAATGAGCTTCTATGTGGAAACAATACACAGATGAAGGAACAGTATCTCACCCATATTGTCCAGAAAAGCGTTAAGCCTCAGAACCTGTTTATATTGGGTGCTACTAGACGCTTTGTGACCTTACCAGTTTGTCCCTCAATTACAGACATCCTGCAGATCAACAAAGCTGCAGCAACTCCTTCAGTTACCATGGGAACCTGAGTACTTTGAGATGCTGCTTTTTCTACTGTCTGGATCAGCATTGGCAGCAAGTCCATTCCCTGTAACAATGTGTCACCTGAGGAGACAGAAAGAGACAAGTTACAAAACAACACGGTCCTTTCATACTGTACACCACGGGGGTATCAACGGTTCTTTTGTCACTAGACAAGGAAAGGAATCAGACACATACTGGGAAGACTGAATCGCCCAGAGTATTTGCCAGTCGCTACTAGCATTGAACTTTAACCACGAAAAGCTAGAGGATAACCACTTCAGACCTTTCGTCACAGATAAAACAGTCCCATCTCAATACCAGTTTCTGTTCAGGGGATGCAAAAGAAAATGCTAATTCAGTTACATTAAAGGAATTGCTTCAAATCACAGGAAGCCTGACTTCAAAGATTATGTTTCCCTAAGAGAGGGAAAGTAAATTCCTGGCAAGCCACAACCATCTGTTCCACTTCAAACATTCACAAGTCAAGGAATCCCACAGGTCCACAACCCTTGCTCCCACAGAAGCTGAGCTGGCTGTTCCTGCTATTTCCAGAAGCAACACCTCGCACACAATACTAAAAAAGGAAACAAAAGACTTGGGATTTTCTACATTAAGTATCTGCAAGTAGTGTTTTAACTATAAACTCTTAGAAGATTCTAACTCCTTTTCTTTGTCCCAGCTGGATGCTTCGTTGGGTGGGTCAAAGCAATGGTCATTGTTCCAGTGGTGCGTAAATTATTTTAGAATATAAGTATCTTAAGCCTTGATGCTCTGAACAGCTGCACACGCCACACACAAGTAATCCCCTTGCCCGGGGCACGAGCAATTTCAGGCTTTGCCATATTGAAAGGACCATCTTCCTGTGAAATCTAAGTAGGTTTAAGAGTGTTTTTTTCAGCCCTGTGGTAGCACAGAAATTCCTGGTAGCTACAACAGAAAAATGCAGAATTACAATTTCATTCATATCATATTGGAAAAGTGATGGTTAATCCATTGTATGGATACCATACACTGAGTTATTGATCTCTTAAGCAAATGTATACCATCTTCTTGATTCACACTGCATCACCAAGAAAGGGAGATCTCACATACAGGCATCAGACTGATCACCCTTTGACCTGTGGATCAAATGCTGAAGTCAAAGGGGACAGGACCAACAGATACAAATCTCAAGAAGACCACAAGTTTAGAATATCTTAAGTTCTTCATTTCAAACACAACAATATTTTTTATTATTATTTTTTAAAGCTTCCAAGAGCCAAAGCCAGAGACCAGGATCCCAGTGTGCTGGGTGCTACATAAAAAAAAAAGCAGAGTCCCTGAGCTAGAAACCTTATCATTTAAGTGTAAGACAAAAACAAAGCAATCAAAGATTACTTTGGGAGTATACGAAAGACAGCACGATGAGCAGTGATGCTAGTTATACAAGGAGACAAACCACCTTTATAAACTTCAAAGCAAGAGAGAGTTTAAGGAGAAACAGGAAGGATGTCAGTGAACAGATATCACCTACCAAAATTCTTCTTAATCCACACAGCTATCTACTTGTATCAGGAAGTACAAAAGTTGATTTCTCTTAAGCCACACAGTCTAAAGAGTTACTAATAGCTGCACAGATTTACCTTTGAAAGATGCTAGCATGCACTGCAGGTAGGCATGTCTCACAGCTGAAGTAGAGGTTTTAAGGCTGAAGGCTTTCTTTAGCCATTCTACCAACTTCTTGGGAACTTCTGTGGTGAACCGAACACACCAAAGAGCCAGGACAGAGACTGCATGAACCAAGGTGCCTTCATGGACTAGGAAGTAACACAGAGCTCATGTCAGTACAACAATTGCATAAAACACAGGAACATAAACCAGAATAATGTCAGGTGATAACGCTGGGGAGAGGCAGGAAAAGAATGGATGTGCTCCTAACAGACACAGCACTGTCTCCACAGGGTTGCTCATCCAAACAGGGCAACAGATTTTGTAACGCAACAGGCGAGAATCCAGATTTATCCTGAATAACAGGCCATATGAAAATCCTGCTCATGACAAAAGCAGCTTAGCAAACCCAGAACAAAGGCAAGAGGTTTCACCTTCTTGTTGCAGGAAAGGGATGAAAAGCTCAGCCATGGTTCCAGTCAGAACTTGGCTAGATGATCCAGAAACCACATGGTGACTAAGGCTGCCGATCCCTGAAAGGACAGAACCCTCTCATTAGTTCCCAAGCTACCAGCACTTGCTGCAAAATCTAAAAACGATCAAGAAAGTTTCATTTCATTTCAACCCCTGCATAGACATAGCTGTTTCTTGTCACTGCAAGGGATGTACCAACACAGCAGGACCTCTGTCTTAATTTTTACTCAGAATAGTCGTCTTTCTTGCATAAAATATTTTACCTTACCAGCCAATTATTTCCTTTGGCTAGAAAGTCAAGAACTGGCATGTGGCATCCTGCCGGCACTCTCTCTGACATCAACTACAGCCAATTCAGAATGACAGGCAGGAAACCCTAAACATATGAGATCCCTTTCATTCAGCCTTCTGCTAAATTTCTTCCACCTGAGAAGCACCTTTCTTCTAGGATCCTCACCTGAAAGGACACTCATCTTCTGAGCAACAACTGTCAGCTTCCCTTCTGAGCCTGCCAAACAGAAATAAATGGGTGACAGCTGACTTACAGACAGACAACAGCTATGTGCTACATCAAGGATCTCTAAAATGCAAAAGCCTGCCGCATTATCCCTGATCCAGGCTGAGCCACCCCTATGATACAGGCAGCTAAAGACAACAGAAAATACAATACACACAACTCCTTGAAGCTGGCAAGCCTTTATTCATCTCCATTGCTTATCCCACCATTTACTCACCCCCTAAGATGGCGAAAAGGTGTCTGCCCAGCGACTCCACAGCTGAAGGATCACTACACTGTCGAGCCAAGTTCTTTAATGCCACAACTGCTTCATCCATCAGCTGCACACTGTTGGATTTCAGATGACCTAGAAAATAACACACAAGCTAAGAGTTCCTTATAACAAACTGCACAAACCCAGCAAGACAAGGACATATCTTTACACGTCGTGGCTTGACTCAGCTTCTAGAACCATCATGTGAACTATTCCAGTTCCAAGTTACAGCATCATCCTCCCTCCAACATAAAACAACCTCTTCACCAACAATCAAGCTGTTACAGGTACACCCACAAAGATGAAAAAAAAGCTTTATTCTGAATTCATCATTCCCTCCAGAAGTTAGGGTACTTACTGGCCAGTCCTTTCACAATGTCTAGAGCATACTGGCTAAGATCCAGATTCACAGATACGAGCAAACACGAGATTGCTGAAGACAGAAGAGATAATGGCATATTAAATTTTGAGTAACTGTTTTCATCATTTTAATACACCCTTGCCCACAGTTCACATCAAGAGCAGACAGGGTCAATAAGGAATAGGAAGAAAAAAACCACTGAAATTGATGCCCAATGAACAGATTAATTCAGGATTATTCTGAGCACTCAGCTGTGAAATTCTGTCCTCAGTGCAAACAGTAACTATCACATTCCCAGACACCTGGGATCACACCACAAATGTTGCTTCTCCACATCTAATCCTTAGACAATCCCGCTGCCTGCACTCACACAACCAAAAGCACAGTCCAGAGAGACGTACTCCCCCAACAGCTCCAGAGCTCTAAGGAATAACTACTCATGCTCTTTGACATAGCAATGCAGAGAGATGACAGACTCACTTTCAATTACGTTCTCAGGACTCCGTAGCAGGGATTTCTGCAGAGTTGGCAAAACTAAGTCCTTGAATTCAGCGTGAGACATGTACCGAAGAAGCGGGGAGCAGCTGTCCTGCAAAGGGAACAAAGCGCTCAGCGCAGCAGTGGATGTTGCACATAGGACAAAAGCACAAGCAGCTCTGTAACAGCATGTCTCACCAGCACGTGCTTCTGAGGCTTTGTCTTGCTCATAAGGATGGTCTTCAAGTAGAAATCCAGAAGAGCACTCTGAACAAGTAAAACCACCAAATTACAGCCACACTGCAAGCCATACACAGCACCCTGCATGCCTCTGGAAGGCAGCCCATCCACTAAGCAGCTGTGCTTCCATCCTCATGTAAGACAGTCAAGCAGAGATCAGTACTCTCTGCTCTACCCCTCAGCCCAACACTCAAAAAGCACTGCGAGCTAAATGCTGCCTTCTGTTCCTACACAGGGGAGAAGATAGAAAGCTGCAGTGTTGGCCATCTATATAAATGCACAGGCCACAGCAAAAAGCCACACATCTGACACCCCCTCTGTAAACCTATGCCAGCTGTTTAGTCAGAAGTGTGTGACTACTGAACTGACAGATAACAAAACCAGAGGCAGATGCAAAGTACAACCTCAATCTATTCAGCCCCCTTCCCCACGATGAGAAGTGAAGCTACTTATTGTAACAAGTAACTAAGGGTAATTTGCTGATCAAATGGGTTTTTAACAAAAGGAATGATCTTGCTGCAACAGATTTGATAACGTTCTGTCTGGTGAGAAAAGAGTTAACTGTTAACCATGAGGTTGCGAGATGTACCTTCTCAAGGCCAATGCTAAACCATAATCTCATGTTACTATGACAACCTTTGTCTTCATCTAGACCTTAGTGTAAAAATAGATTAGTTTTGTAATATACAGCTTCTTGCTACGGGACTGAGAGCATAACTGTTTGCTTAAACTGGCCTTGAAGTTGAGGATAAAAGGGCTGTGATACTTGTTGGAATTTGCGAGCCTGGATGGAGCTGTGACTCCCCGGCCGCCCGGCGCTGTTTTTGCTTTCCTGCCTTAATAAATACTTAGTGAATTTATTTCGGGCTCTAGTTATTTCAATTCAACTGTAACACTTATTAGCAAAAAAAAAAAAAAAAGCAGTACAACAAATTCACCTTGTATCGTTTAATAATATCCATCTCTTTCTGTGCTGTGCAAAACTGTACCACAAGTCCAAGCATTGCAGCATAACTCTGGTTTGGTTCAAGACCAAGAATGACAGACAGGTATTGATCCACCAGATCTTGGTTCTGAAGAGAAAAAGAGCAAGGCACATTAAGACAGCAGAACCTAGAACAGCTACTGAGTACGGTCACGTACAGTACACATCACCTCTTTCCACAGCCTGTTCAATTTCTTCACAGCCCCATTCACCGCCTGCTTATGAGAACCTCCCAGGACTTCCAAAAGGAGCAAACACTGAGCCTCCACCTGCCAAGGGAAACAGACAAAAAAACCTTCATGCACCTGCTTCTCAGAGAGTTCATACGGAACAAGACGGATCACAATGTCAGTGATTAGCTGAATGTGCTTAGGAAAAAGTCCTTACATCATGTAAGTTCTCCCCACAAGCTGACATTGCTTTTGTCCCACACACACCACTTTGCAGAACCATGCACAGTAGCTCTGCAAACTTTGTCTCTGAAAACAGCAATTTATGTCAGATTACATCTCTTCTTAAAACGTGTCCCAGCTATATTCCCAGGTGCTATGGGCATGGTCACAGGTTCAGGTTGTTAAAGCAGTGAAAAGAAAGCAAAAAGCTACTTGACACTGTCTGGCAGAATATCACACACAAATGCTTCAAGGGAGGCAGAAGGAATTCATGCCACACTGCAGACTGCACCTTGGAGGCACCACTAGCACGCCAGGTCTAGAAACACTGGTATGCACCATAGTATGCAGAGCAACTCTGTGCAGGCGCAAGGCTGCCCCACTCCTTTGCTTTATACAGCTCCTGTTTTCTCCAGCAGACCAGGAGAGATCAAAATACACCAGCAAGCAAAAAAGACTGCCATGTAAACCTGGATTTTAATGGGACATTATCAGTTATGTGCAGAATCATTTGCGATGTTTCAGCAACTTAAAGACATTAGAAATATTTAAGTCCTTATCTACAAAGGGATATTTCTGCAAACCAAAAAGAACCTACCAGTTTTTTCCATGTTTCTCCCTGCCTCTTGTCAGGTGTTGGAAAGACTGTGCGGACAAGCAGGCATGTCCAGGAGAGTGCCAGCAGAGCTGCAGATCCACTGCTCTTACTGTTGCACAAACGGGAGAAGGAGGTAAATCTACAGCTCCCAATATGTAACTTACACCTAACTAGACCACAACAGACTCATCTCTGCCCAAGTCAGAACACCACCTTATAAGCAAAGCAATTTTATCATGCAAAAATACAGCTAAAGCCTTAGTTTTTAAAAGAAATAATTAGTCGTAGGAAGCTATGTGCTTCAACTCCTGTTTAACACTTAGAACTTCTGAATGGCACAAAAGAGGCTAAATCTTTCCTGCTGGGAATGAAAAACCTTAGCAGAAGAAAGACCATTTTTGGATCTTCCCAGCAGCATTACAGAAATGAGAGTTAAATACTTTGCCAACTGAGAGTGCCCAAAAAGTGACTCAAGATTTCTCATCTGCTGCTCATCTTTACCGTCATAGCTTCCCAGCCTTAGACTGCCAAATCGTTTCTCAGCTTACATTCCCTCCTGGCACACTACTCCATTCCGGTTTCTGCTAACTCTCACGTCCTCCCTCCATTTCAGGTAACAGATCCCACCTCGCAGCTCCCTGAGGATCCTCACCCTATTTTGATCTCTACCTCAAAGCGAAAGAATATTTAGAAATTGTCCTTGCGCACAAGGCCAGACACCGTGACAGAAAGGTAAAAATCATCTCACTGCAAGCCTTTAAACCAAGATCAGATCTTTTTCTAAATGCCACACTCCTACTCAGCCATGGAGGCATTGCAGGATGGTGCTCTGTGGCCTCCAGCAGTGGCACAATACCCTGCGTCACCTTTGGGAACCACCAGCGTTTTAGAAGAGCTGCATGTTTCTCAGCTCTGCTTCAGATTTCATTATCTCCCTGTCTAAATAAGGTCTTGAATTCCACCAGCTGAACACCAGCTGGGTGAGGAAATCCCCTTTCCTAATCATTTTGGAGATGGTTTCTTGAGAAAAGGGTTTGTGCCTCATCTCTCCAGGCTTGAAGGTTAAAGGCAAAACCGTAACTCGGACCCAACCCGCCAGCAGTAATACCACAACAGTCCTTCTGCTTTCCCAGAGGACATGAAAGAGGGAAGAGAGGAACATCTGAATGATCACGAACAACTTGGTCTCTAGATGTTTTTAACACCTCTGGCAAGCAGCAGCAGAAGCATCATTCTGAACACAAAAGCAACTACCAGCAACTCAGAATTGCGTCCACACAAAGCAACTCATCCAGCACCTGGGAACTCCGGCCTTGCCACCAATCCCTGAAGACTGAAGTGACTGCAGAAGATTTTTTGCTGTTGCATCCGGCTGGGACTCTGCGAGCTGCTGAAGTGCCAGCTGCAGGGCTCTGCGGGATGCTGCATCGCTAGAATGAAAAATACACCCCAGTGAACTTTATAAATCCTGCCAACATGACACATATTACTATACTTGCAACACACAAAGGACTCTGCCTTCTCCTTTTAGCAGTCAAGCTAATAGTCATTTTATGCTTGCTGTTCCAAGAAGTGGAGAAGTTTCTGGCAGAAAGCTCCATTCCCTTCCTCAGCTGACAGAAGAAGGCTCTCCAGCAGGTTGCAGAAGAAAAAAGAGGTTCTGAACAGCTTCTCTACAACAGGCCACAATTTAATCCAATGTAAAAGTGTCCAAAAGACACTTTAATGTTGCTTCACAAGGACACGGGCATTAATTCTTGCAAACTAAACCACAGGATGCAAGTTTTAATTTCAGAATTAGAAGTGAAACACAAGGTAAGCTTTGTAAAACTTTTTAATGCCAAACGTAATTTGAAAGCCTAATTAGAGATGGCATCTTTCAGTGTCACATGCATCAATGTTACATTGCACACTAACATTTCCAGATGCTCCAACCAGTTTAACTAATAAATATAATATAAATACTGATAGATTAAATACAGCTTTTCCACATCAATTTACTCACCGGTATCGATGCAGAGTAAGGCAGAAGAGTTTGCAAAGGCCTTTCACTGCACCCTCTGGAAGATCTGTAACAATGTATTTCAAAATGCTTCTTCATTGTTTGGTAAGCTCTTAATCTTTAACACAAACATGATTCACTTCACAACTGAAATCAGTCAGCTGCTCACGTCTATGACATTTCTTGCAAGGATCACAGTAAAAGTTCTCTCTTTTATACATTTTACACATATGTATGGGAAAAGCACACATGCTAGTAACCAGAGTTCTGTGCTACCTGCAAAACCTATGCTTAGAATTAACACTGTGAGGAAGCAGAGACTCCAAACGCTGCCAGCCCCCTCCCTCAAAAAACTACCCCTCAAGTTTCACACAGCGTCTGAAACAAAACATTTTAACATGCTTCTCCACCCTGGTAACCAGAACAGTGCCCCAGAGCTTTTACCTTTCCCAGAAATGCATTTTCCCAGCTCACTGAGGATCTCTCTCCGTTCCTTCACGCTGGCTGTAGTTACTTTTACCGCAAACCGCTTCAGTGTATCAGAAATCTAAAACCACACATAGAGGAGAAAACATCAGCCTGCCTTCAATAGCAACATACAGAACACAAAACCAGGGCAAGCCAAACGTGTCATCTGCTGCCACAGGATCTCTCAGCGATCAAATGTGGATCATCTGTGGTCTTATCTGCTGGGGAAAGGGTCACTGTATCTCATACACGATGGAATGCAGAAACTTTCCGCTTCAGCCAAAGGATGACTCTTCCCTGTTAACCTGTGTCCCTGTCACAGCACTCATGCTCTGTAAGATGTACTTACCTCTCTGGAAGTAAGAGAGAGTAAGACGTAAGACCAATAGCCTAGAATACAGGACCTTTAAAAGCAAAAAAGAATGCACTCAAAAATGCACAGGTGCTATTCGGTGTACGTTAGCTCCTAAAGCCCATGGACCCCTGAAGGGGGACTTCCAACTGCAGATGACCCAGGGCTGAGTGTAACTGCCCACCCTGAAAAACTGATCTGTGGTTTCAGGCTGTCGACAGTCGTAAAATTCTGTACTCGGGCCCAGCAAAAGAATGAACCGCTTGCATTTACTCTTTCCCAGAATTAAGACACACATCACAGGGATTTTGTAAACCGGACTCACCAGATTACAAAAGGTTGCTCTTCGCTATCAAACTCCTTCCATACCTTATCAGTAACGCCCAAGGTTACGCAAGCAAAACAAAAAGACCACATCACATAACTGAATGGTGGTTTTCAGGCCTGCCCTACTGCGTGCCCGCCTGCCAGCAGGAAGGGACCAAGACTACTCGCTGAGTTTAACTCCTATAAACAGTTTCAGTTTTCAAGTAGTACTGAGACAGGGAGACACACTGTCTGAAAAGACCAGAAAGAAGTTTAAATTCTCAGGAACCAGCTCCTTGAACTACTGAAACCATTTCTATGAGCTTCCAAGTTTTGCAAGATATGCAAGATGAAAGACTCCGTGTGGGCTGAACAGGGCTCAGCCACGACTACACCCACAGGTTTTCTGCATTTACATAAAGCGAGACACAGCTCTCCAAGAAGAGGCTTTTAAAATTCAGCTCTTAAACTGAGCAACTTTGTACCATCATCATCATCATCTTTAGGAAGGGCAGCAAATAAGCATGCCTTTAGAAACTCCCCCAAACTGTTCCTTCTCTTTTCAGGCAAAACTCCACCAGGTTTGCCACAAGTCTTTTTCTAAGCACAGGAAACCTGGCAACTGAGAAATGGCAGTTGCTTTCATCCTCTCAAAAGCCGCTTTCAGTGAAGCTTTTATGGTGACAGGCAGGAAGGGGGACCCTGTGCAGCGGCTACCTGGAATTTACAGAGGCCATCCGCACCTCCCCAGCACTGTGACTATTTCACACCCTGAGCTCTCCTCAAGAGCTGGCTGGAAGCAGGGCTGCGCCTCCAAACGGTGCGGTACAGGTCAGCCTGCGGAGGATGACCAACATCGTCCTTACCATCAGAACCGCCAGAACCAGCTGCCATTAAAGAGCTCGTCTCCTTTCAACCCTTTCCATTATGTCAGTTTATCAGATGCAAACTCAAAGCCACACTTACTCATGCTGCTTAATCACAAGCACAGCGATGTACAGACACGAAAAACATTAAAATTATCCCAACTGTCTAGAAATTAAAAATATAAGTCACGTATAAAGCTACGGGACTTCCCAAACAGCTCAGCCACTTACACAAGCGGCACAAAGCTGACCGCCGGCTCCGCACGGGGAGCTGCTGGGGCTGGCTTCGCCCTTTCGCTTTCTCGTTTTATTAGGATGTGCACGTACAGACGTTACAAAGCCAGAGCGTAAGCGCCGCTGCTGCGAAAAAGTACAGAGAACAAATGCAGGATTTGTACTAGTCAGGAGCTGATCCTGGGAAGACCAGGATTTGCCTCGGGAACATCCCAACCCAACGCACCCAACCGGAGAAGGCGGCCCATGGGGGCGCCCCGGGCGCGGGGAGCAGCTGCCCCCCCGGCGGGCCCCGCCGCTCCCGGCAGCCGCGGGGCCGGCAGGGGCGGCCACAGGCCGTGCTGAGGCGCTGCGAGCAGCGGGGCCCGCCCGGCCCGGCAGCCGGGAGGGACGCGGCTTGGCCAGCGGTTTACCGGCAATCACGGCGGGAGCGGGCGAGACCCCCCAGGCCGCAGCCGTCCCCCGCAACCGCTCAAGGAGCGGCGGCTCAGCCCGGCCGCCTCTGCGCCGGGCAGGGCCGGGAGCGGGGCGCACCGCGGGCCGGGGCACGGGCCGGCGCTGCCTCCCTGCAGGCGGCTCCGGCGGGCAGCGCCGCCGCGGCCTTCCCGCCCCGGGCCGGCCGCCACGTCCCCGGCCGGCCGCTGGGCCGGGCCGGGCCGAGCCCCGCCGCCGGGCCGAGGGAGCGCAGCGGAGCGAGAGCAGGCGCGGCCCCGGGGGGATGGCCCCCCCTCCCCGGCACGGCCGCCGGGCCGCCACCGGCGCGCCACGGGCCCGTCCCGCACTCACCTGCGTGTCGGCCGCCATGGCGCCGCCTGCGACCCCGGAAGCGGTAGCGGCTTCCGGTGCGGGCCGCGCGCGGAGCCGGCCGGGGCGGGCCCGTCTCCATGGCGATGGCGCCGCGGCCTGGCCCGGGCTGCGCCCGCCGCCTCCGCCCGCCCGGGCCCCGGTCGCGCCGCACGGCGGCACCGAGCGCTGGAGAATGGGCAGCGGCGGGCGCTGCCCCGCACAGGCCGGCTCGGGGCGCGGCCCCGCTCGGCCCTGGCCGCAGCGGGCGGGCGGTGGGGAGGGCCCGGTGCAGTGAGCAGCAGCCCCGAGGGACACCCGTTCCCCGGGGGCACACCAGGGCACACCGAGCCCCACCGGAGCCCCGAGCCCCAAGCGCTCTGCAGACTACACCATCGATGCGGGCACACGTCAAGGTGTACAATAGCTTTTTATTTCTCCCATTGGACCAACTGTGACACAAACAGGACAGACGGTGGCCGCTGTTAGTCGAAGAGACCGAAGCCCATGTCCTCGTCCGACTCCTCCGATTCTTCCTTCACCGCCTCTTTTGCCGGAGCAGCAGCGGCAGCAGCAGCAGGTGCAGCTGCTTCAGCTACCACAGGGATGGCCGCCACAAACGCAGAGGGGTCTGCCAGGAAGGCCTTCACCTGCAAAAGGGCAGGGAGGGAAAAAAAAAAAAAAAGGTGAACTCAAAGGAAAGAAACATTTTGAGGGATTAAACCTCTTCTCTGTAATCACAAAGGCAATGCTTGCAGCTTACCAGAAGCCAAATACATGCCCCTATCGCTGCTGTGTATGAAGAATCAAAGACATTGCAGCTACATTCAAGTGTAACAACCCCAGGGAGGAAGGAATGCCAGGGAATGTAGCTTTCTCCTGCCATTTGTACACAGCATATGGAAGCAAGCGCCCCTCATCAGGGCAGGTCCCTCGCACACAGGCAGGTCCGAGTCCATTCAAACTAAGGCATTTCTGTGGAAGTGCCTGGATGCATTTTTAACACTCTGTCTCCAGCAGATGGGACTCAGCCATTACCTTTTCAGCCAGCGGGAAGGTGTAGTCAGTCTCTACCGCAACAGCTAGGACCCGCTTGTACCCGTTGACGATGGAGTGGGGCACAGAAGCGATGGTCGGGTACCCAATTTGCAGACAGACGCTGGCAACATTACGAACACCCTGTGAGGAGAGACGCGTGATTCTGTGTTCTGAGAAATAACCACAGCAGATGATGGCAGTTTCTGCATTGCCAAAATAACGAGGAATAGTGGGCAATGCACACAATTAACACAGCTCCAGTGAAATTACCCAAAGCATCAAGATTTAAATGACCTCAAAGGCTTCCTGAAGTAGCTTCAGATGAAAAAGCCTACAGAAGGTACTCCCTGATAGACTGCTGCTGCAGGGCACCGGGGAGAGCTCCTGGCTCTGCAGAATCTCATGGAAAATACCAGACAGGACACTTCACTCTGGGACAGTGCCAACTGCCCACAGCAATGAGGTGAAGAGGGAGAACATAACGGATCCAGGTTCTGGCACTCACCTCCAGGAAGCGCTTGTGCAAGGTCTCCTCAGTGATGTCCAGCACTTCAGGGTTGTAAATGCTGCCATTGTCAAAGACCTGCTGGATCACCAACCCGAAAGAGAAGGGGGAGATGTTCAGCATGTTCAGCAGGGTGGCTTCACTGGCACCCACTTTGTCTCCAGTCTTGATCAGTTGCACATCGCTCTGAGGAAATAAGGGGAAAAGGGGTGACTACGCGCAAAGACATTCAGGCAGCGAATGCAACGGGAGACATACGCGCATTTCCAATGGCAAAAGATGGAACTGAAGAAACACACAGCACAACAAAAACAAGCTCCAAGTTTGGCTCCACAAGTTGAGACAGCCCTAGACCACACAAGCAGGTACATCTCAGCTGGGAGAAAGGCACCGCCCTTCCCGCATCACCTGCAGGTAGCTCGCCTTTGAGTTGCTCCAGCAGAGCCGACCCACGCAGCTGAGATCTGATGGAAAACTTTTATCCCCCCACACTGCAAGCTGGAGACAAGCCAGACATCCTCCTTCAAGTTCCCAAAGTGGAGCAGTCAGACTGCTGATACAGCATTACAGCACAAATGGGAGCTTTGATCCTTACAGCTCCCTCAACTGCCACGATCAGGGTCCTATAGTCAAGGAAAAGCTTCAACAGCAGCAGCTCACTGCTCACTAACCAGAATTTCAATGGTCCCTCTGGAGATCTTTGTGGTGATGCCCAAGGCCTGGAAAAAGGAGGTCTTCTCAGGTCCGAGACCAGTGTTCTGGGCTGGCACGGTCACATCGCAGGGAGCAATAGCGCCAGCACGGGCAGCAGCTGGCACCTGGAGAAAGGGGAAACGAGAAGCTGGAAGAATGTTCACCTCTCACATCTTGTGAGACGGCAGCAACTTGTTCCTGAAGCATTCCTCCAGGAAGGACAGCACCCAGGCACACACAAGAAGAGACAGCTGAACTTAAGCAGTTTGGCTAAGGCTGCAGGGGCCTAGTTCCCAATCCTCGAGGACTTCTACTCTGCAGGTATCTCCAGTGAAGATTCTGTCAGCCCAGAGACACAGCGAGGGTTGATCTCCCCTACCTTGTTAGCCAGCAGCATGTCCCGGATCTCAGTCAGATCCTCCTTGGTGAAGACAAATCCCACATTACCACGGATGTGAGGCAGCAGCCTGAAGGAAAGATGACAGCCTTCAGTTCTGCTTCTCAGACAACATCCCCTCCTCCCTGACAGATGATCCAGGAGTATATTCAGACAGCGTTACCCACTTTTCTAAGGCAGGGTTATTCTCCAGATGGCCACGAATAGCTTTGCGCATCATCGTATTCTTCCCCATCAGCACAACTGCCTTCCCACGCAGGGACATACGGATTTGCTGCATCTGCTTGGATCCCACATTGTCTGCTCCCACAATAAAACATTTTGGGTAATCATCCAGGAGTTGCTACAGCAAGAAAAACACCGTAACTATACAAAAAAAATCTGGATCGGTACACAGAGCAGCATCAAGTTTTAATAAAATTTATTAAAACGTAAAAATTAATGTGTCAGAAGTTTGAGTGCTCAGCTCAGGCTGACGCTGGCTGCACCTTTCACTCAGCTCTCTAGTCAGATTCCTGAACAACTTATCTCTGTAACTGCCACAACGAATCCTCACAGCAGCCCTAAAATGGTCCGATCTGGAACATCTTGATCTCTATAGTTCCTATAACCACGCCGAGAGCCTACCGCACCCCATCTCTTTAAGAAAAGCCACCCTCCCCGGCGCGCCGGGCCGGGCCCCGCTGCCGGCAGCGCCCCACGCGGGCCGGGCCGCGCCGCCACTCACGATGATTTTCATGAAGTAGTTGGACTTCCACGTAGCCCTGTCTTCCCTGGGCATCGCGGCGGTGCTCCAAGGATCGCCCGGCGGGTTTAAAGACGAGATGGGACCTGCCAGGGAGAAGCGCGGCTCAGGCGGGTCGCACCCTTCCCTTCCTTCGCCTCCACCGCCCCCTCCCCGGGGCTCTGCGCTCCCCGTCCTAGGCCCAGGACCCCGGGTACGCCCCCACCGCCGCCCGGGCCCGGGCCCCCGGGAGCCACCGCGCCGCTCTCCCACCTCCACAAGGGCTCCGGGAAAGAAAGGCCGCAGGGTGGGCCCACGCCTCTTTATAGTGCCACTCGCGCCCAATCGCAGCGAGCCGCGAGGTTACCTCCGCTCAGCCCATTGGCTGTCCGCCGCCTGTCAATCAGGGCGGCCCGCCGTTCTCATTGAGCAGCGCGCCACGCGCCGGCGGAAGGCGCGGGCGGCTCAGGAGGCGGCGGCCGGCGGGGGGAGGCGCCCCCTGGCGGGAGGAGGAGCACACACCCCACAACCCCCGAGGGGACCCCGCCACCGCAGCCCCCCCCGCAGGGGACCCGTTTTATTTCTGGTTTCTCACAAGCTTAAGGGCTAGAAACAACCGCAACACACACGCGCGAATTAACGGTAAAAATTTTATTAGCGTAACTGCAACAATTTTAAATGGGGGGGGAAGAAAAAAAAAAAAAGCTGAGTTAAATTTTTACAAGGGAGAAAAAACATCAAATAACCGTCGACCCAGCGGAGCAACCCCCAGCCCAGCCCGGGCTTGGTGTGCCAGGCCCACCCCAGGGCAGCACTCTGCGGGGGAGCTGCGCACAGAGCCAGGGCCTGGGAAATGAAAGCCGCCCCAGGAGCCGGGGTGCTGCCACCCACCCTGCTGCCCCTGCTCCCCACATGCCACCCTCCCGGGCCGCCCACTCTGCTACTCTCAAACTGCATCTGAAATCAAATAACAGGCATTTTGGACATCGGTGGTGGCGGCGGCAGCCACCAAAAGTCATTATTTGGCAGACTAGCATCCATGTAGCACCCCAGCATGTCAGAAACCAGATAAACCCAGGGCACGCTCAACATCTTGCTCAGGAGACAAGTGTTTAACCATCTCCGTTAAGCACTAACGACAGACAAGCCTCCCCTTCGGTGCCGTGCAGCACCAGCACCCCTCCGCAGCACCCTGCGCCCCAGGTTTTCCACGCGTGCCAGAAGCGTCACCTACGCTAAGCCTCAACTAGCAGTGAGGTAGGTTAAAGACTCCCCAGAGACAGGGAAACTGAGGCACATGATTACACAGTTTGCAGGTGTCACACCACAAGCAGTAGTGCCAGAAACACCTTCTTGCCCCCCTCCGGCACTACTGACCCAACAGCTTTTTGTCCTCTTAGCGGGGCCAAAACCAGCTGACCTTTTCAGCAAGATAAACACATGCAGCTTCAAAACGTCAATTGCAAGTCCAGTAGATTTCAAAGATGAGATTTCTTGCCTCACACTCTCCAAGAGCAGCGCTCAGCCCAGCTGACACAGCTGTAGCTCTCACAACCGCAAACTGAGGTTCATTTGTACAGGGAAAGCAGCTTCAGTGACCCAAGCAGGGCAGCGAAGCACCGCAGCAAGGTCACACGGGACAGTAACCCACAGATTCCAGCCTAAGGTCAGGCTGGTTTCTGACACGGTTGCCCCCAGCCCCCTAATGCAGCTGCCAAGCTGAAAAGCACAACCAGATGTTGACGGCAATGTTGCTGTAGTGCTCTGGAGAAGCAATTCCTAACACTGCTCCCTGGGCTGCTTCAAGCTGCTACCACAGAATGCCATCGGGCATTTCAACGTCGTTTCACCCTCCATAGCACCCTCCAGCCAGAGACCTAAAAGTGCTTTAGGAAACGTGAACTAAGCCTCAAAATAACCTCACCAACCCAGGCTAAACTGCCCCCATTTTACAGATGGGGAAACTGAGGCACAGTAAAGTTTAGTGACTGGCCCAAAGTTACACAGCTAGTCAGGAACAGTCTGACTCTCCCGGTTTCTTCTCCTTAGTCATAAGGTCTTCCACAGGAGAAAAGGAACCCCTTCCCCACTTAGCCCTGCTCTGGTCCTGGAGAAAGGGAATGCCTTCCCTGCTTGGCCTTGCTCTGGGTCCAGGTGGCTGAAGAGGACAAACCAAAGACAAAAGGTCTGAGCTCTTCCCTGCTGCTGCAGCATCATATTAAGACTCACTGTAACATCCTGGAAGCTGGGCTTTGGGAGAACGGCAGGTGATTCAAATACAGCAGTTTACAGGTTACAATAAACCCCCAAAAACCACACTTTCAGGTGACCCAAAGGAGAGGGAGCAAGGAAAAAAAAAAAAAAAAAAAAAAAGCTATTCACAGCTCACCTGCCTGTGCTAGGGAGAAAAAAAATAATAAAAAAAAACAACAACAACAACAAAAACCACCAAGTCATATTCTCTTCCCCATAGATTCCAGCCCCTCCCAACCCGCAATAAAAAGAAAATATTGAATGTTAGTTAGGCTTAACAAAGCGTTGAGGTTACAGATGCAGTAAACCAGCACAACTGGCACACTGCCTAGAACAGCACAGCTTGATATAAAAGTTGCTTTCTTAAAATCACTTCAAAACCAATTTCTGTATAAGAGGAATAAAAGTAAATTAGATATGAATTCAAAATCAGTGTAGAAATCTACAGTTCTTATCAAAGACAGGATACAGTATTCATTTTGATAGTAAAACTCCAAGTGTGTCACACACACCTGACCCAAGGGACTTGTTATACCAGCAACAGTCAATATAAAAGGTTATTGCTCTAGCATCTCTCAGTAGAACATGTTTAACAAGAGCACAGAAAAGGGAAATACCAAGGGGCTGACAGGTCTCATTAGCAAAAAAGAGGAAGAAGAAAGGATATAGAGTTTGGAATTTTTTTTCTGGCTTCTTAAACCCCTCCACTTCTCCCTGCTCTTGTAACGGTTTCAGGCCCTGATACATGGGAGAGTTGCAGGCCAGATAAACACACACACCTCACACTCGCTCATGACAGGGATGATGAAAAAGGCTGTGCTCTAATCTCTCTGCACCTGCTTTTAAAGAAGGAACGATGCCTCTTCCTCTCTCCCAGGAGCAGCAAGGCAAGGGGAGCAGATGCCCTGAGCAGGCCTGGGTGCTGGCGGAGGTGCCTGGCATAGGACATCACCCACAGGAGCACACATCAGTGCTGAAGGATGGTCAGGGCTTACTCCAGCTCCTGCTCCAGTGTGTTGAGAAATGGCAGGGAATAACAAACTAAGGGGGAGGAAAAAAAAAACCCACCCCACACAGTAATACTTTGATTCCTTTTTAAAAAAAAAAAAAAAAAAAAAAAAAAAAAAAAAAGTGGTATCATCTCCTTACAGTGTAATGGAACTGGAGAGACCCTTGTAGGGTCTTGGCTGCCTGTGTTGACACTCTGATCTCAGGAAGTCATACGTGCCACATGGCTCTCATGAGCGCAGCCAGGGTGGCACTGAGATCACGGGGTGCCCTCGCTGTGCTACTGCTCAGACTGCACACATGCAGACAAAAGCCTGAGAAAGAGGTGTCCAAGCAGAGGGCTGTGCTGTCTGCTAGTGTTAGGACTTGCTCAGGGAGCTCAGGGGTGGGCTCAAACGTACAGGCAGAGACTCCTTCTGCCAGGAGGGGGCTGGGTAAAATCTCCCCGTTGGAGCCCTCGAGCTAAGCTCAGCTGTCAAGTCACACACACAGACACACACACCATATTGAGGGATCTCGGCCTCTCTCTACTGAGACACAGCAAGGGCTTTTCCAGTTTAATGGTCCGTCTCATCTCGGGATCTACTGCCTCTCCATAGCAGCAGAAAGCACACCCACCCCACGCCCACCCCACCCTCCTCCCCTGCCTGGTAAGGTTTCTAAATCACAGTAATGTTCAGAGAGACAGAACTGCCAAGGGGGTGGCAGAAAGATGCTTAGCGCCCATCTATGATGCCTCTAACAGAAGAGCTTGAGAAAGCAGTTCTGGCAGTAGGGCTTGTCGTTCTGTTCTTTGAAGGTTCCTTTGTTGAGCTGCTTGAGGCAGAAGGCACAGACAAAGTGTTCGGGGTGAAATTTCTTGCCCATAGCAGTGATGCAGCGTCCTGTGATAGGCTTCTGGCAACCGGAGCAGAGTGAGCCGCGACGCTCGTGGTAATGCACCTCACAGTAGGGCTGCCCATCGTGCTCAAAGAAGCTGCCATTGATGAAGGGGGTGAAACATTCCTGCAGGATAAAGCAGAAGGGGACAGAATGTATAACAAGCTGGGGATGCGGGCAGCTCCACAAACCTCCTCTGCTCTGTGGCACAGCCTAGCTGTGCTGGGGGCAGGATGAGCTGCTGCCTTTCAGCATCGTCCTGTTGTCCAAGAGTCAAATTCTGTCCATCAACAAGAGTCTCCAAGGAAAGACTAATAGATGGACAGATACAGCCACAAGCAAGACAATTAATTGTGCTCCTTCCCCCAGCTGGTTTCACTTCTACAAAGAAAATATTATAAATCAGCCACCAGATGTGTACAGCCAGGAGAAAGGAGAACACTCCTTCCCCTGAGAGGGAAACACTGCAGCACCTTTCCTTGTTTTGGTGTGGTTGTTTTTTTTTTTAAATGTCACACCAGCATTCCCACCATATCCAGCAGAAGCAGGGACCAACACAGACTTTCATGTAGCAGAATTTTGATGAACAGGCAACTGGTTCTAGCTGAGAAAATGAGGCACAATTAATCTTTACAAATTATCTCTCCAGAATGGCTGCCATTATGCAGGTACACTTTGCACAGGATCGGCCAACCTGAAACATCTCCACACAGGCATCGCTACTTGGAGAAACCGTTTGTTCTACGGTGCTAATGATTCTGAAGAGACAAGGAGGATACACCAGCTACGTGCTTATCAGCATCCAGAGCTCCTCACCCCTTCCTTCAGTGTCAGGCAGCCGAGGAAGCTACACTTCAGAATCTGCAACAGAAGCACCCACCATCCCCATAAGACTCCCCTCCTTTTACGAGTAGGAAATTGAAGCAGCAGTATGTGGGAAAGAGTCAAGGATGCTGCCAGATTTCCAGAACCCTGGTTTTGCTCAGCCCCAACATCATCCTCTTCCCCAGGGAGGACACAGAGTATCACACATAGCCGGACCCAGCGTGTACACAGGCATGAGGCAAACAGAATGCAGAGCCATGGATAGCTGAACACTTGCAATACTGGGCCAAATGCAGTTGGCCTGCAGCGAGTTCAAGACTTCTCAAATGCTAACAATTTCTTCAATAAACAGTCTCCTCCCCCAGTCAGCAGGACAGCTGAAAAGCCTGCTTTGGCTTCAGCAAAAACAGCAAGAGAATCACATCTCATGTCCTGGAAGACACCAGTGTTGGCCCCACTAACACAGGCAGTGTGGCAGCAGGAGGAAAGTAAAGCAGAATTGCTTGATAAAAGTCTCAATCTCTGCACAAAAAGGGATAGCCCTCCCCAGGCCCCACACAGTCAGGACTGCCATCTTCTGTCTCCACTCTCTGCACACCACTGCAGGAACCACAGGCAGTCCCAACAGTACACTGACCGTCTGCTCTGAGCATCACACCAGGAACCAGCAGCATACGATTCTGCTGCTTGTTCTGGTCTCTGCCCTTCTTTCCCACTCCAGGAAACACTGACTCGTTTTGCTCATCTCTCGGGGCCTGTAAGAGTTAATATTTGCCATGCTCTCTGAAAAAGTGCCAAGCATTTAATCTGCAGTATTCCTGTTTATTATGCCTGTTGTACCAAGCCTGCCACTGTTTCACTGACTTGCGTGTTTGTCTGAACAAGGTCAGTCTCATTAGTTTACATTGTCAGACGGAGCATGGGAGAAAGATCCTCAAAATCTGATCACTGAGGCAAGTGCTCAGAAAGGAGCTTAGCTTATAATTATTTAAAGGTCACAGAAAATGTCTCTCTTTATCTGTGAGCTGCTGCAGAAGCCCATAATTGCAGCTGGGAACAGAAAGAGCAAAGCAGCTAGAAAGTTTAACATAAACAGGCAGAGGAACAAGAAGGTGTTTGGCTGCTGACATGTTTTTATCTTGTGGGGCTGGCTGCCCTTCAGTACCCCACAGATGCCTTTTCCTGATAAGGGACCAGAAGCCTGCAGGGTGGAAATGAGAGGGGTCGTACAGCAGCAGCAAAGGACCTTGGGTTTCTTACCCGACAGACAAAGCATTCAGGGTGCCACAGAGTGTTCAAGGCAGAGATGTAATTTTCCAGGATAGCCCGGGCACAGCCTCCACACTTGGGAGCAAACATATCAAAGTAGTCCTTGCGGCAATAGGCTTTGCCATCCTTCTCATGAAATCCTGCCAAAGGAAAAGAGGGGCAAAGAGCATCAGCACCTGATCTTTACCTCTGGCCAGCTAAGCTCTGCAGTGTAACTAGTGTGGGTAGGATCATCCTTTCCCCTGCTAATACACGCAGCAGGCAGCTGCTCCTCGCTCTGCTGCCCTTCCTGTCCCATGCACGCACGTGCACACTCTTCCTCCCTCCCCAGGGAGGAGATTACTGGTAGCATGCTTCCCCCATAAACAGCTATAGCCCTTGGAACTTCCATCTCCAGTACTTCCCCTGTCACTTCCAGGCTGTCCCCTAATAGCAGCTCTGCCTTACACACTTGTCTGCAGTTCAGGGAGCAGATTGTTCTCCCCTTGCATAAACCAGCAATACCTTCAGGTCCAAAGAAAGCTCCACACTGGGCACAGAAAAAGTGTTCGGGGTGCCATGTCCTGTCCAAAGCAGTCACCACTTTCTGTTCAGAAGAAGACACAAAGTGTAAGTAACGTAAACGATGGCTTCAGTTTGGAGGCGAGTAAGGGGGGGCTGGGTGGGGGGAAGAACACATTAATGTTGGTGCTGACAAGAGCATGCATTAAAATAGACTGTCCTTCAGAGAGCTGAGGCAATTCTCCCCTGCCTCAGGCTCGTTAAGGCTTTCCCCACTGCTCACGGGTTTTTTTTTACCCTAAAAGGATCTTAACACACTGCTTCCTCCCTTATACAGGGCCCCGTCCAGCTCTCAGGACTAGCACTGGTGCCTGTTACTACATGCTACCAACAGACAAAAGCCCAGGACTCATTACTGGAATGATGGAGCCATGTGGGGTTCTGAAGGAACTTCAGCGAAGGTAAGGAGGACTAACTCCTCTCACTAGTGTAAGAATTTGACTGGGCCAAGTTGTTTCCCTTTCAGAGCCAGGGGAAAGGGAAAATATAAGCCCCCAAACAAAATCTTCCACCCAGAACACATGGGTGGAGTTTTTAAACACCCAGACCTGCAGCGCCTTGCCAGCACCCTTAAACCCGCCAAGGAACTCACATCAAGGATCGGCCCGTTGCAGTAGTAGCAGCGAGGAGAGAAGAGGTTGTGATAGTCCTTCTCGCAGTAGGGCTGACCATCCCGCTCAAAGAAGTTACGTGACCCAATCTCCTCCTGGCAGTGGGTGCAGACGAAGTGCTCAGGGTGCCAGGTTTTCCCCATGGCTGTAACTACCTGTTGGGAAGATAAATTATGAAGGACAACTCTATCTCCCTCTCCCCTAGACCACATGACAAGTTACCAGCTGGAGGTCAGCAAGAATGACAAGTTCTACTACTTAAGTGAGCCCTGGACTGGGGTAGCATGAAAACTGAATTACCTATCATCTCAGGAGAGGGCAGTCCCTCAAGGGCAGGGTAGAGGTCACTGGAGGAGCTTACAGCGTACCTAGCCAGTGGATAAATAGAGTACTTCAGTTTCTCCAGCATCTCCAGTCTCTTCAGCCTCACGAAACAGCCCTCCCCATTACTCCCAGCTGCAGCCCAAGATTCAGCAATGTGACAGCACCTTCAACTCACCTGCCCAGCGATAGGCTTCTTGCAGGCCCCACAGACACCTTTGGCAACCGTAGCTACACCCAGTTTGTTCAGGTCAGACTGGAGACTTCCCAGCATGGTGTCCAGCTGACTGCCAGGCTTGGAGGCTGTGGATGGAGGGGAGCTGCTCCCGGCTTTCCCCTGCGCCATGAACTGCAGGGAAAAGAAAACAAAGACCGTAAGGTGAGTGTGCTGCGCTCACAAGATAAATGCCTGCTGTTGTCGCCAGTGGCTCCTTTGCAGAGACAGACAGGAGATTGCTAGGAGACAGCTACGCTCTCTGCAGAAGCCAGTGAGAGCCAAGATCAAGCACACACATGTATTCTGCCCATGCAGAGACATGCAGAGACCCTGGGATGTATAACAGCAGAGCTGTGAACTGATGATTTGATTTTCCTCCACTGCGTATACAGCAGCAGTCACCAGCACGTCCCAGGCAGTACAGTGCTCTTTAAGCCTCTGCCAAATATCACCCTTTACCTCATCAGTTCCTGGCCAGCTGACAAAGCAGAGGCACCATCCAGAGGGGCCCTTCCCCTTGACCTCTCTCTGTTCCTATGCTGTTGCTCTCTCTCAGTTGTCACTCTCTGCTCTGTGACAGAGATTCCCCCCCCCCTTCCTCATCTCGTTTCCCCTTCAGTTAGAGCTATCTCCTTTCCTCTCCCTCCTTTTGCACCACCTTCTGCAGATCTTTCTGTCATGTCTCCTCGGCCCCCATCAGGTGGCTCTCATCCCACGCCTGAGCTAAGCAAGTGGAAGCAGGAAGAAAATAACTCCCTTTTCAAGTTGCCTGCTGTTTACCTACAGAGAGGGCAGTGCATCCACAGCAGAGACCTAGCAGACAGGACTGCAACAGAGACTGCCACGTCTATTGTCAGACCGCTGGAAACGCATGGAGGTGGGGGGAAGAGGACTAAAATACTTTTCTCAGAGGCTGTTTCTGAAACACTACCACTGTACACACAGCTTGGAAAGGCTTCACAGAGGAGGGGGAGAAACGTTTTTAGGTTCGTAACCCTGTGTTACGAGAGAACAAAGCGTATGTTCTCTTTGGCCACACAGCCCCTGTTGCAGACAAACCACAATAATCAAACACAGAGCACTTTAGCTGACTTCGCACTGCTATAGCTACTGTCAGGTTTAGAGACCCAAAGAAGTCCCTCCCCAAGATGTTGGTATGGAGCTCATGTTTTCTCTTACTAAGGGGATAGATTAAAACGGACATAAAATCTACACTTCATAACAACCCACCAGCCTGCTGCCAGCCCGGCCAGGAGAGCAGGGACACGCTGAAGTGCTTCAGAGCCCTGGCAGAACCTGCCCTTCCAGCCACAGGAGGAGCTCTATTCCCCATCCTGCAGCTGGCTGTACTTGCAGTCGACTAGTTTACTCAATGACAAACCCTGGTTTCTACTTGTTTGCATAAAAATTCTCATGACATCCATAATTTTAGCTTTTTTACACTCACACATACAGACACTCATCAGCCTTGCCTTGCATGCAGCATGACTCCCAAGGGAAGCCAAGGCACAGCTTTTCCCTTCCTCTCGCCTCCCAGCCAGCCCATAACGAGCGGCCAGGCCAGCCTCTCCGAGTCCAGCAGCACAGAGCAGCCTCATCACACCCCCATGTCCCGAGCCTAAAACAAACCCTCTGCCACACAGCAGTTACTTGCTACCAAAGCGTTACGGTGACTGTCTCCAAAGCACATCATTGCAAAGAGACTTCTCACAGAGAGAAACAACAGAGCTTTGCATACCAAGCCAGGCCAGAGTCCCAGGACAAAGCCAGGGCTTCCTGCACAGCACAGCAGCAGGAAAAAGGCTGCACCTGCACCATGTCAAAAGAATTGTATCTTCTCTCACTTTAACCAGGGGCTTGTGGCTACCAGGCAAGGGCAGGCACACATGCCACACATGAAGGATAAATACCATCTGGACAGAAAGGAGATGAGATTAATTCGACATGTAGCAACAGAGCACTTCACCCTTGCCTGTAGGGACCACATACTCCTGCAAGCCACAGCTAATGTCAGTACAGGCACACCCACCTGTGCCCACTACAATTTCTAAAAGTACAAATTCTAAAATCAAGCCTTCTTGAGAGCCCACAGATGAGTCCCTACCTGAAAGAGCTTTGCTCCCACCTCCTGCACACAGTGCCTGCTGTTTACAAGGGACACTCAGCACAGCAGCCACATAAATTCATCATGCAAAGGCTCTTCAAATTCCCACCCTTCACCCACGAGATCTGCCATCACTCAAGTCCAGTGAGGAGCTCTATGAGCAGCAAACCATGCACTACAGGACATGATCTACATTCACAGCACTGGGAGCTTTAGGAGCAGATCCCAGCAGCATCTGCAGCACACTCATCAACCAGAAGAGCACACCATGCTGAGAAAACAGAAAGGAGGTCCTGCCTTCTCAGGGGCAGGGGGGCCCAGGGGTGCATGAGCAGCCATCAGATTGGCACTGTAGATGAGGGGAGAAGCAGAGGTCACCTGAAAAGTACAACAGTTCAAGATGCAGAGGTGTTTCCTTGTTCACTGCTTGAGAGTCATTACGTACACGTAACATTGCACACCACTGCACTGCTCTCATACATTAAGACTTCTCACCATCCTAGGGCTACAGCTCTTCCCTGATTGTAGCAGGGAGATGCAGAACACAGCTCTTGATCATGTCATCTCCCCCCCAAAATCCACTCGCCCTGTGGACAGCTGTCCTTGCTCCTTCCAGTATCAAGACTTTTCCATCTTTTACTCCCCCCACTCCAACTACAGCCTGTGTTTCAGAGTTAGCTTCTTCATCTCAGAGGGAAATCGAGTCCCTGCTGCACAAAGTGATCATCAGGACAGACAGGAACCACACACCCCCCAACAGGTTACTGCACAGACATGTACTCTGCAGTGCCAGACAGGCAGCAGCTGGGATTAGATGTTGCCAATGACTCCTCTCTCCTACCTAGCAGTTCAGTACCAGCCTTCACCTGAACATTCTATCTACTGAGCTATCAAGTTGGGAGCAGTAGCTGGACTGAAAAACATGGCTAAAAAAGCAAACCAGAAGAGAGAAGCCTGCCTGCATCTGTGGGAAGAAAGCTTCATCTTCAGTCTGACAGCCAACAGAAACAACTGTCTTGGTGCTAGGGGTCCAGGTCTGAGGAGAACAGGAATGCCTAGGACCTTCAGAAGGAGAGGTGCCCACAACAGAAAGCTCATGATAATCATCATCAGAAGTTTCCCACTGGAAAGGAGGCTGGGGAGGCAAGCTGAAGGAAGAGGAGGAGACTAGACTAGAGGCTGGGGTAGATGGCACATGGGAAGGCTGAGGTGGGACCGGAAGGAAAGGTGCAGGGCCAGAGACATGAGAGGGAGCAGCATTAGCAGGGACTGTCTTTGCAGCTTCTTTGGAAGGCTGGAGCGGGGGAGAGGCTGGAACAGAGACCGTCCTCCTTGGGGGAAGTGGGGATTCTGGAGGAAAAAACACCTAGAAAGACATGGAGGAACAAGAAAGGTGAATAAATCCAAAGAGGAACCCACAAGCACTTCCTGCAACAGGAAGGTTTATTCTTACCAGTACGTTAATCTAAGAGTAAAAAGCAGCCAGAAAGAGAAGGGGAACTAGAAAACATGTTTCCCTGTGTAGCTCAAGGAAGAGCACCATCTTATACCCAGAACTTCCTGCACAGGTACAGCACTGGGGAAAACAAAGCATGCCTCTGACAGGCTTCCCAGTGTGGTTTTAAAAATAAGCCCCATGTGGACATTTGACACGTGGTAGTAGCTGACTGCCCAGACAGACACCAGCACCAGCACCCTCAGATCCCACGCCGATTCTTAAACACCAAGAACTAGGGACCCACATGCCAGTTCCCTTTTCAGGCCACACAAGGGTGAGCAGAAAGCGTTAGTTCTTCATTTCATGTTGCTTAGGTCACTCAGAAACTTAATCTGCACCTTCACACAATGCTATCTGGGCAGAGGGACATACTGGAATTTCCCAGCATGTCCCTGCCTTCTACCTTCTCTACTTGCTGTCCACTGTTCTGCTCTTCCCCTGGGGGTCTGGAAGTGTTAACGACCCCCTCTGTCAGCCAGTCACCCTGGTTTTTCCATTCTTCCTGTTCCTGTTTAGCGATGCCCAGTCTGTCCTGCAGCTCTCCAGTCAAGCGACCTTGAGACTCAGTCTTGTGCAATACGCCAGGACCTAGTTTACGCCTTGGAGAGAGGTCACGATACATTGGATGCACATTCGCTGTCTCTTTTGTCCTCTTGATTAAAGATTTAATCTAAATGACAAAGGTAATAATATCAGCAGAGAAGAGCAATGTCAGAGCAAGCCCCAAGATGCAAGAGCACAAACACAAGCCATTAGTGACAACTGCAAACAGGAAGAGTGATGACATTTATTCCACAATGCCAAAACTCCTCTTGGCACAGCCCAGAACAGTGACTCAGTGCAAGGAAAAACCCCGTAAGGATAATCACAGCAGCCAAAAATAACTATCTAGAAAAGGAAGGGAAAGATTAACCAGCAGGAAGCCAAGATAGGAGGTGCAGCATGACCACTCCACTGAGCATTAAAGAAACCTCAGCATCGCAAGGACACAGAGCAGCCTCTCTGCATTTGCCCTTTACAGGCATAAGATGCTGGGTCAGAGACATCTGGTGCACAAAATGTCCTTCTAGCACTGGAAGGAACACTAACAGCTCCAGTAACGAGACCTAAAAAGGTGAGCACAGGAGGGGAGCTGCCATCCCAAGTCAGGAACATCCTCGGTGGAACAAAACAGTCATTTTAACTTTTCAGAGGCCCTCTGCGGACTGAGCCTTACCCCAGTTAGGGAACAAAAGTCCATTTCACAGGGAAGTCCCTACAAACTGCCATGCTCCGTGCTGCTAACTGACATGCAGAAGAGACCACAAGATAAAGCAGAGGATTTCAAACCTCTGTGACATGCAGCTGTCAGTAACATTGCTCAGAGCTGCATGCTGTTAGTGTGGGTGAGCCAGGCACACTGACACCACACAGAAAATGTTAGTATGCTGTCAGAACAGTCTTAGCTAGGACTCATCCTACTCCTCCATTCATTCAGCGCCTGCCTGGCCTGATGCAGAAATCCTCTCAATGGGTGGTTTAGAGATGCATGGCAGGTCCCATTCAGGTTTCCAAATGTTCTCAGGAGATTCCAGAGTGACTGCAGAGCTTCTGAACTGCTCGTTTTCCTGCTCTTCTCTGGCTTTGTTCATGTCAGCAGTACCTGCCTTCCTAGGAATTCTCTCTCTGCCCTGCCTCTTCTTGATCAGATCAGGACAGCCATCTACCTTGGTTTCATGCAGTACTCCAGCTTTTAGCTCCTGTCCTTGCTCCACTACAAAGCCCAACTGGTTTTTAGTGTCTGGGAAGACATCCCACCGATCCAGGGCAACAACAGAAGGTTCATACACAGGATTCAAAACACTGTCATTCTTTGCATGTACCTCTGGCACTTGTGCAGGCAGCTCCAGGGCCCACAGCTCATCTAAAGCTGTTTCTGTACTTCTGCCCTGGGAAGGAAAGGCTGAATGGTCCCTGAATGCTCCCTGTTGATCCAGCTCTTTAGGTATCTGCCCCTTCCCCTGACCATTTAAAGCACTGGAAATTGGTACACTTGAGATTCTGGGGTCAGTTCTCTGCTCCTTCTTCTCAGTCTCTTTTGCTAAATCGTACTCCAGGCCTTGTGCCTCTACATTAGCAGATCTACACAGAAGTTCCAAACTGGAAGACGGCACAGCCTGGGGAGCATTTCTAGAAGAGTCAGGCTTCCTGCTCAGCCGACTCAAGCTTGCAGAGGTCATCTGCTCCCTATGAGTAGCATAACCAGAAGAGACCCGTGGTGGGGGCACAGGGGCTGTTTGTGGCAAACAGGGCACACATGGAGGAGCAGCAGAATGGCCTGAAGTAGGCAGAACTGCAGTGTTACTGCCTTCCTCAGTGCACAGGACTGCTGAGGGGGCAGATCCTGGCACTGCAGAGCCCCCACTCTGACTTGCAGAAGGGTGTTTGGAACAGGACAGCACTGTGAAACTGTGAGGAGTGTTGCTGGAGTCTGCATTTGCTGAACTGGGAAGAGGTTCTAGGGAAGGGTCAGAAATCAGAGACATAGTGGAACTAGTCTGCAAAAAGGAGACAGAAGGAATAAGGAGATAAAAAGATAAAGACAGAGGTAAGGGGAAGAAAAAAAACCAAAGAATTAAGCATTATAACAATCATGACCTCCAATTCCAAGAGTCACGCTGATCCAATGCCTTACTTCCAAGAGGAAGGAAAACGAGATATCAAAGAGCAGAACCAGTATGACATTGTGCAGCTACTCATATGAGATTATAGGAGATGAAGTTCTACAGCCACTGAGATTATTTTCCTATGCCCTCCTAAGTGATAGCTGATGTGTTCATCTGCAGCCATGATGGGGCATGCAATGGCCACTGGGAAGCCAGCTACCAACGCAGGAATGTCTAGACTGTGAGTAAAGGTCACGTTACCTCACTCAGTCAGGAATGTAAATTTTACACTTCAAAGCTGAAAAAAGCAATCAATGAATAGAACAAAGCATGACATTTTCTTCTTGATACACTAATAAAATGCTCCAGTTGACTGAGTTCATGGCAACAAAAACAAAGCTTCAGGGCATTCACAGCAAGAACAGATGACACAGGCTTTGTTGTATTCACATCACTAATCTCACCTTGGGCATGACACACTGAAGCTATACAAGTCTGTCAGTCACTCCATGCCCCTGTAAGCATTGCTTAGGTGGCTAGATTAGCCTCTTCCCCTTAAGCCAAAGCCTCCACATTTACACTGTAATAAAATCAATATTCATTTTGATCCAAAATACACTAACAAGAGCAACTGATACAGAGATTTTAGTTCTCCTTGACTTACCCGGTCTTTTGAAAACAAAAGATCATGGGTCCTCTCTTCCCCATTTTCAGTGGTTCCTGGCTAAACTCTAGGAGGCAAACTGGCATTACTCCTTTTTCTTAAAAAGGGAAAATCAGAACAGTGGCTTGGACAAGTTTGCACAGCAGGTCAGCTTAAGACCAATGCTGAGCCCTCTCGTTTTTAAAATCATATCCACAAGGGATTTCCAAAACCAAGAACTATCAAAACCTGCTCTGATTCTTAGTCACATTTTCCAAACAAGCTTCAAGAAGCTAGATGTTTATGCTCCAAAGTAGCTGGGCACATAACTTCTTAAGCCCATGTATGGCATCTCAGTCTCTACTTACCTTTTAGAGGTACTTATGAACAAAAGCATAAAATTAACCAGAACGTGCACTAAATCTGCCAGCAGATGGAAGAAATATATACCTTCAGCTGACCTAAGCTGCTACCATCCCAAAGGATCAGGAGCTGGCAAGCAGTCACACATTTGTGAAGTCACAACAGTAGTCCTGCAGGGAGACCATGTTCAAAAAGGAAAGAGCAATAGGGGACCACAATTCTTTACAGATTGCTCCTCCCCTTGACTAGCACAGCAAGACCCACAGTTACAACAGAGAGGAAAAGAACTAGCAAGTACATCCAATAGTAAAAATGAGGGCATTTCCCAATATTGCCCCCCCTCGTATTTTGCCTAAGCTGGACGCACCTGTAAAAGTAACCTGGTTTTATGATGTGGTTCACACTTAGTTTCCTGACTCCCTAAAATGAAGTCAGACATTTTCAAAGCACGACTAACATTTCATTCAAAAGCAAGTATTTCCAGCATACTGAAAGCATACTAGCTCCAAAATAAGAGCCATGATTAAACACTCAACAGTAACAGAATAGTTAAATACAAACATTTAGCTATGCAGTAAGCAGGTATTGTATTACACAGAAATGGCAGAGGTTGGAAAAAACAAGTGCATTAAGTAATTTCAGTGTCCACTGACTGATAAGCTAGATAACCAAAATCAAATGGATTCTGTAAGCAAAAAGAACGAGCAACTCATTAAAGCGAGCAAAAGATGATAAAAGGGTAATGTATCAGTCTGTAATAGCACCTTTTACTCTGGGCTCCATGAAAAAATCAAGTATCAGTACCTCCACTCCCCCATCTACTGCAACTTCTAGTACACTTCTAGTAGTACCAACTACCAACTCCAACTAATTACACATCATAACTTGGTTTTTCTGTCCTATTTTTTGCAACCACATGCAGGTCTGGTACCCGAACCTTTTATGCACCTTCGCAAAGTCTCCACTTCTCTCCCTTATATCCTGCCACCGGTAGAGACTAGAAACACATTTTTACAGACAAGCTAACACCACTATTTGGCACAAATAGAGGAGGTAAGAACAAAAAGGACCGAAGGGAAAATGAAGCAACCTGGGGGACAGGAAAAAAGAAAGTAACCATTAAAAAAGTTGAAAATGTCAGTGACAATATTAACAAAAGGAAAACAATCACAGAAACCATGTTCTTTGTGCTTCAGGAAGAATGTTTATACACAAACGAGTTCAACGCCTCACAAAAATACTAACGCTGTGTTCATAAAGCCCAAATCTCAAGATCTTGCTGCATGTTCACTCTCAGAGCTCAACCAGAAACTAAGCCAGGAAGGTGGACAGTATTACAGAATGCAGATAGTCTCTGTCATGCAGGTTTTATTGGAGTTGCACAAAGATTCTAAGGCCTTTTCTCAAGATTGCAAAGCATCTGAACACCTGCACTTAAACACATCCGCTCCTTGTATCTTGCAAGGAAAACATGTGCTGGGCAACATCATTCTTGATTGCCAAGAGCTCACCTAGGAGCAAAGGCCATAGCCAAACCACACCCAAACTTGTTTTCTGAGCCCTGGTAAAAGCAGCAGGGGCATGAAGCCATAGTGCTCAAGCTCCCCCAGCACGTGGAAGGAGCAAGGCAGGGTACGCCAGCAGTGCAGGTGGGAACTCTTTCCAGCTTCACAACAGTGCAGTTTTTCAGCCAGACTGAACAGACACTTGTGCATATCCTGCACTCTGCTCTAAGACTAATACAGAGAAAAGAAGGCAACACTACGCTCCCAGTATTTGCAATTGACTAAATACACACTACAGTAAGTCTAGAGAAAACAGTAACTCCTAGATTCTCACAACATGCAGTACATGTGCCAGAAATGGCAGCCTGAATTCAATTCCAGCAAGGGCAAGGCAAGCAAAGTCCCACAGAGCATGCATGCTCACTGCTGGGTTCTGAACTCATGCACTTGGTCAAAACTCCAGGTATTGTAATGAGCTTCACAAAACCCAGCGCACACATCAAAAACACTCACAGGAATGGTAGAACAGAGAGAACAACAAACAGCAAAGCTGTAACTGAATGGCCTGTCTACCTCTCCTCACAAAACATTCCTCAGCATTAGCTGTCCCACCTAAAGTCATGGTAGGAGGAAGTAAGAGTTCAGCACAGACAAGAAACACCAAGCATCGGAATTTTCCGTATGAGGAAAAACCAGAGTTAGGGACTTTCTTAGGATTAGAAAGCAGACTTCATGTATATGTAAGAAAGGCAAACCCAACAGCGATAACAAGGAGAATGTATTAGATATTTGCTTTCTACACCTCTCTCAGAACAAATTTAAGTGACTAATTCAGTAAGGCTATAAGCAAAGCAGATGAAAGTAGAAAGTAAGAAAAAAATATTTCTCATTTTGCTACTATTACAGGTAACTGAAGTGTCATGAAAATAAGCTGCATAGTTAATCATCTAATGCAAGAATGATAACAGACCTATGTGAATAAAGAACACATTATCCAAGTACATACGCCAAGTGCTTCACATATCAAGATGACTGTGGGCAAGTTACTCCTGAGCTTACCCTGTAATTGGATTTTTATGTGCTACTTGCAACTGAAATATCAGTTCTCATCCAATACAACAGTTCGATTTTTAAACAAAATTCTGAATAGTATTTGCCATTTTCTGCCCGCACAAGAAGCTCAGACTTTAATCCCATTTTGAAGTGACTAAGAGAGACTGTTTTAAGACGGAACTCTATGAAGTCTCCAGCTGCCTGATGCAAAGGATTCAGTGCTTACACCACAGATGTCTGGAAGATCCTCCTCAGGGAATGCACATCAGGGTAAAAATGCACTCCAAAGAGAAGAGCCTGGTCTCTTTCAGTAAGCAGACTGGTGTCCCATGCTCTCCTACTTTTTGTTATGCTGTAGTACAGCAAAATAATTCACCTCTTACTGAGCAGTAATTAAGCTCGTTATCTTTGGCAAACAGACAAATTGCAGAACCAAAGGAAAAACAGACCCCAGAACCACCTTACCCTCCCAGCAACAAGAATTTATAGCAGTCGAGAACACCTGCAGCAGCACTCTGAAAGCACAAATACCACCACGGGAAGTTTCTCAGAGCAAGTCTGGGAGGTGAAGAGGGCATTCTGGAGACCAAACAAGGTCAGCAGATGTGGCTAACAGGCAAGAGTCTGGGGGTGGGGAGGGACAAGACGAAGCACTGTCCTAACAGGGTACCTTGAAGTCAGAGAGAGATGCCATCAGCTCATCCAGTTCTCGCGTAGCTGAAGAAGCAGATATACGGGTCTGCTGCTGACTGGCGGTGACTCGCTGGGGGCTGCTCACCTCGCCTTGGCTCACAGTGATTGCAGGGCTGAAAAGGTGGGGGGTGGGGAGGGTGGGAGGAAAAGAAAAAAAGAGTGCATTTAAGCCTGGGAGAGCACTCCTAGACCCAAAGTCCCACTGCTCCACCAGGCAAGCACACAATGACAAGTTTCATCAGCGCTGCCCACCCTGGCCAGCCCTTCCCCAGACCCAGCTTCCACAACACACAGACCCCTGTCTCTCTGCCAAGTCTAACACGAGTATGTACACACACGCGCGCCATCCATTAATGGACAATGACCAAAAATTCATTTTGTCAGACAGTGGGTATTTGTGATCAGCTATAAATCTGAGTTTGAACAATTCACCTCTCATAATATAACATGTATTTTTCCACACAGGAGTAGATAAAAAAGCACCAGCATCTTCATGTGCCTGCTTGACTTCTGACCCTTTAGACAAAGCCCATCTTCCATCACTCCTGCAGCATCTGCCCCTACACTACAGTCACTATTGCCACAAGAGCCTGTCCCACGCCACTCAAGCCAGCAGCCACCAAACCACTACTCACACTGGACTTGGCACAGAGCTCTCCAGCTCATCCAGCAGGCTCTCCACGCTGGGACGCACATCTTCAATCCCACGTGCACCATTTCGCTTTGGCTTTTCTTTTGTAGGGGGTGCAGCCTTCCCTCCCACAGAGCTGCTGCTGCTCTCTGGGACAACATAGTGAGGTCCAGTCATGCTGGGCAGTGATGGGCTTCTGCTGGCTTCATCTTAAGAAAGAGGAGCAGAAAACAGCCATTCAGACTCCTAGGTCCATACATACATGCTAATCACAGGCAAGAGCAACAAAATCACAGGCAAGAGCAACAAATTGTCCAGAAATCTTGTGGAGCATCCATCTTTGAGGCTAATCAGAACTTAAGAGCACAAGGGCCTGAGCAACCTCATCTAACTTTGGAACTTTAGTTAGAGCCAGTTTTGAAGCTGGCCTCTCTTTGAGCGGGTGGTACACCACAGACCTCAACAGATCCCACCTACACCAAATCAATCTTCGATCAGGGGCTGGAAGGGTCTCCCCTCAGTAAGGATGTTGGAAGGAAAAAGCAGATTATCATTTTAAGAATCACACTATCCACTCATACCAAATATCTTGCTATACCTTACCTGCTGGAAAGCCACTTGTGGGATTATGTTGAACAGCATTCAGTTCCAGAAGAAGTCTGTCCAATTCTGAGAGGTTGCTGCCCAGAGAGGAGCTAGTCATTGTAGGAGATGGTTCTGCAGACTTCTGCTTGTTTGGGAAACTAAAGATAAAAGGGAAGTGTGAAACTTCGTCTATATACAGCAGAAGGATGGAGAGAAACTTACAATAGGTTCACAAAGTTTACACATGTATTCTTTTCAAGCTGATGCTTTTAGTTCTGGAGGAAAGAAGATGTGTGCTTTGTGAAATGACTACAACACATCCACTGCTTAGCCACATCTTCAGTTGTCAGTTACAAAGAAATAGAATTGATGGGTGGGGCCTCAGATTTTACAACCACGTGCTGCACAGCCCTGTAGCAAAGAGTTAACCATCTGCAGATCCAAGATGCACAGAACAGCCCAGAACCATTAGCTTGCATACAGGAAAATGACTTGTTTCTGCTGACATCACACCAAGCAGCAGAAACCTCCTCCCTGAAGCAAGGGAATGCACGGCTAACACAGACTGGAGAAAGAGGCAAATTACAAACCTCAAGGTATCAACAAGAAGTCAAAAGCAGCAGGTTATATTGTGGTAGCCTCTTGCAGCACTCAAGGTCTCTTTTTCAAGTCCTCAAACCTTTAATTTGGGGAACTCTAATTTTTAAGTAATTTGAAACTATTTTCTGCTGTGTTAAATAAGCAAGGCTTGAAAGATGTTTACCTGTGCACAAGTGTGTATAAAACACTGCCTGCAATAATTGCTTATCCTATACAGGTGTTCCCATTTACTACATACAACTGCAAACTGTTTCAAAGCAAGACTTAGCACCAATGCAGTGATTTTTTATGGTAATTACAGTCTTCCCATCATCAATGACAAGGCAATTATTTTCTTCTAGTTTTACATATAAAAAAGTAACTTCTAATGCTCTAGACGTTCTTATTTTATCAAGAAGATACTTTCCAAAATGGGAACCTCTGTCTTGTGCATACTATTACGTTAAGCTCAGGAAGTTAGTATGTAACAGGCTTTAGGACTCTGACACTGGAACACCTGTGACAATTACACAATTCCATAAGGGCAGTTATTATCTCTCTCTTCAAACCAACAGCAAAAAAAAAAAAAAAAAAAAAAAAAAAAAAAAACACAACAGAAAATCCAAAATGCAATCTGAGGAGGGCATACTTCATCCCAACCCAAGCACGCAAGTCACAATTCACACCAGGCCCTTGGTACAGGAGGACTTACAGCTGTAATTACCTCTATTTTGTATAACTGCATGCAGCCATCCGAAAAAATTGCAATTACTGCCTCCATTGGCCCACCTCTGGATATGCCTGCCTCTACCCAGAATTAGTTCTGGTTGAAAGCAGCTTCCTGCTCAGCAGAAAGAGCTAGGCATGGTTACAACACAACACCAGAGAAACACCAGTCTCCACACAGTAAAAAGGTACCCAGGACAGAGTGCACTGTAGAGGGCCATCACAGATGAAGTTCTGACAGCCTCTTCCTCACTCACCCCCACATCAGCAGAAAGTTCTTGTCTATACTGTACAGGCCGCTACTCCAACCTCTCAGTGTAAAAGCAGCTGTCTTTGTGAGTATAAACTAGTTATCTAACTATCAATCCACTACTGAGATTAAGAGTTTTAAGAAGTTCTAATTTACTTGAAAATTCATGTCACTGCACATCCCGCTAGGCCTCAGGTAACTGAATCCCCCAGGATAACTGACCCAAAGGCCACCCACCTCCTAAAGAACTTTTGTACTGCTTAACAGGGGGATGGATTTGTCATACTTGTCTCTGGATTGTATCCTTCACAACACAATCCAGATCCTGCTCTGTCTGATGGGTCTTAACCTCTTCTGCAGCTGGAGCAAACCAAAGGGCCAGGTCAATGTTTGAAATGAGTATGAAAGTTACAGTGGCCTCTTACAAAGAGGTAATCAAAAACTACACAAGGCAACATAACATACTCAGGGAGCACTGTTTGTTTCCCCTTATAGAAGGCAGCACGAGCAACAGCAGGCTCAAGTTGTGAGCCAGGCTTCTCTCTTAACAGGGACAAGATACCTGTAGACGTGTTCCTCTTCACTGGCACGGGGAGAAGGAGAGCTGAGCCCGTCTCTAGGAACAGAGGCACTGGAGCTTTTGGCACTACAGCTGTATATAGGAGACTGGGACTGAGGCTGTGGAAATGAGATTTGTATTGGAAACAGAATACAAAGCAAATGTACACTACTGCACTGCAGCCCCACACATGGATAGTGCAGAGCAAAGCCCTGCAGAAGAAGAAAAAAAAAACCCCACACTCTGCTATATAGCCAAACCAGCCTCCATCAGATGAGCTACACAAGGAAGAACTGTTCTCCACTTGCTTCAGATTTGCCTATGAGTCGCAGATCTGTGCTGGAAACCCCCAGTCTGATTTCCACAGGCTACAAGACAGATGACTAACACTAGTCTCATCATACTACCATTTTCTCGGAACAATGACAATGGGTTTCAAATTATTTTTTGCTCCAACTAGTTAGTTCTATTAAAAATCCACACCTCTGTCCATTTCCCCACTCTGTTCATAGCCAAATTCATCCTCGCTTCTCGCTGTTCCCTCCTCTCATCTACTTTGCGAGATACTGCACACCAACAAAACAAGCAAGCACCCTCCCCATCCACACACATTCACTTACCTGCTGGTGGATGTATCTGGATACGTTGGGTTGCCACTGGTCTAAGGGGTCAATCACAGTGCCATTCAGGGCCTCATTGGAAGGTGGCGGAGGCACTGGAGGTGGCACAGCAATCTCCTGATATGTGTGGTTTCCAGTTGGATAGGAGTAAGGCGTTTCCTCCGTTAGAAACACTGGTCGTTTGGAGATATGTGAGGTGGTGGATTCCAGGTCTGCCAGTAAGGCATCTGCAGGAAAGCAAGGAAAACAAAAACAAAGTGGTAAAATTCTGGACTACAGCTTTTTCTTTTGTCTCATTCAGGATACCTGTATCAGGTGGTCTTTGGGAAGACTTCGTCTATACTAAATGCCCTGAAAAACATTACTGCAGCCCAGGACTGAACAGGTTAATCAAACTTCTCGTACAAAGAAAACGCCAAGAGGTAATAAAGCAGCCAGAAAAACAATGTCAGTCTCAGATTTTTGTCTTAACTGGAAAACCACCCAACAACAGGGATCCGTTGTCTCATTGCACCCTGCACCAGAGCAATGTAGGAGAAACCTGCCCAGAGATCAACTCGCAACAGGATATTGACACAGACTAATTACAGGCTCCACATCATCACAGAATCATTTACTGTGGCCGCAGGCAGTGCTTTCTGCAGGAAACAAGATCGCAGGAGGGGTTTTCTCCAGAGTCTAAGGTAGGGAAGAAGCATGAAACTTTCAAATTAGTCCATCAGTGCAGCAGGAGTATGCCTTTCAGTTTTCCTAACAAAAATCCCCCTCGGCACATCACACAAATAGTTAACTAGTTTCCAGAGGCTGCCAGGTAAATGAAATTTCTTCTCCTGGAAACAATTCTCAACTTGCTGGGTGGAGACTGCTCACAAATTCCTGAAGAGAAGAAAAACTTCCATCAGCTAGAAACACCGTCACTCATGCCAGGCAGAGGAACCCACGTCACACAGTTAGCACCTCTCAGAAATCTTAAAGCAGGAAAAATGCTCTTCCTCAGAGACGGAGCATGAAAAGGCATTCCCACATTTCTGGATTCCTCCCTGCAAACTATCCTCTGCCCATCCCCAATCCTCTGCAGTGACTCACAGGCAAAACCTGACGTGTTGGACCTTCCGTCCTGTAAACCCACCCTGCGGAGCCCACTGCAGTCCCTGGTGGGGGAAACTCCAGTGAGCGACTGCAAGTCTGCACTGTACTCACTTTCTAAAGAAAGCCTCACTGGCCGAGTGCCCAGCTTTCCACCGGGGCAGCAAGCTCTAGTGCACACCTCTTTAAGGCTATTAAGAGAGGATCTGGTTCACTAGGGACATCAGCGCTCTCCGCTGTAAAGAGCATCAGAACATACCTGGCAGGTCCCTTTGGAGATGTGGAATTCAGCCAGACAACAGTAACACAACTTGGGCAGAATTATGAGAGAAGGCTCTCCGAAACCTCCTGGATCTCCCTCCCTTCCACGCAGACCTGACTGTCTTCAGGCAGTTTCAGTTATTGGATCTGTCTTTCTCCTCCCACACACAGCAGGTACCTGATACTCAGGTTTGGGGTGTGAGGGCTCAGCCTGAGTGTAGCCATCCTGCAGTACCCTCCATCTGAGTCACAAGGAGCTGAAGTTACCAGGTGGCACCAAGAATAGCAACTGAGCAACTGCTTGCCCTCATGGCTGCCTACCAGCTCTACGAGGACAGCTCAAAGCCACTTCCTGAGCAGGCCAGGCCACATCAGCCAATGCACTTAGCAACCCTTCAAGAAAATGTATTAAAGGGTCAAATGGAGGACAGTACTATTGCATTACAAGATGAGGAACGTGCTTTTTATATTCACTCTCTTCCACAAAACAAAGCATCACAAAAGAGAAGCAGCAGTCCTGCCCTCAGAGAACAGAATACAGTCATTAGCAAATTAAAGACTGTGTTAAATTAATTCTATACACCTTCCATTTCATCAGAAAAATGCTCCACATTGTTTAAGCCACAAGCATCTTCCTAGAGGAGCCAAAATACCCCAGAAGCAGATTCTCCAAAGGGATACAAGCTTTCCGCAGCTGGGGAAAAATTAACTTAATCTTTTTAAGCAAAAGAACAGCTGGTGGATTCCAGGGTGAAAGGCACATACCTCAAGGGAACTGCTGAAGAGCTGTGATTCTTTCAACCAGACAGGTCCTATGACTGGAGGTTTCGTGCACACAACCTCCACGAGAAGTGCTATCCGAGAAGGTGTGGTTTTTGCTTCTCCCCACCAATGACAAAGGCAAATCAAACTCCACCAGGAAGCGAAAATCCCATGAGGGTGTCGGGCTCCTCCAACCCCGCAGACAGGACCCAAACCATTTTACCACGCTCCACCCCCAGCCCTCACTGCAGGACAGGCAGATGTAACCATCTCGCCACAAAATTTGCCTCCTCTGCTCAGCAGTCTGCTGAATGAACCACTGGACAGAACCCCACTGATTTTTATTAACAGCACAGAAGTGAGTTCAGCTAGATTTACTGGTTTATTTTTACAAGTCTGCAAGAGAAGAGGGGTCTGGAAGTAGCAGGAGCACTCTACCCCCAGGTTATGAAGGAGTTAAGGAGGAGACATTACAGTTTAATGATTAACTTCCCCCATACCCTCCCCCTTCCTGACTTGAGCAAACAAGGCAGAGCTGAGGAACGGGAAGCAGAGGGAGGAGAAAGGGCTGGAGAGAAATCACTCGGTTACTCAAACTGCACTTCAACTTTACAACTGATATCGAAGCAGCTGCATGAAGGCACCACCCTACCCGGTGGGGCAGGAAAAGGAGCAAGCCGGGAGCAGGCCAGGCACTCACACACCAGTTTAGGGTGGCAAAGGACCCCTCCTTGTGCTTGCTCACCCCCATGTTCTGCAAAGCCAGGGTCCACCCTTTCTCACGACCCAGTCACTCCCTCCAAGCTCACAGCCAGAGGGAAGGTCTTCCCTATCTGCGTCCATCCCCGTTGCAGCTTCCAGCCACACAAACTGTTCTCTGACCCAATCCCACCAGCAACTACAGTTCCCTGAAGTTTTGCCAGACTGGGAAGTTGCACCCCATTCAAAGGGTCCAACAACGGCAGCAGAACTTCCCCGAGCAGTGCAGGGCAAGAGCAGTGGTGCCTGCTCAGTCCACCCCACCTTGTGGGGCTTCACCCTGTGAGAGGGAAGCGGCTGCCAGCTCCCTTGGAGGTCAGCCTGAGGAGTTTTGCAGTCCAGAACTGACTGAAGACAATTAATCAAAACCTAACCAAAGGGATTAACGTTTTGGTTTCCGTGCAGCACCTCCTCCCAAGAGGTCCCAAAAGTGCTGCGCACTCAGGATTTACGCAACTTTTTAACAGTACCAGAAGACGCTGAGCTAAAAGATGGGGGGAAAGAAGGGATACATCACTCACACTCTTTCACAAAAGGGACCAGGCAGCTGTAGCCTGATTAACTGTTAACAAAGATGCTGTGCTTTGAGAAATGCTGTGCCTCACGTTACAGGATTGAATTCACTACAGTGACCGCTCCCTAAATAGAACATTAAATAAATACTTATATAGAAATATTAAAGGTTCGATTGATTTTTTGGATAATGAAGCATTCCTTCCCAAGACAACTCCTGAGGGACACTGCTGCAGGAGATGTAAATGAACCAGTTAGCCCACCCCAACCCACAGGAAGCAGTTGGCAGGATCATCCTGACACACTGATGCGGATCAGATCACACAAGCACCCACCATCAGAGGGCACCACGACATCCTTACATGGACAGAAAGATGAAACCCGCCAGGGACAGCTAACTTGGCAGGAACTTCACCTCACTTGTTCATCCCCACAAAGTCAGGAACCTGTCCCCGTTTTAGGCACACAGAAACTTTCTGCGGGTGCCACGTGTGCTGCACCTCCCCACGGAGACATGCATCTACACACCAGCACACACTGCAGCATCTCGGACTATCTGTGGGAACAACCACACACACTGACCACGCCAGTTTTACTGCTGCCTCAAATACTCTCTAACATACTATAGACACAGCTCTAGGAAGCAGAAGCTCCCCAGGTTAGAAGATCAGAGATTCATTTATCTCTAGAGGACAGATATAACCATTTTGTACCAATAAACTAAACCAGACAGGATTATACTAGATCTTTAAGCCACTGCTCCTCCACAAGACTGATCACCCCTCCTTCCACTCTCACCCTACAAGAAGCTCCTAACACAACCCACAGACAAAATCTCAACTCACAGACACATGCATGGAGCAGAATCACAAACTCACTTCCAAAGGCTCAGTAGGGCTCAAGGTACCTACAGACATGGGTGATGCACACAGAAATTTGTATTTTCCACTCTATTAACAGCATGCTGCTCAGTGGGACGTGGAAGAGTGAGCGATACTTGCTGGAACACCACCAGTCCAGAGAATCCTGCTTATTATCATATGCTGGTGCAGTCACACAGCTAATAAAACCCTAACTCACTGTCCAATGCAGCACGGTGCATCTCAACACATGCATGCCTGGGTACTCTACAGGCTCAGGTAACTTGGCCAAGCTCCTGGTAAAGCTGCATGCCAACATGAGACAGAGGCACAGAATGACAGAGTCCTCCTCCCTCCACTGGGCAACCCAAAAACTACACACTCAATTGAAGTAACATTCAGGCCAGAAAGATACTCAAACCACATCCTCCCCAGTATGGGAGAACATTTGTGTTTGCCTTCAAGTGGCTTTTCTACACAGATTTTCCTGCGGAGGAGGGGCAGTTAAAGAATGGTACCACATGTGATACCTTTGCTGCTACAGAGCACTCCACAACATCTGAAGGTCCAGCCGCTTTACTTTGCCTCTCTCTCTCTTCCCTCCCTTTTGCCAAAAAACATTAACTATGACACCCTTTGTTTGGATTTTGGTCTTCAAATCACACACACAGCTCTGCATATACATTAGACACGTACAAGTGGCCCTTAACACCAAGTGCATTGCTTCAAGCTAGTTCCCAGCATCTACCAAAGTTCAGCTAGTCATTTAGACAGGCTGGGACAAGAACACTCAAGCTGACGTCCAACGCATTGAACCACTCAGAAAAAAAGCCCTTTTACCACGAAAATCAGCAAGATGAAAGAGCAGTACAATACCTTAGGGTAAGTCCCATTTACCAGTTCAAGGTGCACTGAAAAAGGCAATCATCTCCCAGGTTATATACTGCACATTCCTGCGCTATCTCACCAGCCCACACCTCTGTCAGGCCGAGAAACAGTTCATGCATTCCAGGGGCTCCGACTTAGGCTCCTTCACCATCACTGCATGTCAGCACTCGCTGTCCTGCAAATGCAGTATCCTCCAGCCGAAACGGCCTCATATGCAGCTGCAGGGGCACATTCTTCATCCCAGGTTTGTCTGATAAAGAGCAGTAACACCAGCCAAGGCAGCACAATGCAGCTCTGAGGTACAGAACAGGAAAGGATAACACAGGGGCCCCTTTGTACTGATGCACACATCAACCTCCTTTTCTATAAATCTGAGCTGCACTTAGTCCCCTTAAATAGAGTGAAGTTACGAATAGGAAAAATATATAAATATTTACATGTATCTTCCCATGCATATCAGAACATACTTTGTTCACTCCCTTCTTCTTGTGCCTTCTGTGTATCTCAAAAATGCTCCTGGGATAAGGTGGGACAGTGAAGCAGAACAGATCATGAACTAGTTCTGAAAAAACCTACGTGACAAGGCATCAACAAATTCACATTTGCCAACTGGCATCAAGCAGCTTTTTAATGCTAATTTTTCCTCAAGTAATAAATAGTTTTCCACTACTCATAAGCAGTCTAGGATATTTATTTATTTTTAAGTGAGGCAATTTAGATAAATATAAATTTGCATTCCTCTGTTAAGGAGAAGCTGCCTACTACTATGTCCAGCTTAACTCCAGCCTGTGCTAGAGATACACAACACAGTGCAAAGGTGATGGCATTAGTGCCAGAAGAGAGAAAACTACCTCAGATTTCCATACGCAGTTCATCTCTCTTAACAACTGAGCTATTAACCCATGCTGACACAGCAAATCAGAAGCATTATCAATATAGTAAGTAGATCAAAAGGATAACCGTCAAATTTTCTTCTCTCTCTCATCTACTGCTGGGGAGGAAATGGAAGCATAACTGCGACAAGATACTTCAAATGCCTCAGATAAGAGGCTGTTATTTTCAACAGCTGAAAGCTGCATCTGCACATCTATCGAACCACACATTGCCTGTAGCTCTGCTCCTTGCATGGGACATCTGGAAAATGAGTGATACTGGAGACAGGATTCTTCATCCAGCCACCACACAGAGCCAACACGTTCAGTCATAGAGTTCCATCTCCCTCAGCATCCCTACTACCACGTGTCCCTGACAACCCAGACACATCACACTGGGTAATCAGGATGTGATGTCTGAGCACAAATTACAGTATTTCCACTAATGCTGCTGCACAGGTATCTGCATCTCTCCTGTTCTTCCCCACACCCCTGTTTACCCAAATAACTAGAACTGCTACAGGTTTTCCTGGTTTAGGCAGCAGAAGATTGGCAAATGGAAATAAAAAGCTACGCAGCCGTAAGGGCAGGTCTGAATGAAGACATGAACTTTACGTGATAATCATGTCTCACTCAGCATAAGACAAATTGCAGACCCCTCATTTGGAGAATGACAACCATTCTTCATTCTTCAGCCCTTTTTTAATACCTTAAGATGCTGAATTCAAATCCTTGATTTTTGCTGTCCTTTAAATGAACAAGGGGAATTGCATCTCCAGAACTGAACCCTGAGCTTGCAGGCTCATCTGAGCAGCCTCTTTGCAAAATCTGTGAATCCAAACTTTAAAAAAATCTCATTAGGTTCAATTAAGTCTTCTCGCCCCAACCTCCGGGACTAAATGCAACTCCAGCTCACATACAGGGAGACAGCTCAGGGCGGTAACCCAATCCCTGGCAAGACAGTTTTACATCATGAGTAACTGCAGAGGAATGGGGAGCTTGGGTATATTTATCCTATTAAATAGCCTTTCAAAAGAAACATTTGCAATGCTCTAGAAAAGCTGAGTCAAAAAGACTTGCTGGAGCCTCGCTATAGGGCTTCTCACTGCCTTGAGTTTGAGTCTGGAAGGGGTGGGGAGCCCCAAAGAGCATCACTGGTGACAGGAATTCCCTTTTTAATAGCAGTTTTGACTTTTCTCAGCAAAATGGAAAAGCATTATCAGAAATAGGAAACCCATGAAAACAGGTGAATGCAGGTATTGGTAAAAGAAATGTAGTAACAGGTTCTTAAGGTGTTATATTGTAATCAATGTTTTTAAATGCAAAAAGATCAGAGACTACAAAAGCAATGGAATACACAGACTACACTCAAAATGAGACCTTAAAAATTCAAAATGCAATTATATGCTCTTAAAACCCTGAAGTTCTCTGGTTCACATATATAGAAAGCATGTAAAATAGCTTGGCTTACTTTCCAAAACATATTGAGGAGACATTTTAAAGTTTTCCAAAATTTAACTGACAGGTTGAGAAGGTGGTTAAATGCAGGGCATGTAACAGCTCTCAGCCCTTCTGTGAAGCAGTGACAGACTGTTATTCAAGATACAGAAAAAAATCAAGGCACAAAAGAGAAGTCATTTGCCAGACCTAACAACTGCTGGAGTACCAGTACAGAGCTGCCACTGGTATTTTTACTTTGCGTTGTCTAGACCTGCCTAGAGGAATTTCAGATTACATGGTCAAAAATATGGACAGCAAAACCAGTTAGCTTTCCCCAGTACAGCAGCCCATGCAGCCAGCTCTGACCACTATCAGCAAACGCCTAAAAAATGACAAGACACTGCACTATGAGATGCGGTCTACATGATCAGCTGCAGCAACGATTGTGGCTTCCTGTCCCAACCACTGAGACCCAGAGCTTGTGGCCAACTTAACTGGTCACAACTAACATGCACTAATACCACTCCAAACATGGTGCTGTAAAAAAGTGTGCAAACACAGCCTGTTTAAAGCAATATAAGTAACTGTTCATCAGTAACTTATGCACTGCACATTTGGGGATGAAATGCAAATCCTTCAAGTGCTCTGGCTGTGATTTCAGCGGAACTGACACCGCCACACGCTCCCAGAGTAAGGGAACAGCCTAGTGATCCCCCTTTCCCCCAGAACGCAAATACACACTGTTCCTGGAACTCGTCCTTCTGATCACCAGACACTTTCTGACCTAATTCAACTTACTGAGACAATAAAAGTTTGCTAGATTGGTGCTTGGGTTTTCTTGATAAACTTGTTACATGTCTTGGAAGCGTAGCTCCAGCTACTCTATGACTTAAGCAGCTTTTAGAAAATGTTTTGAAGAGACCAATGCCATAATTTAGCCCTTGTCTAAGTAAGTGAATAAAATTTCTGCTTTAAGTAGGAAATACCATACTTTCACCTCCAAAACTCAGGCCAAGACACAAACTGTAAAATCCAGCCCCATCCTGCCATTAGTTGAAAGAAATCTCCCATCCTCCTGTATAATTCCCATAATCAATCCGCATCTCAGATGTGGACCAGAAACACTGCAGCCTGAAAAGCGAGCAATCAGCAAGACAGCACAAATTGAAATGCTCTTAAATTCTGGAGACATCCCCCACCACTACCAGACACTTTCACCTGAGCCTGCACTGACATTTTGGCTTTGCAGCCCCAGAATCTTGATATGGCTCAATCAGTAAGGCTGCATACACGATGTACTGGTGTTACCTCATTTGTGCCACTGAGCTTAAGAGTTAGCTTTTGACAGAGACTACTCCAAACGTAAAACTTTGAAGATGGGTGAGCCAAGTCTGTACGTTACAAAACCCAACAAAAGCCATCATGTGAGGTCAGGCCTTCCATCACATCCCTCTGAGGGGCAAGAGGTCTTATTTGTACATGTGCTGGAAAACCATAAAGGTCACTGCAAGATCCTTCCTGGAACCAGCTACACTGCTTCCTTTCAAATTAACACAAGCATTTGACTGAAACTCAGACCTGCCTTGTAATCTCAGCAATGTATTCATCAGCATGGTTGGCACTGTAGCACCCTCACATCACAAGGGGTCAGCTAGTTCCTGTGTAACACAGCAGCAAGGCGTTCAAGGGCACAGAAACACTGTAGGAAACCAGCTAACCAGTTTGCAGCTTGGCACCAGCAGTCCCTGGGAATCACAGTCCCATTCCTTGAGTGAGCATGTTGGATCCACCTCTTGTCATCTTTGATGCAACAAGCTGGGAAATCCTTTGACTGCTGGCTCTGTTCACATCACCGCGTTGGCAGGAAGGTAACCTAATCTTAGCAGACCCACAGGGCATGGAATCGTCAATGCAGCATGCAGGCTGAGAATCACAGCAACTGCCTCGAAGATCTGAGTCAGCACAGTTTCCTGGATAAAACAACACAAATCCACAGTGCTCTCTGCCCTACAGTCCAAGCTGTGTGAAGGAACCACAAAAGATTTTCCTGTAGGACCAGGATTTTTCCACTTTAGCTCCACTAAATTAGACCCCAGCTCAAAATGGCTAATAGATATGAACCACCACCTACAAAGAGAAACGTGCAGTCCTTCTGCCTTCCTCTAACTGCCTTAGAAAAACTCTCATCCCCTTTCCACTACCCTAGAACAGTCCATTATATGGCTGAGATAATGGAAGTCAAGTCTCACAAGGCACAAAACTGCTTACATGGTCAGCAAGAAATATTCCTCAATGTGTTACAGGTTTGCTGAGCATCCTCACGCTGGAAATTATTTGTGATTTAAGTACCACCTCCTTTCAGAAGGGATATACTTCATGCTCCAGGCAGAAAACCAGTAAGGTTTCCAGACCAATTAAAAAAAAAGTTTAAATATGGGGGGAGGCAGGGTGTCAGCCAAAAAGCTGCTAAACCAAGTGCAGCCTTTTCAAACTCTTCAAATTAACCTTAGCTGTCCACTCCAATGCCATGGCTATTGCATGCAGAAGCTATCAACAGAAAGCCCTGGAAACACAAACTCTTCCTGTCATTGAAGATCTAAGGACAGCATAGAGCAAAGCAAGGCCATACAAATCCTGCTTAAGCTGGCTGTTGTATTCTTCACGTATTGCCTCTGAGAGAAGTACCTGAACTTACTAGCAGCACTGTGGTATCTCTAGTTCCAGAGTCTACTCCCTCCCAAAGCTGTATCCTCCCATTCTCCCATTTATTTCTCATTTCCAGAAAGTGCTGGGGTGGCGATGATGGGGAGGGGGAAGGGTTATTTCCTGTTGCATACAGCATCCTCTTTTTTTATAGCATGTCTTTCTCTACACTTGAAGTGAAAAGAGGCATCTTATATTTATTTCCCTCTGTTTACAGTCCGGAGAAGCAAACAGCTCATGCCAGGAAAAAACACCCTATGCTAAAACCTGCTGCCTTAAACTGAATTTATGTTCCAGCTTACCAAACCATTAAATGTTTTCAGTGTCACAGCTACCAAAAGCTTTTGCGAATGCCAGATCCCCAGCTACACAAGCCCTGAATGCCTCTGTATAACGATTCACAGACAACCCACAGTTGTGTGAGATTGAAAGAGCCAATAACCCCTTGTGTGGTTCCTTTCTATCTAGATTCACTGTACTCTCAAGCAAAGTCCTGAACAACAGGAAACAATTTACTGATGATGGATAAACTCAGTAGTCAAAAAATTCTTCCATTGCTCTATGAACAGTCTTCAGGAAAGCGAGGCAAAGTTTGTAAAGGGTTTTCAAGCTATAGCTCAAGCACATCCTGTGACACAGCACATGCAAAAGCAGTAGGCTGAGCTAATCTCAACACTTGCGAAATGTTTAAGAGGACAAAGCCAGGTTCTGGTTTACTGGATAAAGAAGTTGGAGATTGCACAAGAAAAGCTTGTGATAACGTCAAATGCTTCACACAGACTTAACCAGCCTTTACTCAGTACTCCAACTCATGAACTCCAGTGGTTCAGACCACCATGATTTAAGTCCTACTGTCCTCAGATGATTGTCCCACCCACAAATTACAGCCCTAATTGCAGAAGTAGAAGCCACTTTCAACCACATTTTTCAGACATAGCAGTCATTAGCTCCACACCCTAAACCTCTACATACTCCATTTTATATTGATATAACAGGCCTGCCTGCACCAACTGCAGGCAGTAAAGTCTGCAGCCACTGCACCTGAATTCCAACAAGGATCATAAATCAGAATCCTCAACCTGAACATTCACACCCCTTCATAGCAGAGAAAATCATCTACTTTTCAGAAACCGAGAACTGATACGCAGCCCTGAGCAGCCCAACACAATATGACAAGTCCATGTTGTATCAGAATAGAAAGCAATTCTGACTCTCAGGCCTGTACTAAAAATACTTAAGTTGGAATTTCTCAGTCTGAATCTGCAGCCTGCTATGAGCTCCACCTGCTACCAAGTCTTTTGTCAGAATCCTCTCCTTTTGGAAGCAAACAGACTGGTGTTCCTAGAGGCAGTTACAGTTAGCCTCATGAAAGATTACAAGGAGCAACAATCTGCACAAATTAGAGAGTCTCCATTTCTCTCCCTGTGTGCCAACTGCCAAACTGGAAACAGCTTTGGTCTCCAAGGAGGTTATGTACAGGCTCTGACGTCCCCTCCTAAAGCGTCTCCTTCTTGTGCAAGATCTATTTCTGATCTCTGCCTGACAGCAAATAGATCTTCAAGCATTTCCAGGAAGTCCCAGACAAAGGCATTAGCAAATGGCCAATATTGACCTAACTCTCTGGGAGGGAGGCAAGTTGGCTCAGACAAAGTAAAGGACATTAGCTCTGTTCAAACACAGCAACACTCAAACTGAACAAGAGTGAACTGAGTTTGGTGGCAGGAACAGATTGGCGTGAGTGTGACCATGTTACAGAAGCAACTAAGCAGTTAATACCATCTCAGTACTGACCAGGGCTGGATTTCAGCCAATATCCTGGATGGAAAAAAAGAATAAAAAATAAAAACATTAGCCACGAATGTACTAACCTTTTTAGTCCTCTACTTATCCGTACATGCATGAAATAGTAAATCAACTCTCCTCATGCATGTCTTAAGAATTTTTATTTGCTGCTGGCTTCTCTCAAAGTTTCTAAAAACTGGGATCAATGTTCAAAAATTTCCAACAAGATCTGCTGTCCACTGCCAAAACAAAACAAAAAAAAAATCATGAAAACCAAACAAGCAGCCACTGAACTGACCCCCTTGGGGACAATATCCCAGGGCCAAGGCCTCTGATCAAAATACCAACTCCCTTGTATTCCTACAGGAAAAGGGGCTCAGCCAAGCCAGCTATCTGAGGAACCAGACCCTTCCTGCTACATCAGCATGTAACTTACTCCACAAGCATTAGGTCAAAACACAGTGCATGCTGCCATTTCACAAACAGCTAACAAATCCAGTACAAAGACGACCTCCGTTAAACAAAGCGGAGTCCAAGGATGGGTATAGGAACAGCAGGAAACAAGACACTACGGATTTTAAACCACAGCTATGGTAAAGGGAATAAACAGAAGCTCAGAGCTCAAGACATTGCTAGTCCCTTGGCTGATCAGTCAGACAAACACTCACAGAAATCGTGCCAGTGGGAAATTTCCCCACAGTGCTGGGAAATTTATCATATCCTACAATTTTGCTACAGCGGATGCCACTCCAAGCCCATGCTGTTCTCTCCAAGTCAGGTATGTTAGACTGATGCCACATAATACATACCTTGCCAAAAGTCAGTTTGCCCTCCTTGTGCAATGAAAGGGCAGAGACTCCCTCTACCTATTATTCTTCTTCCCTAGAAAGTCATCTGTCTCCTCCAGCAGACTACCTTTCTTCCTTCAGCACAGAAATACACTCTTCAGAAACCTGAACTGAGCAATTTGTTCTCACGCCTTTCTGGAAAACAGGCAGAGAACGGTAACAATTGCTAGGACAGTAGCAAGAGTGAAAACACTGCCATTCTTTCTGTGCCAGATCCTGCTCAGCCCTGGACTACAGAACTTAGAGGAAAAACAGCCAAGTGCAGAGGTGTGCGGCCCCCTGCTACTACCAAGCAACCCTATACATGTCCACTGAAATGAGGGTAGACAAGAGCATTTTTTAAGCCCTGGGTGGACTGTATTTGGTTGAGACTTGCCTAACTGTAGGCAGTTGGGTCTGACTTGAACTGAATATTGTCATAAGCAGCACTGAGGTTACAATACATGCTAATCAGTACTGGACAAGTCTTCTGAGCCGCTTCTAAGCAGTAGCTCAGTGGCACAAGCAGTGACAAATCAGAACAGTGTGAACACCCAGAAGTTGTTGCCCAGTCTTTGCGCAGCAGCATGCCTTGTTGGCTTGCACTCCAGAGCCCTCAGGTAGAAACGACAAGTCTGCAAGTTCGACCACCTAAGAGGACCCCTTACAACAGCTGTAGAGCACTTACCAGTTGAGATCATAATTCTGTAACTGCTGATTCCAACTCATCTAGGGAAGGAAAACATGTTACATCAGGATTTACAAGGCAATGGAGCACAGGAGTTCCACTGGACAGTGAGCACCATGGAGTGGAGGATATGGTTTCACAAGATGCAGAAAAGCAAATTAACAGTTCACCACGGCCAAAAATGGAGAGGTTTTACTCTGTCTTCCAGACACGTGCTGCTGCCACTTACTTGTGTTGGCTGACTCTCACAAGACCCCTCTGTGAAACAGTTCAACAGAAATACATCCAGTCAAAAAAACCTGACTGCTTTCTTTTGAGTTAGAAAAAGAGATGAGCACAGCAGTCAACAAGAAGGAAGGGGTATATCCAAACAGCCAGGTAAGGGAGCACAAAAGGGGTCAGGATGAGCAAAAGTAAAGTCATCCCCCCTTTCAGCAGCAGCATGCCGCTGCATTGACTCGAACGGCCAGCAGGACCACCACCTCAGATACCCCAGAATCTCATCTTTGCCACGCAGATAACCGCAACCAATAATAACACTGCTAAAGATTGCTACGATCCTATCCACCTGCATATGTAAAAATGGGTTTGGACACAGTCAGAGGCAAAACATTATCAGAGCGTGCACATTCTAAGTTAACTGTTACTTTTTAAAAGGCAGAAAGAGTAAAGCGTGTGGACCCTATAACCAATAAAAGGAAGAGTAAGATTTGCATGGTATGCAAGAATAGACATGAAACTTAAGGGAAGAAAAAAATAGCATCTTTTAAACAGTGGAAATCCTATCCAAGCAGCATAAACAGATCTGAATATAGACCCATCCAGGCAAAGTGCCAGTTACAAAATTTGAGACACACATAAAGATGAAATGAAGAGCAGAAATATTAGTATAAATTCTGAATTCATTAAAAGCATTAGAAGCTCAAATTCTGCCCATGATCTGCAGAATGCCCTGCCTACCAGCAAAAGGAGGATTCCAGCAATAAAGAACAGGGACACTAAAGAGACACTGCAATCCTAAGGACACTGCAATCGTATCCATACTTTGTACAGTCTTATTGGGGCATTCCTATCCTGAGGGCTCTTAAATGGGATATCAGAATGCAGACTTGCGAGATTTTAGTCCTTGAAGGCAGTATTTTTCGTTAACTCCAGCGGCTTCCCATTCAGTAAGTACAAATGTATCTCCCAAGTGCATAAATGCAAAGAACATACAACAAATTCAAATCTACCCTTAAAAACTAAGGTATCTCAAGTTTTAAATGCCTGTGGCTATAAGGAGAAATAAAGCCCCAGCAAATCACACCTAGATACTGGGGGTGCCAAAAAAAAGGTTATTATATTGAGATATAAATAAAGACAACTTAAAAAGACTTGCTGGCTTGACGTGACAACCCACTCTCTGAGATGGGTTGTTTCCCTCTTAAAAAAAAAATAACTTTTGTCAAATGTGGTATGTGGTTTCACTGGCCTGTTAAAAATCTAATTACTAAGAAAGTACTCTCAAAATGGTGGATTTTTTGTTCTAATAAGTGTTTGTTTCTGCAAGGGTCCTCTGTAACAGAGAGTGGGAGCAGACTTGGAAGCAACACCAAACTCTTTATAAGCCAAAAAGTGTAAGTCATCATCAGCAACTGGCTCTACGCAAAAAGCTGCCAAAAGCACAATGTAAACTCACAGAGCAGGGTGGGGGGAAATGACCACAAAATATTCAACATTTTTCAGTCATGCGGATCTTAGTACTACTTATAACTATAATAGGTAGAAAGTTTTAAAATGAAGCTTTCAATCTGATGAACATGCTACTAAAACTTCAGATAACCCCAGTACTTACACATCATGGGCAAGTAACATCTCTGAAAGACATGAGTACAAGGGGCCAAGCAGCACATGGTTAAAAAAAATCTAACTAAAGCAGCTTCTTTTTACTTTAAAAGTAGCTTCTGGGAATGAAAGAATGAAAATGTTTCAGAAATTAACGTAGGAAATGGTCCCCCATTCTGCTTTGGGAAAACATGTGGGTGGTAATTCGATGGAGATTGCTGATGGCTCTACAGCTCTATAGCTCTGCTTTTTTTCTTTTCTTTTTTTTTCGCGTTGGCAGAAGAATATGGCTCAAGAGTTCTACAATGTTATGACAGAGGCCCACTCCCAGTAAGAAAATTGTTAAAGCCAGACAGAAAACTAACATATTTAGAACTGGAATATATTGTTGCCAACGGATGGAGAAGAGCTGGAGAATGTTTAAGGTTTTCTTATCGCTTCCTACTTGTGAGGCCTGTCATCTGGCATCATAACAGAAGTATTTAGTCACAAGTCTCTTGCTTATTTCACAGAATGACAGAATGGTCAGGGTTGGAAGGGACCTCTGTAGATCACCTAATTCAGCTCCCTGCTAAAGCAGGTTCTCCTAGAGCAGGCTGCAGTCACATCAGGCAGGTTTTGCATGTCCCCAGAGAAGGACACTCCACAGCCTCTCTGGGCAGCCTGTTCCAGTGCTGGGTCACCCTCACGGTAAAGAAGGTCTTCTTCATATTCAGGCGGAACTTCTTGTGCTGCAGTTTGTGCCCGTTGCCCCTTGTCCTGTTGCTGGGCACTACTGAAGAGCCTGGCCCCATCCTCTGGACACTGACTCACCCTTAAGGTATTTGTAGACATTGATAAGATCCCCTCTCAGTCTTGTCTTCTCCACAGGTCGAGTTCACTCAGCCTTTCCTCATCAGGGAAATGCTCCAGTCCCCTCATCATCACCAGCAAGAAAAACAGTGAGGATTTCTTTTTAGCAAGAGCAGTATTAATAAAGCAATTAAACGCATGACAGCTTCTTCATCTCAGTGCCCTGCACAGAAGTTTGGTTTGTTGTAAGACAAAAGAAAAAAAATTTATTCTGGCAACCAAAGGCCGACTTACTCACAAGAGAATTCATGACCACAGAAAACTGCAACGGAAAAAAAACTTAAAGACTATAGAGAAAGTAGATTTTTGAGGGGTAAAGATGAGTAAGAGATCACATCTCCAGCACTGACCAAAAACGGAAATGCCAGCAATACTGAAATAGAAGCAGCATGAGAGTAAACTTCCCTTTCATAGGTACATGAAATAAATCCTCCTTCAAATTACTTTCTATAAAAGGGGTTTCAGAATGAACTCTGATTGTTCCTCCACCAATCCTATGATAAAAGTCAACAATCATCTGAAATAACTGGAAAGAATATTTTGCACTAGTCTACAGAAGTCAAGGTACCCAGCCCCTACATTTCTGCTTTGCTGAAAATTAAGTTGACTTCTTTGTCTCAACTCATCATATTCTTCCCTGCTATACCCCGAACTAGGGCATAGTGGAAAATTGATTCATTTTCCTATCAAGCACCTAGATGCATATATATTTTATATGGGCACGTACCTACCCGTATCACTACCATCTCATTACTGTTGGGTACTTTAACATTAATCTGATCCACTTCAGAACCACACCAGCATTCACAACCCACAGAGAAACAGAGGGACCACGCTCTTCTACTTAAGCACTGAATGTACAAAGACAACCTCCCACACGCACAGCAGTGCAACTGCCCCCTCACTGAGAACAATATTCTACTCCTATCTCTGTGACAAATCCAAGCCTAACTGCTTAAAGCAGCTGGAAAACAGACTAACTCCAACTCCCCCCCACCCCCCAATAGAAAATAAAAAAAATTGCTGTTTTTGCCAAGCAAGCACTGAATACTCTGCATTCCATTTCATTAAAACAATTACTCAGAAGCCAGCCAAGAATTACATAAAGCTTCCTCCCTGCGCCACCCCCAGCCCCTTCTCTTCAACCCTCCTCCCCTGCAAAGGGCTTCCCAGGACCACACCAGAGCGATACCGCTCCGCTGCGCAGGAAATGGCACGGAGCGCCTCACATCGCACGGGTTATTCCATCCCACGTACCACATTTTTCAAATCTAAGCAATACAATCAATCAGAGGACTCCAGCAGATCAGACAGCCTAGGTGGTCTCTGAATTTCACCCCACCGTAAGCACTACCACAGTGATCTGTTTCATGTAGTTTTCTCCCTCACATTTGAAGGTAAAGTAGCATCCAAGAAATTAAGCACTTAACCAACTCTTACAGAAAAGTGAATGATAACCTAACAGATTTTATCTCTAACTCACATGCCCAAGGCTTTTAAGTGTGACCCCAAGGCAGAAGGTGCTGGAGGCGCAAGGTTTAAGCAATTAGGAAATACAGGAACAGCATGCCAGAGCAGTTGTGCTTGTGAGGCACTGCCCAAGGGAACTGCTCAGGACAGCCAAGTAGCGAATCTCAGATTAAGCACCAGCAGGACTGATTGAAAACTACAAGCTTAGAGTTATAAGAACCCGACTGACAAATTCATTCCAAACTCCACGCAGCCACTCCACAGCTCCCAGCCTGACTGACAGCGCAGAGCTCCTCACATTTCACAGCAGAAATAAAAGGCAGCTTCTTCTGGCCAACGCTGCTCACCCACCCACAACACTGAGTTGGCCACTGATAAGAGATTTCATGACGTGGATGAAATGGCATTTCATTCCCTCCCCCAGTGTTCCAGCTCTCTGTGGGGATCCTGTCTAACTGCTGGAGCTGCTCGCAGCCAGGCAGAATAGTTCCAGCTGTGTATCACGCTGCCTAACCAGACCTCTGTAGCCCAAAAGTCTCCCACATAAAACCATAATGAACAAGAGGGAGAGCTGCAAACCAGAAGTACTACTCCTAGGCATCTTACTCTTGTGGACCACCTCTGCCCAAAAGGGGTAATTTGCTAGTAGCAACAAAAAAGCTCTAGTCCCAAGGCAGCTGCCGGTGCTGAGGAATGGGGAGCAGCAGATGCAACTAATGGTCAAACAAGAAGAGCAGCAAAGACCACCAGCCAAGTCTTCAACTTACTCCAACTCGTGGGGCATCAGTAACCTCAACTGATGTGCCGTTAGCTTTAGGCTCTTTTGTCTGACCCAGCTGAAATTAGTGGCTCCAACCCAAAATAAACCTTTTCAGAGCCTTGAACTTGTTCAGAACCATGAAAGAGGATAGAACAAGGGAGTATTAAACCCCTAACCCATGGCAAATCATTTACAGCCCTCCTGCCCATGGCCTTTTCTACTTCTGGCTTTTTTTGTCTCCTGCTCTTAGAAAAACCCAGCCTAATCACAGTCCCTGAACCACCACTAACTTCCTTACAGCATGAAGTGAAATTCTCTGTTCACCTTGCTCTTCGGGGATGGAAATAAAGCAAGATCCTATCACGTGCCTAGACAGACACAGGATTAATTCTGTCTGCCAGCTCAATTTTGTGACAAAAACATGGGATTGGTTTATTCCTAGAGACCCCATACAGTTTGATTTATAGCTGAGCCATTTAAAGCACAATTCACCATGCAAAGTGTCATTCAGGTTTATTCCCTGGAGTGCCATTTACTTTTTTTGATGTTCTTCACGTAATTTGCAAAATGTCAGAGGTTTAAACACAAGCAATAAACAGTCAAAAAAACCCCAAGAAATTCAAGCTACACTCCACTGCATGCTGTCAGCCAGATGTACTCAATAGCTCACCCAGCAAAGCCATCTACACCAAACTTGCATATGATAATATAAGAACACTGAGAAGTAGCATGACAAACTGCATTTAAAGACTTTCAGACTACCTCATCATCATTCAAATAACTTGAACTAAACTTGTTCACAGTGTAGAGACAGTCCAGCACAGGGAAAAAGGAGCCAAGCAATAACAATGCAGGCTGCCTCCCCCTGCGGCCTGCCCTAAGTTCTCTTGGATCCTCAGCTTACAGTTGTCTCAAACTGCTTAGATAAATTTCCCATGTAAATTTAGAATAATTACTGTCTGCTACAAGAAAAAGTTTCATTTATAGGAGCAGAAAAAGAGCTTACCAGACTCCCAAACAGCCCAAACACATAACCTCAGGGACTCAAATTCCTGTAACTGAAACACTAACATTGAACTTGTTGCACAGCACTCAGTTGCCATTTCTACTTCATCTGCTTCATCAGGATTTAAAAACATACATACAAAGAGGAGAAAGCATGAATTTTAACACCAGTCTATCAAAGGAGACTGTCTCCAGCCAGCTGGTTTCTGCTGTTCTGAAACTATTTGCAATGAGAATAAGCACAAATGGGAAAAATAGCTAAGAGTGCTATGAGAAAGTCGTCACCCACCTCCTATTTTTACGGAATATCTTTAGCACACGACATTCTTTGAATGACTTCACGACACTCTGTGGTAAAGGGAAACACCAGAGTAAACTACTGTGGGGAACTTGGAAAGGAAAGGAAATCTTTTCTCCCTACTCACAGCCTGTCATAACAGAGGATGAAGAAAGGATGAGCAATCAGAAGGGCAGAAAGGGAACATTAAACAGGGCTGAGAAGGGAATAAAAACTTATAAATCTAATTCAAACTTGTCATTGTAAGCTTTTCCAGCAATGGTAATCAGAAAAGCTTGAAAGAGTTACTATTCTGATATATTCAGCTGGAAGCTATTTCAGAAACACAAAGACCTCAACAAACATCAACCATATTTCACAGGTAAGGAGCTATTACCCCTATTTCGCAGACAGAAAAACGGTATACCTTAAGTCAGGGCAAGTTTTTGAGGCTGTGGTTAAATGGTTACCTTATGCTAGATTAAACATAAGCCACAGCTAAAAGAGGTAGCCTCACCTACTTCCCAGTCTGCTGTCCATGTAAAAAAGATACTTTCAGAACAATCAGCTTGCTGACCCAGCTAACTGCCCAGCAGTTATTGTGGAGACAAGGATGAGAGATGGGGACAGGGAACATAACACACCTAACAGCAGCCAGCACTTAAATCAGATTAAACCAATTTGAAATCACAGCTTCCACTTTCTCTCCAATTCATTTAACTTTCACCCAAAATGGAAAGGACATGTGCTGCTCCTTCCTTCTGTGCTGCACTGGATCTAGTTATCTTGCCACACGGTGAGACATTTCAGCTTAATGATCCAGTGGCAAATCATTTGTTCCTATTTGGGGGAAAGGGTTGGTCTTCCAAAAGATCAGAAATCTGAATCAATTCACTCTGGAGTCTGATACTAAGTAAGCAGCAAGTAAGGGACTTGGGGAAGCTGGAACCACCATTTCTGGCTGCCATCTGAAACTGGATGAGATGCAAGGTGAGATTTTACAAACACTGGAACAAGAACAGGACCTGAAGGTCTCCACAGTTCCCTACCTAGCATTTTAAAATATAACAGCCTAGCAGTCATGACAACCTGTACTTCCAGGGTTTGTTACGAAGCCTAAGTTAGTTAGGACTAAAGTGAGCAAGAAACTCCCTAAACCCCATCTTCTTGTTGTAGCTTGGGAAAGCTTCCCACAGACATCTCACTTCCAGGCAGCTGGAGCAGAAGAGCATCTTCATTAACAGCTTCCGCATCAGACAAAAAGGAACACACAAGATCAGTACACAAAGGGAGGGAGGCACAGTCTGAGACACAGAGCAGGAAACTGGGACCAGAGGTCCTATTCACTCGCGCTGCTTTCCACTAGCACAACACAACTGAATTCAGAATCTGTTCTGGCTATCTCCAAAGCTGCAGTAGATCCCAGATACCACGACTAACACATTAGCCTGATTCAAACAGATTTGCTTTGTGGCCATGAACAGGCACCCCCTACCCCTTAGCTGCACAGATTTAGTCTGAGAAATTTATATGCCTGTCTTAGCAGTATATCAGAAAAACAACTCTGATCTAACTAGAAGTGCATTATTATTTCTTGTTCTGCTGTCAGACTTAAGAATTTTATCTGGCATTTCTGCAGTTTCACAACTTGTTTCATGTAATAAATCCACTTCAGGGGAAAAGAGGTGAAGAAAAGTGGGCCCAAAGAAACTGAAGTACCACGATTCCCTGGAAATGAAAGAACAAGTAGAGAGACAGAGGTAAAGATGTATGAGAAGTTACCCATTTCTTTCTCTAGTGGTAGAGATGGTGTCTGAGGATCAGTTTTAACCAGGGGGGCAGCTGAACACTTGGGATAAATTGACCTCTCCCAGCAAGGGACAAAGGAGCTAAAGACAGCACAGAGTCCAGCCTTTCCATGGAAATAGAGCAACAAGAAAAGGAGCCTCTCTCTGCATCGAACACTGCTCGAGGCAGAGGACTCCCTGTCTGAGTTGCTCAGGACAATGAAGTCCCTGTTTTATGAGAGGTCACAACAGCTAAGAAGCTGAAACAAGTCAGAACCCCATTGTGCAGAGTATTAGTTCTGTTTACAGTCTTCTCACCCAGCAGCAGGAATGACTCAGAAACCTGAGCCAGTAGAAAGCCAAGGCACCAGATTACTTTACCAGCATTTCTCCTCAATACCACTTCCTGGGCATAGCTCACCATGAGCAATTTCACTCTAAGCTTTCAGCCAAATAACCCCAAAACCCACTGCATATGACTTCTAAACTTAAAGAACTGAGTCAGGAACAGGCAAGCATCCCCCTCAGATGAGGGACAAACAGCACAGCCCTACAGAGCACAGCAATCTTCCAAATGTTAGGACAGATGACAGATGGAAACACATGCACCCCCACACTCCCATGAAAAATCAATGGCAAGATTGCTCCCTTTAAAGTCAATCTTGAGAGGATTAAGCTCTGAAGAGTGGGTGGGTTAGAGTTCCTAAAACGAAGGGAAACAACTATTAAAGTAAAATCTTTGTGCCACTGAACCTCTGCACTCAGAATTTTGAAGCCACATTGCTAGGCAAACCTGCTAAAGAAAAATCCTTCTAGAATTAAGCAAGCACACCTAAAGTAAGCAGCTTACAGTCTAGTTTACACACACAGCCAAAACACTGCTATAAATACATTCTTATTAAACAGAAATAACTTTTGTAAAACATCTTTTACAAGCTCTAGTGAATGCTGTTTTGTTTCTGATTGCAAAATCCAGTTAAAAAAAATCTGAAGCCTTTAAAAGAAAACTAAACCAGAAGAATTTCAAAGCCATCAAAAGCAAGTAAAACCATTTCTGTTCAGAGTTACCAAAGCTTAAAAAGTTTTACAGTAGTGTTTGCTAACAACTCCTTTCAGAAAAAGGCTGTAAAAAACGTTCAAATTGAAAATCAAACAGTATCTGACTAAAAGTAAAGGTCAAGTTTCCTTTCTCCTACTCTTCTCACCATAAAATACATGACACACTACACAAACTAGGTTTCTTCCTTCTGCAACCAGCAGAACCTAATGGATCTGTTCACACATACTTCTTAGACAAGGTAGCACCACAGGCCCAAGAGTAATTCAACATCTAATTCAAGATCTCCAATTGTCTAAAGCAAATAGGTGGAGTTGGGCCAACTGTGTGCTGGAAGCACAGCATGTAACAACACACCGCACTTTGGTAATCCCCTGAAAGGGGTGATAGCCCTGAGTTAGGATTTTCATTCTTTAGGACCAAGTTTTACTCTTTGTGCCAAATTACAACACTGCAGAATGGCAAACTTATTCAGCAAGCTTCCTGTCAAACTCCAAGCACATCTGCAAAATACGCTTCCTTAGCATTGTCTTTGAGGAAGACAATCTGGACAAGTCTGGTCAGCTGCTCGAACTCAGCATCTCCTCCCCTCCCTTCCACAATGTACTGTTCTAGTTTATACCCGGACCCAGCACTGAGTGTCCTGGGCCACGGAAGCTGCCACAGCAAAATGGGGTGCTCGAGTTCCACCTGTGGAGCTCTGGAGCAGTTTCCTGTGTGAGCTGTGCATTGTAACACCACTTCTTCAACACTGAGGGGAAACAAAGGAACAGTTTTTTTCAACTCCAAATGAATCCCCAAAGCAACACAAATCCATTCTCACACACGTTTCATAACCTCTCCAGCCCAAGCAGCATGAAACTGAGATACTTCTGAACCTCCATTTTACATTGCACAAGCAGACGCTGATCAACTCCATCAGCTCTGGGAAGAGGGAGAAAAGTTTTGACAAACTCAGGGAGTTAAGAACAGACACACCATGACAAGGCTCTGTGAGGTGTTCCTTCATGGCCAACAAGGTCCATCAGTCACTAGTCATTTCTGCACCACACAGATTCAGAAGCACGGTGTGGAAAGATCTAAACTGATTTTACTTGACATAACTCTGAACCTGCAAGGCATATGAACTCAGGCTCAATGCTAAACTACTTTTGGGCCAAAACTGGCCCTGGAAGCAGTGCAGTTACATCCACATGGCATTGTGCCTGAACCAACAAGTCCTGCCGGACCAGCCTGACTCTGGACAGAGCCAGCGCAGACGTCTGTATCCATGGCACAGTTAATCCACAACTCAGATAATCCACCCATAGATAATGAGGAAAGAAAAACAACTCTCACTTCAGTTCAAAAGTTTGACTTATTTCAGGGGAGTTGTATCAGCACATCATTGTTCCCCTATGTATGCATCCCAAGGTGCATGGCTTTAGAAAATTAAGTGAGCAATTCTGGGGCTAACAAAGGTTTGTAGAGGGTAAATAGCTGGTGTGCTTTTCTGTGGTGAATTCTGTACATAAAAGAAAAGCTTAGAGAGAGAAAGGATCCCACTGTTTTTGTTCAACTGCTTACTGTTAGATAATCAGATCTTGTCCAGTCTGAAAAGACTGCACAAAAATTGAGAAAGAGATGGTGTAATTAAGACTTGATGAAATCAAGTTGCTGAGACAAAAAGTTCTGGTTTAAAAATTGTATCACAACTTTAACTTTTGGTTGTGCCAATACATTTAACACTTCAGAAGAACAAAACAGACAGAAATTCAGATCTTTTTGAGAATTTGCAGTTCGCCTCTAACTCTCCTACAGAGGAAAGGAAAAATGTGTTGAAACTGCAGTACCCTACCTGGACAACTGGAAAGTCACACTGCCCCTGTGTAAGTAATGTAGTTCTTGCAGTGGACACCGTACAGCTCCCATGGTTCATTGAAGAGCACGTCGTTGAGACACTAAGCTGGCCCTACACAATGCTATCTGTATGCTCACCTTGAAGGGCCACTCAGCAAGTCACTGGGTGAACCCTGTTCTAACTAGCAATGCATTCCTGAACATGCTAGAAACTTGCACCAAAACTCCAAGCGATAAAGCCAGGCTGAGGGATATGAGAAATGGTAAACAGAACTGGCTCCGCTTAAAGAAACAACTGTGAGAAGAAGCTGCAGTAGAAATTCATTCTGTTTGGCACCAGCAGCTACTTCACCCAGGCAGGGGTGAGGTTTCACTCCCCAAGAAATCCTTTGTGGTGTACCTTTCACCAAGGAGCCATGCAGCTGGTGGACTCCTTGCCCCTTCAGTTTTATCACTAGCCCAACTCAGAACCTGTTTTCTGAAGGTGTGACCGCCAGCTTTATGCCAGCATTGTAATGTGAGCTTCCAGGTCCAGTAATAAAACTGTAATTTGCCTGGAGTGTCTCCTAACAGAACGTCTGGTTTCTATTAAAGGTAGGATGGAAGTAACGGATTGTGGCCCCTCCCCACTGTCTGTCTGATTTAATCGGTTTCATAAGCGGAACTCAGTCACCCTAATGTCTCCCAGAGCACAAGGGATTTTGGCAGATCCACCCCCCTTCCGGCTCGGTACCAAAGGAACTCAAACTCTCTAGATCTTTCTAGTGAGACCAGCTGCTTAGCATTTCCCCGCTACATGTTTTCAGAAGGTTTCGGCACACCTGGGCAAAGCAAGGGGAGGACGAGGATGAGCTCTGAGCCCGGCGGCACGTCGGGCCGGGGCTGTTGCTCTACCCACCCCCGAGGGCTCCCCACCGATAACTCCACAGCCATGCGAAGTTACAGATCTCGCCCAAGAACAGGCTGGAGAGGCTGCGGCACCGGCAGGGGAGGAGGTGCCTGCCGAGCCCCGGCCACGCTGCACGCTGCTGCCGGGCTACGGGGCCGAAGGGCACCTTTCCCGGCCGGGGCAGAGCCAGGACGAAGACCGACGGCCCGGCCCTGCGCGCGGGCGGGGGGGCGGGGGGGTGGAGGCGGCCCGCGGGCATCTCAGCCGAGGGGCCTGGGGGCGGGCGGCGGCGCGGCGAGGCGGGAGGGCCTGGACGGGCCGACACGTCCCCGGGCGCCGGCAGGCCCGGCCCGAGCCCCAACGGCGCGGAGCCGCCGGCGGCGCTGAGGGGCGCAGCGTGGCCGGGCGGGGGCCGCGGCTCCCCCGGGGGCTGCTCGGGGGCGCGGAGGGGCGGCGTCCCCCGCCGCGGGGAGTACGAGCCGCTCGGAACTCACCCAAGTCGTCCATGGTGCCGCCGTGCCCGGTGCCGCCGCCGCCCGCTCCGCCGCCGTGCCCGCTGCCGCCGCCGCCCGCCTCAGCGCCTCGCAACTTTCCCGGCCCGCCCCCGCGCGGCCCCGCGGCCCGCGCGCGCCCCCGCCGCGCCGCACCCGCCCGCCGCTGCCCCCTGCCGGCGGCAGCGGGAACCGCCGCGCCGGCCCCAGGCGAAGGGGACCCGGCTTCCCGGCCGCCGTCCCGAGCTCCGGTGCCGGGGTCGCCGGGGTGGAACGGCGCCCTGGGAATGCCGGGCGGGGGCTGCGGCGCCCCGGAGCCTGGCTGCGGACCCCTGCCCTGCGGGGGCTCCGGCCCCGGGGCAGAGCCCACCCCGCCAAGGCACCAGCCTACGGCTCCGTGCATGGCCGAGGCCGCCCGTGCCCGACCCGGAACACAAACCCAAATCCCCGTCCCCTGCAGTGGAGGAGCAGGACGCCCCGGGGGAACGTCCCCCCGAGGGCAGCGATGCATTCCCGCCCCGCAGCGCTGGGGTGCTGCTGCCTGGGAGGAGCCCTGCGCGCTGCAGCTCTGTGCCCCAAAAGCCCTCGAATGCACCGACACTTGTCAGCCCCAGGTGATTTACCCAGCCCACAGGGAAGCTTGGGCAGGTGACACCTCTCCCAAACGCTTTTCCACAAGCAGTTGCCACCATACAGGAAAGTCACCAACCCCTTATTCGCTGCATTTAAAACCCCGTAACAGCCCTGCTGGCTTTATCACGTGATAGTGCATCTTGAACCACTATTTCCCACTTGCCTTTCCTTTCAAACCACTACCAAATCATGCTCCAGCACAGCAAAGTTCTCCTCAGCCTTGCCCAAACCACAGAGCAGCTCCACCCTCATCAGAGCTAGAGTTTACCACTGCGCTCCGGCCAAGTCGACATGGCAGTAAAAACAGTTGCTCAGCCCAAGCGTCCAGCTCCTAATCTGATGAGAGATACACCAAAAACTATCAGTGTGGGAACAGCTCAGGATCCAGGAAACATGACTCTTGTAGCAGTTTTCCTTACAAAATTACTACAGAGCCAGAGAATGTTCTCAAAGCTGAATGGCGCATGTCCTGTTGTCAAGCCGAGATTACAGGATTGCATTTTCATAAAACCAGAGAATATGAGGTCACCTGCTAGCAATCTCTGATGCTTTATTTTTCGCTCTCTAGGCACAAACACACCCAGTTTCCCCAGCTAGCACAGTTCAATAGACATCATTATTTCCTGTGTTAAAACACACTATAACGAGAACTATCACTAGGGGGGCAGGGAAATATCCCCTCTGTAGTCTCAGCCAATGCTTGAGAATAATCGACAGCCTCCAGGAAATTCATTCCAGGTTTTACTTCAAATACAGGACTTCTCAGAAAATGACATCCTTACCTAGATCTAAGTATGATACAAATATAAGCAAAGGCTTTTACCGCATGCTTCACCAGCAGGATCTCACCTGACACCCCTCTCGCTGGTCCCTGAGCAGAATATAAAACATTGTTTGAAAGGACTGTTACATTTTCTCAAAACCTATCCTTGGCTGTACAACTATGGTTTCAGGATGTGTCCCCCCAGGCAGAGCAACAAAACCACTAGCATTTACTGGCAGCATAGGGGACCTAACATCATCAGGAACACATGCTTTCCTGGGATCTGTATGTTTCTTCTAACAACACAGGGCTGGCATCTGTCTTGACTTGAGTTATATTTTAACCTACATATAAATAATGTGACCACTGTGCTCTGTTCATGTTGTAGTCTGGTATGCAATTTTTATCTTCAGCTTCCTGTGTTGTCCTTTGGGAGTCTGGAAGTGACTGCAAATCAAGAAAGCAGTTTCTAGTCTGTCTCAGAACTGAAATTAACATGTCATAGCACCAATTAGGGTTGCACCCACAAGAAATAGGTTGTGTCCATACTGCTCAGTGTAAAAAACCAAAAACAAAACCAAGTCATTGCCACTAAAGCTTTGCCTATGGCTTCAACGCTGCTGTGAAAGGATCAGTGAGGTGGAAAGGCTGGGCTGTCACGAGTGATACTTGTCCTCTAGTAATATGGCTTTTAAAACCAACGTTACTCCCATTGCACTCCTCATTGCCAGGTGCTGTTCATAACTGAATTCTTCTTCACACACTAGCATTTCTTACTTAAAATTGTCAGTCCCTAACCTTCCCATGATAGCCTAAGGAGCAGGAGCAGATTAAAACCCAGGATGCTAAGACAACTGCTCAGTGGTGTGGGCTCAAGCTAAACTCACCCCAAAGTTCACCCTCTCCTGTCCTTCCTAACACCCTGGAACTCCTGTTTTCTCATCATCTACCTGCTCTCTGCCTCTGAAACTCTCACTGATTCACAGAAACCTGCTTGCTGCTCTAGCGTCATCCTTATGCAGCTGCCAGGAGAAGCAGCTGCACTTCTCCAGTGATGGCCACCTCCAGCAAACTCCCACCAGAGCAGCATACCCAGCGCTCGCCCAGAGGCTGCTGACAGGGCTGAGGGGAAAGTGACACTGACAGCACCTACACCCCTCATAACTGGTGCCAGATGGGAAGCACTAGGGAATGAAGGCAGGTGGTAGTGCATCACAGAAATGCACGCAGCTTCCTCTTGTATCATGCCCTATAAGTAAGACTATATCTTAGTCATATGACTCAACTTATCCTTATCATTCGCAGAAGGTGTGACAAGAAGTTATTGCCCCCATTTGCAGATAGGAAATAGGGCTGGGAGCTGGAAATCAAGTCAGACAGTGAATCAATATCAACCCAACGTTGGACTTCAGGACTTCCTGGCTCTACACAACCCAAGTGTTCAGGGCATTGCTCAAGGCATCCTTCCCTCTTGTCAAAGCATTATTTACCAGTTACAGACCAGCTCCACAGAAGGGTGGCTTAACCCACTGATCTCCACACACTTGAAAGCCAGAGTATGGATGCATGAAGTGTCTGTCTACCTGTCCCCTTCAGGGCTGTAATCTCAGACTGGCTGCCAAACAGATGAGCAACCCAAGCTCATTTTGTAATACCTCCTGTGAAAAGCACCATTATTTACAGCAGACCATCTCTGTCAGAGAAGAACAGATATGAAGCTACTCTGACTTGTAAGGCATGTTTAGAGCTTACCTATGCACTTTGCAGAGTGACTTGAAACTGCAGAGTAATGACGATGACTTCGCTGCAGTGTGTCCTCCGTGCTCTGCCACACGGACATCACGCAGGGGGTGCAGTTCTTTCTTTGGCTTAATGCATAAAACAAAAATTCAGGCAGAGCTTTAGGCTGAAGGCAATGGCAGTAAATCTCAGCATGCAACTTCCCCATTCAAGGCCCAACTTCACACTCGTTTAAAGGATCTATTACAGTAAAACGAATGACTTGGTTTCTGGCGTAAGATGTAGGACATGACTTCACAATGCAGAATGAAAGCACCACACCAGTATATGTATTATCACAGACAGTTTTGGCAAAAGAGATGAGAACCAATCAAGTGATAAAACCAATACTTATCAACACAGTTTATATGAGCCAAACAATTACGTGAAGTGTATTACTCACTGTAAACTACATATGCCTTCGGTATTTATTAGCATGGCTTATTCTGCCAAAGGGTAACTCCATTCCTGTGCTTCAGATTTTGATTTCAAACTGATATTGCTAGCAATGAAGTACAAATGGGGGGACAAACAAAATCCATGAGGTTTCTCTGTCACTCTCTGGTCACTGTTGCGCATGATACCCCAGCAGAGCTGAATGTTACAAATAAGCCTGATAAAGAGAGAACATTAATGTTCACTACTACGTTTTCTATTCTGCCTAGTGGCGGTTTAAAACAGCTGCCTAGCTCAGGGTCTTAACCAGCCATGTAGGAGCATCTGCACAGTGCACATGACCATACAGAGAATATGAGAGTAACCCATCAGCAGTATAAAAGCTACATCTAATTCACACAAAGTGACAGAGGGCAGCTGCTTCCAGCAGAGGTTCAGCCCAGGGAGCTGGTGTGCAATGGTCATTAGTCTCCCTCCACGGAGTCTGCTTAGGTATTAAGACAACAGCTGCAAATTAGAAAGGGATGGGGTTTACTTATATAATAGGATTTTACACTAAACTTAGCAGCTGCTTTTTCCAGAGTCAAGGTTTGTGATTTCTTTGACAGTAAGGATCTTTTTTTTTTTTTTTTTTTTTTAAAGCAAGTAATGCCAATGGATATACATTAACAAATCCACACAAAATGGAGATTATGTACTGTGCACTGAAAGCTGTTCCCTAATGGGTTTTGGAGCACTTCTGGAGCCAGTCAAGCACAATTCAGACTTTCATTGCCCCCCACTTCGTTCAGAAAGGCCAGCCCTGTCCTCGCTGCCTCAGCTACCTTCTGAGAGGTCACGTGCTTCAAAGGATCCTCTTCAGCAAGAGCTACACGACAAACGCTTCTCCAGCCCGCCAGTCCCTGCGCTTCCATTTTCACGGACCGATTATTCCCCCTTCAGCAGCTGTGATAGAACAAGGTAAGGACCGAACCCTCCATGTATCAAATCCCGTCTTTGCCAGGCACTGGCGCCGAGGAGAAACCGCTGCACCCACACAGTGACCCCGACTGCAGATTATGGCAGTTCTCAGGACCCATTGTTCATTTCTCTTTTTAACCTCTAAATTCAGTCTCCGTAGAGACTGTCAAAAATTGCCAATGCCGACTATATTTCAAGTCGTCATGGCGGGGTATTGGGAAAAGTTTTCAATTAGCAATAATCGCGCCTCGGATTAACCTCATTGGCTACGATACTGCCACTGCGCAAAGCTGACCCCACGCCGCCGCCACCGCCGCCCCTCAGGCCGGGGCCGCCGCCCCGCTCCCGGCGAGTCCCCTCCCCGCCCGCGGTCCCCCCCGCGCTTCCGCCGGCAGCGCTCCCCGCCCGCCGCCGTGCCCCCCGCGCGCCGCCGGAGCGAAGCCCCCCGATTTTCCCCTCCGTTCAGCGCGCCGGGCCGCCGCGAAGCTTGCTGGGAAGGAATATGCAAAGTAGGCGTGCCGTCAGTGCGGGCAGCCGGTTGCCCACCGGCTCAGCGTACCGTTAGCCCCATCTCGAGGCACCCCAGCCTGCGGGGGGCGGCGCACCACTGCCAGCCCCGAGCAGACCCAGCAGGCGGTGAGCCCTAGGCCAGCCGAATCGTTCCCCACGTATCCCACCCAGCACCAGCGACCCAAGCCCGGGAAGCGCCAGCCCCAGCGACCCAAGCAGCCCCGTCCTCCGCGAATCTGTCTTTAACCATAGGAAAGCAGCCTCCGGAGAGGCCCTCAAAAATTGCCGATGCCGACTATATTTCAAGTCGTCATGGCGGGGTATTGGGAAAAGTTTTCAATTAGCAATAATCGCGCCTCGGATTAACCTCATCGGCTACGATACTGCCACTGCGCAAAGCTGGTAGCTGTCTGCGCCCTGCCGACCCCCCCCGCCGCCGCCCCGCCGCCGCGGTCAGAGCGCGCAGTCGCGCCCCCACGCGCCCCCTCCGGCCCGCGCCGCCGCGCCCCCCGCGCGCCCCCGCCGCGCTACCGGCGGGGCCGGGGCGGGGGATAACGGCGGGGGAAGGCCGGGCAGCGCGGCCGCCGCGCCACGCGGGGGGTGCCGGGAGGGCGCTATGGAAATGAGCGCCAGGGAGGTGCTGCCCCTGGCGGGGGGGGCGGAGCGTACGCGGCGGATCGGGGGCTCCTGGGCCCCGGTGGCACCACGGCAAAGGCTGCACCCAGCGACTGGAAAACACCTTTAAGATTTTTAAACGGTAACAGCCTGACGGCCGTTTAGACTCACAGAACTGACAAAGGGTCGTGGCCCACGGCCCCGCAGGGTTGGCACCGGGCAAGTGGGATGCGCTGCGCTTCTCCCTCGCGATGGCAAAATTACACAGTGCTATATACAGGCTCGGGCTCGTCTGGGCTTTGAAATAACTGTAAGAGGCAAGAAAAATAGATTTAAACCTCCTGCAATGTTTTGAACTAATTAGCAAGAGCTATTTGGAGACTGCATTTGCAAAGCAGTCCAAATTACCAGAAAGAGCCCATTCTGTGTACAATAGGTGAGCACCTAGTAGCTGGCTGCTACCGTGCAGCAGTCTGGACTTCTTCCTATTTATTTGCTCTTCAGAAAAATAAGGCTCCTTTGAAACAAAAAGCCCAAACCCCTTGTTGCCAGGCAATTTGTACAGCTTATGATGTGATTATTGAGACCGAAACCTGCACTGAGCAGACAGGCGTGATCGGTTCCTGCCAGGGGGCACAGGGCAGGCAGCAGGCAGGTCAGCACAGCCCTGTGGTTAAAAACTAGCTGCGTTGTGTCAGCTCTGGCATGGACCAACAGCACATGCACAGCACCGTGGGCCACACGAGGACTCAAAGGGGTCACCACAAGTAGCCACTCCTGCCTGCTTAGGAAGGAGGATCTGCAGGATCAACTGGGAAACATTGGAAGAAATCCCTCCCACTAAAGGGGCGCTGAGGAGTGGAAGCAACTGGTGCAGTTCTGCAGTGATGGGGCTGCGCTGATCCAACAGCTCATTTCGGTGGAGAGGTGGTCCCGGCCCTCCCTGCTCCCTTCTGCCAGCTGTCAGGTTCCACTGAGCCAGCTCCCCAGGCCAGCAGATACCCACCTCCTGCAAAGCCGTAAAGGGCAAGGCAAGCCAAGCCCTAGGCTGAGCCCAGGAACGTGGTGGTGAACTGTGCAACTGCTATGAGCCCTTTGGTGGCTCAGAATTTAATCCTGAAGTGGCTTAGGGTGTCTGACTGTGCCCTGGCAGAGGTCCAGCCAGATCAAAGAAACAACTGCCCTCTCATTGTTCATCCACACCTCCTCTGAAAGCTGAGCGGAGATCACTTGTCCCATGCCAACCTCTTGGGTCTTGTCCGGCCCCACTAACTGCAGGACAATGGACCAGATTTTCATTATTTGTCCATCCTTGTTGCCACAGGCTCTTTCTACATCTATCACCAAAAACTTTTTTGGATCATCCCATCCATCAACCATGAACATCAGGACTGCCAGATAGGCCCATCTCTCCTGGGGCCAAAAGAAGAGTGCCAAAAAACAGTAAATCTATCAGCCCAGCATGCTCTCATAGCCTCCAACAATTTACATCTCAGGGAATTCCTGAGCTAGAAGAGATGTCTTTAACAGCCCTCAGGGGATTTTTGTTCCGTTATTTGTTTAGTCACATTTTAAGCCTAAAACCTGTTAGTATCAAGTGAAAAGGAAATGCACCTTTTAGAAGGACAAGTATTTACAAGGCATTTGTCAAAGCCATTACTTGCCTTTGTATCAAATCAAATCTGAATTTATTGTATGTTTCCTTGAGGGCAGCTATACAGCTCCTGGCGTTTTCAGATTAACTTTATCAGGTGTTAGGAACTCGCGGGTTTTTTCCTCTGAAGCATGGGAATTGTAGTCTTCGTGCTTAGGGCTTAATTTCTTCGAGAACTACATTTCCCAGAAAACTCCTCTTCCGGCAGGTCTGCCCTTCCCTGCCGCGGTCCGGCCCGGCAGCATTATGCAAGGTAAGCTTTCAGGCGTTATTCACCGTATCGCTCTTATTTCATTAGACGTGTTCGGTTCGGCTGTTACCCCCCACACACACCGTCATTATTACAGCAAAAGAGACCCGGATGACGTGGGTGTCCCTCTGGATTTCTGGCCTGTAACCATTTGTAGAAATCTGTTTATCTTCTCCCTTGAACTTGTCTGATCTCTCTGTGGAGCATTTTTCATGCATGTTAAAACCAAACTGTAACCTCAGATTTCGATAGGTACATATGAAGAGTTTCATTTATTATGTGCAGTAGTTGCTATTTTTTTAATCTGAGCAGTTTCATTTCAAAAGCAGTTTTGCATTTCACAGGAAATACTCCGTCCTTTCTAAGTTTCTCTTCTACACTGTCCTACTTCGATGCTTCACAGCACCTCTCAAACATACCTGTTACTTTTGCTGCTGGGCCTACCATTGCCTTTTCTCCCTTGTGGGCCAACCCATAGTATATCTCCATGTCATTCCCTCAAAACATTTCCTTCTGAGAGATCATTTGATCATAAGGGACAGGAACAGAAAAATTTCATCAGTGAAAGCAATTTAAATACTGTCAAACTGGCTTAACAGCCTTTGGGGAGCATCATGACAGAAGTTAGTCTCAAAGCAAATTACAATTTATTGATAGACTTTGTCCCTTCGTATTAATTCATTTGGAAAGTTAAGCCTCTTCTGAGGGAATGCCCAACACAACTCCTGCTAAACAGTAAAACAAGGCAAAAATCATTGCAAACAGAATCACTGCTTAGATTTAAAAAGTAATTCAGACTATGGCAGAAGTCCAATCTTCCCTGTAATTCAACTGACTGTGACACAAAGGCTTGAGGACTGGAGATTAACTGAGACAAATCTACTCTTCGGCACTAGCATCAATCTAGAATGACGATACTTAACAGCTGAACACCCAAATTTCAGATCTATTTAAATATTGCTCTATTTACCGTAAGAAATGTTACTTGAGGGGGACTGGGGACTTGAGGCAAAGCAATTCAGACACAGCAGGAATTTTAAAACCATCCAGGCAGTGAAGCACAGGCCATCAAAATTACTTGGGTGCCAGCCTTTTAGACACATAAGCTCACCACTTACATACCTCTGATTTTCTCAGAGCCACCACAGATCTCACAGACACGGCAAGTTTCCTGTAGGCAGCATTTACGAAACTGCCCATGTGCTTTAACCATCTGACAGCTAACAGGCTGCGCAGAGCCCTCCTTCAAACCACTGCCTCTAACACCTGAACAGGATCTGCTCCAGCAGGCTGAGGACTCTCCCAGGGAGACCCAGTCCCTTAGGTGTCCTCCTATTAATTTGTAATGGTGAGGGCAGAAGTGTGAGTGGGCATGAAGCTGCATGCAGGTGTCCCACACTACCAAGTGAACTCTAAATACCAGACTATCTGGGGCCTGTTGCAACCACTTTTTAGAGATCACCCCCTTTTACCAGTAATTAAAGTCATTCCTCCTCTCATCTCATACATAGATCTCATACAAACCCCTTTGCTAAGTGAGATGGTGGGAGGAAGAAATAGCAGACAGTTAATTCTCAGTACAGTTTCTTTCAAAATGTTTTGTACTTTATATGCAAAACCCATAGAAAGGCCCACAAAAATAGTGAAATGGAGAAAAGAAAACTGCAGACTACTAGAAAAACCAAACAAAATTAAGGTCCAAACCAATCCGCTCCTGTCACAACAGGTCCCGTGCACAATTCCAGGCCGCTTGTCAGCAAAGCCATCCTGCCACCTGCCTCCAACAGGGCATGCCGTTCCTCCCTTAAAGCAGGATATCCCTTCCATTCCTACCTGCCAGGCAGCTGTTTCTGGACCCCACACATCTGGGTGATCCCTTCTCTCTAAGTGAGAAGCAAAGCAGTACCCCTCTGCCTCTCCACTGACTATGAGGTGGTGGCACCCACAAAGGAGGATGTGCCAGAGGCATTTAGGCAGTGTCCTAATCATCTGCAGTCCCATTACAAGGCCTGTTCTGCACCAGGCCTTTATTTAAAAAAAAACCAACACAACAACCAAACACCACAACAGGAGTAACTCCAGTCAAGGCCTTTGTCCTGATAAAGCAACATTTCAAGGTTGTTTTTCGTTCCCCACAACACATGCAAAGGATGAGGTAAATAGAAAGGACTGATTTGGAGCAGGCAGAATGTTGAAGAAAGCAGAGCAAGAGTCCCTTCTGAGGAGCAACCAACCAAACAGTGCCTCTGGGGCGGGGTGCTTGGCCCTCCTGCCATTTATTCTCTACCCTGTTGCATATATCTGGGAAAGACTTTGCATGCTCTGGTCTTTCTGGGCTCTTTACAAGTCCTTTTAGGCAGCGGTGCTACACACTGGGACAGAAAGAAGGAATCCTACAAGTCAGGGGTGCCAACTTTGTCCTTGTACCTTGAGCAGTCCTCAGTGTTGCTGTCTGTCAAAGGACATACAAATGCTGTCTTCAGACTGTGGGCTTTAGTTAACATTTCCAAAATTATTTGTGTTTCTTTACTTAAAACAGAGCAACAAATAATTATTGGCATAATTTTCCAGAGAATCCCAAGAAAATGGGATTAAGGACATGCTCTTTGCTTTCTTTAATGTGCTGTGTGTTCTGTTCTTGGCTTTCAGCTGAACATGTTCTCTGCTAGGAAGTTGTCTGGAGTTTGCAGAGCCATCAGATTCCATCATTGCAGGTCCCAGTCTGTATCCAGAACCTCTCCAAACTTGGCTTTTGTGCCAGCCTGTCTTCCCCCAGATCCTGTGGAAGTAGAAGAGCTGCAGCACTTTGTTTCTAACTCCAAGAGGCTGTTTGTAATGACTGGAGCTGGAATCTCAACTGAATCTGGGATCCCAGATTACCGCTCTGAGGGTGTCGGACTCTACGCCAGGACAGACAGACGGCCCATCCAGCATGCTGAGTTCATCCGTAGTGCTAGTGCCCGGCAGCGGTACTGGGCAAGAAACTTTGTGGGCTGGCCCCAGTTCTCCTCCCATCAGCCGAACACAGCACACCTGGTACTAAGAAACTGGGAAAAGCTGGGGAAGCTGCACTGGCTGGTGACCCAGAATGTGGATGCTCTTCACACCAAAGCTGGGAGCCAGCGCATGACAGAATTGCACGGCTGCACACACAGGTACTCTCTGTTGGCAGAAGGAAAATGGTTAATCCTCTGGTCTCTTGTTCAGGCTGACTGACAAGCAGGTGCAGTGTTGGCTGCTGAGAAAGGAGGCAAAATGTCAGTTCCTGGAGATGACATGCTCAAAGGTGGTGTTGCACTGTGGTGGAGAAAAAGATCACAGAAAGAGTGCTATTCACAGCACAGTATTTAAGAAACCTGGAACACCACTCCTTTTTTTTTTTTTGGAGCATTATTTGGATGATTTCTCTTGAGCCTGCATCAGTCAGAATTTCCCCATTCCTTGCTACAGCAAATGTCCTCTTAGTGAAGAGGACAAGGGGATCCCAAGGATGCAAGATCACCCAGGGCTAATCAGAGCGGATTAGTGCTAGAAATGCACAGGATGAGTAGACTGGAGAAGGGCCACAGCCTAGCTGTGATCGCCCAAAGTTTACAGAAGAAAAAGCACAGCCTGAACTGTGAGAGGGGATGCACGGTAGGGTTCAAAGCACTTCCTCTATAAGATTCCTACAAAGCAACAATCAGAGGTAGAAAGACAGCTTCTTGACCTGTACGGTTTGGTAAATAAATGTGCATAATGATGACAGACTTCCAGGCCTTCTAAGGAACCAGTTACAGTCTCCAGATCAGCTGACATGAAACTCTCCATTAAGACTTTGCTCTCAATTTCAGGGTTTTCTGCCTGGCCTGTGGTGACCAAATCTTGCGCTCCGAGCTTCAGGAGCACTTTGAAGCTCTAAATCCTACCTGGAAAGCTGAAGCATTTGGTGTGGCTCCAGATGGGGATGTCTTCTTGACGGATGAGCAGGTGTGTAATTTCCAAGTCCCAGCCTGCAGTAAATGTGGGGGAATCCTGAAGCCCGATGTGACATTCTTTGGAGACACAGTGAGCCGGGAAAAAGTGAGTTTTGTGCACGAACGCCTGGCGGAATCAGACTCCATGCTGGTGGCAGGATCCTCTATGCAGGTAAATAGGTCTTCCTGCCATACTGTATTCCTATTTCTGTGCTACTCTGCCTGCAACAATCCTTGGTCCCACAGTTTAGGACTACTAATTGCTTGTGGATAAGAACAGCCCCTCCAGAGCTGCTTTGTATTTTATTTTTACTGTGGTTGGAATCTGGCTTCATGGTTAGCCTGGCCTGTTTTGGCTTCCCTGTCACTATTGCCAGTCTAGTTCATGCTGCTATAAATAACTCCATTCAGACCTCTCTCTGCTGCCTCCTCCATCAGTATGTTGTAGGTTCACAATTCCCATAAAGCCAAGACACCTAATACAATTCAGTCCTGCAGAGATCACCACCCAACATTTTGCTGCTTGACTGTTTAGCCTTTGGCAGCTTTCTAGGCCTCGTGGCACACTGAAATACCAGATTTTAGGACCTCTTGATTCCGAATAAAATTTTCAATAAGAGAGCAGAAATATCTCTGCTTGCTGCTTAGGATTGTCCTTTGTATCACCATGTGTTTTCTCCATTAGCTGCTTATCTATAAGGTAAGGTAGTTTAGAAACCCCAGTTGTTTAACCTGTGGAAGTTTTTGTAATATAGTTTGTATAAGATAATTTTTTTCCAGGAACAAGTCTGTTACATTAAAAAAACACTACTCTAATTCCTCCCAGAATGAGATAAAAACAGAGCTGCCTGATTGCCTTGGCTTCAGGATACTGGAGACAAATTCCTTAGGCTTGCACTTCTTAAGCTTATAATCCTTTGTACAGGAATGATTGAAATGCCTTAGGTTCATTCTTGTACTACCTAAGCTGGGCCATGTGAGAACCATCAAAGTAGAAGCATTTAAGTACCTATGATAACTAATAAAAACTGCTGCAGAGATTTACTAAAAGACAAGGACATTTCCCTTCAATGTACTATGAAGTTTCAATTTCTATGAACCTGCAAATCCTTCACTGACAGAGGTTAAAAGTTGTTCTTCTCTGTGCACTTCTGAATGAAGACATTTCCTACCTGAATTCAGTGCAGTTGCCTAACACAGCACGTACGTATGGCCCCTTTTCCAACTCTCAACAGCAACTATTTTAAATTTCCTTACTCCTTTCTGTAGCTCTTCTTTTGCCTAAGCTACCAGTAATTTTGTCTTCTGGTATTCCTGCAGGTATACTCTGGCTACAGGTTTGCTCTCGCTGCCCGGGAGAAGCAGCTGCCAATTGCGATCCTTAACATTGGGCCTACGAGGTTAGATCACTTTGCATCCTTAAAACTCAATTCCCGCTGTGGAGAGCTGCTGCCTTTGATTGTTGTAGATGACACAACAAGCTGAGCTTCTGTAGCTATCAGGAGTAAAATTATTTCTACAAGGTGAGTACCTCCCTGGTCAGTCACCTTACAGGGTAAGAAGATGGGTTCCCATCAAAAGCTGAGGCTGAGATGTGCTGATTAAAAATATGTCCCCACAGTGTGCACTAAAATATGGCTGTAAATTTTCATCTGTTCACATGGGCCATGATACTGTTTCCCATGATCATAAACAAAAAGCATACTAAGTGCTAACACTCCCAGAAAACTGGGCAAGAGTAGCCAGAAGACTCAGCAGTGTTGAATTCCCATCTGTTTGTCACTCAGAAAACTACAGAGTATCATCTGCGGATTCAGAGAACCTGATCAACACGGCCTTCGCAACTGACAATTCAAAAGCTGTGCCTGGTTGAACTGATCCAGCTAATCCTAATCAAAACACTCCTGTTTAAAATAATCAACTCCACCTATAAAGCAGCTTCTTTCTTCCCTCCATTCGTGCAGGATTCATCATCTCAGCAGGGGAAAACCTCAATCTAAGAGGCAGCTGTGAGATCCAGTGCGTGGCCCCTGATGACACCAGGAGAGGGCAGCAAGCCTCGCACATGTCAACCTGAGCAGTTTGCTCCATTGAAACTGTATCTCCACTTAAACAGGATGATGATGATGATGAAAAAAGTACTTTTCTGCCTTACTTTGCCATTGTAAACAGTGCCTTTTCATTCACTGGGACAGGATAATCAGACTACCATATCTGAGAACAAAATACCTTTCTTATAATTGTCCCCAGAGCAGAGTGAGGGACAGGGATTTTGACTGAGTGACTTGAGGCTATAGCACAGGGGGCGATGTGGAAAACCACAGTATCTGCTTGAGGATTCAGTACCACTAGCTGGCAGCTGTAGAGCATGCGAAGAGGAAAAGGAGGCAAGAGGAACTGCAGTTGTCATTTAAAAAAAAAATGGTTCAAAATAGTAGCTGAACAAGAATACTGCTCTTGTAAGAGATTATTTGAAAGCACAGACTACAAGGCTGACTACTTCCAGCAAGGAGGAGAAGTCAGCATTTCTCTCAACTGTCAGCTGACAAGCTAAACTGCTTACTATCTGAACCCTTTAAAAATTATATATTATTGAGATGCCAGAGGAGTTGCTTCAAGCTAATCTGACCAGCACTGCTTTCATTGTGGGCTGCTACATTTTCCAGAATGCATTTTTGAAGATGTTATTTAATTAATGAATAGCTAAGTAGTGAATTAAAATTGTTTACAAGATTGATACTATTTGCATTGTAATTTCCTCTCCCTCCTATGATTTATTTAAGTACAGTCTCGATAGCCAGTTTAAATTCATTTTTTCTATTGCAAAAATGCAGGATGCAATTACTAACAGCTGATGAATTAAGAGAGAAATACAATTAAATCTGTACAATAGGTCTCCCTCAGGAGGTAATCTCAAGCTATTAATAGATGTAATTTTCCACACTCCTAACAGGAGATCCATCACTATGAGGTAACCATTTTTTGTTGATCCTTAGGGTAGTGATGTAAGCCATATTAAACCATTTATGGAATAAAAGACAGAATCTTGCCCAGACTAAAACACTTAAATTTTCAACCCGACCTTCTGCAGGAATCTACCACTCCCCTTCTGGCTCTGAAGGAGATTAATTGTTGGGGTCTTTCAAATGCCCCAGGTCCTACTCTTCACATAACATGTCCTGTATTTATATTTTGACAAGAACTGCAACAAGCAGTTGGAAGCAGGGATGCCAGTCATCTGCTAAAAGGTCAAGTAGCAAAGCAAGGACAACTGACCATATGATGCTAAGTTCTTTTTTCCTTTGCTGTTGATTCAAATCCATGCCAGGCAGGAGCAAAGAAAGCACAGAATCTAAGGGATTCTTAGGCACCCAATTTCTGCAGAAGGTAGAGAAAATAAAGATAATGAACACATTTCAAGATTTGGCTATTATGGGTCAGAGGAGAGATGGCTTCAGTTAGAAGCCAAGCAGGATAAGTTCAGGACCACTACCTGCATTCTGCTCTCATTTAATGGAGATGCCACTTTCCATTGAGTTAGGTATCTGCTGTTCAGTAGTGAAGAAAGCTCACAAGTGTCACTCCATCTTTAGCACAGTACAGCGGTCCTGCTAACCACAGCTTTTGTAGAAATCATTGCTAAGGCATAGCAGTCTCCACACACAGCCAGGGAGCTTGCACAGAGTGTTTATTTGCATAGGCTTTTCCATGTAGGAAGAGAAGTTTATGCCTCCTTAGCAGAGGAACTAGGGCTGGGTTTCTCACTATCCATGTCATCTTCTGCACCACTTTGAAACTTGCATGACATAGGTGTATTAAAAATGAAGGCTGCAGGTTTAGTGCCAGTAGAGCCAGCATTTTGAGGAGGTGTGGGAGCATTACCAAGAAGTCTAAACCAATAAAACGTTTCCAGTGAGGACTTGGCATTAGCAACATGACAGGTAACTAAACCTTCCACATCTGTCCCTGCCTTTTCTCCATTTCAGCAGCTGAGCCTGTGGGAAAGGAGTCGGGGTGTCTCTTCAGCATCACTAAGTCATGTTACCCTGACCCTCTGCTGATTATACTATATACTTTTAAGTCATTAGGAGAATGACTTACAGTAAATTAACATTACAGTAAATTTCCTGTGCATAGTTTATTACTATAGGTTAATAAGCATATATACAAGTATATGAGGCTGAGATGAAGGAGTTCCTTTTTTTTTGGTTCTGCTAAGCTGATCCAGCACTACTAGAATTGACTACTTTTAGAGCAGGATCAGAGCACTTCACCTCTTAACAAGTTCCCCAAGACACCATTGAGAAATAAGTTCACTCAATAGAAAAATGCCAGAGAAAGCCTGAAGTTCCTACACAAAAAGCCAGATCTACATCGCTTTGATGCTGACTGACACCTTCCTGTCACTCCTTGGGGACTACCTGTGTGGGAAGATGCAATGCAGAGAGATAACAGCTACCAGAAAATAACTATGTCATTGCAGATAGCTAGCAAAGATCTATCCTAAGAAGTTTGTGTTCTCAGCTTACTGATGTACTTACCAGCCTGGAGGGAGTTACAGAAGCCTCCAGGGTTGAGTGCTATAGGATGTGAAGTAGCCATGCTGTGGGAAACCAACAAACCCAGTAAAAGAACTGACCTAGTGTTCAGCTTTATTCTCTCGGCCTATGCAGAATTCACAAGGGAGGAGGCCTTTAAAAGGGGGAGAAATATTGTTCCTAGAAGACTAAACAAAAGGATGGTAATCTTTGTGTTACTAGCTGAAACTAATGGAAAGTGTTACAGAGCTGGAGCAGTGTTCTCTTCCCCCATCACCCGGAAGGAAACACAATCCTTTCTACCTATCTTGTCTGCTTTAAGCCAGCCTTATCCTCCATATGATTCAATCCTCTTCTGCCTTTTCTGGCTCACTGTTGTTAGATCACCAATATTTTAGATCAGGGCTTGAAATCATAGCTCTGTCCACCTGTGGGTTGGCAAAAGTACACATCAGACACCAGCACAAGGAAATACTTTACCATGAAATTAGCTGAATCAATAGCTTATGCTCTTTCCTTTTTCTTACAGCTGTTCCTACCAGGACAAGCTCCTGAGGTTTGGATAGAGGAGCTGAGTGACTCATAATGGATTTTTCTGCTGCTTCTCTGAAAGTGGGGTTGGAGTTACCCGAAGCAAATAAAAACTTCTTCCTATCTGGCAAATCTTGTCTTTGTTTCTGGGCAAATTCTCAGAGCAAACTTTGTAACTGACTCCTGCAGCCGGAGAAAGATATTTCACATACTGTGCTCCAGTGAGGGCAGTACAGACTGCAGATGGCCTGAAGGACTTGTGCCTGGTGGGTATGGTCTAAGAGCAGCCTCCCACATCTTGTGGTCAGATTGCTCCTACTGACAGACCTGCTTATTCATGACTTCTGGAAAAGGACAAAGACCCTGGACATGGTGAACTTGGGAGCCACAGGAACCCTGGAATGAAGGCAGCTAAATCTGCTTTCTAGAGTGTTTCTTCCCCTGTTGTCCTTGGATGTTGTCCTTTCCCAGTCTTTGCAGCTGTGAGGAGGGGGGGGAGAAGTAAAAAAATATTTCAAACCAGTGCCAACTTACTGGTTTCCTCAGTCTATTCATTCAAAACCTGGGGCTTGGGCAGGACAGATGGAGTCTTCCTCTCACATAACCTGTCTTAGGACAACCCCAGGTAAACAATTGAAAGCAACAGTCCTAGAAGGCTGTCTAGAGTCAATCAGAAAGGAATGAGGAGGGTCTCAGCCAAATGCCTGAAGTCAGAGCTTCTTATCACTATACCCAGCCATTCTCTATGGTGTCTCAGTGTGGGGGTTTTGAGATCTGAATCTGGCCTTAGCAACTGTGGGTTTAGATTACAGATGAGAGAATAGTGGTGAGAGAATAAATTCACAATAGAGGACTTTGCTTCTCCAGTCCTACTGGTCTGGCCATTTTCATCACTGATAGATACTGCAAAAATATCTTTTGGATGCCAGATTCCTCCTGGCTGATGCTTTCTTTCTGTAGGGACAGGAAATTCCGGTAGATGGGCTGTTAAACAGCTTTGATTTGTTTGGCTGGAGCCTTAAAAACAGAAGTGGATGATGCATTTGGAATACCACCACAAAGGAGCCCATTAATCTTTTTCCTCCTATCTTACTGTTTCTTTGAGCTTTTCTAACTGCAAGGGTCCCCAACAGGGGCTGCGCAGCTAAGTGCTCTATCACCTATGTACTCCCAAGTCCTGACAGATACAGGAAACCATGCAGGGGACACAGACAGTAAGAAATTCATACCTGCTCACCCTGACAGGACAATTAGGCAAACAGGTAACAATTACTAAGGCTAAAAATAAAGGAGCAGGGAGGAAAAAGCATTTTGTGTTAGAGGGACTAATGCTATACAGCTGTGACTCTTACACATTACAGGCAAGTAGTTTTGAGTGAATGACCTAAGCGCAACTTGCCCTTGCTGAGACCCAGACCACATATGCAGCTTCAGCATATGCAAATAAGAAATGGTGTGCCTTTTTGCTAATACAAGAGGATTTCTGGGACATTCTGCTATTCCTTTATCAGAATACTCTTGGAAAAAAAAAAAAAGAAAAAAAACTCATTGAAAGATTTAGGCACATGCTGCATCCACATTTACAGTGTGATTCCACATCTTCACATTAGCAAGGGCCAAGGAGAAAAAAATCCAACTGAACTCTGTAATTCTAAAGACTGAATATCTGCAACAAGTCAATCTGTGCCCCAGAGTTCATAGTCTGACACAAACTGCTGCTGCTGGGAGAGCAGCAATGCTTGACTTTTCACTCAAGCAGACGACATATGACAAAAATCAGATTATACCCTCCTCTGTTCAGCACTTTGCATGACAGAACTTAACTGGGTTTAACAATTGACTCCTGTGTGCACAGAACTGGCCATGGCTGCAGTGAGCCTCCTCATTTCTGTGCACCTACTTCTACAATAAAGAAGCTGTGCCTGCAGGTAAGGAAAGCTAGAGGATCCTCAGGAAACTGAGGCTATCACACAAGTGGGATAAAGGCTGCCCTCTCACTAAAACGACTCCCTTAGTTGCTTGGGGAAAACAGCACTGGAGTGGAGACAAGAAGCAAAGGCTTCTTGATGCATTTTCACAGCTTCACATGAAGGGGAATAATAACCTCCATTTACTGAGTTGCACACAGCCAAAAGGGTTGAAGACAATTCCTAAAGCTCTGCCAGATTTATGGTGATTGGCCCTTTCAGTCAGAGGGAAATCTGGAGCTGTAAAGAGCTGATCAAAGAGGAAGTTGCAGCACTTGCCTGGCAGCAATTGGTTTCTGCTCAGGTGGTGATAAAAAGAGGGACATACAATACTGTATCCAGCAGCAAAACAGTTGAGCTGAGATAGTATTTTTTTTTAAAAAAAAAGACCACAGAACGCCAGCCACCTTTTCTTTTCCCCGAGCTCCTTCAGCAATTCACACAGGCAGCCCCCATGACAAAAACCATTTGGGAGCAGCAAGCAAGGCAGGAGGGGCATTTCAGAAAGGTGCGGGCTGAACCACTCCTCCCACCAGCAGTCTCCAATACCAGAATCCGGTAACGCTGCAGGGCCTTTCCTTATCCAGCTTGTCCTATTACACATAACCCTCTGCTGAAGCAGTCCACTAAATACTCTTAGGCTGTTACCAAACCCACAATACCACTACTTGGCAGTTACAAAAACAAGACAGTGCTTGCACGCGGCATTTAGCAGATGAATCATCTCAACCACTTCATAGGGAAGGAGGTATAGCTACCCATAAAGGACAGGGAAGGCTTTGCCCCCGTTTTATGCCATATACTATTAGGATGCAGAAGAAATGGAGTTAGCAGTAGTTGTCCTAGGGGTCCCTGCAGTAGCATTACTGCTTGGTGTATTGGAGAAGGGAGCAGAAGTTCCTCTTAGCAGCCTTTTACTCACCTCCCATACAGATAGGGTGTGAGGTAAGCATGTGCTAGCCACAGACTAAAAGCACAGGGAATAAATAGCCTACACGTTCACCTCACCCTCACTACCAAGGGACAACAGCAGTTCAAGGAGGTAAGGAAGCATGACAGAGCAATTAAACCAACTGACCATTTAGGTTCTTTCTAAACACAAGTATGCAGTTCAGCTCAATGGGGCACAGACAGCTGAGCATCTAAGCATTTAGTCAGCAAGCCCTCACTCACATCTAGGAAGTCACGTTCAAGACCTTGCATACACCATTGCAAGCCATCACCTCTGCTCCCTCACTTCTAACACTCTCCACCTATATTCACTTCTCTTCACATTATCTTAAAAACACTTCTCCCATCTATTAAGCTGGCATAAATTGCATACTTACCTCTGTACTGCCAAGTAACTGCTGTACAGCCACAGCAGAAACACCGTATTTGTATTGAACCTGCTCTTTTCTCTCTCTAGGTGGCAAAACAGTGTCTGGCTCTGGGAGCAAGTTCTGCCAGGTGTGTCTTACTAGACATGAGCAGTCTAACACAGGCCAGAAAGTCACTGAAAATGTCAGAGAGAATCTTGTGTTCCAGTCCTCAACAAAAAGTCACTGGTCTCTCAAAATCACCATGAAAAAAGTATTCTAAGCCTTGTTCAGATCTCCATACCACCCCAGTCTTTCCAAGGACCGCTCTCTACAATAAAATAGGGTAAGAGAGGGTGACCCAAGAGACATATATGGGTCCCCATTCCTCTGCCAACAGCAACAACCTTAGCATCCCACCAGCAGCAGGCCCAGGCACACAGACCCAACACATGGCAAACTTCATGGGACACTCTTTAACAGCTGATTATTTCACTTGACAGCAGAGTCACTGGCTTTGCAGGATTTCTGCACATCACAGCCTTCTCCAGGCCCAGCAGAGTTGGCTATTCCCAAAATACAGCTTGGTGAGCTAGAGATTTTTGGTGCTGTACATGCAGCATCAGTAGTACAGTTCCTCACATTTGGGCATGCAGGTGCTGTCCAAGAAGCTGCAGGCCAATGACACACTCCTGGACTAGCTAAGGGAGTGGGGACAGATCATCAACACTCCACAGAGAAAAGCAGGAAAAAGCAGCTCTGCGGCAGCTGGCATACCAAAATCCAGATATGGATTTGGAAATCATACTGGAAACCAAAAATCAGGCATTCAGCTTGGAGCCAGAGGAGCAAATATCAAATACGGACCTTAATTCCTCTCCTCACTTAAAGGAGTTTTAATACTGACCTCAACAGCAGTTAAGTTCGCTCTCTGAAAAGCGAGTCAAAGTATCATTTTTGGGAAGGGTTTGCAATACCCTTCACTGGCTGTATTGTTTTCTATAGCTTGTTTGTGAAACACTGGCAGTAAAAGGTGCTTTCAAAATACTGGACATTAATTACTCAGAGATGTTCCCCCATCTATTCTAACAGACATTTCTGCTCCAAAAGATGCATATTCTTTATGTCTGGGGGTTTTTTTCTGGGGCAGCCAGCCCCAGAGGCAACAGGACAGCCAAGAGGCGCACAGCGGATTCAAAGGAAAGAGGAAAACTTGGGTAGTGTTGCCTAAGGGACAGGGTACTGGGCTTGGAAGGATGAGACCAGAGCAAATTCTCAGTCCTTAGATGCAGAGAGGCAAAGTGGCTTTCTGAATGTCACAGTGTGACTTTTGGATTGATCAGTTTCCCACAATGTAATAGACATAATATGGTGGCCCATGCCTTTTTGTAGGGTATTCTGAGGTCTACTGAGAAAAAGCATGAAATAGATGGCAAATAAACAGTATCATTATTCTCCCCGAGATCTTTCCTGAATGATCAGGAGCAAAACTGCTTTAGGAAGGTGAAAGGCAGAGTCAAGTCAGCTGGGGTTTAAAACTACTGTTCCAAATACAGATGATACCTGCAATTCTGTGTGCAGCCCCCTGTTCTCTCCCTTCCCACTAAGTAAGGACACCAAATTACCACATTCTGCAGTTTTTCCTTTCTGCGCCACTAACTAGACAGTGGCAGAGAAGAAGTAAAGCTGAGCCTGAGAGAAAGAGCAACAGTACAAGCGTGTAGTAGTGGTCTCCAGGCCCAAATAGCAACTGAAACATGGTCATTACCACAAGCACAGTTGTATGCTCTGCATGTCTTGTCTCAGCTGGAGTACTTTCTCTTTCATCTCTGCAATGCCCATATAGTTAGAGTAATTCGGTTCTCCCTGCAGAGCCTGAAAAATCTTGGCCTAGAAAACAATAAAGAAGAGGAAGATAAGATGCTGAGACTTCATTTCTGTAATGTAAGCCCACAGAGCCACCCTCCCTCCAGCATCTCACACACCAGCTGCAATGGCTGCAGTGTTGTGTTAAGGCTTCAGAGCTCCCGTGCTTGCTGAGCACAGGGATACCTTCTATTTCAGGTGTACTGTTTCTGGCCTTGGAACAGAAATATAGACCAGCACAGCAGATCTTCACCTACTCTTTGCATTCCCCATAAGGCAGCAGTAAGTCAGTTCAAGCAATCACTGGCCTGCTCTTACTCTTACCACGTTCCTCAAAGCCCTAAGGAGCAACTTTACACAATCCCTTCAGCCTCCCCACCTGTGCCATTTATTAGGGCCTGCCACTTTACATTATGTGGGAAGATTCCCTATGTATGGGCTTGCTCAGGGGGCTGTTTAAATTTACTGTTAGGTCTTTTGCACGGCCAAAATAGCATATAAATGAGCAGCATGATCAAGGGACCAAACATCAGTTCAGGCTTGTAAAAGTCTGTATGGAGGCAGACAGATAGTGAATTAATTGGTGCCTTCATCTATCCATTGAATATATCTAAGCAATGCTAGCATGCCCCAGATGCTGGATGCCAGGAGTAGATATACTACTCACCTCAAATCTAGAGTGAAGGAGAAAGCGAAGTATAGGGAAAATTTTTACCAACAGTTTCTGAAACGCTTCCGACTGCACCCCAGTTCTCTTCCCTGCTTATGATGATACAGCTCAAAAGTACATTGTTTCTTCTAGACAGCGATGCTATTTTACGTTTTTCTTTACAACAGGATTTATCATTTATGACTCCAAAAGGATTGCAGTAATAGTTACTTAGAACCTTTACTGCTCTACAAACAGTAATTTCAGAATCAAAGCTAGCATGCGAGGACAGAAGACCTCATCTTACACTTCCAGCCCTAGGAATGATTCATCTTTGCCATGTGACAGGAGTGCATCCAGGATCCTCAGGATTTCTGTGGAGGATCCTAAGAGCTCAGGGTTTCCAGAAAATTCATGTACACAAACACCTGAGGAAAACTAAGCAACAAATACTGGTACAAAACCAGGACTCAATCTGCCTTAACATAGAGTATTCAGCTGAGACCCACACTTTTTTTTTTTTTTTTTAATAGAACAAAACACAGTTCACCATCCTATCTCATTATCATCCTAAATCCTCAAAGATCCAGTGACCTTCACTAGAAAGGCATTGCAAGTACCTTCAAATAAGGTATCAAGCCAGCTTCTTCCTTCGCCATTTCTGGTTTCTTAAAATGCTCTCGCAGACCCTTGGGCCCAGTTCCATGTCTGAGTACAGTTCATACAGGCATTGTTGAGTGTAGGACAAAGACTGCTCCTCAAAGTCCTCTAAGGAAACCAGCTTGCAAAATGAGATACTGAGGGGATACCCATCATCAAACATATCCCCATTCTGTACCTGAACAAAGATGACAAGGCAGGCTGTACGCTCTCATCTGACTGATGGAGGCAAGAGAGCTGTTTTCTTGTGATGAACCAGGGCCTCCCTCCTGCCCTGTCAGCAAACAGGGGCATCAGCAGCCCCCTGCCACAGGAGCTCACCAACACTCTCCTGCGAAGCCTCTGCCAGTAAAACTGCCCCTGTAGCACAACAGCACCAACTCTGTGTGGAAGTTTTGGCGCAGGACCTCATAGAACAAGGAAACTGGGCCAGATACCATCCCTCAAGAGGAGCTCCCTGCCCTCCCCTGGCTTCCAGGCCAACATTACCTCTCGCCCTAGAGCCCCTAACCAGGATTGGTGCTAGGCAGGGGAAGCCCTCTCCACGATAAGCACATATGGTCTCTCAGAGCAGCGAGCAGCCAGACAAACGGCTCAACCCTCTCACGCAGCCATGCCCCGAGGAATATGCGCCAATAAGAGAGGCAGCTGCACTAGCCATCGCAGGGCCAGCCCGAGGAGGGCACTGCCTGCTCTACACGCTTACCCGAAGGGCAAAGGACGGCGGATAGCCGCTCTGAGGAGAGCCGGGAGCGAGCAGCCGCATCGCCTCCCTCACGCCGTGGGCGGCTGAAGGGCGGGACGCGACGGAGCTGCTGGGCGGGGCGCACCTGCCGCCGGGCCTCGCGCCCGCGCCACCCGGGCGCGTTCCCCGCTCCCGCCCTCGCCACTTCTAAGGGCCAATCAAAGAGTGCGGCAGCGCCGCACGCGCCGCAGTGGGCCACTGGCGGAGAGGGCGGGGCCTCCCCCCCACGACGCGCGCCCGACTGACTGCCGTCCCCTCAGCAGGGAGCCCGCCCGCCATTTCCCCCCGGCGACGCCCCGCTGCCGTCCCCTCAGCGCGGAGATCGCCCGCTGTTACCCCCACGGCAGCGGCCGCCCGCCGTTCCCTCAGCGCGGAGCAGTCCCCTGAGCGCGGAGCCCACCCGCCGTCCCCTCAGCGCGGCGCAAGGAGCAGGCGGGAGCCGGGAGGTCGTTGCAAGGCGTGTATTAGTGACAGGCCGCCGCTGGTCCATTGCCGCCCTGAGGGGCAATGGAGGAGGACTAGTTGCAGTATTTCTTGGTGTCCAGCCGGCTGTGCTGGGGATTGTAGGGTGCCTTGGCGAAGCACATGGCAGCAGTGCGGTCGCAGTTGCAGACGAACATTGCGCACTCGCTGTTCTTGCCTGGAGGAGAGAGCAGCAGTGGTCAGACTCCGCAGCTCCATCACCAGGCATTGCAGTGATGCAGGCAGGCATGTGTGGTGCCAGGGCATAGCCATTTCACTACTGCCATCGTTTTCAGGGTGTATGTGCTTCTCCCTGCTAACCCTCTGGTCCCAAAGCCGTGTGCTCTGGCCCAGCCACCTCGCTCCTTCCTTCCTTCCCTGCAGTTCTGTTTGCCAGCCTATCTGCTATTTACCTCCATTCCAGAGCCCTATAGAAGCTCCACCGTTACGTTACAGATGTCTGCCAGAAGCTGTGTAATGCTTCCTAGTTGGCATGCTGATCTCTTAAATACTGCCATTAAAGTTTGGACTCCCAGGAAAGTACCAAAGGGGCTCGGTCCCCTGAAGAGGGGACAGGCTTCCCTATGTATTGCAATACCATGTATCTTCATAAACTTTAAATTGTCTGCTATATGGTGAATATTCACTCCAGTGACTGTGTGAGGTGCCCCGTTTCTAACAGCCACCCTCCCTGGCAGTGACTTGCACTGCACTTTCCTGCCACAGATGCATGGAGTGTAACACGGCCCTGTTCCTTCAGAACAGACACTCGAGTAACATTTGAAGCGGAGTGATGTGGAAGTGGACGTACTGCTACACGTAATATTTCCATCGGTGCAGCTGTAATGGTACAGCTTTGTGTAGGGGTTATCCCAGAGGAATTTGCATGACTTCAGTTTCTTTGCCTCCGAGTAGCAGTGATCATGTGCTTGACAGCACCTGAGAAACAAGGAGGAAAAGGTCAGAAAGTACCAGAAATGCAAACTTGGCTGACCTGTAAGACACATCAATACACTAGTATTGCTTTGACAAGGCACTGAACAACAACAAAAAAAGATACACAGTGATAAGAGGTCAGGCATGAAGGACCTCAAAGGGACACAGTTCTGCCAGCTAATCGTCCAGGGGTGTCTGGTACATGTGTAGTTACTGGAGCATCTTCACAGTTGTCTATTAGGCACAGGGAAAGCAAAAGCCAGCATTTACCCTATGTGCCCTGTCAGTGCCCGGTAATGGATGAGCTAACAGCTGACACAATTCACCGTGTCTTTGCTATCAGACCTGTGTGATCTCTGAACTGCCCAAGCCACTTAGCATTTTGCAGCTCAGCCCTGCACATGCTGATAGGTGTGTGCTGGGCAGTGTGTGCAGAGCTACGTCCTGGCTGCTGGCAAGGCACTGCTGCAAAAAAAAAGAATGCTGGAATTAGTGCAGTGTAGCTACCACAGAAGAGAAAACAGTTGTTTGGATTATATTTTATTTTACTAATGAGGAATCAAGGTGTGATACTACACATCCTTTCTTCCTTGGATCAGTCTTTGAGAAAAAGCTTCATTCACAGCAGCCAGAGAGTTTTGTGACCATTTATAGGCAGGGCCAGCTGAGGAAGCTGGTATGCAGGACCATGAAAGCACAAGCAAGGAAAGAGTTTTGTAAAAGCACAGTTTTATAAACCTGTCAAGCTCATCCACTGGAGTCCCGCTGCCTCCCAAGCCGCAGTAGCAGCCGTAGTCAGCAAATTCCAGCACAGGATGGCTGTCCGGCATGGCGCATTTGATCATGCTGCGAAGCTCCCACACTGCCCGAGGTGAGAGAGCAGCGCTGGCTGCACCCACTGAGGAGAGACACAAAGGTTAGTCTTAGGCATGGTGTTACCAGTCGGGGCGGAGGGTGGTTGCCACCTACACACCAGACAGCAGGAAAAGCAGAGCCAGGGACTTCATTCTCGGAGGACTTGACAGACACTGGCGCTAAAGAAAACACAGGGCTCTTTATATGACAAGCTCACCTTGACATGGGTATGAGATAAACAACCCAGTATTTATGTTACTAAATGCAGACTTCTTCCATCAGAGCCTGTGGGCAGCAGTTTGTGACACGACAGGTTGAAGGCCATTGGAGTTAAATCTATGAAAGTCAGGGAGGCAAATATTTGCTCTCTAGATTTTTCCTGTTAAATTCTTTTAATGTTACTGTTAGAAGTCAGCCTGAAAGATCTGGACATCTTTAAGGGCTCTCTACAGAAAAATAATAGCAGTGTGATAGTTATGTTGGAAATTGCTGGCATCAGTATCCTACTGATACTGGTATCCTCTTTGAATGGTATCCCACTTATAATTAATCCTGTATCTCTCCATGGATTCTGCTGGCCTAATTCTGAGAATAAGGTACAGGTTGTCCACTCACCCAAAATTTGGCTTGAGCTGAACTGAAAAAAATTCAAGCTGTTTTTCACTTTGAAACCATAGAGAAGGTGGCAAGAAACAGGAGCCAAGCAACCTGGAAAGCCTCTGTATCTGGCTGAAACAAGCAGTAGTATCTTCTTTTACATGACCTTAAGGGAGTTACACTGGAAATGAATGGGGCTTACAAGTTTCAACACACACAGCAGGTTTCAGTAGCTTGGAGACAGCAGTTTGTCTTTCTCCAGCACCAACACAGAACACAGTTAGGCTCTTTGGTTCTTTATGCCAAGGCATGAGGCAAGCTGAGAACCTTGAAAGATCAAAAAATGGGTAAGAAAAAGCTTCCTGGAGTCAGACAGGGATAAGTCAAAAATACTGTACTCATATTTAGACCCCAGAAGCTCTAACATTCTCATGGCTACAGGTTTGGCATTTTTACACACTCAGACATCCTGGACAGCTCACTTGATAATCCGTCTGCATTTTTTTTTCTAAAGCACCAAACAAGCCTTCAGTGTTTAAGAGCATAGCAAGAGGCAAAGCCCATCTTGTTGCAACAGCCTAATATACCAGAGTGCTTATTCAGGAAACTTCGGGTTCACCACACTTCAGTAAGTTCAAATGCATGTTTCTGTAAGGGGTGATGAGGACATCTTCCCACACACAGGGTTTGAAACTATACCAGGGTGCCCATAGCATCCATAGGATGTTGACTATCCATAGGTTGTGTAGTTAAAGTTAGACATGCTGTTGAACAACCAGAACCATTCTGACTTTTTTTAATCTGTCACAAGCTCTGATTCTCTGGGATTCCCCACTCATAGGTTACCTAAAGCCAAAGAGAGATGCCAAGTTACAGGTTCAAGATTTTTGTGTCCTAATAGAACATTGAACAAACATTAAAGGCTGATGTAAAGGACAGTCTGTACCACAGTTAGTTTCCAAAAAAGAATTTTGCCCACAGATCAATCTGCTGACTTTCACTTCAATATCTATTTAAGTGTTCTTTTACTTTTTCCATTGCTACTTTGGCTACCTTTACTCTTTTTAAATTATTGTTTCTCTGTTCTCTTACATTTGAACCTTAAGACTCTGTGGTTCTTTTTTCCTCACTTCTTAATGTCTGATTTATTATTGATGTTGCCAAGAAACCTTCCAATGAACTGGCTTTTTTAAGTCACAAATCACAAATACTGTCATATCTTGGATTTCATACATTTTAATTCGACAAGGGGGTCACCAAGTGCGGGAAAGTGAGCATGTGAGCATTACAAGACAGCCTCATGAGAAAAATCCCAGCAGGGTAAAGATTTTTCCACCAGTGCTATTTTTGGTTTCCCCCAACCTGTGCTGCATACAAAACAGCTGGTCCTTAGTATGCTTGTGAGGACATCTGAACTTACACCTGGTTCCTAAACTTACAGGATTGAGCCTTAAATTATTTTTAGGAGTTGTTTGTAATTAAGACAAATAATTAGGCACAGGGTTCCACACTGTTAGAATTAATCTTTCTCTTGTAGTGTTGTCTGTTAAGGACTTTTCCTCCCTTCCCATCTCTACATTTTACTTTCTTAGACCTAACCTCCTTGGTCCACCGTAGTCATTGAATATGGAGCACCTGAGTCCAACATGTAAGCACCACACGATCTCCTCCTCTCCTGAACCTACAAATATCTATACAAAACCTCTGTAATGTACAGAAGAGACATAATCTCTCCTAAAACCAGATCTGCCTCACATTATAAACTGGGCTTCTGCCAAAGTCTGGGAGCAGAACACGGAGTCAGAGCCCTGCCTGGGGCTTTTATCCTAATGGCAGGATGCAACTCCTGCCAGGTCTCAGTTCACCTGAAATCTCTTCCATGTGAACATCTCCCACCCCCAAATGATGACAGAGAAGGACAGTTTTCAAATAATTTATTAGGAATTTAAAACTGAAATCTGGAAAAGGGGTTACAGGTGTGGAGAGAACAAACATTGGAGTGTAATAACTTACTGGCTTAAAAACACAGCTTTATTTCTTTTAAAAAAAATGCCCACCCTGAAACCGGAGCCCCAGCCTCCAGGCAGTGGCAGCACTGGCCAGAGAGTGAATCACAGCTCAGCAGCAGCACAGCTGGCCTTGGATGTCTGGAGGGGGCACGGAAGCAGTTCAGCGCATATACCAAGAGGGAGGAAAGCGCTGTCCGCAGACCCAAATTTGAAGTATATAGAATAAAAATAAACCCAATAAAATGCAGCTCTTCTTTAATTAGGAAATATTTAAAAAAACAGACATACAGACTCTTGTCTCAGTAACAAAAATTATTGCTTTGTGTTTTCAGTACTGATCTGTTAAGTACCCTCTTACCTAGACAGAACTCTCCAAACGCATCGCCCAGGTCAGGACAAGCTCCGGCAGACGGGGGAGAGATGGAAGAGAAAAAGGGCCCTGTGGGTACTGTGGCCCTCCCAGTCCTTTTCTAAACACCCCTCTCCCTTACAGGGGCTCAGTTTGGGGGAAGAGAGGGAATGATTTTTAAAACTTAAGATGAAGCTGTTATTTCCCTGGGAAAAGAGTTTGGCTGCATCTTAATAAAAGGCTTAATCACCCCCCTTAACAAGGTCTTTGGTTCACTGAAATCCAGACCCAAACCTGCCCCGTGTACTCCTGCTGGAGGCCTCCCCTGGCCGAATGCTTGTTAGCAGGGGCCTGGACCGCACCAGGAGAAGCCCCGGCAGGTTCTGGAGAAGGGACCAGATACCCCACACACAGGTCAACGGACAAATTCCCACAGTCTTCAGAACACAGAGTAAAGCAAACGGGAAGCTGCAATTCTATAATTCATATAATCCCTGAGAAGCCCTTAACCCGCCCCCAAATCACCACCCTAATGCTTTTCTCCCCCATTAATGACTCCCCAACCCAGCGCCCTGCCCTTCAGAAAATGACCACCCAAATTTCCCCCTGGCCCTGGCCGACACCCCTTCCAATACCCTCACCTCCGGAGGAGGATCCCCTTTCCCAGGAAATCTTGACGCAAGCAATAGTGTTTGGAGAGTGAATTCCTTTCAAAGTAACCAAGACAAGCAATGGCGGTAAAGCCCTTTACCTAAAGCCAAACCAGAGGCTGGCACTACGGAGCCCAGTGATGGGAGTCTGTACATCGAGCAACTGGAAGCAGCTTTAACCCGCTCAGCAAAACAGCCGATGGCCGGTACATTTCACCCCCGCCCCCCCACCCCCTTTCATCTCATCAGAGGTCTTAAAATCTTACAGTAAAAGGTGTACAAAAAAAGAACGGAGTCCTGTCAGGATTCTGCTGGAGAGTATTGCTCACGCTGCGGCACCAAGTCCAGGACCTGGAGCTGCTCCTTGGAGCCAGGCTGCAGGTGGCAGCCAGGTTCAGCTCGCGATATTTACATATTATACAGGAGGAAAAAGAAAACCCCACGTAAAACTAAACCTAGAAAAAAAAATCTTTCAGCTGTAAGGATAGTGTTTTTCACTTAGCAAAATATACATTTGTTTTGTTCCATAGCGATGTCCAACGTTTTCGGATCCTTGGAGTTTCACACTTTTCAAAGCCTCACATTTACAAAACAGAAACAATTAAAAACAGTTTCTTTAAAAAAAATAGAAATACATCAGTTCCTCTCAGCCTTTGCTCTTTCTGTGTCTCTTTCTTCCCTTCAGAACTGCATTCTTGTTACATACCGTGCTTTAAAAACACTGACGACAACAACAGAGTTGAAAATATTCAAAACAGTTTCAAAGCCAAATAAAAATACTCCTCAATAAAAACTACCTAACACAATCACAAAGCCAATTCATAAAATATGTCTACTAGCTCGGGAAAGAGCAAACAACAAAAAGAAGGGGTAGCCCCAAAAAAAGATAAAAAAATAAAATAAAAAAATAAAACTAACAGCTAATAAAATAAATAAAAGAAGAATCGGTGGGCTGGGGGCAGGGAGGGGGGAAAGCGTAAACCGTCGGTGGTTAGTAAGAAAGCGAGATGATCTCCTCGGGTTCAGTCCAGTGTGGTCTGGTCAAAGGGAGGGATCAGGGCAGGGCGGCAGGAGCCTGGCAGCCAGCCGGCAGTGTGCAGTTTGATTCAAGAAAAAGGTAACCTTGGCTCATCCCCCGAGGCTCACCAGATCCTCCAGCCGCTCGCTGTCCTCGGTTAGGTCACTGGGGAATCTGTGGGACACAGCAAGGGAGGGAAGGGACAGGATCTAGAACAACCAACAGCTTTTCTCTTGGGATTTTCTTCCAGTGTGATCTGATAGAAATACCTGATACCCAAACCTGCCCCAACGCAAACTTGCTCTGCATCTTGCTGCACAGTGACTGAGCGTAGCAGAGATGCTTCCATCTTTCATGGCAATGTGCAGGCCTGGGAAACAAGGCCCCACATGTCATGCAGCCTGCCTGCCTGCCTGGAGCTGTGGCACTCCTGGGCCCCGGGAGGCCTGTGGTGAAGCGGGGTCCAGCCGTTTCTCCAGCACTCAGCTTGGTGGAACCCTGCCAGGCTGCCATGGGCTCCTGTCTGGACGCTGTTCACTGCACATTTTTGCCTTCCTTTTTGAAAACTGAGGAGTTTTTAATTTTCATTTTAAGCCAGCTAATTTCAGCCACGTTTGCAAAGTAAACGGAGACCATTCACCAGTTCCCTCTCAGGCCCATCCGAGGAACAGAAACAAAATTGACCAGACTCAGATTTTCCTTCTGCCCTCCTTCCAGGAGGAAGAGGAAAAACCTCACTCCCCAGAGACAGTGGTCTCAGCAGCAGTGAGAACAACCAGCTGCATGGAGGAGGCTTCCCCAGCCACACAGGTAAGCCAAGCTTGTCTCTCAGGACCACCACTAGGTTATGATTCCGGCCAGCCCTTCAGAACTTTTCTCTTTCTGTCAGTGCTTCTATAACCTCTCTGAGTCCAGACACTAAGTGACCTCTCCACAGCACTCCCAGCCTGGGGAGTGTAAGGTAGGAACCAACCTGCCATGCCTCTGGCCCAGGCCAGCCACAGGACTCCTCCCACAGGCTGGGTCAGGCCAGCAAGCCTCACAGCACCATCCACAGCTCCTGCCATGAGCCTAAGCACAGAGGCCAGCTGAGAACTTCACTCCTCTCATTACCCATGCCTATTCAAAGCTCTCTTACCTCCTGCCTCCTTGGTCCCCAGCTTCAGTGATACCCATTGGTAAAAGCTGTTGCAATCAAGGGACCCTGCAAAGAAAGAGTTAAAACCCCACTCTTAAACAAAAGAAAAGCAAAGAAGAATTACTACCGCAACAATTTCAGTCATGGCCCAGATGCTAGGAAAGCCAGTTTCAGTTGGAGGCACCAGGACTAAACAGCACACCACCCTGCAGGACCCTGCAACAGGGCCAAGATGGGCTCTTGGAAAGTCTGGGCCAGATCAGGGAAAAGTCTGGAGATCAGGACCTCGTGTAGTGGTCAGGGAGAGCCAGTGGAGACCAGGGAGGTGGACTCCAAGCGAACTGTTGCATTCTGCACCAGCCATCTGTGGTCTGGGGCTCAGCAGTGGCATGGCAAATGCTGCAGCGGGTGGTATTTCTTAACCAGAAAGCAGGCTGTGGGCTGAGAGGGTGTCACCTGCTGCTGCTCACCTCCATCACCACATGGAGATGCAGTCCCTTCCCCTGGCCATAACACTCTCCACCTTCCTGCCCCTGCACAGAACCTGACAGGGAACACTCACCCCTAGGCTGTGGCCAAAGCCGGTGCTCGGGGCTGGACTAGCAGCACTGATGTAACTGCTGACCCCTGAGTCCTGGTTAGCAGCTCCGTAAAGCTCTGCCATCGGCCCGGGGCTGGTGGTGCCCAGAAATCCACCGGTGCGACTGGGAGTGGAACCTACAGGAGGCAGTAAAACTACATAGTGAAGATCCCAAAAATGCAACCCCGTCCCACCCCCCTCCCGAAGCCCCTCGCAAACCTCTGTGACAGGACACCGCGCTGAGGAGGAAAGTGGCAGTTACCTGTCCCTCGCACCACAGCCGCCGCAGCCGCTGCTGCCGCCATTGGTCCATACGCAGTGAGAGGGATTGCTGGAAAAGAAGGAACAGGCATCTCAGGGGCACTGTGGCTACACGGGAAACTCCTCAACAGGAGCTTTCATTTCCCGCTGCAAAATGCCAGGCCCACAGAGACTTATCAGCTTAGTGCATCACACAGGACATCAAAGGGTGACAATAGGGAAGTGCACAGCCCTGCATTTATTAGTATCCTTTTGCACAGCAAATGTCCGGGGAAACTCACTAGCCATGCTCTGCTAAACCCACCCACTGGAGCAGCTGAGGGCACTATGTGGAAGAGCTGAACCAGAAGTGGGCAATTTCAGATGTATCGTGTCGCTACTTAGCTTGCAAGATGCAGTTAATCTGAAGCTACAGATCCAGATTTTGGCTGTAAATGTGAAGAAACACAGCAGCTCAGGGACAGCAGCTGTCAGCTCAGAATCCCAAGGCTCAGCCCCTCCTCTCTGTCCCTTGGTATTACTCTTGAATAACAGTTTAATAGCCTCTTTCTCCCTGTTCCTCTATTCTGCCTGAGACACGCCACTCTCCCCACTCTGAGCTGTGCTTCTGAACTGCTCAAACCCTTGCTGTTCCTGTAGAAGAGCAGGAAACATACACCTAGGGAGCAGGAACTAGAAATGGCTTAATTAAAACAGTAAGTCTTAATTCATATGTAGCAGTTCTAATTCCCAACTCTACTGCCACAGGCATCCAGCCCTCGGGGCAGGAGGCATCTAGCCAGTATGTTTCTCTTTGCCCTTAAAATGACTGGGTCAGCATTTCATGCTTGAATGTGAAATTCACTGTGATTCTGTTTAGAGCACCATAAAAAGAGGTCAGAACAAATCAATCGCGTTAAGGCTGAAACCCAGACTAGCTTATGAGGGAATATTTAGTAGCAGGCACCAGCCTGTTTCAAGCCAACGTCATACGAGGCTTATATCTAGGTTAGCCGCTCATTACAGGCCCTGGGCCAACATGAGCATGTTGCTGCTTTGCATCACCCCCAAAGATGCTGTTCCAGGGAGGAAAAGCTGCTGGCAGCCTCCCTCCTGCCCCATCATTGCTTTAAGTCCCTAATACACAGCTGAATGAATGCGGTTTTACTCAGAAAGGAGGCCAGGTCTTCTCAAAAAGACTCCAGCTCTTTTTCCAGGAAAAACCCTTCTGGCCTTTGCAGTCTATCAACTGAGACACCAGGTTTGTGTTGTGATGATAAAGCACCTGCGTGTTAGCTCCCTGCATGCTGGAGCAATCATCCCTGCTTGTGCCATCCCCTCATCTCAGTTCCACTTGCCAAGCCCATAAAGCGCAGCCCATTTACACGCATGCATCCACTTGAAGGCACAAGGGCCCTCGAGCCCTGCACAGCTCGCTGGGCCTTTGTAGGAACGAAGGGGGCCCTGCCCTTCGTGGGACCAACTCCAGCCTATACATGAGAATCGCAGCTCTTGGCCTAGCCAAGAGGCTGCACAGTGACTGTTTAACAGTAGGTAAGCGTAACGGCAAGGGAAGAATGCCACGATCCCCAGCTGGTACTTCAGTGAGACACTCAGGACTGTAAGCTAACATGGCACCCAGCCAGGACAGCAGCATTAATAACTTCTTGTTGTACAGAGCCCTGGTGCACCCCAGCCACCGGTGACAGCCAGGCCTTGGGTGCTTCACTTCTGCTAGGAAAAGGCACAGTGCAGCTGGGGGTGGACCTTGGAGGGAAAAGCACTTTTGCCAAGTCACCAACGTTCCTCTACAAATTTTATGGGTTTCGCTGAAAAACACACGTGTAAACAGCTGGACCTGCATCTCTTTTGCCTGGCAACCAGAAAGCTCAGAGACAGGGGTCAAGTGCTTATGCAGTTGCATACATGGTATTAGGGAAGGGTTTTATTACAAGGGAGCTAGGATTTAGTCTCCCCCTACCTCCCTCTGGGAAATTTGTTCATTGGTGGCTGCCAATCTCAGCATCCTCAGGAATGGAGACTCCCTAAGGATGAAACAGTTCTGTGCCACAGAAACTCCCTTTCAAGCCTGTTCATACCACTAATTCCAGGAGAGCTTCCCAGGAAGCTTTTCTACACCCCCATTGCAGAGAGGTTCAAATCTGAAACAGGTGTGGGCAAGGAAGCGCTGGGGAGGAAGAACACCACAGAAATGAGATGGCACACAGGGAGCGGGGTGCTACACAAATCTGCTTTTCTACAACAGAAACCAGAGACAGGACAGAACTGGGGAAAACAGGGCCATGAAAGGGAGAGCAGACAGAAGGAGCATCACCTAGACAGAACAGACTGTGCACAACCCAGGGGCTGAAGATCCAGAGGGTATTCGCACCATGAGGACACTGAGCCAGAACTAGTCTCTGGAGAATAGTCCTCTGTCCCCATTTCATTCCACAGTTCCCTATAAAACTGTAGGACTTTGTAGAGTCCCACCACGCTCGCTTCTGCCTGGGAAGCCCACGTGGGAGTAGCTGGGGAGCTGCTACCACCCAGAGCAAGTAATGCATTCCCTGTAGCCCCTCCTGCACAGGGAAATGGGATTAGAGCAACCAGGAGTGCCCCCACACCCTCTCCCTCCTCCCAGCACTCCAAATCTCATCTTTGCAGCAGCTCAGGTTAAGGTCATTTATAGACCTTTGAGAAGTCACCCTGCTCTCTGCAGTTTTCCATCTCTGGTTTACACCCAGCCTGGAGCGAAGAGCTAAAAATGAGGCAAACAGCAGGAAACGCCATCTAAGGATTACATGCCTTCATTTTGTATGACCTGCATTGCCCTTCTCAGAGGCAATACACATGGCTCTGATTGCCTCTCCATCTTTCCAGCCCCAGCTTTGGATGGAGCTCGTACAGATGGAAGAGGAAATAAGAAACATTTCCAGTCTAACTGCACCAGGCTTTGGAGCAGCGACATCACTGGAACAGCCCAAAGCCCCCTTCTCCCCTTCCAGCTTGTGAGTTTAGGAAATGAGTGGGACTGACCTGTGAGCTCAGGGAGGACGGGGGCACTCGGGAGAGGGGTCCGCTCTACACGGAACTCTAAAAACGAAATGCAAGACAGCTTAGGAACTCATCAAACACCCCGAGGGAGACCCCGCAGAGACACAGCAGCCGGGGTCTCCTGGGGGAGCAGCCTGCAACCAGACTGCAAGCAAGCCAGTGTCTTCTTTAATTTGTAACTGGTGCTGAAAGGTGCTGGACTCCTGCCCTGGAGACTGAAAGGATCCATTTATCCTTAGAATTAATCTGGCCAAAGCAGGGCAAGTGCAAGCTTCATTGTGCAGCCTCAGGTCTTCCCTGGAGCACTGCTCTGCCACCCATTCAATCTGACCTCTGGGCTGCAATGCCAGTGGGTGCTCAGTATGTGCCACATTCATCTGGGCACAGGTTTACAATGAGGCACTTGAAGCCACTACAACTGAGACCCATAAACTGAATTCACGGAGAGCTTCCAGACAGCTAGGAGGCAACAGCAACTTTCAGCCATCTTCAGCCTGGGCTCTCCTCAGGCAAAGAGGAAACTTCCCACTCCCAGCCCCTAACATCGAGACCTCTTTATAAACCATCACACTGAGGGATGGAGTAAGGAAGGGATGCTCGAAGTTGCCACTTCTCTAGAAAATAGCAAGACAAGTCTTTTCCCTGAGTGTGCTCTGCCTTGTTCCCCTACCTCGCAGACAACAGGAGGGAGAAGAGGCCCCAGAGAACTCTGAGCAGCTGCAGCACAGCAGGTTCCAGCCATTGATCACAGAATCCACGTTCTGAGCACATGGCAGGGTTTGGAGTTTGAAACCACCCAGTTTGCAGGGGATCTGCAGCCCACTGCTCCAGCAGATGCTTTCTGGGGGCTCTGAGTGGTCCAGACGCTGTTCAGAACACAACTGTAGCACTGCAGGCACCTACATTTCAGGTGCCTAGGAGCTCCCCAGCCCATGGAAAGCCATGTTTTAAAATTCTGTGCTATTTTCAGAGCAGTGGCAACTCTGGTAAAGAAAGACAGACACACACAAAGGCAGCGAGACAGGCAGAGCTGCAGGGGCCCTTCTGTGTCACAGCAGCAGCCCTAGGGAGGAGGCTAACCTAAAGGGCATCAGAGCAGCCTTGGGCTTTTCCTGCCACTGGAGTGTGAGGATAATCCTAATGAAGGACAGGCTGTTCCCACCTATTCCAGGGCTTCTTCCCCTCCCCCTTCCACATCCGTCTCCAATTTAAAGAAAGACCAAACAGGGGAAAGGGTGGAAGGGGCAGATCCTGGGTCATGGATCATGCCAGGGACTCCCGTCACCTAAAGAGAGACCAAAAAACCGAGCAGGGAGCACCACTCACCAGGGAACTGGTAAGTGTAGCCAGGTGCAATGCCAGTGTAACTTCGACTCGCATAGGTGGCAGCTTGGAAGCCTGGATAACCTGGGGGAAGAGAAAAGGGCTCTGTTACTGCAAGCTCACAGGGTCCATGTCCTCAATGCCTGGCTGCTCACAAGCAGTGTAAGCATTAGTGTTAGAAAGCACAAATAGGGCTAAGAGCAGAAACCCCAGGAAATTGCTGCGCAGAATGCACAATGCACATGAGTCTGCAGAAGAGTTTTAGCAGGCCTATTTAATTTTTTTCCTCGCTCCAAACATGTAACAACATGGAGATTTCCTTCTCAGAAATTCACAGCTCTGCAGACTAAGGCTTTCTGATGCATCAGCTGGATTTACAAATAGGAGGAGATCAGGGAGGTAGGGGCATTTGAATGGCTGAATAGCTCTGAGTCACTTTTGCACTAGAATGCTGGCAAATGCAGGCAGAGCACTTCTTTCTGGTGCCAGGCAGGAAGCTGTTCCCCGGAAGCTGACCACCTATACAGAACAAGCCTGTGAGAATGCAGGGCATTGACTCAGAGATGAATATTTGATTTGAGATCTTCCACGACACGAGTACATGGATTTCCCAGTGACTCAGCTTGAGCCTTGCTGCTTTAAAATTCAGATGGCTTAGAAAAGGCAAAACCTAAAACCACAGGCTGGAGACTTACTTTCCTTCAGTAAGTCAAGTGAAAGCACTGGGGGAAAAAATGCCCTTTTTGGGGTTTTGTTCAGTGACTAACTGCTACTTGACAGGCTTAGCAAGGAGAGCCAGGCTAAGTACACCCTGCGCGGCAACACCAGCAATGACCCTAAGCAAACAGTGTGCTCTTGGGTCAGCTCAAGCCTAGCTAGAATGAATGTGGGGAGGAAGAGAAACTAGGAACAGCACCCATGCTGGAAGGATCATGCTTGACTCAGATCCAAGCACAAGGGTTTGCGGACCTGGAAGAGGAGGCTACAAAGGCCTTCCTTCTTTTTTTAATCTTTTATCTGAACACATTTGCCTTAGAATCATTGATAGGCATGAAACCCAGCCTGCTTGTCACCAATTTCTCCTTACAAGACAGTCCCATAGTAAGTGTATAGTTTTCCTTGAAGTATCAGATACTTGCTGTCCCTGAGAGGGAGGGAACAAAGTGAGACAAAGCTTAACCAGAACTTTTAAGGCCATTTTTGCAGTCTTTAAATGGCAGAGAGGATATTCATACAGACCACTGTCAAGTGGAAGCCCAGGGGGCTCTTCAATAAAGCCTGTAGAAGTGTGGGAGGAAGATGCCCAGGCACAGATGAGTCCACACTCAGTTCAGCTACGTAGTTACAACCTATTCCATGAGAGGCATTAAAGAATTACAGTCTATCGGCTCTGGCGCTGCAGGACCATTAACAGAGTCGCAGAGGGCCAGAGCTGCCCAGCACACGGCTACGCCTGGGCAGCTCCGGCCGCTGCTGCGCAGCAGTGACAAGTTTGCAGTTTTTCCAGGTGCCACCAGAGGGCAAGTTGTGATCGCAAACAGGTCCCGATGCCCCCCCAGTGTCCCCGGCCTTGCATCAGGGAGAGCTGCCCTTGGCCGCCCCGCCGGCTCTTGGAATAAAGCCCCTAAGCTGCTGCTGCCTGGCAGGACCGGGAGCTGGGGAGGAGATCTGTCCTTGGCCTTACCCAGCATGCCGATCCCGAGCATGAAGGCATCCATCCCGTAAGGCATGACTCGGGACCGCCCTCGTGCTGAGCCCGTTGGGGACATCACCTCCTTCGGCTGAGCTTTTTTACACTCCACCTGCCACAAGAAAATAAGGATCAGACTCGGCCGCCACGGGCACAGGGCACTGCCACAGAGCACAGGCAGCACCCAGGCTGGCTGCCTGCTGTGACGGCACTCCCCAGCCCCAGCCACTGCTGGCAGCCCATTCCACCGTCCTTCACTAGCATTCCTGCCTCTGGCCTGCACACTGCCAGCCTTCCCTCTTGCTCTGCCACCACCACAGGCAATGGGGAGCTCAAACACTGCTTTTCTCCTCCTGGTGCTGCCCTTGACGCTCTGCCTGGCCCTGCACCAGGGCCTCAAAGCCTAAATTTGCTCATTTCTCAATGAAGGTAAAACCGGACCCCTTGCAGGCCACCAAGAGGTTTCATGTAACTTCAAAACCTCCAGGTACTGCACAATCCCTCATTACAGTTAGCTCTTCTCCTTGAAGAATTGTGCTAGTTCACCTCCATACTGTGAGGTTCTTTCCCAGACTGGCTGCTGTGATTTTAGGGAAAAGACTCAATCCAGTTCCCCATTTCAGTGAAAATGTGTTGGGAGCCAAGTGCCTCACACCACACCCCTGTGCCACTGCCCCGCTCTATCCCAAACCTCTGTCCCTTCGCCCCCAGGTTCTGACCCAGACACTCACCATTTTGTTGTTGATCTCATGAAAATGGATTTCACACACTTTTTCCACAATGTCTTCACTTTCAAATGTGACAAACCCAAACCCTGAAGAAAAGGCAAAATTCCTTGATCAGGTCAGAGCTCTGCACAGTTTGCACCCACTACCCACATCCTTTTATTGGCAGAAAGAAGGATGGTACAATCAGCCCTTTCTGAAACAGCTGCCACTCATCTTCCCTCTGCAGCAAATCCTGCTTTTACGCACAAAACCAGGACTGTCCCCTTATAGATTCATTCCCCTTTCCTCCTCATCCTGTACTTCCCACCTTCTCTGAACCCAACTGCTCACAAAACTAAGTTTGGGTGTTTTTTTAAACTTTGCTATTTGCAAGGCAAACCACATGGCTGATAATGCTTGGGAGGATCCCGGCAGACGCTCACACAAAGAGTCGGCGGAGAAATGAACAGCTGCTTGCCAGGACATCACCATCCTCACTAAATGCACCCCACCAGCAGTAACACCCTGCACATTTCCTCAGCAGTCACTGGTCACAAAGCCTTGTATAAGCAACCAAGTATCAGCAATGCAGTTGTACAGAGCAAGACAGATACACACAAGCAAAGTGATTTGCCAAGTTTCACCAAACTAAGGTTAGTAACTGGGGTAAGACAGGATAGCATGTTCCTGGCCCCTGGCCCACGCTCACACCTCCTTTCCCTCACCAACTCCTTTGCTGACAGTTTCAGCAAAGACTCGGGTGGGCAGACTAAACTCTCAGCTGACTGCAGCCATTTCTGGAAAACTGAGGCAGGTGGGAGGATGTCTTTAAGCTTGCCTTACAAGCAAGCTGGGATTAAGCAGAGCTTTCCGTTTTCCAGAACTGGCCAGTTCCATGGTGCTTTAAAATTAACTTTTAAAAACAGATGGGCACCTGTTGCCCAGAACCCCACTTTTTCTACATATTGCCAGAAAAGTCTCTTCATAAACTCCTCCATCTGTCTATGCCCAGGTAGTTCCACATCATTCACCTCAACGCCAATGAGCAGAGGAGCTTGGGAATTCAAGAGCAAAACCCTGATGCTGAAACCAGTCCTGAGCCCCATCAGACCCGCACCAGGCCTGCTGTACCCTAGGCAGAGCCCCTTACTGCCAACACAGTGGCTGGCTGCTCTCCCTGCTCCTTCCGAAATGCCCAACAACAATTTTAACTGTACTACCGACTGGGAGGCACACATGGAGGAACAAGGGTTAACACTTTTTCCCTTTTAAGATGAAACTGGAACAACATCCAAGGCCAGGCAATCAGAGTAGATTTAATGGCTTTAGAAAAAAGCAAAAACCTGAAGGGCACACAGTGCAGCAAGAGCAGAAGGGAGCATTCCCTTGCTGATCCGAGGGCAGAAGTGCTTGGAAGTGCTTCAAACAACACACAGGCATGAGACTGGCCCAGCACAGGGCTGTCACTGGCCCTGATTGGGAAGATGCTGAAGCTGAGTTTGCAGGTTAAGTTGTTGCCAACAAATCTCCGAGTTGGTGCAACGCTAGTGTCGCGCCCTGCCACGCCACCGGGTAGGCAGTGTGAAGACTCACCAGGAAAGTGAGAGGCAGGGGCACCCATGGGTGGGCTGGGTCTGGATCGCGCAAATATTACAGCCTTGCTCTCATCCTGTAACCAGACTCCACTAGCAAGACTCGGGAAAGAAAAGGTGACCTGGGAGCACAAGCAGGCTCTGGGCCGAGGAAGGGGCGAGAAGCAGCACTCTTCAGGCTCTCGTGTCAGCTTTCCTGGAGCTCAGATTACTCGGGACAAGGTAAGACACACACTGCGGGCTGGAGCCACAGAGGTAAGCGGGCAGGGGAGGGGGCCATCTCCTCTCACATATCTGCAACTCGGCCAGTTTACAGCACAGGAAACGCACTGGACAAAAGCTCTCTGTGCTGCGGCAGGACACTGGTAAAGGATGCATATGCAAAAGAATGGGGCGACTGGAGGCAAGATAAAGAGCAGCTGCGACCCGCATCCCCTGCTGCTGGGATACTAACCCCTCCCTAGGCAGGGCATGAGGCAAACCCTCCACAGTTCCCTCTCCTATAGCCAGAAGATCACTCTCACCTCGGTGTCGGTTGGTCGTCTTGTCAAACATCAGCATTGCATCGTCCACCTGCAAAGAGAAGAGCTCCGATCAGATTATTGCTGTTGCCATGAGCATCCTCTGACGCATTTCTGCAGAGGCCTCCCCAAAGCCGAGGGGATCAAGATAAGACCTCCTATCTCCAAGGAGGAAACAGGGTGCACGCGCACGGACACAGACACGCATCACCCACCACACCAGGCACTACCCCAAACCACAACCAGCATGGTTTCCCCACCAGCCCGGGGCTGGTGCAGCCAAGCTAAGCCCCCTCGGCCCAGCCCCTGGCAGCAAGCGACCCTGATTGTTTGCCTGTGGCTCCAGCCGGGGGGCAAGGAGCAAGGAAGGCATTGTTCCCAAATCCCGGCCTCAAAGGAGAGGAGAATTAAAGGGGGGGAAGAGAAGCAAAGCTGTAGAAGAGGGGCCTCCCAGCGACAGGGGAAGCGGAGGCCTCAGACAACAGAGCCTGCCTGGGAAAGCTGGGAAGCGCCCCCGCCCCCACCCCAGAGGAGCCTTTCCTCTAAGTGAGGTTTCCCACTGCTGGAGGCTGTAATTAGAGCAAATTTACTGCAAGGCCTGAGCAGGGCTGCCTTCCCGGGGGGGAGGGGCGGCTGGATCCCATCCCCCAGCCGGCCTGGGGCTGCTCTCCTCCCCGGCGAGCTCATCACCGCCTGGTGCCACTTTTCCCCCCATCTTCCCGCTGGGTCTTGCCTTGCAGAGGCGCATCTGCACTGCTACACATGTCAGGCCGAGCAGGGTTAAAAAATACACTTCAATCCCCTCCGTGTAAGCCCCAGTGTAAACCTGTCCCACTGACCCATCCCTCCTCTCTAATACCACTGCCTTAATCCGATTATGAAACTGGACGTGCAAGAAGTGCTCAGGGGAGGCGGGAGCAGTCTCTGGCCAGCAGCTGCCCCGGCCTTCCTCCTCCGCCTCCATGCAAGACAGCTGCCCCCCAGCAGTGAGCCCTACACGCCCCCAACTCCACAGGGCTCCAACGTCCCTTGCCTCGTCCCTGGAAAGCATCTGCATTGCTGCCTTCTCCAGAACAGCTTACCGCTGAGGGCAAGCGCTGTCCATACCCTGGTGCAGGCAGCCACTGGCTTTGCTTGTGGAGAGCCCACAGCCCCAGTCAGGGAAGGGAGAGGGCTCCTAGCCTCAGCCCCCCAGGACAACACGGCACAGCTGGCTCCACCTCAGTGCCACGAGGATGGAAGGAGCCCTTGCTAATGCTTCCACTGCCATCAAGAGCAATCATCTTTGATGCCCTCAGGCTTGTCCAACACGTCCACCCCTCAAAGATCTAGCTGAAAACAGACAGCCTGGCTCCTGGTCATCTTGCACTTCTCCCGTTCCGGCTCAGCCTCCCTCAGCCAAGTCGACAAACACCTGAAAATCATGCCAGGCATCTAGCTGGAGCCATGGGGAACATAAGACTTCACACAGACCTGAAGCAACTCCTCAGCAGCTTCCCAAGACACAGCCAGGGAGCTGGGGGCTGATGGCAGCTCATCATGCTGCCATTCCCTATTGACACTCGCTCCCGTCTCTGCACCATTTCCCTTCACGGTGCCAGCACAACTGTGATGTGCTGAGGGGAAAATTGACATGGCTCAAAAATATTTCAAGAGGGTTTACTGTCTGGTTTGGTTCATTTTTTTAAGCTAGATCCTCCATCCAGTTCACAAAAAGGCTGGGCACATAGCTGTCCTCCTTCCCAGTAAACACTGGGAGAAAGCTGTGTCAACCGCACTCTGTGGCAGTGCCACTCCTGAAGACTTCAACTCAGGTAGCAGGAGCTCACAAACCCACCACGATGAGATGGGCATGAGAAAGAAAAACCCAGCAGGAACAAGCACAACCCAGCTGCTGAGTTACTCTATCTGACCTGACGCAGCAACAAGCTCTTCTTTGCAGAGCCTGGAAAGTGGAAGCAGCTGCAAGTGGCAGAGCCCAGCACTCATCCACACACAAAACCACCTCACAGCAACATCCCAGGCAATGGCTGGGCACTCCTGCAGTGCTCAAGCACTCAGAGCCAGGAGATGTGCAACCTCTTCATCCCAAACCATGCTCCAGGCACCGAGAGCTGCAGCCTTCCTCCATCTCAGCTTTTCTCTAAGTTTCTGGTGGTTCTTTGTGATCAGTACCCCACAACATACTCATCTTGCAAAAACGTATTTACAGTAACATGCATATGCTATTTGAAAGCTGTTTCCTGCCATGAACTGAATCTAACAGACAGATAGCTAAGTGCATATATACATAATATGTGAAATAGTCTCACTCCACTCAGCTCTAGGGCCTCAACTGTGTATGGCTACAGCTGGTGGGTTTTATTGCCAACAAAACCTACACATGAGCATCTTCTTGTCTTCTTCCAAGGCAACAGGTGAGATGAGCTGGGTGCTCTCAGGCAGCACTCAGCCAGTGCTGTGAGGTGAAGCAGGGCCCTGCAGGCCGCAGGGGTGCAGAGGTGGTGCTGGAGCCATGTGAAGGCCAGCGGGGCAGGCTGCAGGGGACCAGGAGAAAGGCCTCACCTGTGTCCACAGGGAACGGCCATTCCCAGCACCCTGCCTGAGGAGTCTGGCCTCACCAGACACCACGCAGCTCTCACCACCACCCCTGCAGCTAGGTGAGGGGCTGGGCCTGGCTGCCTCAGCTCGCAGGGCTCCCTGCAGCCCGGCAGCACCGGCCACCCGGGCTGACCCCCACACGAAGCGCTGCAGGGATGGAGGTACCATGGCCGGCTCCTACCAAAGCCCAGCCCCGGGCCGGGACAAACCGGGCCTGCACCGGCTCCATAGCCGCAGTCAGGTGTGAGTGGCAGCCCCCGGCGGGCAGCTATTGTGGCGGCGAACCGACACCCCCCGCCGCCGCGCCGGGCCCTTCCCGGCTGGGCCGCGCCGGGCCCCAACAAAGGCGGCCGCCGGCGGGGCCGTCGCCACGGCAACGCGGCCGCCAATAGCAGCTGCCGCCCGGATTAGCGCCGTGCACAAAGCCGCCCCGCTGCGCCCGGCCCGCGCCCGCCCCGCCAGCGGCGGCGCCCTCACACGCACCGCGGCCCGCCGTGGTCTGAGGGAGGGCGCGAGCCGGGGCCCGCCACCGCCGCACGCAAGGGGTCGGCACCGCCAGGAGCGAGGTCTCACAGCGAGACCCCTCCTGCACCGGCAGTGCCCCCCTCTGCTTCTGGCGGGACAGAGTTGCCGCCATCTTCCCGCGCCCCCCTGAGGGAGGCAGCGGGCATGGGCAGGGGAGCGCTGTGAGGGGGAGCGCTGTGAGGGGACGCGGGGCCAGCGGGGTGGGTGTCAGGGTCGGGGGAGCAGGGATGTTTGGGAACGGGGTTAAGAAGGGGGTCTGGGTTCTCCAGCAGCACAGCAATGGAGGTACCATCTCCCACCAGACCCCGGTGGCTGGCAGAGACAAAACAGGCAAGCTACCTGAGAACTGGATGTAAAACTGTGTGGAAAACAGCACTTCAAAGAGTTTCAGAAGCACCCCTAAAGTTCATCTTTAACAGGGTGTGGAAATAATCCATGATCAACTGTACTTTTAACACTGGCTTTTTCTCTGGGTGAATTGTTTTTCCCTCCATTCCCCCCGCCGCCGCCCCCCCCAAATAATTTGCTTCAATTCTTCAAACAGTCAAAGAAGCAGATCACTTTACTAGAAAACTGTTTAGCTAGCGGCAAAGGCACACTCTCTCTCAGGGAACAATTTAACTTGCTGGTCTAAGCTTCAGTTATCCAACATCTGAGGTTAGAAGTTAGAAGTTCAAGGTTTGTTAATTTTGAGGGATGATGTCTCTCCCTATGTTTAGCCATGAGGGTCAAAAACCATCAAGGAAAAATGATGGGGTCCCACAAGCAGTGGCTTTTGCTCTCTAGGTGTATCCTTCCCAAGGAACCCTACCACAGGAGACTGGCTGTTTTGGGGCAGGTACCGCACCCCTGAGTCTTAAACCCAAGCTGTCCAACATCACCTCCTCGCAATTCTGTCTCCCGTGGCTCTCTCTAGCTTTGGAAAACCAAATGGCAGTGGAGGAAAGATAAAGGCTTTGGCTCAGTGGAGGTAACACGTTCAGAAAGTGAGAAAAGATTTGCCCCTGGGGAGGAAGCTCTTCTAATCCTCCATGGATTTGCCACTGCTGAGACCTGCTGCATGACCTACAAGCAGCACCTTCATGAGAGGAGGAGGCAGGCCCTTCTCAAACCAGCACCTGGTTTTGATGAGAGCAGTGTGGTGGCGACAGGAAGGAAAAGTTGACAGTCACAGGTTTTAGAGAGAGACTCCACCAAAGCAACCCTCAGCCTAGCCAAAATATTCAGGTGCACTGATATAAGGCATTTAATACCAAAATAGAATACAGTATAATCTGCCTGGCCTTGGCCAAAAGGCCTGATTTTTCCCATGGCTTAGTCCCACTCTAACATCTTTCAGTCTTCCTGGGACAGTCACAGGTGTCTGCAACAGAGGAAGCCAATGACAGCTTCATGCAGATTTAAAAAAAATAGTAATTCCAACACAAGATTGATAAAAAATGTTGGATGTACTTCCACATGGGCAGATCTTGAAGAAAGTTGTAAATATTCAAGCAAAGGCTTTGCAGAGATGGGCATCTTCCACCTGAACAGCAACTAAAGATGGCTGGGCTGGTCCTAGAAGGAACCATGGCAACATATTTGTAGAAAAATCAGAAGAATAAAAACTGCTGAGACAGCTTCAACATGGGAAATATAAAGCAAATGACCTAGAAACTGCTCAACCATCCTGTCAAGAGGACATTAGCAACCCTACAAGGTTCTCCCAGCTGCTCTAACAGGACAGGTCGATTCTGGGGACGAGGATGCACCAACCCAGAGCCCAGCTCCAAGGAGCAGGCATGCTGTGCCTGTCCAGTGCCAGGAAGACCCTTCTCTACTCGGCTCTGCAGACCTGTTCTCAAAACTCTGGGAATGAGACTCGGCCAAGGGACAGAGCCCACTCTGTGCCACAGGTGAGCAGGACAGCCTGTCTGGGTGTTCCTGCCCGCTCTTGTGCTGTGCCGCGGGCACCTGGTAAATATCAAATGAACCACTAAAGACCTGAATGACCATTACCACTAGAGCATTTTTGGCTATCTGCCTACCAGATGCGGAGCACAGAGAACCCTTTGTTCCAGAGGCATTGTTACCACAAGCCAAACTGCCTACTGCCGCAAGAGAGGTGATCAGATTCCCCTTCTCCTCCCCTCCCCATCTGTTCATTGCAACCATGTTACGCATGAGAATTTGCATAAATTGCCCTCTGATCTGTGGAAGAAAATCCAAAATCCAGTTTGGAAATCCACAGCAGGTTGACAAGTAGCTCTGATCCCTGAAATTTCCAGAGAGCAGCAGATTAAGGATTAATTAATTAACATTCTCCTGATCCAAAGTGAGGGAAACCATGCGCGCTGTAAGCATAGGAACAAGTCTTCCTTTAAAGAAATTCCCCATCAGTATCTAAAGGTTCTCCAATTAGTCAGCAGGGAAAACTCTTTCATATACCCAAGTCAACCACACCATTTTTCTGGCAGGTGTACATGAATATGCATTTGTGACAGACATGCAAACCCTCATCAAATCCAGCACCTCTGATACAGTGGTTTTCTCTTGGTCAGGACAGTACTAGAGTCATTGCCTGAATGAGATCTCAAAACCTGCCTCAAGCAAATGGTCCAGAATTTGGACAGAGTATATTAGATGGCAGCCTAAAGGTCAGAATCGTCCTCAGACCTCAGCAGATCTTTTTTCTTGTTTGCTTCCAGGATATTTTTAGAGAGCAGATCTCTCTCTGGGCACAACTGCTTCACAGAGAGGCTGAGCTTTCATGACCGACTCATCCACATATCACCTGCAGGCCCCGGGGGAGATGCAGGCTGGTTTTGAGCACTTTTCAATCACCCTCGGAGCCACAACTGATTAGTGAGTCATGCAAAGATGTCACTGTGAATATATTTCTTGCACTGCTGCTTCACGAAATGCAAAAGCACACAAGAAAACTGTGAGTGCAAACACCTGAATTGGGTCCAGGCCCCCATTTCTTCCAGTACCTCTGCATTTCCAGTTCCTGGAATGATCAACTTCTCTCCCAGTGACAGACAGAAGACTGGCTGCACCAAGTTAGAGCAAAACTCTACCTTGCCCAGCACCCCACAAGATACCAACCAACAACAGACACCTTTGGAAGAGCACAAAGACAAGGCAAGGGTATTGCAACAGACCCCAGAATACTCCATCATATTCTAAGTCATTTGTGATCTGGGGATTTCCTGAACTTAAAGGGGTGTCTGCGTATTTAAAAAGACCTTCCATAAATACATCCAATCATTTTGGAGTCTATGCAAATTTTAGCAACAACATCCTGGGGCAAAGATTTCACAGCTTAGTTAAGCTCCATGACAAAAAGACCTTATTTGTGCTGAGCCTCCTATCTTGCAATTTGACTTTCTCTACCACTAAACTTCAGACTAGCCCTTGAAAAAGAAAGATGATCTGAGTTTTTTTCAGTTACAATTTGAAACAAATAACCTTGCTCACAAGATCAGACCCGGTGGTCCAAAGAAATCACTCTGACGGACAAATCTTTTTCCCTCAAAAAAATAATACAGAACAATATGTTCCCACAGGTTGAAGTAGAAAAGGAGGAAGCTGGGACCTGAGCTCCTCTGAGGCATCCTCATACATGTTGAACTAGACAGAGGACTAGCTATGCCTGAGGTGGTAGGTGCAAGACACCTTCTCTGTTTTGGGTTTCAGTGAGGGCGGCAGCCTGAATCTAGACAGGCTGTTGAAATACTTCCTTGTGCAGTCTATAAAGATGTCCAACATCATCCAACTTAAGCCAAGACACTTGGCTACACATACTGTGAACACAAGTCTTTCCAGGACTTCTGTCCTACAGTTGAAAAAATAATCTCCTTTAGAAAGCATGTCCATGGCCCTAGCTTGCATCTCAGAGAGATTCAAGTTCTGGAGCCAGAAGTGTTTCCTAGAAATCCCACTATGTTCAAAGCCCCAGCAGCTGCACCTGACAAACCATAGCCAGCTTGAGAGCACTTCTCAGTCTCTCTCACTGTACTAAAAAAAACCCTTTGTATTTTCTTCCCCAGGAAAACAGCAGCCCATATTTTTCATTCACAGTTTTGGAAGAGAAAAAAAAAAAGGTTATCCTTCTTTGAAGCAGAGAAACTCACACTGTATTTGGGATCCTCTTTGAAGCTCCACCCTTTGTACCTGTTAAAACCAAGCATTTTGATATGAAGAACTGGGGCGCAAGCCTCCCCCTTTCTTCCTTTATCCCTAAGTAATACTCATGGATTTCCTCCTCACACATTTTCATTTTTATTTTGACACTTCCATTTTACAAAACTTAGAGAAGGTTTTGGACACAGCAAGGAAAGAAAAGAAAACAAAACAAAAATAGGAGAGTAAGTGAAAATACCAAAATGGAAAAATCAGACTTGGGAATTTTGTTTTATGAAATGGGAAACTATTTTATCTCCAGCTCAACCAAACTTTCATTTTTTTCCTGCTAATGGACACATGAGGTGTGTTGCTTCTGACCCGTGATGCACTGATGCCAGTGACCTTGGTAGACTTGCGAACTGCAGTTCACGGATTTGGACCGGAGGAACATTATGATAATCTAATTTGACCTCATCTGTACTGCAGGCCATAGCACTTCCTCTCGTAATTCCTACAGCATGTGCATGTTTTCTGTCTGTGCTAAAATGTATTTTTCAAAAAGCATCTATCCTAATTTAAAGGCCTTAAGTGGTGGCCAATCTAACACACACTTAGGCTTGGGGCCTGAGGGTTACCTAAAAGATAACCTTCACACAAAACCCATTCAGCAGGCTATATTCTCTTGTCCTCAGCCAGAGGATGATCTGTCTCTTCCTGAAGCCAAGACCCAAACTGAGCTTCCCACTGGATTCTCAAAAATTGACTAAAAATCACTCCTGGGAACCCAGTACCTTGATCTTGAGGAATCAACACAGGATGACTTGGTGCTCCCTGCTCTTTCCTCTCTAGATCCTAAGTGTTCCCATGCCTCCATGCACAGGGAAGAGGAAAGATTTTTCTCCTGCCAGATCCCAGAAAAATGTGGGCCACTTGGAAGAAGGAGGAAATAGACAAAGCTATTTCCTCAGGGTAAGTCCTCCAAGGCAATGCTTTAAAGGGGCATCCTTAACAATTCCTTTTCACACAGTCCAAATCCAATTCCAGAAATAGTACTGACCCAAATGACTTAGAAAATTTTTTTTTCAGATAGACTTTCCAAGATAAGGGTAACACGACTGAAGTTTCCACACCTCTCACTTAAAGATGCTATAAATTGAGGAGATGAAGACCACAGAGTCAGGTGCCAAGGGCACCTCTAAAGAAGAGATCCTAGGAGACCTCTGAAAGCTAGGAGGCCCCAGAGTATCATAAACAAATACCAGAAGAGTCTGTGTATCAAAATCATGTTCTCCATGAGTCACATCTGAAACTGAAGGCAACAGGCTTCTCTCAGCTGTACAAACCACAGAGCGGCACATTCAGAGCTCAGAACTCCGGAGCTGATGGCCACGGAGGCTTTCCTCTGAAACACACTTTCCCACTGATCTGCACATCAGCCATATGGAGCTACCAACCGGAGAGAATTTCTCAGGAAACAGTGCTCCTGGCCTTCAGTGAATTATTTGAGGCTTAAACTAGAAGATGGTCACAGGCCAGGAGCAACGCTTTATACAAGAGCTCTGAGGAGGCTCTCCTCAGCTGAAGGGGCCAGATGAGTCAGACAACTGCCCCAAAAATGGAGACTCAATCTGACCAGCCTTGACCTCAGCCCATGAAAACTCCCCAGAGCCAGGAGGCTGACTGCATCAGCCTCACGCAGGTTTTTGAGCACCAGGTGTAGTCCAGGATGCTGGTTCTTCAGAAATGAATTGCACCAAGCAATGCAGAACTCTCCCTTCTGCCCAGTCCCAAGAAAACAATCTGACACAACCAGTTCTTGCCAGTCTCCTGACGTCAGGACACCTTTCAGCACATGACCATTAAACAAGAGCAACATAACAGCGTAACACCCCAAAAGAACTGGACAGTACTTCTCAAGCTAGAGCAACTGTAACCGCTTGTAAACACAGTGCTACATGACGTGCTTCTGCTTCAAATTAACAGACGTACAGTTAAGGTTAAAAGGGGATTACACCCAAAACATTTTGTTTTCTGATCAAAACACATCCATCAGCAGTACAGGAGCACATGGCAAGTCAAACAACCTTCAGACTACACAGACACGTGGACAACACCACCTTTAGTGGTGACACCTTCAGTGACACCATGTAAAAGCTCTTGGGGACACAACAGAATTTGCTTATTTCTAATAGAAAATAAAACCACACAGAGCTAATGACTAGCAAACATGGGGGTATCTGACCGCTTTTGCTACTGCCACTTTCTCTTAGGACTGAGCAGAAATACAAAGGAGTTCCACTTCACAGTCACTACAGCACACCAGGACATGCAGATTTGACTTCAGAAGCTGAACAAAGGCACTGAGCAAACACTCGTTCCAAACTTTCTGCCCAAAAGTTCCAACGATATAGCAAAGGTGGCTACAAAACTCCCTTTCACCAATTAATGTGCCTTAGCATAACTTCACCCTTTTGCAGGATCTTTCTGAAGAAAATTAATACCAAAGCCATCCCTCATGCTCTACAGTTTTCATGGTACTTTCCTTCACATCCATGATGCTATCAGCAAGGTCCTGTCCCAATTACTGCCCACCAGACTGTGTTCTGCTCCCCTAGCCCAGCAGGAACAGAATCCAACACTTCCTGCCCCAAACAGCAAACCTATGCACACCACCACCGAACAACAGTGACACAGTCACAGAGCCCTGCCCCCAGAGGTGACCACATTCAGCATCTGGGTACAATGATCCCCTTCAGTTCCTGATCCCATTAAAAATCTTGGGATCCTTCAATCCAGTACTAGTGAGATTACTCCTGGAGATGCTCACAACCTCCTGATGCAGCTGAAGGGCCAAGATCGAGCCCCCTTCTATCCTCCGATTCGGTCCCAGCTCACAGTTTGTACACCTGGCTGGCATGGACCATGCCACAAGTGACTTCCATCCACAGAAGCCCACCCTTCCCTGAGCCACCAGCTGGCACAGAAGAGCCAGGCCAACACAAGGGAGAGTCATAGTGCCAGATTTTCTTCAAATATCCAAAACTAACATCACTACTTGCACAAGACTCAGCAGGAGAAGTTTCAGGACCAAAAGGCTAATTCTTAATAAAGGATTACCAAAATATCAATCACAAGGCTTTGTGTTAGAAACAGGCCAACATCATAGGTTTGATGCTGCAGCCACTCTGTTAAAAGTGTCTACAAACATTTGAACAAAACGCAAATCTACAGGCCACAAGAGGCCTCTGGATAGGAAAACCACAGAAAACCACTTCCCTTAGCCCAGGTCCTATTGACTCCAGGAACAAGCACAAATTCTTTCAAATAATCACAGGGCAGGAGTCACTGGCTGTAGCCCCTACAAAGACATTACAGCCACCCAGCATCTGTAACTGACCTTCAATCTGCTTAACCCTCTGCAAAAGACTCACAAGCTCCTAACCCCGCCTCCACAGAAGTTCAGAAAACTCCATTTTGCCCCAGAAGCAACAGCTTTGATCCAACACCACTCAGGAGACTTACCTTCCCAAACTGTTCGAAATACTGTTTCACATCCTCCACAGTAGTGTTCACGGACAGACCACCCACAAATATCTTCTTCGTTCGGGTCACCATCTGGAAAGGGGAAGGACAGGAATTCACCGAATAAACCCAGAGCAAGATGAGAATGAGATTCAAAAGGCCAGTAAGTCCCCTCCGCTGCCAGGAAGCGCCTGCCTCTTTGCTGCAGCTGAGCCTCCACCCTCTTGAAGCTCCCTGGCCAAACACGGCTGGCAGATCTGTTCCACGCCAGACCCCAGTTCACGCTCTCGCTCTCCCACCACCCCATCACACTGACCGGTGCCCAGCCACTGCCTCCTCATCAGACAGCACATTACCAGCCTCTGCCCTCGCTAACCTGCTGCCACTCCCTTGGCACATTGACACCACCCCGAAGACGTGGGGCACGACTGCACCCTCCCCAGCCCTCCAGCAGGCCTGCCACTTCTCGCAGCCAGCCTCCTGAAGGTTCTTCCAGAGACGCCTGCTCTGCTTCCCAGAGCGGAAAGACGGGCAGGAGGCCTGCCAGCGCAGGAAGGCTCCCAAGGCTTCGCTCTCCTAGCTCACAAATCACACAGCACCCAGTCTTACACGGAATAAGCCTTATTTCACCCCCATTCCCGAGTCACTTAAAGGAAGTCCAGTCAAATCCCAGTTAAATCTTTTCTGCCTTTGCAAGAAGGTAAAGAGAAGATCCCTCTGCCCCATGTCACTCATGCAGCTGTGACAAGGAAGAAAACTAACTGCCCTGAGAGGGGCCATTGCTACCAGGCTGAGGCACACCGACATCCTTTGAATCGGCTCTCCAGCTGCATCCTCCCCTTGGCTGCTTGGCTACACCCCTGCTCTCAGAGGAACACATGGTCCTAATTACCCCAAGGAGCATAGGGCTAATCCGCAGCAATTCCCTGGCTTGGAGAGCAGCCCGTTCTAACACTAAAGCACCTTCTGTCACCAAACTGCTTAATGGAATTAACCCAATTCCTACCATGTGCTTCCTGGCTCCAGTTACTCAGGATACCTGCTCACCAATTGTTCTCAGTGCCTGATCCCCCTTACTTCCCTCCCAGCACCAGTCTCCTCTTCCCTCTCTGCTTCTTGACACTGCTTCTCCCCAGCTCTTTCTCCCATGACAGCACTTGCAAGAGAGACTCTAAACTTTACAACTCCCATCCAAAAGCAAAGTTAAAGGGAGACCCAAAGTCTAAAGGCAGTCTCCAGCCTGCTGCAGGCTCCTCAGTTAAAAGTTTCTAGCTGCACACCCGGAAAAAATTCCTGCAACCGTGCACTTCAGTGCTAGAGCCTCTTGTAGATAAGGTCCAACACCAAACTCCTTCTGCCTTTTCCAGTGCTGAAGCACACAAGAATTTCACAAAATGAAATCCCTCTCCCCCTCCCTGCCATACACCTGTTCGTACACATGCATGTGCATCCGCACAACCCTCTTCCACCTACGTAACACTGCAGCATGGAGCTATTCTGTATCAGCTAAGGCCTGAAACTTCCAGCCACTGGCTGCAGCCACAGAAGGATGAAGTTGAGCCTGGGCATCGTTTATTTCATCAGCTCCAGTGAGCACATCCTTAAGTACAACGGAGGGATCTCCCAGTTCCTCCAGCGCCACACCACAAGCCTGACAGGAGTGTGCCGCAGCATAGTGCATCAAGCTGGTGGTGCAGCATAACGGCCCCCGCTCCAGCTGAGTCCTCAGCAAACCCCAGGAAGCGACTCCATTACGCGCACTAGCAACCTTGCACAGAGGGACAAGATTCACCACCATGAATTTCACCCTTTGGGGTGGCAAGGGCTGCCCGCAGTGCTTACCTTGGGCTGTGCTCGGCGGGGGAACGCTACCTTCGGGTCAATCTGAAAGAGACGTGGGGAAGAACAGGTGAACACGCTTTTGCTGCCTATTGACAGGCGCAGGGTTTCCTCCATGCACATGGCTGTGTCTGCCCACGTGGCACCTTGCTAAAAACCCAAAGAATCTACCTGAGGTGCATAAAATGAAGCTGACTGCAGACATCTTTCCCTCTCAGTAAGGTGTAATCCAGGGAGACTACAAGTCCCAGCATGCAGTGGTCCGGCTCTGGCTGAACGCTGGCCAGATGCACCAGAGAGCCCATCACATGCTGGGATTAACAGGCTGGGCTGCACCCTCCCACTCGGCCTGCCCTTGGGTGCTCTGCATCACCGGCCTAATATTAAAAGTGCTTTCTTTTGCCTTTGGGCTCTCCCCCTTCACTCTACCTACAAGTACAGAGCTCACCTGGCCAGTAACAGGACAAAAAAGAGGCAGCGCACAAAAAGCCAAACATTTCATCCCACAAAACACAGGGTGAAGAAATAAAAGAGCAGACAGAACAGCACAAATTAAACCGAGGAGTCCAAAGCCCCCCAGGCTGCGAAGGCCGTGGCTGCAGGGCAGCGTGCTGCCCCTCTCCCCAGGCTGCGCTGCACACAATGACGGGATGCCTCCCATCCACAGGCTGAGCCCTCCATTGTGCCTGTTCAGCTTCTCTATAAACCTGCTGCCGGCCGGAGCTGCCAGTCCCCGTGCTGCCATCCAGGTGCCGCACATTCTGCTGGGCTCAGCACGGATGAGCGCGTGCTTGCATTGGCCTCACACTACCACCACCACCACAAAAGCTGGGACAACACTAATGCAGCTGCAAGCCAAACACCCATGAAGCCTCCTCTCCTCCTCAGCCACTACCTCTTTCTTTTTAGCCTATTTTTACAGCAACTCCTGCAAAGTTACATCACATCGGGGATGATCCAGACCTACAAATCAGCTTACAAAGACCTGTGGTTAAAGGCAGGTCTGGCTCATCCCCACACTCGGGCAGGCTGCAGCTGGGAGGGCAGCCTGGAGCGTCGTCCCATCAGCCCGGCAGCTGAAACAGCCCAAAAGGAAGCTGTGTTTCTCCAGCTCCTCTCACGGCTTTGTTCAGCTTTCCAGCCTGGCCACTGTCCCGCATCCTTTCACTTGTCACACAGCCCCAGAGCTTGGCCTCCCTGCGCCCTTCCACCAGCTTCTCTCCCTGCCTTCCCCACCTCCATCCTGACTCACAGCCTACAACATAAATAAACTCAGCACGTAAGTAAACAGAGGCAAAAGTGAAGAGCACAAATAAACTCAAAAATAAACCTCCTTCCCCAAGCTCCAAACGCCAGCAGATTAGCATACCCTCCAGTGCCTCCCTGGGGCATCTGAACTGTCCCTCCCCTCCCCACGCACCCACCCACCCACCCACCGCTTCCTGGCTAGTGCAGACACCCACAGTGAATTCTGAGGACAGGGGACGGCAGGAGACCAGGAGGTTGATGGCAGATAATAAGCAAAAACAATAATCTACTGTCTTTTACTTCTCAGCCAGTGTCATTCAGCTCCTGCCAAGAAGATGCTTTCATACTCGGCAATGCTAAGCTCAGCCTCATTTTCTCATTAGCCTGAGTGTGATCAACTGGGCAGAGATAACGTGTCCTCCTGGCTGGAGGGAGCAGGCAGTCATTTCACAAATTCTTCTGCACAACCAGCTATTGTTGCAGGTAGAGGGAGGCCAGGGCAACCGACTGCAGGGGCAGCCCTGGGAACACAAGGAGGGGAGAAAGTTCAGTGCCGGACTCCAGTTGCTCGAACTGGACTGCTTCTCGGTGGCTGGAGTCCTCCTAATTAATGCAAAAGCACTGGTACCTTATTCCTGCATTTCTGGTGTTAAAATGAACAGCTCTGGAGAAGTTGTGTTTCAGTGTCACCCGCTGACGTAATGGATCCTTTTTACAAACCTAGATAGAAATCTGCTAAGGGTAAGAGCATTCAGAGCTGCTCAGATTGTATCCAAAAAACAAACCCCCAAGATCAGGCTGCGGTGAGTGGAAGTCACTTGAGCTCAGACCGCTTCCACTTCACCCCGTACAGCTTGGGGGATAGGAGTCCCACCAATGTCACAGGTGTACCGGCGGGCCGGCTGGGCTCCTCATTAACGTTCTTTAGGCCACCTACAGCACCATTTAATAGCTCAAGTCACGTAACTCCTGCATTAACCCGGCTGGCATCAGTGCCCCAAAGCAGGGGGAGGACAGGGAAGGGCCCGTGAGACCTCAGAACTGGATTTGTTCGTTCATCGCACCTCCACGGCTACCTCCGCTCCGCTGGTCTGCACTGCCCAAAAGGTGCCGATCGCTCCCTCCACCACAAAAGACAAACCCAGCAAAAACTGAGTAATGGCAACAAAGAGACAACAGGGCGACCCAGCACCGCCAAGCCTGCTCTTCCCAGAGCACATAAAGAAGAAGCTCAAGGCAGTGGCCAGCTGCAGCTTTACAGTCACACAAATCTTTCACCTTGAGCCTGCGAAGCCAATCTCATATCAAGCATTTTCATAAATAACCCCATAGGCTGCTACTATCTAGCTTACAAACAAAGAGGAGCCTGAAAAGCACAAAGGTTTCCCCAGAGAATCAGGCCAACAGCCCTCGTTAGGGTAGGAAGAATCGGAAAACAATGAAGCAACAAGTTGGGCAGACACTGCCTATCAAGTGCTGCTTGCCAGGAGACACCGAGCCTTGACAGAAGGCTGTCCTGACACCAGGCCTTTTCCTGCAAGTTTCATAAAACCCTAAATTTGGATTCAGCTGAGTTTGTGTCATTTAACCCATGACTTGCAGCAGAGCCTTTCAGCTCCAGCAGGGAGAAGGCATATGGAGCCTCCATGCCATACCACAAGACGAACCCATCACCAGGCAAAACACCAAATACATCCGACCCGGCTGAAAACTGCACCAAATAAGAAGTAAGAAGGAAAGGAGGAGAGGATCAAAGTTCCTAACAAAGGAAGGGCCCTGGCAAAACTGCCCCCATTCTCCCTGCCGCACCGGCAGGGCGAGCGGAGCAGATGCAGCTGGGAATTTCAATGGCTGGCCGGTCCCCACGCGCCCTGCACCACGAGGCCCTTCTGTTCTCCTGCAGCGCCTGCCCGGCTGCCCCTGCCCAGCCCTGCCCGGCCCTCCCTCGCGGGCTGCATGGTGGGCTGCAGAGTGGCTTCACACAGGCAGCAGCGGCAGTTTGGGGAGAAGAATGGAGACTGTGGGGTTTGGCTCTCCCCTAGCCCCAAAACGCTTTCGGGACCGGTGCTACAACAGACATCCATCACTTGCCTTTCCAAGAGGGGCCTATGCCAGCCCACAGACTCATGACGGGACTAGCTGAGCAGACACCATGTTTACACAGGCTAGTAAAAAAAAAAAAAAAAAGAATGAGAAAAAAAGAAAGCCCTGGGCCCTCCTCAGAAGACTTTGCCATAACCCTCCCCCAGAGCAAAACTCACTTTACATCACTCCTGAAAGGAGGAGGGCTGCGAGTCCTGGGGACCCAGCCCTGGCCAGGAAGGCTGGGGTAGGTTTAACCGGGAGCTCCCGTGGGGAGGAAGGACCTGTGCACATCAAAGGGAGCGACCCAGGCAGTTAAACAGGAACAGACATAAATCTCGCTGCAACTCACACCGTAAACCCTAAGAAAGGGGGTCTCACTCTCCCGCCCTCTCCCTTCTGCCAAGATAAAGGCTAGGACGCCTGAGCCACGCGCTGGAAGAAATAAAGTTGCATGTTTGGACTCCTCAGCAGCCCGTGCCCGGAGCCAGAACATCCCCCCTCCTCACAGTGCCACCCCCTCGCAGCCCCTGCCGCTCCCCCATCTCTACCCTCACCTTCACCCCAGGGCAGCACTACGGAAAAGGAATTCAGGGAAAGGCAAGTCACTAAAACTGAAGAGAAGGGACCTCCCACTCAGACATCTCACCCCCACCCCCCGAAACAGCCTGCACATCTCCCGAGTACCACAGATTTGCAAGGCAGGACCGGGCATGATACGCCACCAACCCAGGGAGCCACTGAAACATTTCTGCTAGCCCAGCCAAGGCCTCTAATCAGCCCCCACTCGCAGAGCACGGGCCGGAGCTGCAGCCGCTCTGAGAGGCTGGTGGTGGCCCACATGGGCGGGCGCTGGCCACACTCAGAGACAATAAAGTCTTGAACCTCCATGACCGTTACAAAAAACTTCGCCCAGGGAAACCACGGGAGAGTCTCTTGGGTGCGAAGCACGAAGGGTCTCAGCCAAGGGGAGGGTGCAGGCCACCGTGGCCAAGGGAAGCAGGGCCTGGGTGCCAGGAATGGCACCCCTGGGGAGGGAGCAGCACTCAGCAGCGCTCGGGGGGAAGGGGCGGCTCCCCTCTCCCCAAATGCAGCCACAGCCGTTTCCCCGTGCGAATCCTGGCCCCAAAATACCCTCAGGTGTCCTAGCTCCGAGAAGGCCACGGTCACTCCTCAGAGGCACCTTATGACCGATGGGCAGGACGAAAATTCATCGCCAGGACCCGCAGAGCCATGCCCCAGGCCGACGGCGAGCCCGGTGCGCGGGTGGCTGCTGGGCTACCGGCCGGTGAGCGGGACGGAGAAAGGGCCCATCGATCCGCATCGGGAATCGATAGTTTACAACCTCTAACAGGGAATCAAACACCGCCATCGACGGCCGCTCCGAGCACAGCCGCTCCGCCGGCCAACGCACCCCTGAGATGAGAGAAGTCATCTCACCGTCTTGGAGTCCAGTTCATGTCTGGATTGGGCCAGGACCTTGTCGACGCCAGCCTGGTCCATGAACGTGACGAACCCGAAGCCCCTGAGCCCCGCAGCCCGGGCAGGAGAGGGGATGCGGAGAGAAGAGAGAAAGTTGGTTAAAGTGGCGGCCGGGCCGCGGCGGGGGCGAAGGGAGGCGCGGGCCCGGCCTCTCACCTGGATCTCTTTGTCAGCGGGTCCCGCATCACCAGACACTCCTTCACCTCGCCGAACTGGCTGAAGTACTCCCGCAAGCCCTCTGCAAGCACAGCGCCCACCGTGGGTATCCCAGCCCGGCCCGGCCCCGCCGCCGCCGCCCCCGCCGGGCTCGGCCCCGGCCCCGGCCCCGCCACCCCCGGCCCCGGCGGCAGGTGCGGGGCCGCCGCGGCGCTCACCTTGCGTGGTCTGCCAGCTCAGTCCCCCGATGAACATCTTGCTGCGGGAGGAAGGAGAGGCGCGGTGAGCGGGGCCGCGCCGGGGGGCCGCGGCGCCCCGCGGGGGTGGCGGCGGCGGCGGCGGGGCCGGGCGGGGAGGGGAGGGCGCGGATCGGCCATGTTGGCAACGGCACCGCCGCCGCCGCCGCCGCGCTTGCCCGGGCCGGGCGGCCGGGGCCGGGGGGGGGGGGGGGGGGGGGGGAGCGGCAGCGGCCGGGGGGGGAGCGGGGGGCGGGGGGGGGGGGGGCGGGGGGGCGGCCGCCGCCGGCTGCCGTGGCGGTACCAGGGGTCGTGCGGGGAGTCCGGGGAGGCGAGGCCGGGCTGGCTGCCGTCTGTCTCCATTCGGACCTCTTCTCCCTGCGAGGAGCGGCGCCGCACTCCCGGGGCAGATGAGCGCTGGAAAAGGGGCCGGACGGACAGGCCATGCTGCCCCCTCCCCCGACCCCTCTCCGCCGGGCGGGGAGGGAGAGAGGGAGGAGGGCCCGGCGGGCACAACCTGCCCGGCTCCTCCCACCCCCGCCGGCCCGCCGGCCGCCCTGCGCATAAAACCCGCCGGCAGCGCCGGGGCCGAGCGCCGGGAGCCGCGCCCGCACCGCGCCAGGGGAGCGCGCCCGGCCCCGGGCACGGCGGGAGCGGCCCGGCAGCCCCGCGGCCGCTTTGTCCCCGGCCGCGCCGCCCGCACCTGCCCCGGGGCGGCGGACAAAGAGCGGCGGAGCCGGGCCCGGCCCGCCGCGCTCGAGCTCGCCGCGGCGGACCCCGGAGGCCCCCCGGTGCTTCGCCGGCACCGGGCGGGTTAACGCCGGCTCGGGACCGGCCCCCGCCGCCGCCCTCCCCTCCAAAGGGCGCTTCCAGGGCAGGACCGGGGCTGCCCGCCTCGGCCCCGTGCCCCCCAGCCCGGGCAGCGGGGAGCCCCGGCGCCCGCCGCCCCCCCCCCGCCGCAACCCGCCGGGACCTGGTGAGGGCCGCCCCGCACGGGAGACCCGGGCCGGCGGGCCGCGGTAAAGCCGCCGCCGGGCCGGAGCCCCAGCGGCCCCGGGTACGCGGGGGGCCGGGCTGGCCCCCAAGCCCCCGCGCGGGTTCTGGCTCGCTCGGGCTGACAGACTGAGCCGTGCCAGGCTCCAGCCTCCCTCCGCTGCCACACGAGTTCATCCACACGCGGGTGGCTCCCAGCGCAGGTCCGTGCGCTCTGCTCTGGGGCAGCCCGGCCTGGGCAGCTGGAGGAGCTCGGCGACGAACACACAAAACGCCTGTAAAGCTGGAGGCAGGGGAAAGCTGCAGCCTCTCCCGAGCGCGCTCTGTGTTGCCCTGGGACCAGGGATTTGTCTTCATCTGTGGCGTATTGGAACGGAGTCATGCACCAAACCTCCGGTGCCAGCTGCCATGCCCCCTCGTTGCAAGAGGGTACAGCGGGGTCCCAGGCATGTGCTGCCCAACGCTCCCCATGTGCTTCTCTAGCTCTGCTTTTTCCAGTGCCAGTCTCCCCCGTACCCTCTTACTGCCTAGAGCCAAGCACTGACAGCTCAGGTCCATGCCATCCTCACTGGACCCTTCTTCCCTTTCTCCTGTGGCTGCTTTTCTGTGTGCCGATATGCCTGGTCTCTCCTGGAGAGGAACCAGGACACCTTTGTTCTAGCAATACTTTGCAACAGTACCTTTGATGCCATGGCCTCATCCTGGGGCCTGCGGCTGCAACTCTGAGTTAAATTCATCCTCTGCCTGTTAGCTCTGCCAAACCACCATTCACCCACTCAGTTTCCTGAGCTGGGTCAGTGACACTGCCCTGTCTCCTGGCTCTGTACCTGGGCACGGCGACACAACACCAGAGATGCAGTAGCCACCCCTGGGAACTGAGCTATGCAGCATCCCAGCTGCGGCTGCAGAGCAGCCCGAGCTCCCACTGCCACCATTCCAGGCTGAGCTGCTTCTCCAGAATAACCCACTCATCATTCCACAGGACTGAAGTCACCACTTTGGGTGGAGGTGCCCCAAGAGGCAGCTGGGCCGGTGCAGGAGGGAAATATAAATAACAACGTGCAGAGGTGGTACTGCAGCAGGCAGGGAAGGGCTGCGTGGCCAGCGGAAGCAGTGGTGCTGAGGCAGCATCCCGGCCCTCTCCTCTGGCGTGTCCTGAGATACCTGGACGAGGGCTGGGCTGTCAGAAAGCCACCGGTGCTGCCTGCCATGCTGCCCAAACTCACTGCTGCAGTGCTGCCTGCTCGCACCTGCTCCCTCTGATTTGGGTGGCAAATACTCCAAAGGGGGGACTTTTCAAGTCACCTGGCACAGGTTTTATGCTCCATAACTGCCCACTGTAGGCATAGTGCTAATGCTAATCAAAACCACAAGAAAAAAAGAAACAAGCTCAGTGTTGGACACGCTAAGGGATGACATCTCTTGGTTTACCTCTAGTGTGTTGCTGTAATTTTAAGTGTGTGTTACTTATAAGACAAAGCAGAGCACTGTGAGGGACACAGTGTTAAAATGCTTCGTTGTTAGGTTTGGAGGTTTTTTTCATTATGCTTATTATTTTATTCTCTTTTTCTCCACCCAAAAGAACATTGGAGAAAGGAGAACAGGATCAATGCAAGTTAACATCTGCAAACATCAGAGGGGGAAAAAAGTGAGCCTTCAGGAGGATTGGGATGGAGGATGTGGTTGGACTTGCATCACTGAGAATGACACCGTACCATGTAACTTATTCCAAGGCCCTTTCCAAAACATACACACAATATTTTGTAGTTCCACCTTAGGACCCCAAAGTGCTTTGTAAATACCAATCCATTTATCTCTGTAATGCATAAGACAGCAGGTCTTGAAAAATATGTTGATTAGTGACAGTAGGAAGCTTTCCTCATGGAGAAGTAAATATATAAAACATTCCAGACCTTATGATTGGAAAGATGATCTGCCGAATATAAAATAATGCAGCATTGTATTCCAGGGGCTGCAGACAGACAGCTGTAGTGCCTCTGTGGCTGCTGCTGAGAGGTTGCCAAACACCAGTGAGATTAACAAAACTGCTCAGTTTTCTTGCTGCTATTCAGCATCTCGTGTGTGGTAGAGTGACACTATCAAAATCATGTCCACTTCCTGCTGAGGAGGATGATTGGCAAAGCTCTGCCCAGCACCAGTGGCAGACACTGGAGTTATTCATGGCGAGAGGGAGGTTCCAAAAAGTAGAGGTTAGGGGAGGGGCAGGGCAGCAGCCGCCTCTTTTCCTCCCTCATCATATAAGGCTTAAGGAGAGATTGTGTCTTGGAGACCTGTCTCTCGCCAGGAGCTTTTAGCAGTCAGGTACTAAGAGAAGTTTTGCTTTTCACTTAGTTTGGACAGCTGATAAACAAACTTGAACTGGAATTCAAATAATTTTTGTAATATTTGTGTTACAATGCTGAACATGCAAACCTGGAAGATATTAACTGCAGCTCCACAGGCAGCCTGGGGGCAATGCCAGTCTCTGGCAGCAGCTTCTGCTCAGCACTCACGCCTGCTTTGGAGGGGATGCTGACCCTCTGGGAAGGCTGATGGCACAACTCCCTGCGAGCCCATGCACGGGGCAGTCAGGGGTGTCTGTCTCAAAGGGAACCCGCTGCCCAGCCACCACCTGCCTGGTGGGAGCTGGCTTGGGGCAAGAGTCAGGCATGTCAGGGGAGAAGAGCTATTTAGAGAAACTTAATAATTTAGACCCTGCTCAGGTGGGGAGGCAGGGGGTACAGTCAGCAACAGGGAGAGAGGAATGGCTGCAAAGGCACCAGGGATTTCTTTGCTTCATGTAAGAAACCTCACAGAGCAAAGTTCGTGATGGGAAAACAGGCTACATGGTGCACGGCATCGAGAACAGGGTGGGAAAGAATAGAGGATAGGAACAGGGCTGCATGCAAGAGAGGAAAAGAAAAGAGAAATATAGGTGTGGGTGCATAAAGGACAGGAGAAGGGGGAATATGAAGAGTAAATAAAGACAACGGGGTAACTGGAAGAAAGAAGTGAGGGAGGGGAGAGGAGACCACCCCAATTGCTACAAAACAGCAAGAGGGATTGGAGCCTTGGGGTGGGTGGAAAAGGGAAAGAGGTTTGCACAGAATGGAAAATAAAAGTAAAACATTGAGAGAACTTGTAGCATAGTGAATAGAGATTCAGCATAAAAGAGCAAAAAAGGAGAGGTCTCTGAAGGACAGTAAGAGATTGCAGGCTTCCACTCGCTGTCCGGGAAATGATGGCTAAGGGAAAAATCAGAGAGCCCTTCCTGCCATTCTGCCTCCCTACAAGCTCTAAAAACTACTACGTGGTGTCTAGTCTCCATGATCCTATCTAAATCAGCCCAGCAAGCGAGGGAGAAAACACTGACTGCTCAGCTCTAACACTGGAGCTGCTCCACACAGCGAGAGCGCCCAGCACCGCACCAGCCTGGCCCCTGTGCACATGCCACTTCTCTGCAGCAGCCTGCAAAGGGTCCCCCTCTCCAGAGAGGAGCTGAAAACATTTTCACTTTCCATTATTTTTTTTTTCCTTAACACAACACTCCAAAGATTGTGTATAAAGCGACAGAAAGCAACAACAGATTTGAAAAATGAGACCTCTTGCCTCAAAGGTGCCCTGAGCTCCACCTTCCCCCTAACCTCTTGGTTGCCACTTGTCACAGAGCTCCATCAGTCACTGCTTTCTGCTCCATCCTTGCTCCTGCATAACCTCTCCCCAGCCCTCACTCCAGCAACCTGTGTACAGGGGACCTTTCCCAGAGCACCCACCGTTAAGAGGCTCTTTCCCAGCTTGGAAGCAGAGTGTTGCCTCCTGCTTTTCCTCTCCTCACCTGGAAGCTCAGAGCTTCCCATGGAGCCGTAGAGGGACACATTTCCCCACGGTTAGAGGCGGGAGATGAGGATGGATGCCACAGAAATCCACCAGATGTGCTAGACTGTTTTAAAGGAGATATTGATTAAACTGTTCCTCACGCTCATTGAGGATAAGGCAACTGGCTCAGTTGGCACAGATGATGTTAGGAGAAACTCAGCAACTGTGAAGATGGCTAAAGATGGGAGAGGTCTGCCAGGAAGGCCAAGGAATCCCCATCCATAAAGATTTTTAAGAACAAATGAAGCAAATGTCAGTTTGGTGATCAGGTTCTATTTTGTCCTTGTCTGCTACAGAGGTGAGCTCTTGGCACCACTTTCAGTCTTCAGTTGTTCTACGGTTTCTCCATCCCATGAGGTGAAGGAACAGAAAGGGTTTGGAGTAAAGGAGGCAAAAGTGAGGGCTTGTCTAACGGAAGGAGGAGTTCCGGGTGCATTCCAATGCATAGGTGGAGGCTAGAGAAGAGAGGAATAACACAGAGAAATTTAAAGGCTGTGGTCCACAGGCACATGTCAGGGGAAGGAACAGTGCATGGGGCCAGGCTGCGCCAAACACTGCCAGGACTGGAGAAAAGGTCTGCGACGGAGCTGGGTAAATGAGGGTAACAGAAAAAGGTCTGGGTCCGGTTTGAGAGCATCAGCCGGTGCAGTAGCTGCCAGATACCTTAGGCAAAATAGGTTTCTGTATTAACATTTTTTTAAAGAATTAAGTTCTGTATTAAAAGTAAAATCCTGTGTCCCAGTAGGGAAAAAAGGAAAACCGAAAAAATAACAAACCCCCCCCAAACACCATCACAGCAGACACAGCTTTTCCAGTGTCTCCCTGCAGTGACACTGCTGGGCGCCTTGCAGCCCAGTCTGCTGAGCCCCCAGTAACCAGCTTCTCGGGCAGGGACCAGTGATGCTGCACTATCGGTTGATCTGCACATCCTCTGCAGGTCTGACGCATGTGTGAATTATTAATCCAGGGCTGAAGTCAGCACCATGTCAAGGACCTCTAAAATGCACCTTAAAGACAGCTGAGTCCAAGGGAACAGGGGAGCAAGGGGAGAACAGGGCTCAGGGGAAGGAGCACTGGATCCTCCGCTGGGATGCTTGCAGGAGGCAGAAAATCTGGGTACTGGCACTGTCCCAGAGCAGCACCAGAAGGAAGATGCACTTACAGGAGCAAACAGAGAACTTTTGGCTCAACACACGAACAGGAGCTGAGCAAGCAGAAGCTGTTTCTTCATCCCCTCTCTTTCAGGACACAATCGATTTCCTACCTCTGCTATAACACTCACGCTGGCTTTTAACTCTCCCATTTCTTCAAGACTTATTTTCTAATCTAAGCTGATGGGACCTTTGCTCCACAAATCCCAACAGCACTTCTCAGAAGACAACTTTATAGCACTCTGGTACTATGGTGGCGTAAAGTAATTGGGACTACACTGTTAAACCTAACAGCACAAAATTGAGAAGGTTTACAGATTATTTTAAGAAATGAACAGAGAAGAGCATCTTTAAAATCCAGGGTGCATGCTAGAGCTCCTGAGAAGGGAAAGGTTCAGACCAAGGCAAGTGTACAGGACAGAAATACACGCTGTAAATCTCCTTAAGCAGCTCAGCCTGTCCTGGTTCCTCAAGGTTTTGCCAAGGTATTTTGTTTGTACTTGTCACATGACTTACATCAGGCATCACATCTTAATCAAGACGGACACCAGTGTCTTCCCAGGCAAAGCTCCCATCCTCAGACTGCAGGAGCAGCTTAGCTGCTTCGTACACGTAACACCTGCCTGCGCCTCCTCCCTGCTGAATGCGGAAGGGAGGCCAGAGAGGCTGCGAGGGTCCAGGTGCGCTGTAGTCATCCCCGGTCATTCTTCTGTTTGCTGTAGAAGAATAACCTGTGGCAAGGCACAAACTCGCCCGGTGGGTGTTGTACTTAAACAACTCCTGGTTTTCTACAGCAGCGCACCCCACCCGGAACAGATGCTCTGGGGCCAGGAGTGGTATCTCCAGAGAGGGAGGGTTTCCCCCACCCCAGGGCACAGTATCTTCACTCAGGCTTACAGGTTCCCGATCCTTCCAGGCTAGGGAACGTGAAACTAGATGGCTGTTACTAAATACTCCAGTTGCAGCAACCCACGTCAGCTTTTAAATGTCTTGGGTTTAGAACTGGAAAAGGCTCAAAATCTGTTCTTTGGTCCCAAGACACAGTTATTCCCCCTGCCCACAGACCCAGTGAGCTGGCCTCTAACCGAAGACAAGCTGATTCTGCACTGCTCAGTCTAGTGGGAAATACTTTGCTCCTGCTGCTACTTGTCCATTCTTGCCCATCTTTTGCTCACTTTTCACAGCCTTTAAGCATTTATCTTTTCACGCCTTTGCCTGCTCTGGATTTCCCTCAAGGCTGATTTTGCTACACTAGGGTCCTTATGCCATTTTCTACACACACACCCTACCCCCCCCCTTTTTTTTTCTTCTTTTTTTTTAAATTTTATATTTTTTGGGCCCAGGCAGGACTTTCTCCACCCACCTCATGCCCATGCGATTCCACGAGCTGAAGTAAACTGAGTCACTGACCCTTTTCCCACTGGGAGCAAAAAGTGATTCACAAACTATTCCTCAGAGCTCCCAGCTGGCCAGTGGCCAAGCCACCACAACAGCTAAGGATTAGCTCCCTCCAAAGTAGCTGTCCAAGACATTATTCAGTGCAAAGCTGGGATGCAAGCAACATGGAGATACTCTGTCAAAAGCAGGGCAATGCGGAGGAGCAGAAGGAAACCTCTCTCACAGTGGAGGCACACAATATATACTGGAAGCATCCTTTTTCCTAAAAGTAGGAATGAAACAGTAACATCTACAATTCAAAGTTTCTGTTGGATACATGTATCAAAATGGGGAATAGTAGCATTAAAAAACAAAACAAAAAATACTTAAGCTTCCTACACAAATTTAATCGACGTTTTTACGATTTTAGTTCGATCTACCTGCCACATTCCCGATCGATCAGTGAGCAGATTCTCCTCTCCTGTTCACAGAAATGACCAGTGCAGCTCTGGAGAAACAAGAAGAGAGGAATCTAATGAGTTACACTGGAAATAGTGGGATCATACTCAGGCTTGTGACACCCTGACTCACTGGGCTTGTAATCTGATTATACGGGTGTTTTTGGAAGCCCTGTGCAGTATGTCCTGCCCTGCTCCAGCATTTTCCCTCTGGGGATCACCAAGTTTGCTGCTTCACAGACACCCTTGGGGTTTGGAAACTGCCCGCTTGTGACAGATGGAAACAGTGAAGAATCTTCCAAAACTCCCCATCGATTTTGAGCGTTCGAGTCAAAAAGCTGGAGATGCAGTAAGTGTTCCCCTTCCCAAACAAGGCCTGGGCATGCAGTGTTTTCTGCAAAACAAGCATGTGGTATCTCAAGATGTGCGCCAGGATCTGTGTTTCTTTATTCACAGTGGTGTAGGTGACTAGGTTGAAAGCATAATGCTCAGATAATCTATACCTTCTTTATGTTTTTAGCCTCAACAGCACCCTGACCTCTATTCACTGGCACTCTGCTAGACACCAGCAGAAAAGCTACAAGCGTCTTCCAATCTCAAAAAGTTATCATGTTCCTGTGACAAAATATATTTAAAACAAATAAAATTTTGGAAAGTGAACCTAAAAGAGCCTCTTTGGTGCCTTAAGAAACCTGGGGATAGAAGAGACATTTGCTGGGAGAGCAGCTCTGGAGCCAAGCAAGTTTTTGAAGTAGGAAAGCTCCTCTTACACACTCCTGCTAGTCAGACAAAATGTGCTCAAGTTCGTTGGTCCTTCTCGAGCCTTGAAAGCGATGCAGTGCCTGGTAAATTCATTCCCAGATGCTTGGGGAACAAGGGATTGTGGGAGACAGTGTAAGATGGGGAGGGATTTACTGCAGAATAGAGAAAAAGCAAATCAATGAAAATTTATTCAGCCTTACTTCCCTTTCGCGGTTTTTTTCTAGTGAAGCTGCAATAGGAGAAATTTTGGGATTTTATGCTTGTGTTGCTTTAAGCACAGGAATGCTGGAAACAAAGGTATTTGATACCTTTGCTGCTAATTACAGTGCAAACTCCCAGTGTCCTGACAATGCCCTTGTCCCTGACCTGGAGGGGCCTCACTGTCTCAGGGTCAGCTGTAATTTAGTTTTAGGTCAAACCTGGGACTCTCCTGCCAAACTAACTGCACTTTGTTTTGAAGTAGAAACCATTTACTAGCAAGTCTGAGACCATCAAACTCATTTCACTAACAAGAAACAGGAACAAAGTGCAGAGCCCCAGAGACAAAGGTCAGTGTTCGACACAAGGAGAGCTCAGCTGTGCCACGAAGGAACGGGCTGTTCTGCCCACCGAGCCACAGAACCACATGAGCTCCGATCTTCTGTTCCCTTCAATTAAGCATGTTTATTACAAAAAAACCCCAAACAAACCCAAAAAACCCCCAACAAAACCCTAGGAACCAACTAAGCCATGCCAGTCCCCGAACAAGCACAATGGCACTGTCAGCCCCTCACCTTAAGAGAGTTTATAATACAGTTTGCTGCATTTCATGGGAGGCTCAAGAAAGAGGACTGAGCTTTTTAGTAAAGCTCATGAGTTGTCAGTGCTGCTCCTACCTCTCCTCACAGATTGGTTGGGTGATTTGAGCCAAGAAAACTCTGGTTTTCTACTTGAAAACTTAGGGTTTTCTTCCCTACCTTAAAAAAAAAAAAAAAAAAAAAAAAAATCTTTGAGATCTTCAGAGAGAACATGCTGCAGAAAAAAACCCAAAAGCTGTAAAAGGAAATACTTTTTAACTTTCTCCGAATAATCAGCATCCTGTAACTCACAAGGAATGAAGTATTTTTTCAAACCAACAGGTTTTGATCCGATCTTCTTCCCCCTCACCATATTCATGGACAGAGATTATACTGTCACAATACCACATAGCATTACCTGAAATTAACTTGACACTTAAAGAACCATTCTTTACAATTTGTGGGTTAGTCTGAAAGCCCAGTGCATTTCACATATTTTCATAGTCCCTGCTCTTTTGCGTTTATGTAGATGTAGGACTGGGCTTGCTAAGGAGAAACCCATCCAGAGCACAAACTTTTTTTAACTCTGCACATCACTACAACAGGCCAACTTCTACCTACAGGAAAAAAAGCTGGGTGAAAAAATCATGCCAATTTACTAAACAGCAAAAGTCTTTTGACCGCAAAGGAGGCTTCCGTGTCTAAAACTACGAACACACAAATGAGACTGGCAAGTACAGACTCAAACACACTCCCAGGGAACAGTAAAACGTATTCAGCTCTAGATGCTGGCCATAGCTGGCACTGGTGATCAGATGCAAGAGACCACAGCTATAGCAAGAAACAGGACTGCTAAGGGATGTTCAAATCTTTCTTTCGTAAAAGTTGACTAGAAGACTGCAACACACCCCGATGTGCGTTAACACTTGTTCGCTGCCATGCTTGACAGCTGCAAGGCAGTGTAGTAGAAAAAATTACCAGCCCTAGAGACTTTCGGATGAGTTCAAAATGGAATACCCCTGTTGTCAGACACCACAGGTTCCTAACTACATATAAACCCAAATCGCTCCACTCATCATTGGCACCTCTGCAAGTATCAAACCAGCTTCCAAGAGCTCATCTTAATTGCCAGAGCTCTTTATGGGACAGGTCCCAGCTACCCAAGAGCTGGCTACCTCCTTCGTGACTCCCTGAGAAAGCCACGTGTTTCAGGAGCAACTCAACTGCCATGTACCAGAACAAGGCTCTGGAGCAGAGCAGATAGCTTCCTTGGCAGGTGGCCCGCATTGCTGGAGCTTGCTCCCAGGAGAGATCAGAGGGAATAAAAACCTCATTGCCATCAGAGCAAAGCACTCAACCTGCTTCTACCAGAGATTTCGCACAAGAGGAGGAGGGGAATTAAAAAAAAAAAAAAAGAAAAATCAAAAAGCGTCTCTACAAATAGGAGGCTGCAGGAACAGAGAAAAGATAACCCAGTTAATGTCATACACACAGCCTTGCTAACAGCCCAGGTAACACTGATCGGTAAAGGACAGGCAGAAGCTCTGAGCAGAGCCTGTTTTACACCTGGAAGGTTACCTGACTAACATCTGGACAGTGAATTGCCTCCCTACATAAAATCATCCAAAACCCAGATCTGCAGCTGCAAAGCTTTCAAGTGAGGTTTTTAAATTTGAAAGTTGAATAGCATGAAATATATTCTATCCCCCAGATGACCTTATTCAAGCCTCTTTTTCTATTATTTTCAAAGCACAGCAGAGGACAGAAGCTACCCTCAGGTTTCTAGGTAGCACAATTCATACCCTGAAGCAGATGAAAGTGCAAACTACTTGGACTCGCTTAGACTTTGTGTGTTTTGGACTCCCCTGCTACTTCAGGTGTCACCACATCTGCGTAACCCCCACAGCAAAGAGAAAAAGAGAGGGTTTTCACTGGTTTCAAGGAAGGCTGAGCTCTGCCCATAGACAAGGTAATTTTCTGTCTACACACAAAGGACTCTGCACAGATAAACTGTTTTCCCAAGGGCACAGCAGAGCCCCTTCAGAGACAGCTCCCAAGGCTGGAGCTCCTGTGCTGCAGGACATGGTGCAGGCTCACCCCCCAGCCCAGCAGGCTCCTGGGGCCAGGGCCACAATGACCATGGACCGCCCAGTTAACCCTACGGAGGTCATCTCCTGCCCTCCACTCTGCTGTCAGGGAGGTAGGGCTCTGCAAGGTGGAGCGTGGAGCTCTGGGCAGGGCTGCGACGGCAGCAGCCCAGCCTGGGAACTCAGGAGCAGCAAGGAAGGAGAGGATGCTGGAGTGGAAGTGATTTGAATTAGAACAAACTGGCTGCTGAATAGAAGCTTTTATTCCAGCATGGAGAAGGCTTTGTTAGTCAAGCACATGTGATGCACAAAAGCCTCCACTTGAATTCATTGAGTTTTAATTGGTTCTCAGGTGGGGGAGGAGATGGGTGTTAGGAATTAGGGATTCCTTAAAGAGGCAATATCATTAAATCTTAACGCCTCTTCCCTCTCACCCCCAGCTTCGGCTTAGGAATCTGGCCTCATTCAATTGGCTTATGTTAGAGAATCAGAAAAACTGAGGGAGAGAAAGGGTGGGAGGGGGAGTCACTAATAAAGCCTAAAGGGAGATCAATGAACAAGGAGGGTGAGGGGCAGGAGGAAGACTGAAAAAAGAAAGAGGCTGGTTGGGAGAGGAGGGAGGTCACACACAGGCAGGGAAAGCAGGAGAACCTCAAAGGGACGAGGGAAAGAGAATGATGCCGTTTGAGTCAGGGCTTTCTTTTCTCCCTGCATTCCTTCTTTTATTGAACACTTAAAACTTCCCTTGGAGATCCTCTAGCTTGGCTCTGTGAGCCTGTGCTCCAAAATAACAGTTGATCACCACAAGGAAGGAAGCAAATCCTGGGATGGGCACGGGAAGCATGCGCATGGGGAACGACAGCAGTGAGAGAAACCTGCTTGGAAGGACCTCGCAAGAGCTGCTGCTTGTTTTGCCAGACACAGCACGTTTCAGACAGAAGTTCTGTTACCAAGAGCCTGCCGCAGACATAGCTGAATCAAGGTCCTTGTGAGTGAAAGAAAGGGAGTAATCGGGAGCTAAGAAGATTTCACAGTTGGCGTTGTAGGAGGTACAGCACGCTGCCCAGCTTACAAAAGGGACCCTGGGTACCTGCAAGCCAGACCCTGAGAGACAACTGCTACCCGGTGATGGGGGGACACACATCTCACAAATGTACAATGATTTCCCTCAGCCCGATACATCGTAGAAGAATGAATTAACATTGTTTTACTTATTACATTTGAAATTTAGATAGGTAAGTGAACGACATACCAAACACTGCCAGCAAACACCAACTCGAACACATTTTCTTTTAGAGTTCCCAACAGAAGAATGCTGCTTCTATATTTAAGCCAGACAGTTTATCCTGTATAAAGCCATACACAGCAGATATTATTTGCAGGAAGCACTGCCTACTGTTTTACATTTCTTCATTACAAAATTAGACTGCACAATCTCTGCTTGTAGACACCATAGCATTAATCTACCCTAAAACCGGGGCACTGCAGCCGATTACTATGGACTCAAACGAAAGGTCTCTGACTTCTGTTTGAGGATCGTGTGGGATGTTGAAAGCAGCATTCCCATGGTGGCTCCTCTCTAAGAGACTGTCTGATCATTTACTATGGTGTGAAATCTGAAGGAAACACAAGATCCTCCACTGACACAACTGTGGTACGGGTAGCTCTCACATACATGTGGGTTATTCATCTATTTCAGAGCACCGAGAAAAAAAAAAAAAAAAGATAAATCAGTGAATTCACCCATCAAACGTCTCACAGGATCCAGTTTTCCAAACCCCCTTCCTGAAATACAAACCTAAGTATCATTTAGAAGTGACACAGAGCCTGAAGTCTCATTTGGTTCTTAACTCCAACCAAAAGCAGACGTGGTCTCCACCTGGCAAACACATTTGAGAGCAGTGGGCTGTGACAGCGCCTGGCATCAGCTACACAGAAAGCATTTAACCACACACGGAGAAGAGCTAACACTACTTGCCTTGATTTTTAATACTGCAAAGTCTACACTCTGACTCTGCCAAGCTCCCTGTTGTCACTGTTTGACCAGTGACATCCCATGTAAGCCCTGCCCCTGTTACAGGAGCAGCAGGGCTTTCCTCCAGCAAGGGAGTCTCCCCTGGAAGGCTCATGTAGGAAAACACAAAGCCCCACAAATCATATTAGAGATTTATTCCCCTGCCCCTTCTAAGCAATGTTTCTTGTGTGCCTCAGTTTGCCTCTTCTCATAGCGCAGCTGCATTACAGGTAGCATACATACAATCTCATTTTCCATCTTACAAATTTTAATTAATCCATGGACATAATTTCAAATAGTATCAGACTCACTGGAAGCAACCAGCTGCTCTTCATCATCATCCATTCAACATTTGTGAGTCCATCTTATTGTGCATAATTCTAAACGTGCTGGAAAGCCACATCACTCTGCGGAGGACTAAGCAATTGCACTGTTTCCTATAACCCTGCATTCAACATTAGAGACAGAGCAACTCCTCTGACTGTCTCCCAAGTAATAAATTGTAGGAAAAGGCAGTCATGGTAAGGATGGGCAAGGTCATGCCTCCAAGACTGTTCCCTGTATTTATCCTAGACTTGTTGACCTGGATGCGTTTGCCCTCCTCCCAGCTGTTTTTCAGTAACAGCCTTTCCTGTAATTGTTTCCTTCTCTTTCAGATATCTTCAGTTTATCTTTATACTTCAGTGCTGGAGTATTGGTTTTCCTGATACTACCTTGTTTCTCAACAGTCCTCTATTTTGTAGCTTCCAGACCAAATGCCATTTGTGCCTTTGGAAAGAAAATTAATTTAAAAAAAAAATAAAAAAAATCTCTCAGTATGCTCAAATATCTCCTATGGCTTTCTGTAGATGCCTTTGGTAGTTGGGATCTTCCTGCAACGTTTTTGCTAGCAAGGACTGTTTCCACAGCCTTTTGGTATGCGACAGCAGGCACTTCTGAACTGCTTCACTACACAAGCCACAGATTTGTCTGTCACAAACAGTGTCAGTTATCACAGCATCAAATTTGCTGTGTGCAGCAGGTCTCTTTAAGACTGCCATGAATTGAAAATTGTTTTGCTACCTCTTCTCAATGCCTGACGGAACAGGTATCTCGGCAATCAGCAGTGGCTTTGGGGCAAAGTGTGACTGACACATCTGTATCAGCTATCCAGTTAATTTTATTCCTGGCCTGTTTCATTACGTTAAATCTCAAGATGCTCACCATATTTCCTCCTTTCCAAGCAGGAGAGATAGCAAAACCATCCTTTTGGTTCCAGATGAAATTTAGCTACAGCTGCTCCACCAGTTAAGATTGGCTTCACCTCACAGGTCCTCCTGTAACCAGGAGATGGCCTCCTTCTTTGCAAGTACTAACATCACACAAATGAAGACAATCTTAAGCAAAATTCAGCCCTAAATCACTGTCAGTTTCAACAGGACCACAACAGGTATGTCCTGTGCCAAGCTACCGGTCAGGCACAAGCTTTTACTTTCTATTATCCTCTGGGAAGTGGCAGATTTATGCAGTTGTGACTGTTTCAAGAATTGTAACATGAAGACCACCTACAGCCCAGGTCTTTACAAAGCTGGTCAGAACGCTAGGACAGGAACATGCTCTGCCCTCTTCGGAAATCACCAATTTCTGCTCCAGCGGACAAGCCCTTGCAAGGACTTTGGGAGCACCCACCCTTTGCTCTGACAACGGCCACATCACCATCCTGTGCTTAGCCCAAGGGTTTCCTGCAGCTTGCCTGGCAGCAAGGCAGCTCGCAGCTTTCCCATGCTGCTTCTTCTGAAGTTGCAGCCCCTCGGCAGGCTCCTCTCCCGGCCCATGCCAGGGCTGTAGTTGCTGTAGGACCAGACATCAGAGCATTCACAGCTCCTCTGGGCACAAAGGCCACATCCAAGTTTGTGCAGGAGGAGGACAGAGCTGCGCTAGAGCCAGGCACTACGCATACAGAGACAGAATGAGGCTAGGATGACTAATGAGAGAAGCCAGCGCTGCAGAAGCTTTCCAGCCCAGTGCCCTCACAGGTTTCTGTGCAAGATGATAATACTTTGCACATCTATTGGTGTAATATTGCACACTTACTGTTCCTCAAATTTGCACAAACCCACACCTTCATGGCCCCACTAGCCAGTGGGCCTTACTCAGAAAGATCTTTACAAATGCACATCACTACTGATAAACAACACAACATACTGCCGGGAACTGCTCTGCTACTTCGGTACGTTTGCCCATCGTACCTAAACACGTTATGTCTCTGAGTGATACCAGTGCCCCATCTCCTGTGTTTTGATGAGGACTACTGCAGCTTTAAGAAGGTAATTTCCACTGTCCTGACAGTGTAATTAGCCTGCTAAAGAAAGGGCAGAGGCTGGAAATTGGATTGAGCAAACCAGGCTTTAGCTGCAGGATGAAGGCAGAGCCCCAGGATTGTTATGTTAATCACCTGAACTCAGCAGTCCTTGCCCTTCAAACCAGTACAAACCCAGTACAAACCCAGGTCCCCTCTGCAGAGCAAACCCAGCTTCACTCCGGCTCCAGCTGTCCTGGGACATCACTCCGGGCCACCCCTGCAAACAGAGCTAGGGCCACTCGGCACCAGGAGGGGGTCCCCTGCCTGGCCACAGCCTCAGCCCTTGGTCATACAGCTCCTGTGATCCAGAGCGCCGGGCCACAGCTGCCAGCAGGGCAAAGACTAAATGGGGGTCATGGGTGACACTGTGAGCTGATGGGCCAGGGCTGCTTTACACCAGCTGAGGATCCAGCCCCGACCGTGCTGAGTCAATAAGCACGTCTGAAAGCACAGATTGCTTACTGCTATTTCACAGACGAAAAATAGCATTAAGAACAATAGGCCAGATTCGTATCCGGCATAATAATGGCTGTAAGCAGCAGAGCTGCAGGCACATTCTGTCGGGTGCCAGCCCCTCCGCAGCGACAGCACGAGCCCCCTACGTCCCTGGGCCACTGGCTCATGCTCAAGTCCCATGTCTTCGGCACCAGAGCTTGCCCAAGTTAATCCCAGGGGCAAGTCCTAGGGGTACAGCCCCCCCCGGCCTGCCCTCGCACTCTGCTCGGGAGTGCAGCCCTGCTCCGCACCAGAGCTGTCACCTGCACCAGGCACCAGCATCACCTCTAGCAGCAGCTGGTGCAATGCCACCGAAACAAGAGGCGCTGCAGAAGTCACTGGCAGTGGTGAGCTTGGCCCAAGGTGCCCTGTTTGCTGAAGGGACATGTCTGTGGCGCAGCCAGCAAGAGCTGGCCACAAATCGCTCCCAGTCACAGCCGGCTGCCTGCTGCCTCCTGTTTTGTCCTCGCCACCTCTACCCTCCACGGGGAACAAGGCTGGGGTTTACCTCACTGTGCTTTACTAGCTTGTATCCCCTGGAAACGTGCCTTTTTGTCCCCTCTCTGCTCAGAAACTTCGGGCTAGCAGCCCTCACCACCACCACCCACCTTCTTTTTAAGGCAGCGACCCAGGCTGGCCATTGTCCCCTCCTTGCTGCCCCTATTTTCTTAGGGTGAGCTCGCGCCTCTCCCCCACATTGGGCCAGCTGGGGCTCTGCATTACCTCCCTTGTTCTTTGGCACATTTTTTCACTGCGCCCCTGTGCTGCCGGGGAGGGGGAGGGAGAGGAGGAGGATGGGAGGGCAGCGTCTGGCTCTGCATCCAGCACGCCGGATGGCAAGGTTTTGGAGAGGCCTGGCTTAGTGAAGTTATTCAAGCCAACGGCAGCCTGGCAACCGGGCGGCCACAATGGGAGCGCAGGAGGAGGAATGTTTCCACATGCCTGATCAATGGGAGCAAGGGAGACAGCAAAGCAAACAGAAGCTGGGAAAGAGACACAAAGAGAAAGCAGCCTTTTCTCTGCTCAGTTCCTTTCATTTGTCACAGCTCTTTGTGCAGCTGATGACAACGGAGGCCCTTCGGAGGCTAGTTTTAGGGAGTTTAGTTTTTCTAATTAAATAAAACACCGTGTCCTTTTTCTTCACTTGTCACCTTCCCGCTCACCAAAAAAACCTAAGAGCCCCATCTGCACTCGAGCCTCCTGCTCTGCACATCTCCCAGGAGCTGCAAGCACCTCTTTCTCCCTGGGAAGGTGGAAAGGCACAACCACCCTCTTGCTTGCTCAAAAGCAGCTCCTGGGCTGGACATGGTGCCCTGCCTGAGGACTGGCAGGGCCCTGCCTGGGGGGCCGGCAGGGCTGAGCAACACATGCCACCCGTGCCCCCCCAGCTCCTCATTACAGCAATGAAGAGCCCAGCGAAGGACAACTTTTCTGGAGGTGGCATGCGCCCCGCAGCAGCTGCTGACGAGACTAACGGGCAACTTTCTATGGGAACGAGGAGGCAATGTTCAACATAGGGTTAGAGGAGAGTTGCCTTGGAAACTTGGACCGTTTCTGTTGAGGGGCTACGATTTCCCTTGATAGGTCGCAGACAGGATTTACCTGGGAGCCGACTGTGGGACAGAAACTCCTGCAATCTGCAAAGCGGTTCCCCAGAGGGGGGGGATGCAGGCGAAGGAGGGGTTTCAGGACAGAAGCACCAGCTTGCTGGTGCTAGGCTGCATGGTGACAAACAGCGCCAAATCCAGCCCCGTTGCGTAATCAGTGGTGGGAGCCCAAAGTTGTTTCCTCTAATTACTATGCAAGAGCTCACAGCAACAGGCCTCCTCTGTGCAGGAGTTTACAGGAAAGGTCCAACCTGGTTCTAAGGCAACACCAAGCAAACACACAAAAAAAGACAGTTTGGGGATAAGATTTCCTGCACTGAGGCCAGAGAAGAGATTATTCTGTTACTTTAAAAAAAAAAAAAAATCTACCTGGATGTACATAAGCTTAAAGAACAGAAAAACCTTCTGGCTGCTGAGGAACAGGAGGGAGGACACCTGCCTCCTCCACACCTAACATCAGGCTCCAAAACACAGGCTCCCCGGCTTGCGAGCAACTCCATCCCCAAGCAGCAGCCAGGGCTGCAGAAGTTCATCTCCAGCCCCATGGGCATCATGAGTGCAGAAAGAAGATTAGTGATCTTGTATTCGCCTTAGGAGGAGGGAACCTCTAGTTACGAACATAGCAATGTTTGGGATCTTACCAGTCTTTTGCTGAGTTCAGGATGCAATCAAACCATGAACGAGATCTCCAGCAACATAAGTCAGTGAATAGCAGCATGAGCTCAAGGAAATAGAACAAAACTTGGTCCTAAGCACAGAATCAGCACTGGCACAACAGCACAGGAAAATTCCTGCCCACTTGCAAGAGCCAAAGACAGAAATGGCTAAATACAGGCTCCTCAGTCCTCATGGCTAGGTGTTCCAGGCTCTCCAGGCAGACAGCAAGTTCTTCTGCCAATATGTGTTTCTATTCTCAGTACTGTCACTGAGCTCAGGGATAAACCTCTTGGCTCCTCAGTAGTCCTATTTCTCAGTCAATCAGTGGGGCTAATATTGGACCAGACATTTTGGCAGTCAGGCTCTGAAGCGATAAGGATGTGTAGTCTTACCAGCTTCTGATGTCACCCCACCTGAATTGCACTTCACACCCTGTACCTCCACCCAGCCCTCTGAGGGTTCAGGCACACCCCTGTTGCCTGGTCAGGTTAAGGAGGATCCCATGAGCCATTTTGCATGAAAACTAAATTCCAGCAGTGTTGGGGTTCCCTCTACTCTGGAGGCATCAAGGGGGTGACACACCGCCTCAGTTTCACCGTTTCCCCCACCTCCCAACAGTGTCACTTGTGACGTTTTCCTGGGTAATTATGTTTGTGAGGTGTTCATTTAAGAATGTAAGTGCCTCTAAATAAATAATAATAATAATAATTACCATTACTAAAGAAGTACCATAGCCCAAGTCTCCTTAACACCAAGTTGTTTGCTGCCATATAATCAGCAAACTTACTTTTGGAAGCGTCTCCATTTCCATATCGAGTATATCACTGCCATTGCACAGTCCTACTTGGCTCTTCCACTGCCCCCAGACATGTGCTAAGCACAGACTACAGCTGAATGAAGATCAAGAACCTCACCTGCTCAGCTTCAGAGAAAAAACTCACTCCACAGGCATTACCTACTGCTTCAAAATTATTCCAGTGCTCCTTGAGCCTTCTTGTAAGGAACGAGAAATCCACCTTCACTCCAGCTCAAAGGATTGCTTTCATTAGGGCCTCTATAGATTTGTGATGGCAAGTATTTGACCTGCTTCAAAAATATTCATGAAACTCTCACATGTATTCAGTAAAGGCAGACAGGCAGAGAAGCAAAATCCTCAGCTCATGTTCTCCTGGGGTCTCAGGGTGCTGATGGCAATACACATCCTAATTACAATATATCCCACATTGAGAATGAGGCCCTGTCAGGTCTGGTGATGCTTTCTTTGAGTCAAAGAAACAATCTGGAAGCAATTGTGATTACTTCTCAGTAGATCAGAAAAAAGTCTAACCACGTGCGACTATCTTGAAGTAACTGCCCTTTTCCCTGGCCTCTGTGAGAAACTTCCGAGAGAGACCACGGGGAATGCTTGAGCCATACAAGAATATTTAGGCACTTCCAGAGCTTGGGCTGTGTGGAACAGCAAACCGTGCTGCTGCTATACAGGAAAAAAAACACATTTTAAAAAATCTCAGGTACAAAGACTGCCAAGACAGTCCATTATGGCATTCACTAAGCTCTGAAAGAAAAAGATTGCTCCTCTTTACAAACAGTGCGTTTGAAGTGTCACAGCACAACACGCATGGGAACAAGCAGGAAAAGCAGCATTCACTCACCACAACAAGCACCACAGAATGCTAACCAGTTACCGCAGACTTCCAGAAACGTGGCAGAGCAGCGCAAAATGCAATGCAAGTGGTCCCTTATGAGAAAGCAAAGCGTACTCCCTTTTAACATGATCACTGCAAGGCAAAGCAGTTCTCACATAGCTAGTGCTCTTCTTTCACTCTTGCACCTGCTGTGAAGACACCATCATGATAAGTAGCAGCACTCTATAGCTCCCTGGTCTGCCTCTCTCAACAAGACCCTTCTGTGCTGCCTATGGATTCATCTCAAGATAACATTCTTCGGTAGAAGGACAACCTGCTGATGGACACATGCAATTAGTAGCCTGCTGACAAGTGCCCTTTCAGCCTGTCTGTGGCCCCTTTTACTCAGGTAAAGCTGGCACAGTGATCCAGCCACCCGTCCTTTGTTACAGCTCTATAAAGTAGAGGAAATAATTCAAAAAGTCTTAAAGGGAACCGCAGGGTGGGAAGAGAAAATGTGATATGTATTCCATAACTGAGGGAGAAACAGCATTTTATCACTGTTGAAACTGCTCCCGCTACTGAATCAGTAAGTGCTTGAGCTTTTGATTCTCCTTAGCACAGGTAATACCACAACAAGGCAAAGAGCTACCACCTGCAAATACATGAACAAGTAAATCTCGGGGGGGAGAAGGGTAGGGTGGAAAGAGTGTTTCTTTCGGAAATACTGCATTAATCCCAACTGAAAGGGGAATACGTCCTCCAATATCCTTCCTTTCAGTCTTCTGATAACGTGACCCTGATGCAGACAGTGCGCAGATGATGCAGACAGCGCACATAAGGCAGGTGGGATGGCAGTACTGCCCCCCCCGACCTGCTGGTGTCCTGCAAGGTATAGAGGACGCACCGCACCCAGCGACCAGATCTCCAAGCAGCCTAATTATGCGACCTTGCCACTAGGGTCAACCCCCAGGGCGAGAGGAAAGGAAATCCTTTCAGGCATATCACGTCAGAGCTTCTTGAAATCCTTCCCACTTACTCATCTCAGTCTCACTGGCACATGTGGGCCACAGTCTTGTATAGTTGTTTTCTGAACAAAACTAAAAGCAAAGTGACCCCAACTCATTTTGGTATGGATCAGACCAAACAACTTCATGTGGTTACGGGACAGACTGCAAATACTTACTACAACACCCTCTTCCACCCACTGCCATAGATCCCTAATGAAAAATCAGAGAAACCCATCCCCTTGGGTACAGTCTGCTTACAGCCACAGCACATGCGGGTGCCAGAGGCAGAACGTAGGGCAGATCCAACCCCGTTTCCCTCACCACTGGAGGCCCTGACCTTGACCATCCACTTGGCAGAGGATATATGCAGTGTTCAGAGATTGCTCCCCCCAGTGTTCAGGCTTTTCCCTTTGCTCACAAACACGTTACACAAAACGCAGCCCACACTTACCACAGGTAGTACATAATTGTGAAAAACAACCACGCTTTCTACAAAAAGCTACCAGTCTCCCCTTAGTCTACCACAGCCCACTCGGACATTCCTACAAAACCAGCGAAAGCAGCTTTTAACCTTTCCTCATTTGCAGACCCTTATAGGTTTTTCACTAGAAATACAGAGCTAAATATAGTGAGCTTCAGCCTACTGAAAATACACCACGTTTCTCTTGTCAAAGCATGTAGTAAGAGCCCTTACAAGCTAGGGAAGCAGAGCCAGCAGTTAAGCTGGGTCAACTAGGATAACAAGAAAGAATTACAATTCATTGTCTTTACCTAGGGAAGAAATGTTCTTTTGCTTCAGTGAAAAAAAGCTGTGAATTCCAGAGAGCCCAGGCACGCTGACTTCTACGGCCCATCCCTCATTTTGCAGCGATCAGCCAGGCTGTGCAGTACAAGGGAGAAATCTCTTCTAGCTTACTATCTGACTTAGCGTGGAGGAACCAAAGAGCAGACATGTAAGTGCTACCCATAACCTCCACTGAAATTAAAAAGCCATTCACACAAAGCCATCAGTAACCTCCTATACCCTGCCAAGGTCTGTGATCAGGTACAAAAGTGCTCTCCTAATAGCTCTGCGAATTCCCTTTTAGAAAGGCTGTGACAGCTGATCTCTGTTACACCACATAGCACCTGATGAGCAGAAACTGGGAAGGGGATGCTTACAGGTGGCCACAGCAATGGGCTTCTCAACACTGGGGGCCTGTCAGTGGCAAAGCTCGGCACAAATTTGGGGGAAAGTGGATTTCATCACCCTGAAATTCTGTCAGTACAGCAGGTCGGCTCTCTTCTGCATCATCACCCTGTCCTGTTGGTAACAGATAGTTGGCTCGAACTCCAGGAGCAGCAAAAGCTACTGTCTCATTTCCTCTGTCATCTGTATTGTCTTAGCATTAAAGCTGGAATCCACAGAGTTAAACCCACCCACTACTGCAATTCCAGAAGTGTATGCATCCTTTTATCATATTAAAGCTGCCATGCTAATGGTGCCCAGCAGCAAGTCCTCCATCCCGCCTGTTAGCCATTTGAAAAGAGCTCTTAGTGATTCTCTGTCATGCTAGAAGAGTTTGTCAGCTTGTCTTACACCCAGATGTGGGGATACTGGTGTATCCAAAAGGCATCTCACAACAACCATCACAAAAACAACCACAGGCAGGGCTGAGCACTGCAACTGGCCACAGGATGCCTGTCTACAGCTCTGAGGGAGCTAATTTGAACCAGGCTGAGCCGTATGGACTCCATAATTAAGAAAGAATGTACCTGAAGCCAGCATATTAAGGGGTGAGAATGCATTTCAGGTCTAGAGAATTAAACCATTGTAATCAGAGAAGAAGGGAAAAAAAAAACCCTGAAGTAAAATCCTTGCATAGACCTTGACTATTCCCTTAGCAGGACAAACCTGATGACTAGTTGTTGTTTACAACGATAAGGTCAGAGGAAAGGCCATTTCCTCTCAACAATTGTCAGAAAGGATTAAAACCTGCATTCAGGCTTGCTTTGAACTAGCAGGTACTCCATTCCCCGATGGTATCAGGATCCATTCAGCAAGGTCTCAAGCAGCCTCCAGGGCATGTCTCCATAATGCCCCTATTGTGGAAATATGCAGGACTGCTTCCTGCATTCACTCTATCTTTATGAAGCTTCACCCTTGTGGTCTGATACCCAGGTCAGGAAGCAATCCTGCAATCACTGTTTAATTAGTCATTTCCAAAGTCTGCCTCAGTTGAGAGTTGCTGCTGCTTGTCAGCTTCTGAAGAGGGAGGTTGGGAATCAGAAACACCACTACCAGATTGAGAAAGAAAAGTTGCTTGCAGGGTTTGCGGCACATTTGTACCGCAGCTCAACATGCCACATTCTCCGTTTCTACTTTTTTTTTTTCCCCCTAAATAGAAGGATTTGAGCGGATGAAGGGGCCATTGCACCTTCTGCAAGTCAAGACAAAAGCTGATTTATAACAAAAGTGGGTTTATTTTTCTTGATTTGTTGTTATGAGCTGGGCTTTGGTTGGCTTGGGTTTTGTTTTGGTTGTTGGGTTTTTTTCCTTGAGAAATAGCATCTTTGATACAAAGCACATACTTCAAGAGAGGTCTGTTCCAGGAATTCCACTTGCATACTTTCCTTTGTGGAAGTCAGTACTGAGCCTGAGAGGTTGGATGCATGCAGCTTCAGCTTTTCCAAATGAGCTCACTGGAAGAGGTACTTCTTACAATACAGGCACCAATTTGAAAAGAATGAAAGTTACGTAGTGTTAAAATATTTGTCTAGATAATGAGTGTTTGCATGTGTAGGAATGCTAAAGGAAAAATGTTTGGTGAAACCCAACTGTTTTGGAAAATACGGCTATTTTTCTGTTCAACAAAATGAGGTATTTCAATAATGTCAAAAAGGCCTATTTTGGCATTTTCAGTGTATTGGATGTTATTAGGAAGAGCTTTTCAAAACAAAAATAAATATATAAAGTTACATAAAACTATAAAAAATAACTTTTTTCAGTTTTAAGACACTGAAATCAGAGGAACTGCTCTGATCAAAACAAAATGTTTTTAGAGTTTTGTTTGGTAAGAAAGTTTGATTTAAAATATGATTCATTCTGAAATGGAAAAGGTTTTGAAATCTCAACGCTTCCCAGTAAAATGAGAACTTCTGTCTGTCTCTAGTTGCAGTTTCCTTTGCTGTAATGAAATAATTGGAAAAGTGGTGTATGTGATAATTTCCTTGTGACAGCAGGACAACCCTGTTTTTCATAAATGTGTGTGAAGCAGGAAAAAAAATCAGAAGAAGAAAACCTCTAACAGATCAGTAATCCCACTGAGAAATTTGCAACAATTTCAAGAAACAATACTGGAATTCACGGAACATCAATACGAGGGAAGCTGACTCCAATGGGGCATAGAACTGGTGAGAGACTTATAACATGAATTATTTTATCTATCATATGAGAAGTTCCTGCTCTATCCCTGGATCTAGCATGTATTTTCTTATAAACTTGTTCAAATCATATCTTGTAACATGCTGGATCAGTCTCTGTACTGGTCTAATGCACATTGCTTCCAGCAGCTTGGAGTGCAGGCAGAAAAAATATGTGTTTGCTACAAAAAATTGTGCAAGTGTGACCTCAGAAGGTTTGCGGTTTTTTTCCTCTTTCTCCCACTAAGGCTATACTAACTCTGGCAACAGCCGAATGCAGAAGACATGGGGATGACATGTCACATGAGCATCCTTTCTCCTCTGCCACTTCTCCATGCTCCTTTCCTCAGATTTCCTGGCAGCTTCTTATTCTGCACAATGTATCTGGGATCACCCTATGCAGTCTTCTGTTGCTGATCTTCCTCTTAAGCTGAGGTTTCTCGCAAAGTGCCAAAACACAGTAAGAAACGTTCTTTTTAAGACCCACACTGATGAGAGAAGGATGCACAAGAGAGCTGTGAAGAGAGCTCAAGAACACCTGTGAGGTTATCATCTCCATCCCCTCACCTGGGGGAACAAAAGCTCAGCATCCAGCATTACCATAGCACCAATAGCCATCAATAAATTGCTCTCATAAGAAAAGAACAGATGTGACAAAGATTGTTCCAGGGTCTATAGCAGACCACAGCCAAAGCAGAAGAGTCTAAATGTGCTGGGCTGGGATAGCAAGGGAAGTCACAACTGGGTTCCATCTAGGGGGAATTATTCTTACACTCAATTCATCAATTTATGGGCAAGCGATTCCACAGGCAACGCTGACTTGATTAAACAGAGCCATAATGACAGTGAGTGTAGGGAAGCATCCAGCCAAGTATGCAAACTAGCCTTCTCAGCCTAGAATAAAAGCTTTCTAACCAATAATTTCATGCTTTTATCTATACGATCATTAATACAGATACCAAACAATGCCAGCTCGACGTGGTGTCAAAGGCTCTGACAACCTCTAATTGATAATAAATAATTCAATTTCTGTCCCAATCCAAAACTGCTGAATCTTGGGACATGTTCCAAATAAATGATTAAAAAGGACTTTGAATGTAATTATATCTAACACAATTGGGGATATTGCCCAGATGAAATTTACAGCAACTATTCAGAGCTACAAAATTTCAATGACACTGGCAACTCTTTATGCCTACTAGAAAATGAAATGTTCTTTACTCCGGCAATGGTACAGACTGCATTTTTTAATCAACAGCTGTATGCCAGTGGCTCACCAAGGCCAACCACGCTTCCCACAGAGGTGTAGCCTTTCCCAAAAGAAAGGAAAATCCAGGAAAAGGTTTTGCCACGGTGAGACCTTTATTGTTCTTTACATGCAGAACTGGATCTTCTTTCTGATAGGGTTGATTCTTCCCCTACTCCAAAAACTGTTTATAATTAACAAAAGTTTCTTAAGAAATTAAGACCCATGGTTCCTGGAAGGAAACTAGGGCAATGTGTTTCAGCAAGGAAAGCGACTATCAGCACAATACTGAAGTGATGAATGCAGCTTCTCAGAGGCACACCAATTGTTCCCAGTAACACCCAATCTCCAAAGCCAGAAGGAATTCTGAGCACTTATTAGTGAAAACACACGACACGTATTTACAAGAGCATCCTTATACAAGATTTGACTCCTATTTTTCTCTCACTTGCATAAAGCCTTGCTGAAATCTTAGTTTCTGCATCTGTAAAACAGGCATGATGACATTCACTTTGATTTCTTTGGATGCAAATTATTTTGAATACCAATGTTTTTTTTTTCTTGGGAGAAGAGTGTTGTAACTGACCTGAAGGAATGGTGACTCTTAAGAACATGTTAGGTCTGCAGCAGTTACCTTACTGAGCTCACATGGAAACATTAGAAATGCACTTGCTTTCTTGAACCGGTCCTGTTTCTTTATTTCCAGTTCCTTCTGGAAAATTCAGCATCGGCATCACTGGAATGCCGACGCTTACAGGCAGGGCAGCAACAGCACCAGTGTGAAGATGTGCAAGGAGATGTGTATTGTCTATCTAGAACTCCAGTCACTCCCTGAACCTACTCAGGCATAGTTCTGTCTTTACAATACAAGTTGCTATTCATGAACGCAAAGTGACAGAAGAAAACAACAGGTCTGCACTGTTCACAACATGCTGTTCTGGACTTTGATGCTCATCTGTGTTTATCTGGTAGAGTGGCCAGACACAGCAGCCAGCCTGAAGCAGAGATCACCTGCAATGTCTGCAGGGTCATGAGAACATCCAAGAAAATAACATAGCTCCATAATGTGGTGGAGTTCTCAACTGCCATGATCAGGTGAGCCAGGCTTATTTCTTCAAGAAAACAAACACAAGGGAGAGAGGGGGCAGACAAGCACTCGGAAGTGTGTCTAGTCCTGCACTGACAGCACTGCTGTGCTCTGAACAATGCCCAGTTGGGCACCTTCTATTAGTAGTCACATGACAGAAAAAGACATTTATACCATTAATTGGAACAGCCAGTTACATCAAATAGGAGACAAATTAATGGATTTAACAGATCTCATACCTGCAGTCTGAGATCAGTAGACCACTTAAATATATGCTTAGCTTGAAGGAAGAAAGGATGTAGTCCTATTGGAATCTGCAGTTTATTAGACCCTATGGGACCAGCTCATGTGCTGAGGTCAGAGCTGGAACCTCAGCTCCTGCTGGATATTCACTCTGCCTACCTACAGAAGAAAATTCCCTTCTAGGTGAGAAATCAAGTATCTCTCTATTGTACATCATCTTATACTAGATACTTTCTCTGAAGTATCTACTACCAATCCCTGTAACAAAGAAAACGTTGTATAAACCTACACTCCAATGTAGCAGTGACAAGCTAATAAGAATGATGAAACTTCGCTAGCTTCCTTCAAAAAGGAAGAAAACTTATAAACTATTATTAAAACCTAATATTTGAAATGACTGGATTTTCTTTCACAGCAATATTCACTGTAAATTAGAAGTTATATAAAGTAATTTATATAAAAGTAAGTATATATATACACACACACATAAGTTATGTAAAAGGGAGAGCAGCTAACAGAAAAATTAAATATCAGAAAAGATAAGGATGCTTTCCTTATGCAATTTCAGTTGCACGCATGAGCTAGCCCAAGATCTCATATGTCTTCCGAGCCTTGGTAACATTGACATTATTTTTCTAGAAACCCAGGATAATGGAATAGTGGAACCCAGGCAGAAAAATACTGTAATGTCAGAAATCACTCTGGAAGTTGATGACAGAACTGAATTGAGCTCCGTGACCGTGTAACATTTCCACCACCAGGTCACAGGTACAGAGTGTTTGTTCACAAAGGAACTTAACAATCATTAACACTTTGTGGTTAAGTCATGTATCTATAGGCAATGTTTTTCTAACACTATTATGCAAAGTTCATTAAACGGGTAATGGTAAATTTGGTACAACAAACCAAGTATATCAAGCTGTAGGGCTACAGCTTGATATATCCTCACTAGATAAAGAGTTTACAGCAGTTCATTCAGAAATTCCACATGGCAGAGTCCTTTTTGAAAGAGGAGAAGCCAGTGGCAATAACAGAGGATTCAAGTTAATATCCTGATTTCTCACTGCACATCTGCAGGTTGGAAAGGGCATGGGATGTTAGAACAGCTGTATGCTTTACCTCTAAAAACCAGTCAACACATCCCTGTTAGCAGCCCTGCTGCTGAACAGAAGGGGCAACACTGGAAGACTTGATCTAACATCTCTAACATTAAAAAGAATTTCTCTACTAAAATGCCCCTAAAAACAAAACAAGAAGGAAAAGCATTTCAGATCTCCAAGAAGGGTCAGAAATGGGGTAAGACAGAAGCAGAAATGCAGAAGACGTATTTAAAAGATGTCATCACCTCTTTAAAATGTTTTGTCTTGTCAGCTGTAAACATCCATAGCTGCTCCATTTGCACTGGTACGGAAGATGGGAAAAGGCTGAGCTTGTAGCACCAGCCGTACTCTACTCTGAGGACTGAGTAGCTGGCTCCAGCCTTCCTGAACAGACACAGGGTGAGCGCTACTGAGGTGAACTCAGTTTAATAGGTTGCTACTTACAGGCTTAGACTGATTTACAGGTGTTTGCCCTGAAATATGACCATCCATGTCATCACTGCTAATCCTCTCCCATCTCTGAAATCCTCCCACTTCAACAGATTTTTGCTCTATTTTTGGAGGAGAAAACCACATAGTACCAAAAAGCAACAGTGCTCTCTAAATCTCCTCCCACAGGAAGGGCAGCCTGACTATCACACACCCGACAAGTTGTCTAGTACAGCACAACACCAAACCCTTGGTTGCCTCTGTCACGGCGGGTGTCAGCCACCTGCATGTGACAGTAATAACAGGGATGTCACAGGGAGAGTGCACACAGACCTTGCATCCTCCTCCCTTGCAGCCTGGTAGAAAATCTCCTGTTGGCAATGCAACGCCTAGGAAGCATAGCTGGGCTGCTCCCACTGTGTCCAGGGGAGCAGTATTTTCCATCTTTCTCTGCTGAAGACTCCTCTTTTGTTTGCTCTCTCAGGCTTGTGACCTCCTTTCTGCAACTGAGTTCGCACCCACCTTGCAACCCAGTTCTGGCTCCCAACATACTGCTGGAGGCCCTGCCTGACGGATCCAATGGCCAGAGCACTGTGACACTGTACCTGGTGAATCAGTTTCTATTCCCTGTGCATACTGCTCCAGCGCTGTGGTAATGATTTGCAGACACGCATGAGAACAAGGTTCACAGGCTAGGTATACTAAACAAAAAAAAAAAATTATCTTGGGATTGAAAGCAAATTTACAAAAGTAGATAACCTTTTTTCCTTAAGTAATATATCATATTGATACTGACTGCGTTGCATTCATCTGTCTCTTACCTTAGAGACTGCTGAGTACAGCTTCTAGAAATCTACCACTTGCAGCAAAATACAGCTTCTAGGACTCAAGGCCATGCCAAGTCTCACATACTGAGCATAAGACCCAGTATTCTGGCTGCTATGCTTTGCTCCATACCCACAGAACCTGCATTTTAGCTATTTTGAAGCATAGCAATGCTCACTCTCTGTCGCTTTGGGATTTTCACATGGCAGATACGTTGGCTTGGCAGGTCACAGCGAGCTTCATAGCTTTGCAGGTACCTGGACGTGCTGTGGGAGAGGTGCATTAACCACAACCAGGAGAACTGCTCCTAGAAGGAATAGTTTGGTGTTGTGGGTCCTTTCCCATCACATGGCCCAACATATCTACTAGTGGGAGACACACAAACCTATCACAGGGTCTGAACAATGACTCCAGACCCCAGGATCTCATTCAGCTCAGTGTATTCCATAACTTAGAGAATCAGATACATAGGCACAGGTCTCCCATTTTTTAACCCTAAAAGAAGTCCAGAAAACTCCTAGAAATATTCACAGACTTTCCAAGCAGCCAAGTGAAAAACAAACATGAAACCAAACTATGTATGTCAGAAATAAAAATGGATGAAAGTCCACAGGGATTGTGAGTTTCGTATTCAAAACAGCAGAGAAAATTAATCTCTGTGCTGCTGTAAATAAGTCACATTGGAACTCACGACACTGCAGGAACAATCCCACCCAGGACTCCCCACTTCTTTTCAGTGCTACAGAACCAATACCTCCAGTAAAAGCTGACAGTAACTCTAAGTGCTGACGGTGCAGGGATCCCATTCCCTGCAGCATAGAGTACAAGGGACTCCTCACACACGTCAGGTTTCATCTCCACCTCTCCTATTCTTGGCCTTAAAAGAACAATATTTTGAGGTGTCCGAGTGCATGCCTACATACTGCAGACTGCCCTTCAGCTTCTGTGGATGCTGCCACTCTCCAAAAGTCTTCCTTGGGACAGACAGCTACATATGTATTTTTACCCTGTTCAGTTTCCCCAGTGGCTTCCTCTTTCTATCCCCTCCCAGCTTTTTCTGATACATCCTGCTTCTGTTGTTCCCCTGCTATGTGAGCAGTTCTGTCTATTCTTGCTTCTTTTTGCTCTAGCTCTGCACAGCGGTTACTTGTTAGTTACTCAGAATCCAAATAATTTAGGTCAAAAAGCCCAGTGAATCTGATGTGGTTTGTTTCACATAAAAAGAGTGAAATTGAACACCACCTTATTCTTCTCAACTGAAATGCTGCATCCCTATTAATTCAGGTGTATAAATAACACTCTCTAATGCTGCATCAAGGGCTCTGCTGTGTGATTAAACCTGCCTCCCTGACCTGTAATTAGAAACTTTGCCTCTGAAAGGCAGTTTGCAGAGAGAAAAGGAGAAAGAGAGAGAGAAGGAACCAGCTCTCAGACCCAACAATTTTGTTCTTAATAAATTATTCAAAGTTTTTGAAAGTTGAGCTGGATTTCCATCTGCTAGTATTAGAGACCCAAAGGGAAGAAGAATTAAAGGATTCTCACAGCAGAACACAACAGTACAGAGCATAAGGCTGGAAACAAGAAGCCAGCTGATAAGTTCACTGTGTCCTCTGCCTGTCCCTGCCCTGTTCAGCTGCTGCCTTTGCACGCCTGAACTTCCAACAGGTCTTAGAGCAATGCAGAGTGATCCTGCACCAGCATCCCACTGAGCTGGAGTCATGTGTTTGGGATATAACACTAGAAGAAAAACTCCAGATTCCGTGAATGCTTTACAAATGTCAGCAGAATCAGACAGTGAAGACGCAAAATAGTGATGGTCATGATTACAGATACAATATAGAGACCAGGTTGCATGGTCCCACACAAGTTATATATAACCTTTTCAAGACAGGTAATTTAAAGATGAATTTGTTAATTATTAAACTGATCTTTTGCTCCAGGGGCAGTTAGACAGTACAGACCATTGTACTATTAATGACTGTACTGTAGTCACTGCTAGTTACCACCCCTAGGGTACACCTGATGTTACAAGGTGAGCTTCTCACTTGGAAGTGCAGAAACAGTGTCTTTTTCTCCTGGAGTCATAGTAAGAAAAACTACTACTCCTTCAGCCAAATGTAGATTCATTTTAACAAAAAAACCAAACAAAACATTCCAACTTCTACAATGGATGTCCATAATATTTCCTCTTCCCATAAACTGGGGATAGAACAAGCTTTAGAGCACTGGATAACTTGAGAACTGTTCCCAGAATGAGAGGTCTCTGGCCTTGGGTATTTGGCAGCTGTTTCCAGAGTTCTGCTTGATTTCAGATCAGAGAGATTTTGTGATGAACTCCTCCTCTAGTTACACCTATAATCTTTGTGTTGAGGGTGTGACTGACATCATAGTTTCAGTCCTTTATGTTTTCAGGCTCAAGTTTGCAAGGTCTCACACCAGGGGAATCAGGAGTCTGATAATTTTCTGCATAATTTTCCTTTTCTAGGAACTTCACAAGGTTCATCCAGGGTTTCAGGGAAGCCTTATGAATTGAGACATCAGGTTTAAGGGGACTTTTATGACAGAGGAGAAATCTAACATTTACATCTCACAGACTCTTTGGTCAAAATACCAGACCCCAGTGAATTCTCCAATGCTTTATATCTTCTGTGGGTTTTTGACATGCACAATTTTAACACAAAGAACAGGTTAAATCTACCAAAATATTAAATTGTCACTGGTGGAAATGTCTTTGTTCCAGGCTGCCTAGGATTGTAAAAGTATGAGGTGCAGAGCCATTGGAGACCACAACCCTGCTACAAGGGTGTGGACTCCATGAAACAAAGGAGTCCTTCAAATTCGGTAACAACAACTTTAAGTAATCTTTTGTGTTTGTAATGTGGTAGAGTCCAAGTTTATCACAGAGCTGCCAGAACATAAATCTGATACAAACTACTTTGGATTAGATAGCGCTGCAGAAAGAGCTTTACTGGGGTATTGTGACAAGTTTTATGAACTTCTTAAAGAAACAGAACTTTGAAATACTAGCAGTGTTATGAAGTTATTGCTTTGTGGGCTTGAACACTTAGCACTAAGGAGGAAAGAAGAAAAAAGGTAACAAATTCAGAAAATAGAGCAGTACTTGAAACCTGTATTAAGACACATTTGGTTTTCCATCAGAATTTTAAGCCAATTGTACTTAAAGCCGAGTCCTGTGAATCCAGCATGCTCTGCCTTCTTCAAATGCAAGCATGGACTCTCCCCACCCCGTTTTTACGAGCCCTCAGAATGAGTCCAGTATCACTCCACTAGTCTTTCCTCTGAGGGTCTCTCTCATCTTTTAACATTGGTAAGAAAAAAGAGGTAAAAAGAACTAGGAATTTGCTATACATCAACTTCCAGAGGTCACCTGCCTCTGCATGGTGCTTTCATGCACAAGGACTGCCCAGTAGCCCCTGAGATGCACCACCTCCACGCCAGCATGGAGAGAAGCAGCCAGGCAGGCAGTTTCAACTGTTCTGCAGGGACCAAGTTCACAGTGTGGCTCTGCTCTGAGCTCTGTCCAGCCCTGGGCTCCACTCAAGTCTGCCTGAGTTACTAACTAGTTTCTCTGGTTTTCAGCAAGTCATACATCGGCCAGAACCAGCCCACACGGTTTGAAACAACCTTTCCCATTTGCTGCCTTGGCTCCCCTTGCTCTTAGCAGCTCTGTCAGCCCAGCTGCTCAGTGCAAGACAGCTGGCCAGCCCTCTATTTCTCATTTCTTGAGGGTAGTTCACTATCTACAGCCATTCCTTTGAAGATTTTGCTCTCTTATACAAGGATTTACTCCATAAGCCGCATTCCCCTCTTGCACAAATGCCTCCTTTCCAAACATCTCAGCTCCCCCTCCAACGCCTGGGGCATGCATGTGCCCCAGGTTGTGCATAGGTTGCTGTGATCCCAACATTTTCCTCAGGAATCCCTCATTCTCTCCTACAATAGCATCTTAATGCCCCATCTAACTTTTCCCTGAGTAAATGGGCCCTCTAAATGTCACTATCAGGGTTTCTGTGCACACATCTACACTGCTGCTGTAGCGGGGTACCCTCAAACTACCTCATATTGGGGTTGCTGTGCATCCCCCACCCTTTTTCCCTCTAACTTCGGATCTCCATTCTCCTCCAGCTCTGCAGAGGTTGCGTACAAGCCCTGTATTTATCTGGTGACAGATCTTCCAGTGTGCTAACATGATCACTTTTCTAGACTGATAGAGATGAGATAAAAACATTGGTATGCGAGTGCCACCACCTAGTTGCTTCACCTACAAATGGAGTGGTATGTAAATTACTGCTCCCCTATTTTCCCCTTTTTGATTTCCTAGTACTTTCGCACATCAGTGGTGTCCTCTCTCCAGTAATAACAGAAAGTCTCTGAAATGTTTGCTGTTGATCAGATGAAGCATTTAGAAGTTGTCCTGTGTTCCACGAAGTCAGAGACAAATGATGCCCAGATGAACAGGCAACCTCACAAGTTTAGCCTTAAACATTATGAAATCAAAGAGAACCTTCCATCATTCCAACTCTGAATTGAATGAACCAGTGGGATAACCCTCAGTTGGTCTTGGGAAAAAGAGGGTTTCTGTGAGGTTTTCTTGGTGACATCCCAAATGACTTCCAAATCTCAGAATAAAAGGAAAGGTGGATCTGATGGTTTGCGTTATTCCCAACCTCCAAACTGAAATGTGGTACCACACTGAAAAAATACTCAACACCCCTCCCCCCAAACACCAAAACCAGGAGGAATTGTTCTACTATTCTGTTCTATTAAATTCCAGTGACACTGACAAACACCCTCCCTGTTCCTCAGTACAAATATTTTTCTTGCTTTAAGAATGCTGCGAGAGTCCTGAAAAAGGAGCTGGGTTTCTGTGCATCAGCTGAGTCAGAAGGTGCCATTTCTACATAACAGCTTTACAAATATGATTACACCCTGAAGCACAATGCTGTGCTCCATGGGACATATCTGACCCACACACTGCCTTTTCAACTCTGCTTTTTCTGAATCATGTACATTATGAGTGAACAGGAAGAAAACATGTAAACAAGAACAGTAAAGGTTGTTGCAAGTTCATTAATTCTGATCACTTAATAAGCTGTAAATTGAAGTGCATGAATTCCATTCTCTTGAACACCAGGATAAATTTGAAGAATCTCTATTGACTTAATTTACACTGATATGCATTAGAATAGTTTCTGGCACAGTCAGGATCAAAATAATTATTATAGCAACATTCAAGACCAGAAGGCACCTAGTTCCCATCTAGATAATTGAAGGGCAGATTTTAGAAAAGTAAAGAATTTACCGATTAAAAAAAAAAAAAAAATCTTAATTCTTTTTTAAAGGTGATGCAGAGGCATGGCCATGGGGCCCACGCAATTCAGGGCTGCAGGACTGGCTTTAAGAAGCAGGGTGATACTTTGCACCTAACTAAAGAGAACACAGTGCTGTGCAAAAGGGCAACTACTGTTCTTCATATCTGCTTCTCAGAGAAGAAAAAGATGAACCGTATACAAGGAGGCAGAACTATTTGAATAACTTTGTCCAGGCAATATTCAGAGTGGTACTGATATGTTTTGGAGCTCTTTGCTTACAAGTCCCCTCAGAGGTCATGAGGAATCCAGGAGGATATCTTTCAAAGACAAGCATTGCTTCTGAATTCCTTACTCTGGGGTTAGGATGCTGTCCACAAAATCTTACACTAGCTTTCTTGGAATATAAAACACTTGTCCCCTTCCAGGGACTAAAAAGAAACCCTAGGATCTTAAGGAACACCTTAATTTTCTCAAAAAATGACACAGAAAGGCATCACAATGGGAGAAGGAACCTCAGAAGTCTCCAAAAAATTTAAAAATAAATCACTGGAGCTGCTCAACTGCAATACCACGAAGTTGCCTCTGTCTGCTGCTGCTGGTGGTTTGTCTGCAAGGAAGTCCCAAGAAAGTAGATCTAAAGCGATGCCCTTGAAACATGGAGCTATATGACTGCCCGAAAATGATCCAGCGAAATGTCTACAGAGCTCCTCCTGCCGGCTGTTTTCTTGGCGGTCCGAGCTCTTCCCAATAGACTCGACTTTAGGTTTGTCTTTCCAGGAAGTTGGAAATGAAGGGAGGCAAATCTAACACCACATCTTCCTTATTTGTCATAGCAATAAATCAGCATGATGCCACAATGTCTCTCGTATCGCTGCCCATTTACTCTCTGACTTCCCAGACAGATGGAGATGCTGCGTCTAAAAGGCTGCAGTCAATGCCAGGATCAGGGCAATGCGGCAGTTGCAGAGGAGCTTGGGGAGCGGGAGGAGCAAAGGCAAGCCAGGCTGACAGCAAGGCCGGCAGAGACAGGACCTCAGTATAAAGGGGCACAGTGCCACAGTGACCAAGCAAGAAGAGCAGAGCAGGTCTGGTGACAGTAACCACATTTAGCCAGGAGCCCAATGACTGTCAAACAAACCCATAGGGATGAGCCAGGTCTGAGGCCAAGCCAGAAAGTCAAAGTCAGGATCAGCAAGGTCCACAGCGAAGCACAGACACCCCCAGCCTACCCCAGAGGAGGACCAAGGACAAGGGCAGCTCTGTGCCATGGCTCCCAAGCGAAGTGGGAGGCCCCATCAGGTTCCTCCCCAGCTCTCTGGCACACAGCTCTTTTCACAGCACTCTGGTCCCAGGCTACACTCCACCATTCAAGGGCAGACCTTGAACACCAGCAGCCAAACCTGCAGGAGAGGGGGTAGAAGTTGTAAAGTTAGCTGGTGCACCCAGGGCCCTGACAACACACTGCCTCACATAGTCAGTGAAGAACGTAAAAATTATTTACGTACTGACAAAAGAACCTGGGTATAAACATGCCACAGGGGTTGGCAGTGTGAAAAATTGACAATCTGTACTTCAGCTGTTGCAGGGTCTGGTCAGGAATGACCTTTGCAGGGCACTGTATGTGTGCTTCTGTTTTGCCAGTCTGTTGGGAAACACTTCTTTCTAAGCCAAAGTAAATTAAAACTGCCACTGGGATGTAATGACAAAGCCCCTCCAAGTTTTTCACCTATAACCTAAACCAGAAAAAAATGCAATGTAGACTAATCCTGGCTTCCTGTTAAAAAATCCATCCATACCACATACTCCTCTGTGACATTTCAACTGCTCAGTTCTTTGGTCAAACTATGTCCCAAAAGAAGAAAACAGATGAGACATACTGGCATCCCATTTCCTAGCTCCTCACTGGTGATGTTTGCCATAACCCTGCATTGCTAAATCTCGCAGGCATGTGTGCCAGTCTACACTCCCAACCCTGCCTGCATGAGGAGGTAAAACATCCTGAGGCAACAAAGCTCAAGTGGCAGGCAAGAACTATCTTCAAAAAAAGAGCTCGTCAAATCAACAGGGTGACTGTGATTATCTTACTAAGTTACAACAGGAAAATTCAGACAGACACAGAGGGGAAGGGAAACAATGTGAGGTGAGCATCCCAATAGTGTTCCCAGCTGGACTGTCACTGATCCACTACTTAGATAAATCTAGTCTGCCCAGCAAAGGCTGCATGGCTACCAGCAGAGAGCAATGGTCTACTGGAAAAAGAATTTCTTTTATCAATATTGATAAAAACAACCATCCCCAGATTATGTAAACTATTTTGGAAGAGTCACATTAACAAAAAGGACCCATAATTTTGCTGAGATAGCCAGGGATATATTTTGTGTCCTTCTGTATACAGTACCAAATGTATACAGGACTGTTACTAAATGTGGTTCCTCTGCCAAGAAATTGTATTCCCCGTACTTTTTATTTCCAGTGTGAAAACTTTAATGAAACGTTTTAAACTAAAGCCGTTTCCTTGGAGCTGCCTCTGACCTTCTTTTCCTCCTCTCAGCTGAATCTCCCTGCCAGGATGAATTCGGACCTAATGTCTGCTCCTCCCACCAGGCTTTTGGATATGTGACAATACTGTAGTCACTGGGAGCTGTGCCTGCTGGTATCCATTGTCTTGTATCCAGTTTGGGAAGGGCTTTTAAGGAGAAGCCCAGGATGAAACGTATGAAGATTCCAATGATTTACAGGAATGGTCAACCATGTAGCTAGTTTCTGCACACATCTATCAGCAACTTGTGAGCCCTTAGCAATTAATTCACAAGCCTCCAGCGCAGGAATGGTTCAAGGCTCAAAAGGAGGTTTTTGAAAGTTAAAAAAAAAAGAAATTGAAACAAGGGACCAATCTGAAACTACTACAACCCTGTGCACCAGCTAGAGCTGTGGTAGGATACTGGGGGAAGTACAGAGGGACTGCCTATCAACCTGCCACGCAGAAATTGTTACATTCCCTAAAACAGTTCTGACAGGCACAGAGGGGATACACACTGACCAGAACGGAGCTGCTGGTTGTGCTGTGTAACGCATCTGTTCTATCGGTTCGGTGACAGGCACAGCACGGATGTGCAGTCTGATCACAGCCACTGCCAACTACAGCCAAGCAACTACATCACAACACTGGGGTCCCAGTGCAGTGACAGGAGATAATGTACGGTCCAAGAAAGGCGCTGCTCATAATGGAGATGCTGAGTAGGGTGCATTGCCAAGGTAAAACAGGAGTGGGTCTGTGGGACAGGGGGGATATAGAGCATCAGCAAGTTGCAGCAAGCTGTGGCTGGTGCAAGGGCCTGGATAATCCAATGATGAAGCTCACAGTATGGTAATGTATTACCAGAAGGAAAGCAAGTTATATGTCTTATTTACAATCAGTCATAATCTGTGGGGACATTATATGCCCATACCCCATGACGTCGTCTGTGTCTCACTTTGTATGATGTCATCTATACTGCCTGCCCTATATAGTTTAAGTACATGAACAAACATACACCTTGGTAGAAAGTAAAACTGCTTTCTCTGTTAACACCTCCTGTACTCACACTGCAAACAGGGTGCAAAAACCTTTGCAGATATCTATCCAATTCCCACATTAAATCAGTACTTTACTTGATAAATGCTTTCATTTAAAGACCAACTACCTGCTAGGCATTCACAACTATGCTTGAGGCCTTTGTCTACAAACTCTTAACTTTTCTTCTTCAGCCCCCTGTCCCCCCTTTCCATCAGTGTTCTGCAATTTGCCAGCCTCCTTTATGTCTCAGTTATGTCTGCACAATGTGAGGCAGGCAGACCCATGTGCCCACAAACAGAAAAGCTCCTCCAGCTCACAATAACTCAGCAGGCTTCTGTGATTTTCACAGACTGCATTACTGTGTGCCCATGTCTGCTGTCAAATTACTGCCTGGACACAGGCTCCATGGCTAACCTCAGTCTTACCCCAAACATGAAACTGTCCCCGAGCCCTCAGAAACATTCATCTTCTCTTGCAGCAGTTCTTATACGAAGTGGTGTAAACCTGGCTGATGCTTCTAGGAAACAAAGAACACGCTTACCCCTCCGAAGACATGTTATGATTTTATGTCCTCTTTCTGCAACCTACCGAGAGTGGCTGTGCTCCTTATCACGCATGTAAAACATGTCAAAACAGACATGAAGGGCAGACAGTCCTCCTGAGGTTTCTAAAGGAAAGCAGAGATTAAAAGCCATAAAAAACAATCCTTCACACATAGCAGAGGTTGAAAAATAAAATCTAAACCTAAGTTCATTTTCCTTTTTAGTGCACCTTCTGCCAGTCCCAGGACTGTTCTAACCTCCAGTTGCTTGTCATAGCTGTAACAGCACAGCAGTGAGGAAAAACTGTGAGCACAGTTACCCCAACCTTAGCTGCCTTCCCCTTAAAGTCCCCACCCTGCCCCACTCTATCTGATGCTGTGAAAAGACCATATAATAATGGGAAGCTGCTCCTGGAGCTCCTACAAGGGAAACAGTTCTTTCCATGTTTTGCCTTATTTTAAGTATCTGTACATAGGAAAGATGGCACACACAGACCACACAAAACCCTGTAATCGAGGCAAGATTTTCTCAAGTCATAGATGTTATTGACTGTAATTGCTGTTGTCTGTTTCGACCTTCTCCTCGAGGTGTCTCCACCTCCCATTACAATCTCACAGTGAAAGAAGTTCCCTGGTGGTCTGCAAAGAAGTGAAAGAACAAACTCAAGACAGAAGTGACATTGTTTATATAACATAAAATTCATTCCAAATCAACAATTCAGACAAAGTAACATTGTTGCATAAAAAGTAGACCAAAAGATACTACATTGACAGACAGTGCTACTAACAGCAACATTTTGCATATATAAAGCATTCTGTATTCCAAAGCCTAAAAATGTTTTTAGAAAAAGATCCTACTATTCTTCAGTATTTTACAGAAAAAGTGAGGCATGAGGTGTAAGTCATTCATAGGGCTTTGTCAAATTAAATGACAGTCTACCACCAGAATGAAGAATAGAATCTAGGCTTTCTAACCCCTGTTACTCAGTTATGTGCATTATTTTAAAGCAGCCCTTGTATTTACACATTTTAGTGTAGGCTGTGTAAAAAGGAGCACTAAAGCAGAAAGAAACATGTGTTCTCCATCTTAAAACAAGATTTTCCTTTTGGAATGGCAATAAGGATACCCTGCAGCCTTAGGTTTTCTATGCAGCCATAAAGCCTTAGTCCTCTTGACTGTGCTGGTAGCCAGGATAACCCCCAATCCATATTCTATGCCCAGTGCATGCTGGAGGAGGTGAAGATAACAAAGCCTGTGACAGAACTCCATCAGGGAAGTCCTTTTGGGCCCCATTTCCATCAGCTCATAAAAGGAACAGCCTGGACCCACATGCTGGGCTCTGCTACGGCTGCTCCAGGCTGTAGCTCTTCATTTGCAAAAGAAATGACCCATTCATTTCTCTCTGACCTCTGCAGGCACTTCAGACTGCTGACCTCATCTGCCGATGGCCCCCACCGCTGCTGTGAGCTTCCTCAAACAGGTGCTCCTGGACCGAAAACTCTGCCTTCCCAGGCAAACTGAACTAACACAGCTCCAAGAATCCTGTATCAGGGCTCCCAGGGGACTGCTTGTGCACAGGTTGGGAATGTTCAGCCCTCAAAGCATTTATTTCCTATGCAGAGGCCATATGAAAAGGAGGCACAGATGAGAGGATATAAATTTAACTGAGTCAACTGGAGTTAGAAAAATGTACTTGCCTGCATGTGCACATGCACTTGACAACACAGATCTCTTCCCTGCAACTACTGACAGCTGCAAAGTGTAGCTGCACCTCATGTGAGCTTGTGGTTGTACAAACAGGTCCTGCGGTTCCTGTAGAGAACCAAGTGGCTTGTGATCAGGGTGTTCCCATCTCCGCAGTACATGTCAATGGATGGAAGGTGACAATGCTACTTCAGCAGGGGAGTCCGCATTGCTTACACTGCATTCCAGGAAAAAGACATCTCTTCAGACACACTTATCGCCCACATTTACCTTGGCATTCGCAGCCTTATTACCAAGAGTATCACAATCCATGTTTTTTGCTCTTAACAGCCTCATTCTAGAGAGAAGATTACACCATTTCACAGCTAAGGTCACAAAGGCATTCAGTGGCTGAACTGGGAATTCAGTGCTGATTTTAAGTCCAAGTTCAGAGCCCTGCTCACTGGACTAATCTCTAGACAATAACATTTTTCTACTTGGCAGAGAGGTGGGAGCTTTCAGGTCTGGAATACTGAGGTCTTCAGATGGAGTCACAGATATACACAGCACAAACTAACATAATTCTTCCATAAAAGTGGCATAAAAATAAAGCAGACTAGGTCAGTTCTTCCATTGGTCTCCAAAGAACACCAAATTATCAGAACTAACATAACCATCTTTAGTAAGTAAGCTGTTTTGGAAGCTGAACTGTTTGTTCCAAGTGCCACACAGACACCAGCTCTGGCACTGGCAGGAGAGGCCTGTGAATCAGAGCCCAAAATCTGATGCAAGAGAAACTTGGGCCATCTCAAGCTGCTTTCCCCAGCAGAGAACAACCCTATTAGTTTGAGAAAGTCCCCTGCCTGCTTTCTCTCTGAGTAATTAAGAGTGAAATCCTCCTCTCAGTGACCCCAATGCTCTCAGCCTAGGCTGATTTACACATGAAAGGAACCCTCTGAGGGGCTTTCTCCCTTTCACATTCACAACCAGGCAGGACCTATAAATAAAACCTTTCTGAAAACAGGAGCTTTCAAAAAGGTCTGTGTATGTGCACAAATGTATATGAGGGAAAGGGAATGGATGTGTGCACTTGAGAATGCGTGTGTGTTTGCATGCAGATGTGAAGAGTGGGTGAGAAGAATGTGCATTCATACGCCAGCCTGCATGCAAACAAGTGTACTCAGAAAAGCATCTACATGGATGCGCGAGTATGCACAGGTAGTGGGAGCACTTACAGGAAGCAAGAAGGCACGTCCAGGCTGGCTTCCAGCTAGCACAGTTCCAGGGGACATTCACTCAAGCCAGCTGAGTCACTCTAGAGTTACACACGAAAAAAAAAAAGAGCATATTTAGACCCAGTTGTGCATACAAAACTATGCCTGTGATGCACTTTCCCTCTACAAAGCAGTAAAGTACTTGCAGAACAAAACACTAGTGTTTTACAGTGCTTCAGATACAACATGGAATGGGACATAACAGAGAATCAGGTCTCATGGCATGTGTTCCTATGGCTTTGACAGGAGGTGAGATTCTTCAAAGGCTGCATCTTCTCAGCTGACCAGGAGAGAGAGAGAACAGTGTTGCATTTTCCAGGGATGTCATTGTTCAAAAGTATTTTTTAGTTTGTTAGAACACAATGCCCCTCAAAGTTTGAAAAATAAACAATGGGACTGATGCCATGAAAAAGAAGGTCAGAAAATCAAATCAACTGTGACTGCCTTTACAGTAGCTTATAAATACAAAACTGCCTATAATCTGTTACTCTCCCTCCCCGGCTGTCCTGTTCACCCATGTGCCCAGGCAGTCAGGATGTTTCCCATTCCATGAGGCCTAAGAAGGACCCTACACAGCTTCCAGGAAACTGGCAGTTAGTGTGACCCTGCCCTAATACAAAACAGGTGACACAGTTCTGAGCCAAGCCAGGACAGACTACAGGGTTTCATAAACCAGGTACTGGTCTGTCTTTGCCCCAGTAAGAGGAGGCTTTTTAAGATCTGGCTACAATATGATAATTTGAGAACTGCAAACTACTTCACTACTCCTGACCAGCTGAATCATTGGCTTACTGAAACAAACCATGCCCCTACTCTGTGCCAGTGCCAGGATGCTGACTATATATTCACTAGCACCACTGGAGCTGCACCACTACCTGGTGGGAGGCTCCAGGGTGTGAGGCTGCAGGGGTGCTGCAGCCGGCACTGTTCTGACTTCATCACTGCTAATTGCAGCTCTTAGATCTCTCCCTACCCAACTCTTACACAAATATTTACAAGAAGCTGGCAGAAAAAAGCACAAAGCAGGAAACATAAGGAGGGCAAAGCCTCACAGAAGTGCATAGAGCACAAAATGTCTTTTCTGTGAGTTCAAAAAACTCTTCCCAGCTCCTTGCACGAAGCAGAAGAGTGTGAACAGGGATGCAGAGTTCCCCTCCTACTGAGCCAGCAGCTAAAGCCCTCCCCCAGTTCCCAGGGTCTTCAAATGAAGATTTGCATAGTACTTCCAGATCATTCCCGAGAGAAGGGACAATGGCTCTCTCAACGCCCTCTTCCCCCCTCCCAAAGCTGATAAAGCCCTGGTGAAAAGGGGAACAAAGGATTTACAGATGTCGGAATATTGATTCCTGCAGTTCCAGGACTACAGGGAGAAGATGAAGAACCCTCCCGAAACTGTGAAGTTTGAGACACAGACACTATCTCTGCAGTGTGAACTCTGTTTGTTAAGACAGTATCTGACGGAGGAAACATTGCTATTCAAGAGAGATGAGCAGGTCCCTGAAAACTTGAAAATGCACAGAGATGAGATTACAGTCTGAAATCCAAATGAGTGCATTTGTTGTTCCCAAACCTCCTAAACGGAGAGGCGCTACCAGTGAAAGCAGTTTGCCACCAGGCGGGCCAGCCCGGCATTGCTCTGAGAGGCTTCGGCCCCAGCTGACCGTATTAAAGGCTTTTATAAATCACACCTCACCAGCGATTCATGCTGTTATCCATGTCCTCTTCTGCTATCCACCACTGCAGCTAGGAAAAGTAAGAAAAATAAAGGTGAAAGATGAGTCTTTAGAAAGCGTCCTTTGAGTCTGAGTTATAGTGGAACCTCTCTATCTCAACACTCACTGAATTTTAGGCAGTTAGCTGAAAGCTAAAGCCTCTTGCCTTCACAATTGTTTCTGTGGTTAGTACATACAAACCCAAGCTTTCTTTTTCAGCAGAGCAAGTCAACTCCACCTCTAGTGAGCACCATCTCACTGCAATTGTTCAAATTTTGTTAAACCGAAAAGCAATACGATCCAAAATGTTACATGTCACTGCTGCATACGCAACAGGAGACATTTACTGGGTAGCCAAGTCAGATTACAGGATTTCTGGCCTGACCTCCACCTGTCCCACCACCACACAAGTGACTGACTACCTGCACTTCATTTTTTCCTTTTTTTTACCCCCTTTTTCAGAGCTAACTTTGTAACATCTTTGCACTCCAGAAGACTCCCAGGATGCTAGATCTTTTGGAAAAATCTACATGTTGAAACTTCCTCAAAATGTTGAATTTAGAACTGGATATTAAAGGATGATAAGCTAGCTTCTAAATCAAGCTACAGGCCCTTAAATAGCTCAGCTCTGGAATTCAAATGAAGTCCTTTCTGTGAGGCAGCAGCTCTTACCAGTGAGTACAAGAGGGGGTTTTCACACCACAGGTCAATAATCCAGACTGAGCTACTGAGCCAGTAGCAGAGATAACTGTTCATTCACCGGTATTTTCCCACACCTTTGTAAAAAGACATGCTGTCAGGCTGACTGCAATTATCACAGTGATAACTATTACATAGCGCATAGTTAAACATATTTTATACAACTATATCAAAACATTCTTCACAATCCTTTAACAAAAATAATCTAGGTTTCTTCAAATACCTACCTGTCTTCCCTCAGCTAGAAGAAATTTTTCACATGGAATCTTTTGTCTTCCAGCAGTCTCTCTCAATTTACACCACATTTGAAGATGACATGAGTCAGACCCATTAGACTCCTGACACACCTAATATGAAGATTAATTGAAACGGCTGGGATGATAAAGGCTAAGAAAGTCCCATTTTAAATCACTGCAACTCAGACTGCAGTGAAACCGCCACCATACTCAGGTTCAGGACAGAAGTGAACTCCATTTTTAGTTCTCTCCATGAACCCCTTGGAGGTCCATAGGTAGAAGTGCTCACAAGGTACTTTTTAACATGGGGCAGCTGCATTAAGAGTTGCCACTACTACATACTGCTTTCTGTGAGCATTTCCTTCTCAGAAGAGCATTTTCAAGACTGTCAGAGGAGTGAAGGTGCAAGGCAGAACTAGGGAGGCAGCACACCTCGGCTGCTCTCATCTCCTGCTGGACACTTGCATGTTATTGTTTGAGGCTACTGCAGCAGCACAGCTCATGTCCTTTTCATTTTAGAGTACCATTCCTCATCCTAGACAGAGGTTTGCTTCTTGTTTTGTGGATCCTTTTTTGTTTTCTCTCATTTGTAAACATTAGTGTCTGTTGCTTACTTAGAGCTCTTTTTGCTACAAATGAGTAGTTTTGTTTATGTAGCTCCTGCTATAAAAACACCACCATAATTTGCTTTAGGATACAGAACTTAATCTTGGTTTCATCAATTAAAGATTATACAAATTAATTCTTGCATCTTCTGTTCCCAAGAAAAGTCACATGCAAATTCCTTTTAAAAACTCTGATATTACACATCTTGTAAGCACAAATCCCAGGGATGCAGGTGGAGAAAGGCAAAATCTACCTGCAATGTGGACAAGAACTTCATGACATAACATTCCCAACCTCATTCAGCAAAGCAGCTGTGCGCACACATGGTGAGCTGCAGTGATTTCAGGTCTGTACTGTAGAAAATGCATCATGTTGGTGAAGACTGAGTAACACTCCTGTAGGTACACACAAAGCCACCAGGGAGTAACTTATCCTTTCAGTATGTAAGCAAGACTTAAAATTAAATGAAGTAACATGAAAGAAAATTACTGGAAGAGGTAATTGTGATTTTTTTTAAAAATAAAGATAATAACAAAGAAACCAATGTACTTATTATCAGTTTACACTGCAAAAATGCAATAAACAAACAACTGAGCAATATCTTTATGCCAAGGTACATTTCACAACAGCCTTCTGAGATCCTGGCCATCTTACCATTCCCATAAACTACACAGTAAATTTGGACATGAGCCCTATTCCAAGTGAAAAAGGGAAAAGAAATCACACTCCCCAGCAGCAACCACCACTTCCTACCATCTAACAATGCTGTAACAGCAACGCAGCCACGCTACGTGCTTTGGTCTTGCCAACAGAAAAGTGACGGGTTTCAGGGGACCAAGGTGAAATGTGAGTCTGCACTACCCCTGGCCAGAGCAGCACTGTGCAGTAACAACCCCGAACCAGGACAGAGCTCTTGCACTTTACTTAAGCTCATCTTCATCTTTCACAGATGCCTGCTTTGAATGACAGAGGAACCTGCTCCTTCTCCTTCCACAAACATTTATACCTTGTTAGAAGAAAAATACAATTTCTTCATACCACTCCCTCACAGACAGACCTTAACACCATCCCACCCTGAAAGCCTGTTTCTCTGCTTTCCACTTGGCCTGTTTCAGTCTCCGCATCCACTACAAGAGTCCTCTCATTTTACTGTGAGGTTTTAAGTGTTTGAAAATGTACTCTCCATCTACGCGGTTTCTACCAAAGGTCAAACAGCCAACCATCAGGCTGCAATAAAGAACTGCAATAAAGTAAGATTTAGCTATTTGCAAATTAATTATGATTTTTTTTTTTCCTGCAGATCTTTTGTGTTTATTCAAGTGATATTACTATTTCAGCAGAATCATCCCAGGAACCCACGTAATTAAAAACACATCAGTGGTTACAAAACTGCATTTCATTAGCATCTTTTTTACTGTCACGATTGAAGCAGCTTTTATATTGCACTAATGGGATTGGTCCCTCATGTGAAAAAAAAAAAAAGGTCTCAGTAACAAATACAACAGACCTTCCCTGCTGTTGCATAAAAGAAACTCAAATACAGCTGTGCAATCGCTTTACCACCAGGAAAGTCTACATAGGATGGCAGGCCAGTCTCCTAGGCCACCTACGCTGAATGTACAGTCTCTGAAACTCACAGCCATGCATGCTGGGGGATACCACTCCCCAAGCCTGTACATGATGGCACATATCAACATGCTTCCTTCCGCTCTGGAGAGCTGTGCAGTCACAGGTCCCACCCAGTGTTGCCCTTCTACACCTGTTAGAAGCCAGCACAAATCACCTAGCTGCCACAGCCACCCCCCTGCCTCCGTGCCCCTCTGCAGGCCCCTCAGGAGCCCCAGGCTCCTCCGCTCCTGCTCCCCTCACGGCTGCCGCAGCTCGAGCGCTTCAGTCCCCTCACGCCTGGGACGACCCCAGTGTGTACCCCCTGTCCCCACAGCTCCGGCGCCGCTCGCAGGGAAGCCTCCCCCGTCCTTTCGCCACCCGCACGCCGCCACCACCCCTCAGCACCAAATTGGTGCCGCCTCCCCCCCGCGAACGACCCGCCGCGACGCTGACGTCACAGCCAGCGCCTCCCGCCCGCCCCAAGGCCGGCGCATGCGCAGAGGGGCGCCGCCGCCCGCGGCCGCGCAGGGGCGGCGCCGGGAGCGCAGCGCGCATGCCCGGTGCCCCCTGCCGGCCTGACCCCGCTTCCGGCTCCGCTGGGCGCCCGCGGACGCGATGGCGGCGCTCGGAAGGGCCTCCCGGCTGCTGCTCGGCGCCGCCGGCCCGCGCTCCCTGCCGGGGCGGAGCATGTCGGCCGCGGCCCATGAGGCCGGTGGAGGTAACGGGGCTCTTCGGGGCGAGGGCGTAGCCGGGACCTGCGGCCGGTACGCCGCTGCCCTTGACAGCCGCTGCCCTTGGCGGCGGGCGCGGCGAAGCCGGTGCCGGCGGTGTGAGCCCTGGAGGGGGCGACCTCACCGGGAGCCGGGAGAGCTGCGGCTGCAGCCGTCAGGCCCGGATCCCCGCGGGAGGGGAGCGCCCTCTCTCCCTGGTAAAAACAGGGAGGGAGACCCCGGCTCGAGGGGGGGGACATGGAGCGTGCGTTAATTCCTCGTTAATGTGTTAATTGCGCTTGACAAGCTCTCGAGTCACTAACGGAAAGGCTTGTTACTGTTTTATTTCATGTAATGCTCTCCCTAGCTCGCCTGTGGAAGCTGTTGACCTTCGTCGTGGCCCTGCCCGGTGTTGGTGTTTGCATGCTGAACTGCTACCTGAAAGCACAGCAGGAGCACGAGAGACCCGAGTTTGTTCCTTATGCTCATCTCCGGATCAGGACCAAGGTACCTTTGCTTGACCTCTCCAAGGGCTGCCTTTTCCCCACCCCACTATGACCGCAGGCCTTCATCTGAGATTACAACAGCATCTCTTGCTTTCTTGTCACCTACATGAGGTGCTGCATACGTAGCCACGATCTTAACTGATGGCTTTGTTTCTGAGGCAGCAAGAGTTTCTTGCAGCTCAGAGGAAATACCCATGGTATTCACACGCCTTCCCACCCCCAAGTAATCCTGCTAATGTCTTGCTGAAAACCATTTCAGTCCTAGAGCTGTACTTACCTTAAATTAATACAGACTCAAAAGCTGACAGAGGAGATCCCAAAAATCTTAAAACTGGAGTCCTCATAGCATAGTTGATGTCTAAGCAAGAACACAAAGATCTTCTCGTCTATAGACAGTGGCTCCCACCTAAGGGACACTTGTTTTCTAACTCTTGTCCAGGAACAGATGCAAACTTGCTTAACTCATCAGCCCATCAAGCAGTGTGATGTTTGAGTCCATATTGCTGTTGATTTTCTGAGATGGTTCATTTAGCTGCCGCTGGCTTATTTTCTTTCTTCTTTCAACAGCCTTTCCCCTGGGGTGATGGGAACAAAACTCTGTTCCACAACCCCCATGTTAATGCTCTCCCAACCGGTTATGAAGATGACCACTAAGATCCTGACCACAGCCAGAAATTCAGCTCTTCCCATCGTGGACCAGAATGTTGCATGGGAACCATCATTTAAACTCTGCATTCCTTCTACAATGAAACTGAATGGTGGTGTGGCCTCTGTCTGTACCAGTGTAGAGGTCCTTTAAATAAACAACTCTGAACTTGAATTTAGGATTTGACTTTTTTGTTAGTCTGAATCATCAGAAGTTCTTTAGTTCAGTGTTTGCTTAAAACATTGACACCTCCCACAGGATACAGTGCAGGAGTGAAGGGGTTTGACTGCCTGAATCTGGTAACGTTAACAACAGGAATGCACTCTAACTGATCACTGTAAACACACAGGTCACAGGCAGATGAACAGGTTCCAGGCTAATACTGTAAATTAAAATTCAGTATATACTGAAGTATGTTCTCCATAATCAGCTATTGCAATATTTGTTAAGTCATGAAGGCAATTTTCTATTAACCCCTAATTAGCTACTCTCTGTCTGGTGTCATTACCAAGGGGCTGTCGTGCAGACAAGCGAGCTATTACGTTTGAGAATTGCACCTTTTTTTGTTGTTTGTTTTTTGAAGAAGTAAAACCTCTGAGTTATCCTTCAGGTAGCTCTTAAAAGCTAAGAAAGTGAAGCTCACTTTCCGCCCCCCCCCCCCCCCCCCTCACTGTAATTTTAGGAGAATTAGGCAGTTGACTTCTCTTTTGTCCCCAGGCCATATTTTTTACTTTCACCTGTGTAGGTGTAATGAGAGGGGACAGCTTTTCCCCATTCCTGTATAAGGATCAACGGAAACCTCCTCCCCTGCCACAATGCTCACAGGGCCACTGGATGGGATGGATCCTGATCCCTTCCTTCTCTTCCAAACACCCTTTTCTAGGCGCTGCAAGCAGTTCTACAGTTTACAAGCCAGCACAAATAACTTTTGATTACTTTCCTAGGTGTAAACCACACAGTTCAGGAGCAGCTTGGTGAGCAGGTTTGATTCACAAGCCTCAGCCAGGGACTCAACATTATCACCTGTCAAGCTTCAACCCAATGTTTCCCTCATTCAACACACAATTTAACTACACCAAGCAAGAAATAGTAGTAGTGGCCAGCCTGGAGCTTTGTCTTAGCGTGGAAAAGGATAGCCAGGGCTGCACTGCAGTTGTATTGCAAGAACACATAATGCTAAAGGACAGAATTCAAGTTCAGGATTGTTTTAGAACCTCAGAAAAGGCTGAAGAAGTAGCCTCTGTGTTAAAAGTGTCCTCTTCAGCTTCTCTTACAGGCCACCTTGGTCCTTCCTAGAGGTCACAATCAGATTCTACTGGACAGTTACCTACTTGAACAGAATATAACTTGGTTATATTTATTTTAGCTAAGTTACTGCAGGTCCAATAGAAGTGATTTTATACCATCTCTGTTGCTGATAAAAAACAATGCTTTAGCCCCTCAGCATTCAGGATCATATGAAACAACCTTCTTTCACCAAAATTCAGCAGCATAGAGAGAAGACAAAGTGAATCAACCTCCTTCATAGAATTTTTAAACACTTTCAAGTGTTATATAAATAAGCAAGAGAAATCAGTCACAAAGCAACTACTATTTCAGCCTGCTCTAATAAACATTCTCACTATAGAGTACATTAAGTAGGAAGTTAGTTCAAACAGCTTTTCACGCTGTTAGATGCTGAACCACCACCATAATTCACTGAAAAGGAGGCAACAGTTACCACAAGATCCAGTCTTTTTTTTTGTGTGTGTGGCTGTTTTTATAAGCAGATTCCTGACTTCCTAGAAAGCAGCTTAACAAAGGTCTTATCCAGGCTGTGTCTAGTCGTATGCCTGGTGATGTTGTTTAGTCCAAAAGCTCATATTAGTGACCCCACCCATACAGCTGAGGTCAAGAGGAGTTTTCAGTTTTTCCTTTGCTTGGACCCATGAACTCCAGGCCTTCAATGGGTATATCCTTTTCCTTGATCGCTTTCTGAAAAAAAGAACAACAAATCCAAAACATTAAACTTGAGACATCTTTATAGTGCTAAGCAATATAGTCTTTGTTACAAAACATGATCTAGAAAAAATAGTCTTAAGACTGGTTTGGATAAAGCTTCAGTACTAGAGACGCTCAAGTAGGCACTGAGAACTCATGCCAAACTACAATTTGGATCCCATCACATAAACGTGTTACAGCCTCTAAACCAGCAGGCTTAATTAACAAGTTACATTAACGAGAAAAATACACCTGTAAAATATTATATGCCATGACTGACAGAAACTGAAGGCAAGAGAAAGTCCAGAGCAGTGCAGTGGGGTGCGCAGCTGTGGGCAGCAGCTAGTCTTGGGGCTGCCAGGAGCATCGTAAGCAGAACATGTCCAGCGGAATAACACTTGGGGTGGAAAGTGAACAGCTAGAACACAGAGCAGCGTGGGGGTACTTGTGTACCACATCTGTGCCAACAAACAGGGCAGGGGGCATGGAGGCAGGCAGGGGGGGAGAGCAGGGAGGGAAGCAAAGGAGCAAGCAGGGAGGCAGGGGGTCGGGCAGGGGGGCAAGGGTGCAGGCAGGGGAGCAGGCACGGAGGCGGGCAGGAGGGCAGGCAGGGGAGCAGGCAGGCAGGCTCCAGCGCCGCACGCACCTGCACGCAGAGCTGGTACCGCTTGAAGAGCTGCCCGCAGGGGTCCCCGGCGCTCTCGCCCTTGAGGAACTTCTCGGCGAACCAGCGGTTGAAGCACTGGTCGTACTCGCGCTTCAGCTCGGTGCAAGCCTCGCCCACGCTGTTCATCGCGGCGGCCAAGCGCCCGCCCGCGCCCTCTCACCGCGCCGGGCCGGCCGCGCCGCCGCTCTGACGTACTTCCGGCGCGGTGAAGTAACGTCGCAGGGCGCCGCCGGTAGCGCGCGATGCTGGGCCGCTGGCTCCGCTCGGTCTCGGGCGCCGCCCGGGCCTGTGTCCGGGCCCCTCCCGCCCGGGCCCTGCAGGTCCCGCCGCGCCCGGCCTGGCAGCCCGGCGAGCAGCGGCCGCCCCCGCAGGTAGGGCAGCGCCCGGGGCAGAACGCGGGGGGCGAGGGGCGGCTGCGGGCCCCTGCCGGTCCGCCACCCCTCCCGCCGGTCGCACACACCCTCCCGCCGGCCGCTGCCCCGCGCTGGGGTCCGCAGCGAGCGGCAGCTCCGGCTGGCCCTTCGCCAGGTGCGGGGCTGGGAGGGGAGAAAGTACGAGTTGGAGTACAGTTAACGGTCCGCGAAAGTACTGGATATCGGCGTGTCCCAGCGGATGGAAACTCGGGGGTTTGCCACCTAACAAGTTTTCAGGGGAAAAAAAAGGAAAGTAGTAGTACATTGGACTTGCTCACCTTTACTTTTTTTTGTCCATGTTTGTTCTTTCTACAGCAAAAAGTGATGCTGGAAGTGCTGGATCATTTGGAACACCTGGCCTTGGTTGATTTCCGTGATTCGGAGGGTGTGGAGCGGCTGCAGAAGGCGATCCAGTTTGCTGATCAGCTTCAGGAAGTAAACACTGATGGCGTAGAGCCAATGGATACAGTCTTGGAGAACAGGTAATGAATGACAGCAGCCTCCTTTTAACTGTTAATGTATCAAACTATTTGCTTGTATAACTTTCTCTTTCCCCAGGGTGTCACCCTGGTTATGTGTTTGGTTCCTTTGCTTACAGAAAAGTCTTACCATGACATTGCGTGAAAGGAAGATGCCATTGGCATCCATGCGCTTTCTGTTTCTGTGTTAAGCGCAGCAAAGATGAATTCCCAGTTCCTCTCTGTGTCTTACTTATCAGGAATGAACTGCACACACTGCTCCCCAAATACATCAGTGGCATTCTTAGTCACTTTGAGATGTTCCAATACTTGTCTTACTGCTTACGTAAGACCAAAACTACATTTAGAGATAAGCCAGAATTCCTACTTCGTATTCATAGAATAGCTTAAAGACAGGCTAGTAATCTTTGTTTTTAGGTGTCTGTATCTCAGAGAAGATGATGTTACAGAAGGCAACTGCACGAAAGAGCTGCTGAAAAACGCCAGAGAGAAAGTAGAGGAATATTTTGTAGCCCCACCAGGTATTGTCTTGCTTACAAAAACCTCTTAATCTTGTTTGAATTAACCTGAGGAATATAACCCACCATAGCTGCATTTACTTTCAGAAATACTAGTTCGTAATAAGTACTAAAATAAATAACTGTAGCCATCTGTATAAAACAGTTTGCAATCTATTGGTCCAAAAGCAGTGCAGAAGCTAATTTTACTCTAAAGTTACTATATGTCGAGCAGTTATTTACAGGAAGTGAGGTGGACCTTACTTTCGTTGCTTCCTCAGGAATTGTAAGCTGCTTGTACATAGAACAAACTGGAAAAGCACTTTAGTGCTCAGGTATACTACCTAGAAGGTGACTTACAGATGGTCTCACACAACTTTGTTCTTGTTTTCTGTCAGGTAACATCCCTTTACCAAAGCTAGAAGAACGAGATACTTTTCTACAGGGCTCTTAGCAAAAGCCTGGAACCTAAACACCGTTTGAGTATTTTATTTGGGTAAACAAAGTTTTGCACAGTCACAGCTGAAGTATCCTGGTATGTATTTTCATCAAAAGAAGAGCACTTGCAAGACAATTTACAGAAGAAGGAAGGTGTAAAAAGTTTGGCAGCACTACTGGAATACTCAATGTTTATGAAGCTGGAAGGCAGCATGACAAATGACCTTAGTGCTTTTATTTAGCAAAGTGAATTTGATCTTATTCTTTAATATACTGAAAGGCTTAAAGACTTCAAAGAGCATTAAAAAGTAATGATTTAAAAATCCAGAACAATATATTTTTCCTCAACAAGTTTGCCGGCAAAATGAGAGGTTGGAAGGCTGTATTGGTATGGAGGAGTTGTTGACAACATTGCTGAGTATCTCTGTGACGTATGGACAGAAATCAGATTTTCATTATGGAAGAAAAGGCACTTTGAAAAGATGACTCAGTAAAATATTTTGCTTCTACTGGGTATTTCCATTTCACCTCTGGTGTTCCATGTCTCTCTGGGTTACCTTCCATTTCCCACTTTGTGTTTTTAGTCTTATAAATTAAATACCTGGAGTTGTACAGAATTTGAGAAAGTACCTTTCAAGCATAGA